>NC_044039.1:185827203-186469043 GCF_901765095.1 Microcaecilia unicolor | reverse complement strand
GGGGGTTGGGGTCCCGCCGCCAGCGTGAAGGTAGGCGAGCAACGGAGGGGAGGTGTTAGCAATAGGCAGCGGCCTGGGGGGAGGGGGATCGGCAATGGCGGCGGCGGGCGGGGGGTGGGGGCTATAAGGGTGCCCCCCGCTCTCTGCCCTGGCCCCCCCTACCGCCGCAGTCAGATACTGCCCCTGCCCCACACACACAGTCCTCACTAATCTGGCAGCCATTCCTGACCCCCCCCCCCCCACACACTTACTCTCATTTGGCCCCGCTTCCTGAATCCCCCCCCCCCCACACACACACACACAAAACACTCACTCTCTCATCTGCCGGTGCGTTCCTGAACCCACGCCACAAACACTCACTCTCATCTGGCAATGCTTGAAAACCACCCCCCACACACACACACTCACTCACTCATCTGGCAGCGCTTCCTGAACCACCCACACCCCTCTTCTTTCCAAGCTGAACCCCCCAACCCCCCCCCCCCCCACACACACACTCACTCACTCTCATCTGGCAGCGCTTCCAGAAACCCCATACACACACACGCACTCACTCTCTCATCTGGCAGCGCTTCCTGAACCCCCCCCCCCCCACACACACCACACACACACCACACACTCACTCTCTCTCTCTCTCATCTGGCAGCGCTTCCTGAAACACCCATACCCACACTCACTCTCTCTCTCATCTGGCAGCGCTTCCTGAACCCCCTGCCCCCCCCCCCACACTCACAATGTCATCTGGCATTGCTTCCTGAACCCCCCCACACCCACACCCACACACTCACTCTCTCACTCTCATCTGCCAGCGCTTCCTGAACACCCCACACCCCTCTTCTTCCAAGCTGAACCCCTCCAACACATCCCCCCCCCACACACACACTCGCTCTCCCCCTCCTCCAGCACACCAATTGCTTAGGTGCAGTGGCGGCAATCTGAGGACACCAGAGAGAGAGGGGGGGCCTGACACCATAGAGAGAGAGGGAGGGAGGTATCTCTGTCACACAGACACTCTCTCTCTCACACACACTTTCTCTCTCACAGACAATGTCTTTCTGTCTCTCACTCTCACACACTCTATGTCTCACAGTGTATCACATTCACTCTATGTGTCACACAGTCACTTACACACTCGCATGGTCTCATACACTCAGTCTCACAGAGAATCAGTGTCTCACACACACTCTCTCGCACACACTGTATCTGTGTGAAACACACTTTCTCTCTATCACACTGTGTTTCACATACGCAATTGCACACACTCACATTCTCACACACACACTCTCTCACAGACACACTCACACCCAGACTCATTCTCTCACACACACACACACACACTCGCACTTTCACTCTCTCTCTCACACACAGTCACTCTCACATACACTCTCCAAAACATACACACTATGAGGAAAAACTTGCTAGCGCCCGTTTCATTTGTGTCAGAAACGGGCCTTTTTAACTAGTGGTTAATAAAATAGCGCTCACTGTTTTCAGCACCGATTTTGTTGGCACCATATATGGAATTTAGTGCAAAATGTGCAAACATGGTTTCAGAGAAGGGGTTTAAATATAACAATGTTAGTTATTTTGCAAACCTGTATACCATCTTTCACTGGAGGTCACAGTTTCTTTAGAATTCATTAACTAGTCCCCACAAATGAGACATTATCACCCTGTTCACTAAGCCCCACTAACTTTATCGAACCTCAGTAGCTGAGTACCCTTTTAAGGAGAGTTTCATGCTTACACAAGCAGTCAAAATGTAAAAGTTTTGAAATGGAAATATTAGAGTAAGAATGAAAGACAGACACGCCAGCAGCCTAGACCACTATGACAGCATGTTAATACTGAATATAAACCTCTGACTTTGTCAGTTCTTCTGTCCCCACCACCACTTTAGGCCCTGAATTTCTTAGATCTGACATACCTGATATAGTCAGCTTCCTACCATCCCATCCTCCTTGATCCAAAATGCAGGCCTCTTCATCAGGCCTACTTGACCTCAAACCCCCAAACCATTCTACATTCTGAATCCCTTAATCTTTCACTGGCAGCAAGGAATGTAGCACTCTACTGAATGGTGCTGCTAATGCATAGGGGGTAAGGGAAAAGTCAGAGATGCCAAGTTACCCAGTTCCAGGCTGAAGATTTTTGACCAGGCCTGGTTTTGAACTTACATTCCAAAGCAGTATGGGATTTGTAGTGCCTGATCCTGCCTGAAAACAGTGCTGCAAGTCCCATAATGCAATAGGATGGGGTGGTTAGAAATCTACAACTGGGTAACTTGGCATCTCTGAAAAGTTATCAACTGATCCCGGGAGTTGCAGGATTCGCCATGTCAACTGACCATTGAACTTTGGGCTATTTAGTGCAAGGTGTTTAATTGGAAATGTGTTTTTTTTTTTTAATTGATAGTTTTATATTTTGTTATATGCCATTTAGGTTGATTCATTTTGTTTTATTTAGCACATGTTCTGATAGGACTTGATTTAGTCCAAATGGAATTGCAATTTTGCAATTTGTATTTACCCTATTTTAACTTTTTAGCTCATCATGGGATTCTAGAATAAGGTGAGCAATCGGATAGGATAAAAATGGATAAATTTGCAATGTATCTGCAGTAGAGTTGTAGCCTTATTCGTCATTAGTGCATTGTGTCATTGCTAATCACTCAATCATGCAGCGAAGGGGAAAGGGTGCATGGGGTGACCTGGTTAATGTCTGATACACTGCTTTTTGCAGAAAAAGGTTATATGAATAAACATTGCAGCCTGTGGAAATGAATGCAGGGAAAAATACAATATTCCCTGAAAAGAAAAAAATCAATGAGATAATATCCTTTTACTGCCATTTCCAACTGTTGTAAGCTCTGATTTAGCACTCTGGGAGTTGGGTGCATTGGGAAGATTAATGATAGATGAAGAAGTACAAACCTATTCCCCATTTCAGTCCACCATTGCTAATATGCTCTAATGCTGTGCCCATGCTGTGATGATAGAAAAGAAAGCAACCAAATGCCTTGATTTGTCCAGCTGAAGTGTAACTATAACTTGCTGAAATATCATAGTCCCACTGATAGAAAGTAAGGATCAGGAAAAGACAGCAAGAGATCTTGAGGCAGTGTGTGAAGCTGCATAACCTAGGAGCTAACTAGGAGAAGAACTCACCTCCAGTAAGCAAAATTCCTCTTTTAGCCCTTACAAAGAAGCTAAAATTGATCATAATAAACTAGTTTTTTGCTAATAGCATGAGTCAGTAATGTTATTGGTCCAACTAAACAAGGTAATTTGCTTGTTCTCGGAGCTCCTGCTTTGCAGGCCATTGTTGACTAGAGATGGGCTGTTGTTTATAATGACATGGGAAATATCCTAGGTTGTTACATGCCATTAACAAATGAAACCAAGCAGAAAAAACACACATTTTGTGTTTTTTTTTTTTCATTTGCAGATAATAGCGAAAAAAGGATGCAATCTTTTGGAAGGAGTGTGCACCGTTTGCAAAGAAGGCAACCATTTACCCCTGGATTCTATATAGGTCATCAAAATTTGGGTGCTCAAATTGGGGCATGGATCCCAGATCCATGCACAAACCAATTTGCTAATGAGTCATTAGCAATCAATGATTGGTGTTAATTGGCAATCATCAGGATTTATGTGCTGATCTGCTCTGAACCCCATGTCTAAAAGACTTAAGTGAAGATGTCCAGGAGGAACTCGCCTCAGCTTACACTTTGGGGCCACAACTCAAAGTGCCTTTGTCTTATCATTATTGACACATATGGGATACTGTTACTGAGCTTAATTACAGCCATCTGTCAAAAGTATGGAGTGATGATCTTTCAATACACCTTTCCACTTCTTGTTTTCAGAAGTATGCATTGAATATTTGACATCTTACCGAGAATGTTTGACATTGTGAACTACAATACAAATTTGTCTTATATAGCCCCTCACAGAGCACATTACATGGGCATTACCACCACTGATTCTTGTCCAAAATGTCAGACCCCAGGGGTTTCTCTTGGCCACAGGTTTTAGAGGTGCCCATTTATTGCTGGCTTTTGGCGTAAGCTGTTAACAACAGTTTCTGTTCTTTGGGCCTCGCTTTCCTCTCCAGTGCTGTGGGAAATGAAGGGTTTTGTAGCCTGAACTACATTGATGATGAGGAAGATCATTTTGGTATGTTGGCTTTCTCCTCGTGCTCCAACTTTACAGCAGTGGCATTTTCTTACGACCACCCTCCTTCAGATGGAAAGACTGGGCATACAGTACATAGCTTCCCCTAAAGGCTTGCACTTTCAACAAGCTTGGACTCCTTTTTGGAAAACGTTCTTCCCAGTTGCTCATAGTAGATTGCTAAATATGTAACCCAGTATGTATTTATATTAGCTGGGGGAGTTGGGGGGTGGATGGAGTAGTAGAGTTGGAGATTAATAATGCTGTTTGTATCTTGTGATTGCTGTTGTACTTCTTATTTTGTTCTCAATAAACAGATCTGAAACATAAAATGTGTCTAAATTTTAAAGCACACAACTCAAAATGGGGCGTGGCCATAGGAGGGCCATGTACAGGTCAGGGGTGTTCCCAGAAATTTGGTGCGATGCTATAGAATACGGTCATTTATGCACTCAAGTGCCATTAGTTACCTCCTAATTGATCAATCAGATTAAAGAGACCTTATCCTTATAGTGTGGAGATAAATTCAAACTCTAAAGTATATCTCAGACACTCTTCCCTGATGAAGATTTTCGAAACCTGGCCATGTTGGCAGAGGTTTGACCTGGGAGAAATATCGCTGCTGAAAGTTATCTAAAAGCTAAGTGCAAAATTCGATGAAACAGTAGTTGATTAAGCTAACGTATATAGATTTATTTGGATATAAAACATAAAAAGAAAGTAAAAAATAGTAAAAGATATTAGGATCATACACGGGTTGATCAATGAAGAACGGAGCGTCACTAATGCAATATTGGGAATTTTCCCAGATGGTGGAGGTGATCAAAAGAAATCTGATGATCCCCGTTTAGAACATAATGTGCAGCCATAGATAAATGTGGTTAGTACTGTGATCGATAGTATATATAAATGCAGGAAATCGAACAGTGTCTGAGATATACTTTAGGGGATTGGTTACCTCCTGGCATTTACACCAGGTTTCAGCGGGCATTACTGTTGTGCCTTAAAGTAAGGTGCGAGATCAGCGCTAAACTAGTATTCTATAAAGGGTGGTCCATGCAGAATACCAGTTTACAGTGGATCTTCCCAGTGCCTAACTTTGGGTCCATGTATAGAGTTCCCCTCTTTATGACATGACTTCTGTAATTCAAATACAAAATAGGAAAATATTACTAAATATCATAATCAAATTTTTCTATACATTCTTTATTAAATGTTTAAAGAAATCATATATAAATCAAATTATCTTATTTTTGCTCTATACCTGCACATTAAATCTTCACAAGAATCTGTAAAACAAATCCCCCATTCATACATCCATCCATGCATTATTGGGATGTATAGAACAGCAGGCTGAACTTTGACTGAGCCCTTCTGAGGGAGAGGGGAAGGTAGTGCAAAAGAAGTGGGCCTGAACTGTTAATTGAATGTTGGCTGGAGTTTGGAACCTGACCTGAACCCTGTTTGTGAACTGCATTTGAATTTTGAGAGTGGAACTGAATTGAGAATAAAGCACTTTGGTCTTAAGTCCGTATGGTAGTCCGGTTCTTTGCTGGAAACCTGTGAACCTAACAGGGCTGCCGGCCCCAACCCAGAGTGGAGAAAGCGGACCCCTTTACAATATATCTTTATATCTTTTGCCACAGAACTTAAGACAGGTTATTTTGTGAAGCTGTGAAGAAAATGATTTGTATATAAAAGCAAAACAAAACACCAAACACACACCCCAAAGTAACTCTTTTTTTTTTTGGAGATTTAAGTTGAAAGACTATCTCTATGTACCATGTCTAGCCAGAACCTTTGATCACTATCAGCAGGCCTCATTACAGTTGCCAGCTTTAAAAAAAAAATACTCTAATCCTTTGCCTGGTGTATGCTTAAGGTTTATAATATGATGCTGAGTATACTCCAAGTTGTACTAATCACGAATGACATTTCAAACCCCAGTATAAGACTATCAAACTTGCTTAATGCAATTTTTGATGGAGTGAGAATTTTGTTTTGGCCTAGGTACCTCTTCCTAGGCCAAAAAACAAAAATGCTCACTCCATCAAAACTCCTCTTCAAATATTCTTTTATCAGGATTTGCAAACAACGAATAGGTAGCTACTGTACAATGGTAATTCACATTTTCCTTCTGCACACTGAGGGTTATAAGCATTGGTGAGACCAAGCTAATGATAATCATAAAAATAAAAGTGAGTAGGGCTGTTGATTTTAGTGTCTCCTCCAGTTTGAGAATGAAGGAAATGGTGGGCAGACCACAAAACGACTGAAGAAGTCCAAAATAATGTAAAAACACCTTTATTATGCAACGAATAGAGAGTTTTGAACACAAAGCCCAACTTTGCCAAAGTTCACCGAATGACTGCTTCAGAGGCTAAAATAACCAGATCAGTTTGAAAATCTGGCTCAATTGCAGTCTTTCCCTCTCAAACATTCATGTTGCCGCTATAATAAAGATGTTTTTTTGTATTATTTTGGACTTCTGCAGTCTTTTTGTGGTCTGCCCACCATTTTCTTCAGTCTAGATTTTGAAGACCACCTGCCCACTTTTTTGGGGGGGACCTTCAGTTTGAAAATACAGTACTGGTGTATTGATTATGACTATTGGTCACTAATGTTTCCCTTTGCATAAACCATTTCATGGACTTGCATTTTTTTTAAACAGAAAATTAATGAATACCACATGGACATCTTTGTTTTCAAAAATCGCTGAAAGTCAGAAACGTTCAGATCCAAGGACGTACAAATCTTGGGATGTCCAAATTTAAGGATTTGGACGTCTCTGATGGTGTTTTCAAAACGGAAGATGGGCGTCCATCTTTTTTTGAAAATACGGGCTTCCCCGCCCCTGGATTTAGACTTTTGCAAAGACATCCACCAAATCGCAACTTGGACGTTTCTTTTGAAAATGCCCCTCCTTATCTCGTGTATATTAATTGTGGTTATCCTGAAAACCTGACTGGCTTGGTGTGTCCGAGGACTGGATTGAGAAGCTCTGTGCTAAGTTCAGCTCTGTACAAGACCTGACAGCAGTCATATAGGTAACCCTACCACACATCCGTGAAACCTGATTAACGCAGGCATGTCTACTCTCCGCCCACATATATGTGGATGATGAGGTGCTGCCACCCACTTCTGCTCCTTTTGGAAAGTTTGTCAAACCTTTTCATCGAGAAGCAGAAGTCTTTCACCTATTCCAAGTGAGCCCAGACAGACGTGCCCCCTTTAAATTTCTGTAATCTGCTTCCCCATAGGTAACACTGGACGCTGTGTCACTGCTACTGCTCCCCTAGGGCAGCTGATATGGCCACATATTAAGGATGTGCTTCTGATTGAAATAAAACAGAACATCTCAACAAAATTTCTTATTTCATTTTCTTGTAAAAATGAACCCCCCCCCCCCCCCAAAAAAAAAAAAAAAATATCATTGTTTTCATTTCATTTTCAAATAGCAGTTGGCCCCAACTCCCAACCCTGCCACCAAAAGCAAAACTATGCACCACCAAAATTACAATCCTTGGGTCCCTCAGACATAGTTCACCACTGCCATCCTTTACCACCTTCCTTGGGATGTTCACATGGCAGGAGCAAATCCATTCTCCTCTGCTTACTGATTCCGTATTTCAAAATAGCGCAGGCCGGCACCATTTTGGATTATGGCCCCACTCCATTTGGACACCATTTGGAATACAGTACCAATGGAGCAGGAATTGCTGTATATCACATATGCTCCCTTTGGGCCCCATAAATGGGTTAAGATACAGGGGGGGGGGGGGGGTCTAAGGAATGGAGGCATGCAGATGGTTTCTTTATAACATTAGCAGCATGGGCTTTTTTAATAACTGTATCCTATTGTAAATAGAGCACATTGAAATGCAAAGAAAACAAACCAACCTCTCTCCCACCAAACAAAATGAAGGAATAAAATCCCTGCACACCCTCCGTTATTGCTTCCCTTGTCTCTGATTCTCCAGCATGGCTGCTTGCATGGTTGACAACGTCCTTTCACATGGTATCTTCTTTTACATTACTTGCAAATGAGTGAGAAGCTATGCTGTTTTATGTTTCAGCTTTTGCGTGATGCACAATACTATTTATACTTTACTCCTTGTCTGCCTGTCTGTGTTCTGTACAAAGAAAAAAAAAACCCCACCAGGAGCCTTCAAAACCGGAACACATCCTATAATTAGTAGTGTAAATTGATGCTGTACTTCACAGACCCGATACAGGCCGTGTTTCGGCACTCAATGCCTGCATCAGGGGTCATACAATAAAATAGTTCCAAAATGAACCAACCCACCATCGGGCTCCCAGTAATGTTAATTGTCACACATTTTGTATGTTTTATAGACAACGGATCACTAGGCCTGTACAGCGCTGCGTTTGTCTAGTAGCGCTATAGAAATGATAAGTAGTAATAATGGAAAAAGTAACTAACGTATTAGTCAGACACACAAGGAGTGACACCAGCTGCATATACTACAGCATGAGATCCATTTCTACCCTAGCTAAGATGATTTTCAAGCACCATTCTAACCTCATGTACAGCTTTCTTTAAATTAGTCCCATTATTTTCTTACTCTACATAAGTACATAAGTATTGCCATACTGGGAAAGACCAAAGGTCCATCGAGCCCAGCATCCTGTTTCCAACAGTGGCCAATCCAGGTCACAGATACCCGGCAAGATCCCAAAAATGTACAAAACATTTTATACTGCTTATCCCAGAAATAGTGGATTTTCCCCAAGTCCATTTAATAACGGTCTATGGACTTTTCCTTTAGGAAGCCATCCAAACCTTTTTAAAACTCCACTAAGCTAACTGCCTTTACCACATTCTATGGCAATGAATTCCAGAGTTTAATTACACGTTGAATGAAGAAACATTTTCTCCAATTCGTTTTAAATTTACTACATTGTAGCTTCATCACATGCCCCCTAGTAGTGTGAACAGACGCTTCACATCTACCTGTTCAACTCCACTCATTATTTTATAGACCTCTATCATATCTCCCCTCAGCCGCCTTTTCTCCAAGCTGAAGAGCCCTAGCTGCTTTAGCCTTTCCTCATAGGGAAGTCGTCCCATCCCTTTTATCATTTTCGTCGCCCTTCTCTGCACCTTTTCTAATTCCACTATATCTTTTTTGAGATGCGGCGACCAGAATTGAACACAATATTCGAGGTGCGGTCGCACCATGGAGCGATACAAAGGCATTTTAACATCCTATTTTATTTTATCTATCTATATATTCCATCTTTCCTTACACCTTATGCTATCTATTAAAATGATTTACTGTGTATTGTGTTGACCTTGTAATGTAGCATACTATACCATACTATGTATTGTAATTTGAATATTTTTACTGCTGTAATTGTCTATTGCTTATGTCTGATTTATTCGTGCTGTACACCGCCTTGACTGAATTCCTTCAAAAAGGCAGTAAATAAATCCTAATAAATAAATAAATATCTTGAAGATTAGGACATAGGAAGATCCCTGAAGCAGGCAAGAATTGTCAAGCACTAATCTGTGTCAGGTCCTGGCTTATTTTTGTAATAAATTGGTCTCCATCATCGATTCTTGTCCACTGCACTTTTGTTCCAGCTACATTTTAGTTCTGCCCAAGCCCTGCCCAAAATCTACCCCCTTGCAATCTACATATCAATGCAGTTCTACACATGTAAATGCTGGTTTTATATAGAATGTAGAAATTGGAAGTGAGAAGTCAGGTCAGCATGTGTTCAATTCTGATGGTATTTTAGAAAAGGATCTGCCAATGTAGAACCTTTTCTAAAATCCATGCAGGAGTGCATGTGTATTGGGAGCAGCCATTTTACAAAGATACATGTTGAAAAACAAAATGGAGAAACTTGGCAACTTACACTGTGCATGTAAGTGTTTTGCAGCATATACATGTAGGGTTGAAAAATGAGAGGCCCAAAGCATCAACTTGCATATGTAACATGGATAATATTTTGGATTTACATAAAAATTAAGCATAGCCATACTAGGCCAGACCAATGGTCCATCTAGCCCAGTTTCCTGTTCCAACAGCAGCCAATCCAGGTCACAATGACCTGACAGAAACTCAGGATTCCAGAACTCTAAAAAGTAGCAAGATTCTGGAATCCCATGCTACCAATTCCAGGGCAAACAGTGGCGTCTCCATGTCCGTCTCAATTATAAGACTATGGACTTTTCCTCTATGAATTTGTAAACCCCGATGCACTATCTGCTGTTAACCACAAACTCTGACAGCGAGTTCCAGAGCTTAAATATTTCCTCTTATTTGTTTTAAAAGTATTTCCATACAATTTCATTGAGTGTCCCCTGGTCTTTGTACTTTTTGAATGAGTGAAAAATCGATTCACTTCCACCCGTTCCACACCACTCAGGATTTTGTAGACTTCAATCATAATCCAGAGCAGAATATTGAAAGCCACATTGAGCCTGCAAATAGGTGGGAAAATGTGGGATACAAATGGTACAAAAAAATAAGCAAACACCCTCCCCCCCTCAACTATCTCTTTTTCAAGCTGAAGAGCCCTAACCTCTTTAACCTTTACTCATACGGGAGCACATCCATCCCCTCTACTATTTTGGTCACTCTTCTTTGAATCTTTTCTAATTCCCCTATATCTTTTCTAAGATATGGTGACCAGAATTGATTTAGCACATACCCTTTTCAGTTGTAGTACAAGATGCCTCATATTCTATACAGTAGGTATTTTCCTGTCCCCGGAGGGCTCACGATCTAAGTTTGTACCTATGGCAATGGAGAATTAAGTGACTTGCCCATGATCACAAGGAGCAGTAGTGGGATTTGAACTGGGGTCCCTGATTGTCAGCCCGCTGTGTTGTCTTTAGGCTACTCCTCCACTCAAGTCATTTATTCTTTATTTTTATTTATTCGTTTAACATATTTCAAGCCTGCACATTCCACAGTGTGTCACAACTTACATGTACAAGTTACACATATATGCCAGCCATTTTGCAAACTTGCATGTGTGCATGCCACTAATTAACATCCAAGGCTGCAAACTATTTTTATTTTACTTTTTGGAGGGAGGAATACGCACTTTGGGATTAAGTGGTAGAACTCCTTAATCCCTTCTGTAAAGGGCTAACTCAAATGAGCACAAATCTATATGTACAGGGGAGCAGCTGCAAATCTCAGCATTGATATATTGGGACATACACATAGGAGCCAACTTTTGAAAATGATTGAGGGTACTAAACCCAATGGAAGCTATCCCATCGCTAGATACAGTCAAGGAGTTTGCTCAATATTGGGGGTGCTCAAGTACCAACAGCACCCACAGAGTTGGCTCCTATGGACATACACATGCATTCCCTTTCTAAAATGGGGAACAAACATAGGTTTTAGTTCTGCCAAAGCCACACCCAAGCCACAGTCCCCAGCTTCCTAAACATAGACTTTACATGTCTCCGATTTCCACATGTAAATCACAACTAGAACTTATTTTAGAAGAGCTGTAGATGTAAAGAAAACTCATGCCAAGACTATATATTTCACATACCAGTGCTGCTTATCCATTTCTTTGTACAACACCAGAGATATTAAGGGGCCCTTTTACTAAGCCACCTAAGTGTCTACGCACGCCCAACGCACGCAAAAATGAAGTTAGTGCACGACTATCGCATGGCTCTTGCGGTAATTTCATTTTTGGCACGCGTTCGATACGTGCATCTGAAAAATATATTTTTTACCAGCGCGCGTAACTGACACGCGCCAAGTGGCATTTGGCGCCCATATGTCATTACCGCCCGGTTACCATGTGAGTCTTCACCACTAGGCCAATGGCTGGTGGTAAGGTCTCAGACCTAAAATGGACGCACAGCAATGTTGATTTTGCCGCACATCCATTTTCGGTCCCCCCAAAAGGCCATTTTACAGGCATGCTAAAAAATGTATCGGCGCGCACCCAAACCCGCGCCTACACTACTGCAAGCCATTTTTCAGCGCGCCTTAGTAAAAGGACCCCTGAGTTGAGCACTTTCTACTATCTCTTTTCCCTGGCAAGTGTGTTAAAAATAAGACATTCCACTTCGGACTTCTATGTCTAGGTGTTTATAAGTTGTAAATTTTGGGGTTTATTTTCTAGCTGATTAAGAGGGTTTGAGGATACAAAAATTGGCTTTTATTGGTGTTTCCGTGGCATAGCTATTATTGCTAGGTACCTTTTCCAGTGGAATTAAGCATATATGATTGTGTCACTTAGGAATCTTTAGCACAGAAAAGGCAGAAAAATCGAGTAGAAGATGGACGACAAGCTATGGGGTCCTTTTACTAAGGTGCGCTGAAAAATGGTCTGTGGTAGTGTAGGTGTGGGTTTTGGGCACGCGCAGAATCATTTTTAAGCGCACCTGTTAAAAAGGCCTTTTTTTAAATTTTTGTCGAAAATGGACGTGTGGCAAATTGATAATTGCTGCCCGTCCATTTTGGGTCTGAGACATTACCTCCAGCCATTGGCCTGGCAGTAAAGTCTCATATGGTAACTGGGTGGTAATGACCTACGCACGCCAAATGCCACTTGGCACACATCTGATATGCTCAGCAGAAAAGTTTTTCGGCCGCCCATATTGGCCGCACATCAAAAATGAAATCACCGCAAGAGCACGCAGTAGCTGGGCGGTAACTCCATTTTGGTGCACGTTGGGTGTGTGTAGACACTTACACGGCTTAGTGAAAGGGCCCCTAAGGGAGGGGTGAGAAAGTACTATGGGAAGTGGTGTTTTCCAGTGTTTAACCTAATAGATAATGATTTTTAATTTTTTGCTTCAGGAGTGTTTTATCAGTGTTGATGGGTTAAAACCAGAGCTTTTTTTGAGGGGGTACTTGGGGGTACTGAGTACCAGAACCTTTTCCATTGTCTGCTAAAATTGACCCATGGTCCTCAAGTTTTAATGAAAGAGCTCAGGCCTTACACACCTATTCTGCCTTGTCATAGATTCTGTGACTGGTTGCAGGGGGACTGGCTATTGTGGGATGAGTCCCTCAGTGATCACCCCACCCCCTGAAGAGTGACCTAGCATTTGAGTACTGGCACCTTTTTTGCTGGAAAAAATGCACTGGTTAAAACCTAAAATCAGAAGTCCTAAATGCACTATACAGCATGTGGCCAACTGAACTCATCTATTATTAAACACAGTGGCCTCGTCCCTCTTCTGGAAAAAAAAACTTGGGTGCCTATGATTATGAGCGCAGAAGATCTGGGGAGTGACGCATCTCAACAGATGCAAACTTAGAAATCCTCTTAGCTAGATTATTGTACTTTCAGACAGCTTAGACTGCTCATCCTGACTCCCATATTGAGAGATACCCCTGTTTCATGTAAAAATTATACCATCACATAAGAAAAGAACTTTTCAACGTGGGTAGCCATGCTACAGTATCAGTAACATAAATTACAGCGTATGCATTATCTCAGCATAAGGAGAGACAGAAATCTCTTGACAAGCACATTCCAAGTGAACAGAGTCATTTTTCTCCCTGAAATCATTCTTGCGGGCTGTTTACTGGTTACCAAAAGTGCTGCCTCAAGACTAGATAATACCCCTCCATGATAGTCCTTCGGGAGGGCCGATCCGCCCCGACTGCATGTTGCTGGGGAGTGTCAGCTCCGTGCTGATTCACTGCTCTCTCTGTCCCGGAACAGGAAGTAACCTGTTCCGGGGCAGAGAGGGCAGTGCACCAGTGCAGAGCCGACACCCCCCAGCGGCGTGCACCCAGGTCGGACCGCCCCCCCACCCCCCCTTCCTACGCCACTGCCCTGCAGAACTGAGTTTGATTCTATTTTATTCTATACCACATCTTGTACACCACTTTCAAAGTGGTTCTCAACAAGAATAATATTTCATTCAGATATGATATACGATTAAATCTATATAATCCATTCACTAAAGAAGTATTACAATAAGAGCTGATAAGATTTCAATATTTTACAAAAAAAGACTAAAGTCAGGTATTAACTGCATCCTCAGACCCTGAAATGCAAAAGAGCACTCCCAAATAGTTTTCAACCTCATCTTCTTCACAGATGGAATATCAAGAGTCAAATTTTTTGTACTCCTCAGATAAGAGTCCTTTTACAAAGGTACGTAATGGCCTATGCGCATCCAGTGAGCGCCTAATCAGTATTACCGTCCGGCTACCGCATGCCCTGGGAGGTAATTCTGAATTTGATGTGCGCCAAAAAAACGCGGTAGAAAATATTTTCTATTTTCTACCGCATGGCACTTACCTAGCAGTAAACAGCATTGGACGGGTGCCGCATGCCTACTGTCCGGGCAGCGCGTGAGACCTTACCACTAAGTCAATGAGTGGCAGTAAGGTCTCAGGCTGAAAATGGACGCGCGCTGGTTTTTATTTTGCCGCACGACCATTTTTCTGCCCCTTAAAAAAGGCTCTTTTCCAAGGATGTGGCAAAAACTGGCCGGGCGCATGCTCAAAAGATGCACTCACACTGCCGCAGGCCACTTTGTGCCACGGCTTAGTAAACGGGCCCCATAATCTCTTGATAATCAAAGGTTGTTCTGAATACTGCAACGTCTTGAACTTTAGACCAATCATCGGCCAAAAAACCTCCCAAATTTCAAACAGCATGTTTTATCAGTTTCAAGTTTGCCACTTAAACTTGAAATTCAATATTGCCTTTAAAAGCTTTTACCTGCAGTGTCAAAACAAAAGCTGTAAACTTTCACTTAGCTTCAAAAAAAAAATTTTTTTTTTCGTCTGGTGATTATGCTTGCATGTGGTTTAAAGTGCTTGCCATTCTTTAGTTTTCTGTCTTGACTGCTGAAGTCTTTTTATCCTCCATTTTTTATTTTATTTAAAAAAACATATTAAAATTGATAAATATGTTGTGAAGACATATCATTGTGATTAAATTAAGTTGAGTGTATACTCTCCACTGTTTTTGTTTAGTTCTTTCTGTTCCCCAAAACAGGCAACTGCTGGGCATGACCATCACATATCCACAAAGTTACCAAATGCACCCTCTCCAGCAAATGGGAAAAGTCCCTGGTGTTATCTTGTGCAAACGCTGTGGGGTCACATATCATCTCATCATTACTTTCAAAGTTTTTTCTTTTAATCATGAAAATATAGAAAATTTATTAGCAGCATGAATAACGTCACCCCATTCTGAGTTTAGATCTAATTCCTGTGTCTTCATATATTTGAGTTTAGTAAAACCAATATCAGACCTCAGGCTTCTCGCTTATATGTCCTCAAAACTTCCAGTTGGTTCAGCTTCTTTTGTATGACCAGTCAATACACCTCCTCCAGTAAGCTATGTTTAACCCGTAAATATTGATAACAATCAGCTGCATGCAAATAAATTCTTCCCTTAACTGTACAAATGATTTAAGGTGCCGTTCGCTGTACAATAGTGAAATATGTTGTTGGTTTTTTTTTTTAATTAAATGAATGTTTATGCTGCACACCTTGGGCGGCCCAAGGCGAGATGTCACCTCCCCTCCCAGGGCCATGATCTGGCATTCTCCCTCTCCTTCCTCTACCCCCTTCCCCGAGTTTATCTTCTTTTCCCATTTTATAAAAGGCAGCGGCGGCACTGATTTCCATGCAGCGCCCTCAGTAAATATTCCCGAATAGCCAGTTAAGTACTATTTAACCAGCCAGAAGCCGTTCCTGGCCGGTTTTTAGCACTGAATATCGGGCAGTAAGTTACCAAATAGCTGTTTCACCTCCATTTTGGCAGATAACTGTCATAGTGCAGGAGTTACACCCTGAATTGACGTCTAACATGACACACTATATAGAATGAGGGGATATGTGCCTAACATATCAAATGGGTAATTTTACAAACACTGATTTCTGTGCATAGAGCACTCCTTTTCGTGCAGAAGTAATGGAAATGAGAGAAAACTAAAACTTCATGTCAGGAATGACACGAAAGGAAACGGCAAACGTTGTCGTTTTCATGCCATTTTCAAAGGATAGTACTTGCCAAAAGGCACCTGAAGTTTCTGTAAAGCTCCAAAATTTCAAAGTCAACTTCAGACCACTAGGGTCTGAGGAAGGGAAGAACATGAAGAAAGCACTGGAAAGACGAGGCTGAAGTTTGGGGAAAGTAGTATCATTTTACTGACATTAGCGTGTGACTTGTGCATTGTGCTGGAAACAGATTTGATCTGAACATCTCATTTGCATCAGAATCTAAATGACACATTTTGCTGATATATACTAATGCGGAGATGTGATTGAGTTATAGCTCCCATGCTGCTGCTGCTGCACAGGCAGTTAATTCCAAAGCTCTCCAGCTGCCAACCTCATTTACATAAGTAGGGATGGAGGTTCCAGTCACAGTTACTGCCATGATGGATCCTTATGGGTCATCAAAGTCTTTATTTATGATCAATCACAATTTTGGCGAAACATATGGGAGATTTCTTTCAGAAAATAATGGGAGAGTTGATATTTATGCCAATGAATTTTATGCAGAATGCATCATGGAGAATCAATAAAACTTTGCTTTGACGCACCCCATTTGTGTGGGCTGCAAAATGGAGACTCGCCTTCGAAGCCTGTGTCATATCAGCTTTCAAAGTACATACATATGGAGTGGTCTTGAACTTTATGCTTTATGAAGAGATTCACCCATCACAAGTTAGCTGAGGGCTTCTTTCATATTTTAAAAAAATGGATTTTATCCAGGAAGAGGGTGTTCCTATGTTGTATACACTAAGAACATAGGATTCTAGTGATGGCTCTGTAATAATGAATGTAGAAGATCCTCCGAGGAAGCAATTTTGGTGAAACAGGTGCCTGTCAGGATCTTCCTTTTTAGATAAGTGGCATGCTAATTTCATCCTCGTGATGTTTTAAATATATTTTTGAATTGTGGAAAGTGAATAAAAGCAAAAAAAAAATAAGCATTACACAGTGAAATTGCATGAACAGTGATATTAAAGATGTTTTTGTCTTGGGCGGAAGAAGAAGGCGGAACACAGCGAAGGGAAGGCTAGAGACGTCGGGAGCGCCACCTCCTTCCCTGATGCTGCGCTGCCGGAACCGCCACCACGGAGGTAAATCTAATATAATAAAACGCACCGTGCGTGGGTGCGATCCGTTTGTTTGTTTTTTTTCCGCCCTCGACGTCATGACGTTTGACGCGAGGGCGGGGCAGAGACGGCTGGCTGGCTTCACACCATGAATCCACGAACCCTTCAGGGAGTGTTTGAGTGACTTCAGAACGTTGTCTTCAGAACGTTCACGGTGCGTTTTATTATATTAGATGTTTTTGTCTTGGGCTTTTTTGGACCAATGATGGAGTTACTGCCAAGGATGTGTTGTGTAGCCATGATGTAAAGTGGATGTTATAACATCTTGCGATATCTGAGGTCCTTTCCCCCCCTCTTTTTTGTTTTAAGTGATACATGGACCTGTGTGGTTCTCTAGATGTTGTAGCCTAACCCAGTATATGTTCACTAGTTCTGAAAATAATGCCAAATATCAGTGATGGCAAAAGAAAGTACATCCTGAAGCAGAGCCAGTGCTCAAAACATGATTGGTGCTTCCTTTGTATCACTAAGAGGTTATATTTCACTTCCTTTTTCTATATAATGATGAAGCATCTGCTGTGCTAGCCATAAGCTTTGTATTTGGCTGAATTGGCATTATAGCCTTGCAGTTGATGGTCAAATAAATGTATACCTTTATCTCTCTCTCTCTCCTTCAAATTATGTACCTTTATCTTTCAAATCCTAAATGGCACAGTTCCAGACTATATGGTACCATTAATAAACATGAGGCAAGAAACTATCTCAGACTACACCTCCCAAATTGCGAAAAAGTGATCTACAAAACTGTCTACTCAGCAGACTTCACTTACCTAGGAACCAAATGGTGGAACTCCTTACCACCCAAAATAAGAAATATACAGGAATACACTAGATTCCATAAAATCCTATAGATATATATTTGCATAGATTTATTATACCTGACTGTTTGGAAGGTGTTATTGCGTATGGTATATATTTCCCACACCTAGTTATTGGTAGATTGAAGTTTATTGGAGGTCTTGTATGCGCAAACAACAGCATTTGCCCCTGGATTCCATATAGATCTCCCAAATTTGGGTGTGGATCCCAGATCTGCGAGTGAACTAATTTGTTAATTAGGTGCTAACAATCAATTATTGGAGTTAACAAGCAGTTAATTGACAGTAATTAGGACTTAACGCGTGGATCTGCCCTTTACCAATTTCTATAGCACACAACTCAAAAAGGGGTGTGGACAGGAGAGGGGCATGAGCAGGTCAGGGGCATTCCCAGAAATTAGGTGTGGTTATAGAATGCCTACATTTGAATGTCCAACTGCCATCAGTTGGGCACCAGCATTTACAGCAACTTTTGGCAGGCGTAAGTGCTTGTGTCCAAAGTTAGGCGTGAGAAGTGCGCCAAGCTAGTATTCTGTAAAGGCATTCTGTGCAGAGCACCCTTTACAGAATACTATCTTAGCCCGGCTCGCAACAGCATCTAACTTTGGGTGCAATTTTCAGAATCTGGTTTTTTATGCACAAACAAGTTAATAAACTTACTTTCTAATGATCTGTAATTTATTGATGAAATACTTAAAGGGATAGTGTTATAGCTGGTAAATTGGAAATATGAAAATACCTGTAAGATGAAATTTGTTTTTGTGTCATTCTTTGGCACCTCTATAATTTTGCCTTGCATTTCTTTAACCTTTTGGTGCTTTGTTTTCAAAATCCTTATTTATATAAGCCACTTAAAGTATTTGTATTGTGGCTTGCCACACTTCAGTAGCTGATGCTCCTATGCATTGAGTCTGGGGACTAGTGAAGCTCTTAGCAGTGGGAGGCCACCCAGTAAGTAATGGGAAGCCTGGCAGTTTCCACAGTGCCAGAAATCAGTTAAGATAACTTTCACGACAGCCAAACCTCATAACTTCTGAAACATACCCTGTTCTTAGATAAGTGCATTTGGTGGAACCCCTCCAGGTGACCTCTAACAAGCTTGCAGTTCGCCTTCAAAGAGCTACGGCAGAAGGAATTAACAGTGTTTCTCACTGAAGAGTGACACATATCACTGAGAGCTTCAGTGAGGAGAGACGACATTCCATCATTTTGACATGGCACGTAATTAAACTGCATGATGTAACTATGTGACACTCTAAAATGATGAAATATCATTTACCAGCTTAAAGTTTAAAGAGAGCGACGTCTAGTTACAGCTGGAAAGGTCACTAAATCATACAACTGCTCTTCCAGAGGAAATGTAAATAGGAGTTGGTAAGCAGGCGCACATATAAAGCTATAGACTTTGTTGTTTGTTTTTCTAACAGACTTACATCTTGCCCTCTTCCAGGATTCTCGCTTACTATATTGAAGGACAGGACCCAGGCCTAGTTTCAGATACGTGTTTCTGAGAATTTCTCCATTACAAAGATAAAACCGTGCTTTTGTTTTAAAATAAGACCACAACTGCACAAATAAACTCTTAAACAGAAAGGGGTAGATTCTGTTTAAGGTGACCACATTTACATAAGTACATAAGTAGTGCCATACTGGGACAGACCAAGCCCAGCATCCTGTTTCCAACAGTGGTCAATCCAGGTCACAAATACCTGGCAAGATCCCCCCAAAAGTACAAAACATTTTATACTGCTTATCCCCAGAAATAATGGATTTTTCCCTAAGTCCAATTTAATAATGGTCTATGGACTTTTCCTTCAGGAAGCCGTCCAAACCTTTTTTTAAACTCTGCTAAGCTAACCGCCTTTAACACATTCTCTGGCAACGAATTCCAGAGTTTAATTTAGGTGCTGAGAAAGTGTGTGTGCCTACTTTGTGTTATAGAATAGCGACTAGGTCTGCGTTTAGGGGCTCAGCACCAAATGTGGGAAGCAGCCTGGCTAACTCCCGCAGTCTGAATATCGGCCCCTTGGTGCCTAAGGGGCTTATTTTCAAAGCACTTAGCCTTCCAAAGTTCCATAGAAACCTATGGAACTTTGGAAGGCTAAATAAGTGTTCTAGCATGTAACTGTAAAGGAGGGCTACATGGGAGGGGCATGGGTAGGCTATGGGGGTGTCACCAATGAATGTGCGTTATTTATATATACCGTCAGTTATGCATGCAGGATGCCACATTTAGGTACCACATTTACATCTGCTACTGACATTGCGTTAAGAGATCTGCCTAAATGTTAGCACATCATTGCCAACTTATGCTAGTATTTAGTCACCCCCACTTATGCCAGCTTAAAGGCTGGTGCAAATGCATACATTTGCATATTCTGAGCACACCCCTGACCCACCCATACTCCTCCCACATCAACGCCCAGTTTGAAGACATGCACCATTGAATTTACATGTCCAGGTTATAGAATAGCGACGAAGGGTATTTGCATATGCAACTGCAAATTGGTACCAATTAGTTCCAATTAACCTCAATTATAGCCAATAATTGGCTGTTAAGCCCAATTAACAGACAATGATGATATTAATTTGCGTACACATAGTACCCTTATTCTATAACAGTGCACGCAACTTTGAGTGCTGTCAATTTGCACGTCCTTTTTTATGGAATCCAGGGGTAAGTTTGTTGCATAGGTGATTGCATCAAAATCAAATAATAATGTTCTTATAATTTACAGTTTTATTACATTTACTATACCGAGAGTAGTGTAGAAGCTAATTAAAAACACACAGTAAAAAAGAAGAAAAAGAGTGGGGCTGTGGTCCCTCTATCCCTCTACCTGTCACATTTGTAGTGGAAACTGTGAGGCCTCCAAAACTCATCAGAAACCCACTGTACCCACATATAGGTGCTCCCTTCATCCATAAGGGCTATTGTGTACAACTATGAGCAATGGGTTTTGGGTGGGGTGGGGTGGGGGGGTCAGCAGACAAGATAAGGGAGCAATGGTGAGATGTGTACCTGGGAGCATGTTTTTGAAGTCCATTACAGTGCCCCCTAGGTGCCCCATTTATCTTCTGGGATGTCTGGGAGACCAGTCTACTAAAAATGCTGGCCCCTCCTACATCCCAATGGCTTGATTTTCTACATTTTTCACTTGGAGATTTTTGTTTTGAAAATGAATCAAAAAAACAAAACATTCAAAGCACAAAACCTTGTTAGAAACAGTATTTTATAAAACAAAAGATAGACGTTTTAATTTTTGGAAAATGAACTTCTTTCTTATTCAGATTTTGGATGTTTTTTGCAAAACGTATAATGTCAGACTTAGACGTCATATCGAAAACGCCCCTCTACGTGTCTTTATAAAACCATAGGGAAAATGCAGCAGAAATCATGCTAGATTAAAGCTACAGATATTCTTGCCATGTAAACAACATGCGTACTTTATAAACAATGACTAATTCATTTATACAGGGACCAATCTAATTTCAACTAGCAGGGGATATAAATTATGTATACTAATATCTCCCAATGCTATTGTACTACTTAAAAATTTCTGAAAGTATGGTGGACCTTCAGAGGATGATCAGTTAATTGAAATAAACTCACCATCATTGGTCCTCACCACATATTTATCACATATATTTTCATATGTTTATAATTATAATCTTCCAGCTTTAAAAAATACTTATATTTGTGACTGTCTTTCAACTAAGTTTCTTAGGAAGAGCTCAAACTGCTGGCAGCCTTATCAAAGTGGAACTTGCTGAAGCACTACTCATTTGTGGGATACATTTATTTATTTAGATTTTGCTCACACCTTTTTCAGTAGTAGCTCAAGGTGAGCTACATTCAGGTACTTTGGATATTTTTCTGTCCCAGGAAGGCTCATGATCTAACTTTGTATCTGAGGCAATGGAGGATTAAGTGACTTCCCCAAGATCACAAGGAACAGCAGTAGGCTTTGAACCAGCCACCTCTGGATTGTAAGACTGCTGCTCTAACCACTAGGCCACTCCTCCACGCCATGAAATGGGTCCTGGGCCAATATATCCTCTGATAGGTCTGCCTCCTCCCAGTTCTTCTCTTTTCCATGTACACCTGCAGTTGCATGTCCTGGACAGCCCAGCTAATGCTGGTCAGCCACCGTCACACTATGTGGTCCCACCAGGTGCTATACAGTGACAACCTACATACACTGATACACTTAGAAACACTCAGGGGTCCTTTTACAAAGCTGCGGTAAAAAGTGGCCTGCGGTAGTGTAGGCGTGTCTTTTAGGCAAGTGCTGGGCCATTTTTTTTTTTACCACAGCTGGGAAAAAAATGAGCCTGGAAATGGGCCTGCACTAATATTAAAACTAGCATGTGCCTATTTATGGCCTGAGTCATTACTACCACCTATTGACCTAGCGGTAAGGGCTCACATGCTACCCACGCGGTAACTATGCAGCACGTCCTAGTGGTGTAGAACAATATTCCTCAGTACTGCCCACATCCACTTGTAAATTACAGCTGTTTTAAAATCAGGTGGATATGGTTTCCAGCATTTACTACCATATTTGGGGGGGGGGGGGGGTTTGCACTAATGAATCGATGTTCATTTTTGTGCATTTTAACATACCTTATTTTTGAACATGCTAATGTGTAACAAGTTGTTTTGCATCTCTTTACCTCACTAAGGGCCCTGTTTACTAAGGCACTATAGCGTTTTTAACACGCCTACAATTAGCACACACGTTAACCATATAGGCACCTATAGGGATACTGTAGGGGCCTACTCAGTTAAAGTGCGTACCTGTTTAATGTGCGTTAAAGATGCTAACGTGCCTATAAAGCGGCTTAGTAAACAGGGCCTTAAGTGGTAGATTTACTAACTCAAACTAGTTATCAAGCAGTAATAAGGCTGTAAGGGGTCCTTTTACTAAGCTGCGGTAAAAGGGGGCCTGCACAAGGGCCGCCGAGATACTAGGCCGGCCCAGGTCAGGGGCAAGGTCGTCCCCTGGGCCCCGCCCCCCAGGTCGCCATCGCTTCCCCCTCCATCCGCCCCCCTCCATCCGCCAACGGGCCGGGCCCCCTGCATTGAAATCACAGCGCCTCTCACCTCCGTGTGAAAGCATTGCAGGCAGCAGGGCAGCAGATCGCCTTCTTTCAGGTCTCCTTCCCTCCCTGTGTCCCGCCCTCATCTGACGTAACTTCTGCGAGGGCGGGACACAAGGAGGGAAGGAGGACCGAAGGGAGGCAATCTGCTGCCCTGCTGCCTGCAGCGCTTTCACACGGAGGTGAGAGGCGCTGTGATTTCAATGCAGGGGGCCCGGCACGGTGGCAGATGGACGATGACGGAGGGCTGGTGGGACTGCAGCGCTGGGCCCCACTTGGAGGCCCGGGGAACTTTGTCCCCCTGCCCCCCCCCTCGGCGGCTATGGCCTGCACTAGCATCAGTGTGTGTTTTTTGAAATGTGCTGAGGCCCCCTTTTACCACAGTAGCCTAAAAGGATGGGGGGTTTTTTCCTGGAAAAGTAATGGCCGTGCAGTAAATGAACCACTTGCCATTTCAGGGTGGAGCACTTACTGCTACCCATTGAGGTAGCGGTAAGAGCTCCCACGCTAACCTGGCGGTAACTGGGTAGCGTGTGGCACTACTCGATTACCGCCAGGTAAACACTGGCGCCATAAAAAAAAGAAAATATTTTGTAGCACTGTAAATGGCGCGTGCTGGGGGTGGGAACTACTGCCGGACTCCTGTGGAAACCCGGAGGTAGTTCCAGATTGGCACGCAGCAAGCCTGCTGCTGCATGCCAACCCTTTAGTAAGACCCTAAGAGGGTCTTTTACAAATGTGCAGTAGCATTTTTAGTGCTCACTAGTGATTAGCATGCGCTAAACACTAGAGATGTCCATAGGAATATATGTAAACACTCTTCAACTTCCTTTGTCCTAGATATGCATTAATTTCATATGTGTATATCTTCACCAAAATCTCCAACTTATTTCAATGTCTTCAATGTTTTTTCAAAAGTTTTGCCTCAGTGGTGCTTATTGACCAATAGTTATTTTATGGCAATATATGTAGCACCAAATTCCTCATCGGCTTCTACAAATTTATTATAATATATTCAAACCACTTATCTTTGTAAGTATTCGGACTGGGGGCTCAAAGCTGTCCGACATGCATGTTTCGCCTGCTAGGCTGTGTCAAGGACTTCCCCCTTTTGCCGTTTCAGCGCCAGCTTCGCATTATTATTTTTGGGGTTTGGCAGGGGTAATCCCGAAAATAATAATGTGAAGCTGGAGCTGAAACGGCAAAAGGGGAAAGTCCTTGACACAGCCTAGCAGGCGAAACATGCATGTCGGACAGCTTTGAGCCCCCAGTCCGAATACTTACAAAGATAAGTGGTTTGAATATATTATAATAAATTTGTAGAAGCCGATGAGGAATTTGGTGCTACATATATTGCCATAAAATAATTATTGGTCAATAAGCACCACTGAGGCAAAACTTTTGAAAAAACATTGAAGACATTGAAATAAGTTGGAGATTTTGGTGAAGATATACACATATGAAATTAATGCATATCTAGGACCAAGGAAGTTGAAGGGTGTTTACATATGAGGTTCCTAGTAAGACAGAACACAAGATAACTGTCTAATATATTAGCATAGGGATATATGGGCATCTCTAGTATTTAACACATGCTTATTTTTAGGATGCACTAAAAATGCTAGTGTGCCTTTGTAAAAGGCCCATTAAATGTGCTTAAACTGTGGTCCTATCAGTGCTTTCAGTGCATATTAATACTTCCAAAAGTTAGCACACTTTAGTGCACTGCCCTCTTTATATGTACTTTAAGTCCAAAATGCTTGCTATGCAATAAATTAAAAAACTATAAGCAACACTCTTTTATTCAATCTATAGTTGGACGTGGGACCTTGATCAAACATAAATTTAATTATATGTATACAAATAGCCTCAACAGCCCAGGGAACCTAACATTAGGACTCCACTGAAATGGCTAACATCATAGGCTCCTCCCACCTTCCGAAAAAAATCACAGAAATCCAAAAAACTCCCGAGCACTGCTTACTCAGGGAGAAAAAGATTCTGTGAACAAAAAACAGAAAGCGAAGTATTTTCCAATATCAAAAAATGATCAAAGTCTACACCCCCCTCTATAATGAATATTAATGGATCTGAAAAACCCCAGTATCCACTGTTAAACCTTCTTGAATGAGATTAAACTGAAAAATATCGAAGGCAAAGAACAAAATGCAATTGCGATATTAGTCACTCATCGCATAACAACGACTACAAAACTCAAAAAATAGATAACTTAACTTAAATCATCCAACTATAGATTGAATAAAAGAGTGTTGCTTATAGTTTTTCGATATATATTTGCACTCTTTGCAGTCTGTAATATTTTTTGAATATGCAATAAATTAGCCACATCAGAATTACCACATCTGAGTTGTGGATCATAAACTATGATATTGATAGATATATGATTTGTCACAAAACCAAATGAATCAGAGCTAATGAGTCAGGAGGTATGCACACCACAATGTGTGGATCGCAAATTTTTAAAACGTTATTTTTATTGTTATTGCAAAAGTTGGCGTGTGAGAATGATTTGGGTGGGTTGTGGATCGCAAATTTTGATCACTCTTTATGGATATCTGAGATGTCACAAGTCCTTCCATCTTTATACACTCTTCATACTTCATTGTTTCCTTAAGGCTATGACCATTTGGGAGTCTGAAATCACACTGGAATTCATTCCCTAAAATTATTATTTTTTATCATATACCAAAGCCTACTTCTTTCAATATGGTGTAGTAGCAGTTTGAATAAAACAGGATTCATTTTAGCTCTAGTGTGACAAAATATTAGTAGTAGATGAAAATGTTCTTCAGAACTGTGAAAAAAGGGGGAGGGGGTTAAATAACTAAGGGGCCCTTTTACTAAGCCACGTGTAAGCACCTACGTGCACCCAACTTACGTCAGTTTGGACTTACCACCCGGCTACTGCGAGGCCTGGGTGGTAATTTCATTTTTTATGCACGTCCGCCACGTGCCAGACAATAATTTTTATTTTTCTGTGCGCGGCAGAAACCAGGCGGTAATTGCCATTCTACATGCATAGATGATTACTGCACAGTTACAGTGTGAGACCTTACCGCCAAGTCAATGGTTGGCGATAAGGTCTCAGATCCAAAATGAACACACGCCAATTTTATTTTGACGTACATCCATTTTCGGCAAAAATTTTTAAAAGGCCCTTTTTACAGGTGCGCTGAAAAAAATGGATCTTCGCGCACCTAACACATGCACCTAAAATAGTGCAGCCCATTTTTTTTTCTGGCCCACCTTAGTAAAAGGGCTCCTTAGCTGTCATTGGGGCTTTGATTTAACAATACAGAGTGAGAATATGTAGTAAAATATTCAGGGCCGGTCTTAGCAAGTGCGGGGCCCTGTGCAGACCAATTTGGTGGGGCCCCATCCTAGCTCCGCCCCCACCCTAGCTCCGCCCCATTGATAAGATTATTCCATTTTTAGAATTTTTTTTTATTTATGAAATTTCAAATAAAGACAAATGAAGCTAAACTTGTACAAAAAAACTGATTGAAATAATAAGCACAATGCTATCATCATGAAACCCCCCCTCCCCAGAAATTATTCAGTTCAAGTCCACTACAATTAGTAGTTCCAATTCTCATAACAAATGAGAAAATAAGGAAAAATATTAAGAAAAGATCCAGCACAGTGTACAAGGCATGCCAGGAATGCTTTATCTGCCTATGGCTGGAGAGAGGTTGAGTGACTCGATGCGGTCCCGGTCTGGGTCGGAGCGGAGGCACGAGGCAGAGTTGAGGCACGCTGAGCGGGGCCCCCTTAGGTGCGGGGCCCTATGCGGCCGCCTTGGTCGCCTCTGCCTAACACCGGCCCTGAAAATATTGGTCCTTTGAAAAGTGTGCGATACCTACTCTGGGTAATCCCTCAGACTTTAGAATACAAAGCTAACTTGCAAAATCTGTGAGAAAATGTAGAACAATTGAAGTGCATCAGTACAAATCCTACACAACATGCGTCTGGGTGCAATGCAAAATGGAAACAGATGACCAAACAGATAAGACTTGCTTTCGAAGGGATCAGTTGCTTTTAACTCTGCTTCTGCAGCTTGAATTCCACCTTGATTAGAATCATCGATAAAAGTCTAGTCAAATGGAATTAAGAAGTCTGAAGTTAAGCAGCTTTCTTCTAGGAACCTGAAAGAAATACCAACCATTTGGCATTTTCGATTACAATTAGTGGTATCTGATCAGAAGGGATTTAGCCTATACAATGATACTATGAAAACATAATGAAGGAAACCTCAGGACAGCTTAGATGAAGGTATCCACTGAATCCAAAATAAAATTTAAAAGAGAATGGAAATTTGAAGAGTTTTTTGGAGGATGAGTAATTTGTTGAATACATTTTCAAGACTAGGATATAAGGATATCTTTCATCACTGGGGTATAAGGACAGTGTGAAACACATACAAGATATTTGGGTAAAATAAATGCACATTCTCAGGGAACCCGGATCCAAGATGGCGGCGATACAGGAAGGCTGAGGAGAACGCTCTCTTATTAAAAGTTTGAAAATTTTCCTTTTCCTCGAAACGAGCATGCCGAAGAGGAAGGGCAAGCTTAAGGGACCTCCTCTCCCAAAGCTAGATGCCCCCTCACCGGGTCAAACTTCTATCTCAGCCTACTTGGTCTCAACCCCGCATTCGGGCGTTTTCATTACCGGGGCGTTATCGCTTAGCCCAGTAGGACCAGCTACTCCACCACTCTCGCAACCGGAGGGCGCAAAGGTACCGAGTACACAGATTTGTGGTGACTCGAAGGGGAAGCGATCTTCGTCTCAGGAAGCGGTGAATGGAAATTCTGCTGAGGATATTCCTCGGCTTTCGGTGGAGGGGGCCCAGCAGTTTCCGATTATGGCATCAGGCGAGGCAATGGTGGAAGTTGCTGGTATTGACTATTCACAGGAGAAGATTTCCTTGTGTGTCTCAGCGATTCAGCCATTGAAAAGACCATAGGAATTATTGCTGGAATCCATTTGGACTGCTCTCGAAACCCTGCATAAGGTCTGTTCTTCTTTTGCTACTGTGTCTCTAAATAATTCTATCCAAGTAAGAGAAGTTAAGAAAATTATTGAAAATGTTTCTGCTAAACAGATTAAATTGAAAATGGACATGGCAAAAGTTCAAGAGCATCAAGCTCAATTTGCAGGAGACCGATTACTTCTTCATCGTAAAATTGAAAATTTTTGGAGAATATAATAAGGAACTTAAATTTATGAATACTTAATTTCCCACATTCAAAGTTTATTGCTCCAAGGGAAATGTTCCATAAATTTCTAAGAGAGAATTGTAAATATTCAGAACAATCTTTACCACCAGTTCAGAAGTTATATTACCTAGATACAAAAGTTAAACAACAGGACATTCGAGAGCAACAGATAGCACAAGAACAACAGGAACCATCTGTGGATATGTTAGATATTTCTAGGCTCTTGGAACAATCCAAAGAGGAAATTAAAACTAGAGCTACACGTGGTTTCCTTTGTATTTCTTCAAGATAAAGAGACCTTATTAAGACTTTATCTTCAAAAGACTCATTCTGAATTTCTGGGGGGCAAAGTGTCAATTTTTCCTGATATTTCTAAATGGACTCAACAAAGGAGAAAAAAATTCTTGGAAATGAAACAAGAGATTCTTTCACTAAATGCTCATTTCCAGTTGAGATTTCCATGTAAATGCATTCTTTTCTTTAAAGACAAAAAAATATGTGTTTTTTGAACCTCTTCAATTGCGTAGTTTTTTGAATTCACAGGGTAGTAGGGAGAAGAACCAAATGTTAAGCTGATTAGTTTAAAGGGGTAACTACCTGTATCTTTTTTTGTAATATTTCCTATATCCAACTTCCTTTGGAGGTAATCATGGATCCCTCTCTCATTTGTGGACTAAATAGCCAATAATTCAATTTACAGTTGTTACCTTTTTCAGATTGTATTTCTTTTGGAAATTGGTGTACTCTTTCAAAGATTATAATATCTTTGTATTTAATTGAAAAAAAATGTATAATAAATAATTTTTAAAAATGCTCATTCTCAATGTGCATATAAGTTATAGAAAATAATCCTTACATGCATGATTGGCACCAGTAATTGGCAATTAAGCACATAAGTGCTAAGCGCCGTTCTATGATATGCACACCTAAATTGCTCCGTAAGTTCGAGGGGCGACAAATATGGGCAGAGCATAGGCGGGTCATGGGCATGTCTTGCAGATGCATAAGTAACTTTTATAATACTATAAGTTACATGCATTTCACAGTACGATTAGACACCAATAGTTGCAACTGCCATTGACATGACGTAACTGTTAGTGCTTAACTGTAGGCACACGAATGTCCATTTATGCTAATATTCTATAATTGAATCAACGCCAAGATGCCATTATAGAACTGGTGCTAATTGCATGGCATTGGGCCACCTAAATCTTGGTGTCATTTATAGAATTGAAACCTTAATATTTATTATCACAACATTTTCATACATTTTGGGAACAGTTTTAACAGTGGCCACTAGGCTTATAACACTGCAAGCTTACACTGTGGCCTTACAAGTTAGCGGTCGGTATTCAGCCAGTGGTGATCAGCGTTTTGCGACTGCCACTGGCACTAAACCTGGAAATTCAATGCTGGGCCATGTCCGTGCTCGGGCATTGAATTTGTGGGGGATCCTTATACTAGGGTGCACTGAAAAATGGCCCATGGTACTGTAGACGCATGTTTTGGGCGCGCGCAGAATCATTTTTCAGCACACCTGCAAAAAATGCCTTTTTAAAATTTTTGTGAAAATGGACATGCGGCAAACTGAAAATTGCGAAGCATCCATTTTGGGTCTGAGATCTTACCACCAGACATTGACTTAGCGGTAAAGTCTCACACGGTAACCAGGTGATAATGACCTATGCGTGCCAAATGCCACTCGGTGTGCACCCAATACATGTATCTGAAAATAAATTTTTCGGACTTGTGTATTGGACGCACGTCAAAAATGAAATTACCACAAGAGCCACACGGTAACCAGGCAATAACTCAATTTTGGCATGCATTGGGTACACATAGACGCTTATGCGGCTTAGTAAAACGGCCCTTTAGTTTGTAGGTGGTAAGACCTCATGTGCTAATCCTGCGCTAATCAGTAATGTGCGGAAATGTAGATGCCACTTTCTGCCCCAGACATGTCCTCTCTGCAGTAAAAAAAAAACCACAATATTTTTTAGTGCATGATTTGCGCATGCAGATCCAAAAATTACTGCAGGATATCTGAGTGTGTCCTACGATAAACCATTTTAAGCTGCGGTCAGCACACGCTAGCACTGACCGCAGCTTAGTAAAAAGACCTCTTAGAGACAAGTTGCATTATTTAGAAACTGTGCAGGTATTTTTTATCTAAAGGCTGCATCTTTCTGTAAATATTCTATAGGCCAGTGCTACATAGCTCATTTTCAAGGTGAAAACCTTTCTATCTCACGAGCTGCATGGTATTTCATTAAATAGTATACCAAAGTAGTGCCAGTAGACTCTTACCACAGCCTCCAGTAAACCATAACTTTATTTTGTTTTGCTACCTTGACAGATAGGAAAAATGTGATGTACAGCATGATCACAAGGAAAATGTAAACTGAAGCAACAGAAGAAATAGGCTGGGGAGAATTAAACCCCTTAAGTGGGTCCATATGGCTGCTCTGCTGTACTTATAAATATTTCAAATGCCAGTGCACAAAGCTGTAATCATAGCAAGCTGCTTGTTTTATTTGGAATACTCCTAACCACTGCCAATGTTCAACTCAATATTTGTATTTCTAAAGTAGTGTATATATGAATAGAGGGCAATAAAAATACTGCTTGCATTGGTGCATATAGATAATTAGAATCTGTAGTCTGTAGTGTTTGTACCAATAATCAAAGCAAAATCAAGTGCAAATATTTGTCTATTAATGTATGTATGTATGTAACCCTCACCCCTGGCAGAAAATAACACAACATATATCATCATAATAACAGCACAAAATTACAGATACACATAAACTGTGTCTTATCAGCAGTAACACATTCAGCAAACATCACCCACGCCCACACGCCTCCTGATACAACAATGCATTAACCTTCCTATGGAAAGGTATTACGGGGCTAATTTTCGAAAGAGGAAAATGTTTAAAGCAGAAAGCGGCATTTGGATGTTTTGCTTGCCGAAACGTTCAAATTGCTATTTTTGAAACCCATTTTTGAAACATTTTTCAATGCTGTTCATCCAAAGTGTGCTTACAGTGGTGGAAATAAGTATTTGATCCCTTGCTGATTTTGTAAGTTTGCCCACTGACAAAGACATGAGCAGCCCATAATTGAAGGGTAGGTTATTGGTAACAGTGAGAGATAGCACATCACAAATTAAATCCGGAAAATCACATTGTGGAAAGTATATGAATTTATTTGCATTCTGCAGAGGGAAATAAGTATTTAATCCCTCTGGCAAACAAGACCTAATACTTGGTGGCAAAACCCTTGTTGGCAAGCACAGCGGTCAGACGTCTTCTGTAGTTGATGATGAGGTTTGCACACATGTCAGGAGGAATTTTGGTCCACTCCTCTTTGCAGATCATCTCTAAATCATTAAGAGTTCTGGGCTGTCGCTTGGCAACTCGCAGCTTCAGCTCCCTCCATAAGTTTTCAATGGGATTAAGGTCTGGTGACTGGCTAGGCCACTCCATGACCCTAATGTGCTTCTTCCTGAGCCACTCCTTTGTTGCCTTGGCTGTATGTTTTGGGTCATTGTCGTGCTGGAAGACCCAGCCACGACCCATTTTTAAGGCCCTGGCGGAGGGAAGGAGGTTGTCACTCAGAATTGTACGGTACATGGCCCCATCCATTCTCCCATTGATGCGGTGAAGTAGTCCTGTGCCCTTAGCAGAGAAACACCCCCAAAACATAACATTTCCACCTCCATGCTTGACAGTGGGGACGGTGTTCTTTGGGTCATAGGCAGCATTTCTCTTCCTCCAAACACGGCGAGTTGAGTTCATGCCAAAGAGCTCAATTTTTGTCTCATCTGACCACAGCACCTTCTCCCAATCACTCTCGGCATCATCCAGGTGTTCACTGGCAAACTTCAGACGGGCCGTCACATGTGCCTTCCGGAGCAGGGGGACCTTGCGGGCACTGCAGGATTGCAATCCGTTATGTCGTAATGTGTTACCAATGGTTTCGTGGTGACAGTGGTCCCAGCTGCCTTGAGATCATTGACAAGTTCCCCCCTTGTAGTTGTAGGCTGATTTCTAACCTTCCTCATGATCAAGGATACCCCACGAGGTGAGATTTTGCGTGGAGCCCCAGATCTTTGTCGATTGACAGTCATTTTGTACTTCTTCCATTTTCTTACTATGGCACCAACAGTTGTCTCCTTCTCGCCCAGCGTCTTACTGATGGTTTTGTAGCCCATTCCAGCCTTGTTGTCACGTCCCTTACCTGCACCGCCCTGCCCGCTGGGATGCCCCGCTCCGCGAGCAGGAGAGAGCGGGGTATCGCGGGTTATGGACGGCGTGGAGTCGTGCCCGCCTCCTGGACTAGGCCGGTTCGCCGCTTTAGCGCGGTGGCGGCCGGAGAGCATCGGCGCTGCCAAGATGGCCGGCGTTCTCTAACTAGAAAGCTTCTTCCGGGTGCGGGACCTGGGAGCGGAGAGAACGCCCCTTCTGGGCCCGGATTGGCTGGTCGCGGCTGTACTCCGCCTTCTCTCTGGGACCAGCCTATCCGGAGCCCTGGGGCGGGCTGTTGGCTCCACCCTTCTGACAGCTGATGAGCTTCCTCCGTTGGAGGGGGCTATTTAAGGGCAGACGCTGGTGGAGTTCTTTGCTTCGGCTTCTGCTTGCGGATCCCTGAGTTCTGTGTTTTGCTTTTGCCTGCTGTTGCCTTTGAACCATAGTTTGGACCTGGACTTTGCTTTTGCCTGCCGCCTGCCTTTGAACCACAGTTTGGACCTGGACTTTGCTTTCGCCTGCCGCCTGCCTTTGAACCACAGTTTGGACCTGGACTTTGCTGTTGCCTGCCGCCTGCCTTTGAACCACAGTTTGGACCTGGACTTTGCTTTCGCCTGCCGCCTGCCTTTGAACCACAGTTTGGACCTGGACTTTGCTTTTGCCTGCCGCCTGCCTTTGAACCACAGTTTGGACCTGGACTTTGCTTTCGCCTGCCGCCTGCCTTTGAACCACAGTTTGGACCTGGACTTTGCTTTCGCCTGCCGCCTGCCTTTGAACCACAGTTTGGAACTGGACTTTGCTTTTGCCTGCCGCCTGCCTTTGAACCACAGTTTGGACCTGGACTTTGCTTTCGCCTGCCGCCTGCCTTTGAACCACAGTTTGGACCTGGACTTTGCTTTTGCCTGCCGCCTGCCTTTGAACCACAGTTGGGACCTGGACTTTGCTCTCGCTTGCCGCCTGCCTTTGAACCACAGCTTGGGTCAGGACCGTGTCTTTACCTGCTGCCTGCTTTTGTGTCACAGGGTGGATCTGGACTTGCCTTTGTCTACCACCGGCCTGGAACCGCTGATCGGACCGGGACCTTGTCTTTTGGGCAATTGTCTGCTCCATCCTGCCCTTCGTGGGAGGTCTCTGCCCTGACTCCCCAGGTAAGATCAGGACTGTCTGGCTGCCAGACGTTGTTTGGCACAAGGGCTCACTTTTCGGGGCATAGGCCTGACAGAAAGCCGAAGCCATGAGCTCGCCAGATAAGCCTGATCTGACTGACTTGGCTCAAGCTCTTCAACAGCAACAGGCCCAGCTCAACAGATTATCTGGAGTACTGCAAGATGTGTGTTCTCAGATGTCCGTGCAGCGAGCACCGGCTTCCGGAGCTAGTAGGACATCTCCACCTCTGCCTGCCTTTCGTTTGCCTGAACCTCCTCGGTTTGACGGCACACCCTCCGCATGCCGCGGATTCTTGAATCAATGTCAGATGCTCTTTGACATGCAACCTGCTTCTTTCCTACGGACAAACAGAAGATTACCTACATTATCTCATTACTCTCCGGTGCGGCTCTGGCATGGGCGTCACCTCTCTGGGAGCAACAGGATCCTCTCCTTTCGGAATTAGGAGAATTCCTGCGTCAGTTCCGCATGGTCTTCGATGTTCCAGGACGCCCTTCTTCTGCCGCAGGAGAGCTACTACGGATTCAGCAAGGAAGCAGTACGGTTGGTACCTATGCTATTCGATTCCGTACCCTGGCGGCGGAACTTAAATGGAATCAAGAGGCTCTTACGGCCATTTTCTGGCAAGGCTTGAGTGGACGCATTAAGGACGAATTAGCCGGCCGAGAAATCCCTGGTACTCTGGACGCTCTTATCGCCTTAAGCACTCGGATTGATGTCCGCTTCCAGGAACGAGCACGAGAACAAGTTGCCTCTCGTCCGTCTCGCAGGTTTTCCCCTCAAAGACCACGAACGGTCTCTCCTCAGGAGGGTGCGGTTCCTACTGCGGAGGGATCGGAAGTGCCTATGGTGATTGGCAGGCATCGACTAACAGCTGTGGAACGAACCCATCGGAGGGAGAATAAACTATGTATGTACTGTGGGAAACCTGGTCATTTTGTGAAAAGGTGTCCCAACAAGCCGGGAAATGCTTAGACCCTAGCCTGGTGAAGGGGGTGGTTGTGGGTCGTTCAGGAACCCTTCCGGATAACTTAATGACAGTACCTATTATCTTACTGTGGCAAGAATACAGGATAAATACCCTAGCCTTGCTGGATTCAGGAGCAGGAGGCAACTTTATTGATGCTAGACTACTTCAGGGCCTAGGCAGGCCGGTTACTCCCTGTAAACCAGCTCTTCAAGTAACGTCTATTCATGGCTCTACTCTGCCACAGCCTATTACCCATCTCACTCTTCCGCTGCGAATGCAGGTGGGTCTTCTTCATCATGAGGAGATACAATTTCTTATTTTACCTCAAGCCATCCATCCTGTAATTCTAGGTATACCCTGGTTGCGGCTGCACGCGCCTTGCATAGACTGGCCTTCGGGAGAGATCAGCCGGTGGAGTGGTCGTTGTTTTGAAACTTGTCTAACACCAGTGCGCCCTCCCTCTATTAATGTGCCAGCGCTATCTGGAGTCCTCCACCCCTGTGAAGCTTCTCTTCCGAAGGAATACAAGGAGTTTTCTGATGTCTTTGATGCCCGGGAGGCGGATTCCCTCCCACCCCATCGCCCGTTTGATTGTCCCATTGATTTGTTACCCGGTACGATGCCCCCTCGAGGCAGATTATATGCCTTGTCCCGGGATGAATCTGCTGCCATGCGGGACTACATTCAGGACAATCTTCGTAAAGGATTCATCCGACCATCTTCTTCTCCTGCCGGGGCAGGGTTCTTTTTTGTTTCCAAAAAAGATGGGTCCTTGCGGCCCTGCATTGACTATCGCGGACTTAACAACATCACAGTCAAGAACCGGTATCCCCTCCCACTTATCCCGGAGCTTTTTGATCGACTCCAGGGGGCAGTTATTTTTACTAAGTTGGATCTGCGAGGGGCCTACAACTTGATTCGTATCCGTCAGGGAGACGAGTGGAAAACTGCATTTAATACTCACGACGGTCATTTTGAGTATCGGGTCATGCCTTTTGGACTTTGTAATGCTCCGGCTGTATTTCAAGATTTCATCAATTTCATTTTCCGGGATCTTCTTTGTTCTTCAGTCATTGTTTACTTGGACGATATTCTGATCTTCTCTGCTTCTCCCCTGGATCATCCCGGGCATGTCCGCACAGTGCTTCAACGACTCCGGGATCATCGACTGTTTGCCAAGTTGGAAAAGTGTGCGTTTCATCAATCCACTATTCCTTTTTTGGGACATATTATCTCTGCTGTTGGATTACAAATGGATCCTGCTAAACTGCAGGCTATCCGGGACTGGCCTCTCCCCCAGGGTCTCCGAGCCTTACAGCGTTTTCTTGGCTTTGCTAACTACTACAGACAATTCATTCCCCATTATTCGCTCCTCACGGCTCCTTTGACAGCCCTTACTCGGAAGGGGGCGGATGTTCGGCATTGGTCTCCTGCTGCCCTGGAGGCTTTTCTGCCTTGAAGGCGGCTTTCTTGTCTGCATCTGTACTCCGTAGCCCTGATGTCACGAAGCCTTTCATCGTGGAGGTCGATGCCTCTGCTTTGGGGGTAGGGGCGGTGCTGTCCCAGACAACTTCTTCTGGTAAGAAACATCCTTGTTTTTTTTTTTCTAAGAAGTTTTCGCCTGCTGAACGCAATTATACTATCGGGGACAGGGAGCTGCTGGCCCTGAAACTCGCCTTTCAGGAGTGGCGATACCTACTGGAGGGGGCTGCTCACCCTATTACAGTCATCACTGATCACAAAAATCTGCTTTATTTGCAAGATGCCAAACGCTTGAATCCCCGGCAGGCTCGCTGGTCACTATTTTTTGCGCGTTTTACCTTTCACTTGGTGTTTCGGCCCGCAGAGAAGAATATACAGGCAGATGCCCTCTCCCGAGCTTTTGACGTACCTGAGGAGCCTGAGGAGCTCTATCCTATGCTCAATCCTGCTTGCCTTTCTCCTACGGTGGGGGCATCCGCCTGTCTCAAGACTCCTGTTCCGGCCCGATCTCGTCGCAAGGTCCTTCAGTGGGGTCATTCTGCTGCGTTTTCGGGTCATTTTGGATTCCGTAAGACCTACCATCTTATTTCCCGTTATTTTTGGTGGCCCCACATGGCCCAAGAGATTCGGCAGTTTGTCTCTACCTGTCCTACCTGTGCCCGTACCAAGTCCTTGCCAGGCAAGCCGTGGGGGCTTCTTCAACCATTGCCAGTACCCCACCTACCCTGGCAGGAGGTCTCCATGGACTTTATAACTGATCTTCCTTGTTCCAGGGGCAACACGATCATCTGGGTGGTGGTGGATCGTTTTTCTCGCATGGCCCACTTCGTACCCATGCGGTCCCTGCCATCTGCAAAGGCTCTTGCATCGCATTTTATCCAGCACATTTTTCGGTTGCATGGACTGCCGCATCGTATCATCAGCGATAGAGGATCACAATTCACCTCTAAATTTTGGAGATCGCTATGCTCAGCCTTTGGGGTTACCACACATTTCTCTTCAGCTTACCATCCTCAGACCAACGGCATGGCAGAGCGTACTAACCAGACCCTTAAAGCCTTTCTTCGGGCCTTCACTAATGCTCGGCAAGATGTTTGGACGGATCTTCTGGCCTGGGCTGAATTCGCCTACAACAATAGTTTCCATTCGGCCTCACGGACATCTCCCTTCTTCACTGTTTTTGGACGTCATCCTCGTCTTCCGCCTCCGATTCCTTTGACTGCGGCTCCTCCACTGATCCAGTCTACTCTCACCACCATTCATGCAACCTGGAGGACAGTTCGTCAGCAGTTGGGGAGGGCAGCTGCTCGGTACAAGCGATTTGCTGATCGACATCGCTGTGCCGCTCCCGTATTTCAGCCAGGACAGCGAGTATGGCTCAGCACCAAGTACCTCAAACTGCGTCTTCCCTCTCTTAAGTTTGCTCCTCGCTTCATCGGGCCATTTTCTGTGAGATCTAGAGTGGGGACGATGGTCTATCGCCTTCAACTACCAGGTAATCTTCGCATTCACAATGCTTTTCATGTGTCTCTGCTTAAACCTTTTAGGACTTCTCGCTGGCATCCTGCTCCCAAGAAGATTCGGGTTCCAGACTCTGACCCTGATCCGGAGTTCGAGGTAAAAGAGATTCTTGACTCTAAACTCCAGCGAGGTCGATTGTTTTACTTGATCTCGTGGAAGAACTTTGGTCCTGAGGATAACTCGTGGGAACCAGTTGCTAATATCCTTGCTCCTGATTTGTTGCACGAGTTCCACTCTCGCTACCCTACTAAACCTGGACCTAGATGGAGAGGGGGGGCTTACGGGGGGGGTACTGTCACGTCCCTTACCTGCACCGCCCTGCCCGCTGGGATGCCCCGCTCCACGAGCAGGAGAGAGCGGGGTATCGCGGGTTATGGACGGCGTGGAGTCGTGCCCGCCTCCTGGACTAGGCCGGTTCGCCGCTTTAGCGCGGTGGCGGCCGGAGAGCATCGGCGCTGCCAAGATGGCCGGCGTTCTCTAACTAGAAAGCTTCTTCCGGGTGCGGGACCTGGGAGCGGAGAGAACGCCCCTTCTGGGCCCGGATTGGCTGGTCGCGGCTGTACTCCGCCTTCTCTCTGGGACCAGCCTATCCGGAGCCCTGGGGCGGGCTGTTGGCTCCACCCTTCTGACAGCTGATGAGCTTCCTCCGGTTGGAGGGGGCTATTTAAGGGCAGACGCTGGTGGAGTTCTTTGCTTCGGCTTCTGCTTGCGGATCCCTGAGTTCTGTGTTTTGCTTTTGCCTGCTGTTGCCTTTGAACCATAGTTTGGACCTGGACTTTGCTTTTGCCTGCCGCCTGCCTTTGAACCACAGTTTGGACCTGGACTTTGCTTTCGCCTGCCGCCTGCCTTTGAACCACAGTTTGGACCTGGACTTTGCTGTTGCCTGCCGCCTGCCTTTGAACCACAGTTTGGACCTGGACTTTGCTTTCGCCTGCCGCCTGCCTTTGAACCACAGTTTGGACCTGGACTTTGCTTTTGCCTGCCGCCTGCCTTTGAACCACAGTTTGGACCTGGACTTTGCTTTCGCCTGCCGCCTGCCTTTGAACCACAGTTTGGACCTGGACTTTGCTTTCGCCTGCCGCCTGCCTTTGAACCACAGTTTGGAACTGGACTTTGCTTTTGCCTGCCGCCTGCCTTTGAACCACAGTTTGGACCTGGACTTTGCTTTCGCCTGCCGCCTGCCTTTGAACCACAGTTTGGACCTGGACTTTGCTGTTGCCTGCCGCCTGCCTTTGAACCACAGTTGGGACCTGGACTTTGCTCTCGCTTGCCGCCTGCCTTTGAACCACAGCTTGGGTCAGGACCGTGTCTTTACCTGCTGCCTGCTTTTGTGTCACAGGGTGGATCTGGACTTGCCTTTGTCTACCACCGGCCTGGAACCGCTGATCGGACCGGGACCTTGTCTTTTGGGCAATTGTCTGCTCCATCCTGCCCTTCGTGGGAGGTCTCTGCCCTGACTCCCCAGGTAAGATCAGGACTGTCTGGCTGCCAGACGTTGTTTGGCACAAGGGCTCACTTTTCGGGGCATAGGCCTGACACTTGTGCAGGTGTATGATCTTGTCCCTGACATCCTTAGACAGCTCCTTGCTCTTGGCCATTTTGTAGAGGTTAGAGTCTGACTGATTCACTGAGTCTGTGGACAGGTGTCTTTCATACAGGTGACCATTGCTGACAGCTGTCTGTCATGCAGGTAACGAGTTGATTTGGAGCATCTACCTGGTCTGTAGGGGCCAGATCTCTTACTGGTTGGTGGGGGATCAAATACTTATTTCCCTCTGCAGAATGCAAATAAATTCATATACTTTCCACAATGTGATTTTCCGGATTTAATTTGTGATGTGCTATCTCTCACTGTTACCAATAACCTACCCTTCAATTATGGGCTGCTCATGTCTTTGTCAGTGGGCAAACTTACAAAATCAGCAAGGGATCAAATACTTATTTCCACCACTGTAAATCATAAAGAGGTGTGTTGGGAAGGGCTTGTTTGTGGGATGTGGGTGTTCCTAACTCCTGGATGTTTTTATGCCATAATGGAACAAAACAAAAATATCCAGGACTTAAACTAGGATGTTTTGAGCTAGACCTGTTTTAATAACAACTAACTATATTGCACAGATCTCCGTAACTGCTGGCTAAATAATGATACTTCAACACACAACACTAGCAGTACTGTGGTGTCTATTTTGAAAGGGGGGAAAAGTCTCAACCGTTGCGGCAATCACTCAGAAAAGTTTTTGGTTGCATGCAAAAAAAGTCATCCTCGACTTGTAAAACCCCCCGTGGCTATCAATTTTTAATTATTTTTTATATTTTAAATATTCAAAACACTGTTCATGCATCAATTTTTTCTTCAATCACAGTCTTACAAAAAGTGCCTCAATACACTTATCTTTAGAATGTGTACTCCAGCTTGCGTATTGATTCCAACGGTCCCGTTTCAATATTCTTCCTCAGGGAACCAAACTGCAAAACATCCCAACTTACACATATAATTTCATTGAATAACAATTCAATTAGTGCCAATTATTGGCTTTTTAACAAACAATTATTGGTACTAATTAGATTTAATTGGGACCAACACACTTAAAGATAGGCACAGGATCTGTGCCTATAATTTACGTACATTCCAAAAAAGGGAACTGAACTGGGAGGGTCATTGGCTTTTTGAAGCAGAACGTGGGTGTGTCTTCGAGTTACATGTGTAGTTACAGAATAATGGTGCGCCATGTGTAAATTTAGGCACGGGCATTTGCACGTTTGTTGTTGGTGCAAATAGCTGGGCCTAAATTTATGCACAACTTTTTGCTTAAGCGTGAATTCTATAAACCACGCCAAACTGTAGGCATGCTTTATAGAATACCACTTAAGCAGGATTTTTTCAGTGCTGAGTTTTTAGGTGACATTTATATAATTTACCTCTTACCATTATACCACTTTCCTCTTCCATACATGACAAGCTCCTGACACAAAAATCACTTAAGACCGGATTAAGTAATTGGTGCTGAAAGATAGGTGCTGGGAAAAATCAGTGCTCACTGCTATTCTGTAAAGGATGCTCTGGGGTAAGTGCCCTTTATAGAATAACACCTAGCGGAAATTCACATGCCCAACTTTGGATGCGAGGACTTAAGCCTGCTGCAATCTAGTGTAAATCCTGGCATGCTAGCCGGGTGAGGATCCCCAGAATTGTATAACACAGACTGCATCTTTTGAGAACACCCCTGACCCACCCATGCCCCTCTCATGGCCATGCCCCCTTTTGGGTTGGATGCTATGAGATTTGGGCACCCAGGCTTATAGAATGATGCCCAGCCAGATGCATGTGCAATCCCTAAGTGAAATTAATTAGCATCGATGATTGATTGTTAATGTCCAATTTTTATGTTACTTAATCTGCTAATCAATTAGATTGCTTGTGCTTTTCTGGATTGTACCCAAATATGAGAGTAGATATTTGGGCACCCTTTATATAATCTTTCAGAAAGAGATCATCATCTTTGCACAAAGTGCACCCTCTTTCAAGAGAGTGTGCATTTCACAATTTTGCTTCCCTGATATAAAAAACAAAATGGCCGTAAAAAGGAATAAAACAAAGACTCAACACAAAATGAAAACAAAACATGTCTGGCTGCCCATCCCCACTGTTTACCTCTTTCCATTGGGAAAATTGACAATTTATTCCTACCGTTTGCTTCCTATCATTTAACAAGTTACTAATTCGCAGTTAGAAATCACCTTCTGTCTCGTGATTTCTTAATTTCCTCACTCGTAAGAGGCTATATTAAATGTCTTCTTTGTTCTGTACTATGGACCCTCTCTGTGCTGTTTTCTTATTTATTTATTTGTTTATTTATTTGTTGCATTTGTATCCCCCATTTTCCCACTATTTGCAGGCTCAATGTGGCTTACATTATTCCGTAATGGCGATCGCCATTTCCAGAATGAGAAATATAAAGTGGTATTGCATTAAAAGTTCATAAGTGACAGAGTAAATTAAGCAGTCAAGTATAGAGAATTCATTTCTGGAATGAGAAATAAAGTGGTATTGCGTTAAAGTTCATTAGTGACAAAGTAAATGAAGCAGTCAAGTATAGAGAGTTCGGTTTTGTCCAGTTCTGGTATGAGTTTTGTTGTTTGGTATTTAGGATGGATCATTGTGGTATGCCTTATTGAACAGGTTGGTCTTTACTGATTTTCGGAAGTTTGTTAGGTCATGCATTGTTTATATGGCATATGGTAGTGCATTCCATAGTTGCGTGCTTATGTAGGAGAAGCTGGATGCATATGTTGATTTATATTTTAGTCCTTTGCAGCTGGGGTAGTGGAGATTCAGGAATGTGCGTGCTGACCTTTCTGTGTTCCTGGTTGGTAAGTCTATGAGGTCTGACAGGTAGACTGGGGCCTCGCCGTGAATGATTTTATGAACCAGGGTGCAAATTTTGAATGCAATACATTCTTTAAGTGGGAGCCAGTGTAGTTTTCTCTTAGGGGTTTGGTGCTTTCGTATTTCGTTTTTCCAAATATGAGTCTGGCTACTGTGTTTTGGGCAGTTTGGAGTTTCTTAATGATTTGTTCTTTGCATCCGGCAATAGATTGCATTGCAGTAATCTAGCTGGCATAGCACCATTGATTGTACCAGGCTGCGGAATATTTCCCTTGGGAAGAAAGGTTTTACTCTTTTGAGTTTCCACATTGAATGGAACATTTTCTTTGTCGTATTTTTCGCATGGCTTTCTAGTGTGAGATTTCGGTCAATTGTAACTCCGAGAATTTTCAGGCTATCTGAAACAGGAAGAGTGTAGTCTGGGGTATTTATAGTGATGGGTTTGTTCGTGTTATATTGTGATGAGAGAATGAGACATTGTGCTTTTTTTTCTGCGTTGAGTTTTAATTGAAATGCATCTGCCCATGAATTCATGATTTGGAGGCTGTGTTTGATTTCATTTGTGATTTCTGTTAGATCATGTTTGAACGGGATGTAGATAGTGACATCGTCTGCGTAAGGATTAAGGCCTTGGTTGGATAGTGATTTGGCTAGATTCTTAAAATCTAAATACATTATTGGGTCTATAGTCAAAGTGGTTTAACTGGCCTGAAATGGCTCCTGTCTGGTTAAATAACCTATTCGGCACTGTTAATTTTCAGCAGCTCTTAACTGGTTCGTGCTGCTGAAAATTAACAGTTAATGCTGAACCGAAAACCAGTTATTTTGAGGCATTCTGGGGTGGAGTTGGCACTTGGCCACTTAAGTGCCGACATGCAGCACTTAACCGTCCAGGGTAACCACATAAATAGGACCGCATAAAAATCAGTCCTACCTTTATGCAGTGCCCTATAGCGGTTAAGTGTTGAAAATTGCACTCAGGTGTAATCAAAAATAGATCTGATTCACTGTTAATCTGGTTATGCAACCTAAACACACTGTGAATCTCTCATACACACTTGTAAACCACTGCGTTTATCTGCATGCAATGTTGTGGAGATGAGAGGAAAAACCTCATACTACTGCGGCTTAACATGGTTGTCTTGACCGAAAACCCCCCAAAAAGTTTTAAGCCCACAGTGAAAAGGTAATCATTGACACAAAAACCTCTCATAAACTTCTTCCCTCAATAAGTTAATCAACAACACTTATCTGTTCAGTGCTCTGCTGCTTCGTTTTAGTGCTCCGCACAGTGAGGTTCCGACGGACCTTTTTCGCTTCAGCTTTTTCAAGGGTCCTCACCATCTGACCCAAAGAGCTACTATCCCGTAGCATGCGAAGCAGAGCACTGAACAGATAAGTGTTGTTGATTAACTTATTGAGGGAAGACGTTTATGAGAGGTTTTTGTGCCAATGATTACTTTTTTCACGGTCAAGACAACCGTGTTAAGCTGCAGTAGCATGAGGTTTTTCCTCTCATCTCCACAACATTGCATGCGGATAAACGCAGTGGTTTACAAGTGTGTATGAGAGATTCACAGTGTGTTTGGGAAAATTGCACTCAACCAGCTATGCATTAGCACATTCCACAAACCCAGAAATTCAATGGTGGTGTCTGGACATGGCCCGGCATTGAATTTCAGTGTTTAATGCCAGCAGCAGTCAGCAGAATGCCGATTACCACCAATTTGAAGATGGACCCTGTATTCATTAGCTCACCTTTATCCACATGCTTATTCGTACCATCGAACAATTGTAATCAGGGGTGTGCTGGTAAATTTTTAACAACAGGCTCTTTCTCCGGATGTAGCCAGCTCTGCAGTTTTGTTAGGGTCAGGGGTGGCAACCCTTGCCTCTCTGTCCTCCCTCCCTTCATGCGGGCACGCTAGGCATACCTTTGCTGGCAGCCAATAAATGGACTGCCACCACTCCCAACGTCTTGCTCTGAGCAGCATGCTGGAACTTCTCTCACATGCTTGAGAAGTCCCAGCCTGCTGCCCAGAGCTGGAAACAAGGAGCGGGGAGCAGCAGTAGTCTATTTACTTGGCTGGCAGGGCTCAGCATCCCCACCAGCAAAGTAAAGGATAATTCAGCAGGGGGCCCAAGCCCACATTTTGGGAGCCAGTTGTTAAAGTAGCCATGGAGGGCCCTACTTTAACAACCGGCTCCCAAAATTCTTAAAAACTTAACAACCGGCTCTTGTGAGCCTGTGAGAGCCTGCTCCAGCACACCACTGATTGTAATAGATTAGTAATACGTGGCTTCTCTTTGCTAAATCAGTGTTGTCTTTTCCCTATTAAGCCACATTTATCCATATGACAAGCAACTTTGTTCTTGGTAATAACTACCACCATTTTACATGACATAGATATTAGTCTCTCCAATCTGTAATTGCTTGGGTCATCCCTAGAGCTCTTTTTGAAAACTGGCATTGCATTGGCTATCCTCCTCAGGTTTCAGATTGTCGGTAACAGGTCTGAAATTTGTGTTTAACTTCCCTTATACTCTGAAATGAATCATTTAGTAACCTTTAGTTTGTCATTTGCTTTAACTCCTCTTGAGTCACACAGATTTGCTGGCTGTATGGTTCCAGCATGGATATTTCCTGAGCATACTCTACAATAAAGACTGACTCAAAGAAATCATTCATTTTTTTTCTGCTATAGCCTTATCTGCCCTGAGTTCACCTGTAAGGCCCGATGCACAAAGCTAACCATGCTTGCAATGTATGCTTTAGACTGGGTCCGTTGCTTTTTAATGTATTTATAAATGACCTAGAGATGGGAATAACTAGTGAGGTAATTAAATTCGCCGATGACACAAAATTATTCAGGGTCGTCAAGTCGCATGAGGAATGTGAACGATTACAGGAGGACCTTGCGAGACTGGGAGAATGGGCGTGCAAGTGGCAGATGAAGTTCAATGTTGACAAGTGCAAAGTGATGCATGTGGGTAAGAGGAACCCGAATTATAGCTACGTCTTGCAAGGTTCCGCGTTAGGAGTTACGGATCAAGAAAGGGATCTGGGTGTCGTCGTCGATGATACGCTGAAACCTTCTGCTCAGTGTGCTGCTGCGGCTAGGAAAGCGAAATAGAATGTTGGGTGTTATTAGAAGGGTATGGAGTCCAGGTGTGCGGATGTTATAATGCCGTTGTATCGCTCCATGGTGCGACCGCACCTGGAGTATTGTGTTCAGTACTGGTCTCCGTATCTCAAAAAAGATATAGTAGAATTGGAAAAGGTACAGCGAAGGGCGACGAAAATGATAGTGGGATGGGACGACTTTCCTATGAAGAGAGGCTGAGAAGGCTAGGGCTTTTCAGCTTGGAGAAGAGACGGCTGAGGGGAGATATGATAGAAGTGTATAAAATAATGAGTGGAATGGATCGGGTGGATGTGAAGCGACTGTTCACGCTATCCAAAAATACTAGGACTAGAGGGCATGAGTTGAAGCTACAGTGTGGTAAATTTAAAACGAATCGGAGAAAATTTTTCTTCACCCAACGTGTAATTAGACTCTGGAATTCATTGCCGGAGAACGTGGTACGGGCGGTTAGCTTGACGGAGTTTAAAAAGGGGTTAGATAGATTCCTAAAGGACAAGTCCATAGACCGCTATTAAATGGACTGGAAAAATTCCTCATTTTTAGGTATAACTTGTCTGGAATGTTTTTACGTTTGGGGAGCGTGCCAGGTGCCCTTGACCTGGATTGGCCACTGTCGGTGACAGGATGCTGGGCTAGATGGACCTTTGGTCTTTCCCAGTATGGCACTACTTATGTACTTATGTACTTATGTACTTATGTACTGTAACCAGTCTAAAGCAAATGTTATTTAGCGTCTAATTCTCACAGGTGTGGCATGGCTATAACCCTTCAATGTAGGAGCTACCAATAATCCAATGCAAATGTATTACAACAAGCTCATTATTATTAAAATGAGCATTCCATGCAATGCACAGAAAGGAATGCCTACCTTTATGCAAAATTTTCTGGCAGGTATGGAGCTGTTGTTCCTTGAGGGCAACTTCTCTGAGAAGCAGTCTGGTTTCACTTCATTTCATGTCAGAAAGAAGCTAAAAACTCATGTGTTTCCTAAACCTACTACTTAATCCAATACCATCGCATTGCGCCCCACAACTTCCACGAGACACACACATATAGTAACATAATGGTAACATAGTAGATGACGGCAGAAAAAGACCTGCACGGTCCATCCAGTCTGCCCTACAAAATAAACTTATATGTGCTACTTTTTGTGTATACCTTACCTTGTTTTGTACCTGTCCTTTTCAGGGCACAGACCATATAAGTCTGCCCAGCACTATCCCCGCCTCCCAACTACTATCCGCAACCACTATCCCCTACGGTTCTGGCACAGACCTTATAAGTCTGCCCAGCACTAGCCACACAGGAATATAATGGGTGTCTCAGCATTTGCTCTACAGTAGCTTAGTAGAAGACTCCCTCAGTTATAGAATTACTCTTATAGGTGCCTAAGGTGCTTATTTTTGAAGCATATGGACGTCTCAGAATACCAGAATGGAACACCTGGTGAAGCAACAATCTAGCTATTGCATCACTGCATTGTTTTGACCACTGGACTGGAACAATTAGGGCATCATGTACTTATTACAGGAACATCTGGTTCGGAATATTTCAGACTTTCTGGTGCCTGGATTTGCCCAGACTTTCCAGAGTGATGTGATGTGCACATTCTTATGGCTAAAAGGCATCCCTGAGAACTGGAGGCTGCTGCTGGTTTTTCCATCAGACCTGAATTGAAATCATGTCAAGTGTCTACAAGCCATATTCTACATTGCACATCTCTACTCTGGCAGGACATTTCTGCACGCCGGCTGATCTGATCGTTTGTTGACCAGCACCTGCAACTCCTGCCTATGCATGGAGGGACTTTTCTCCAATCAGGTTGTATATCAGCTCTGTTATTGCTGGGGATTTATATCTAGGTGCTTATGTGTGTTTACCACATAAGAGTTCTGAAAAGAATTCTCCTGCCTAGCGTACAAACAATTTTGTCTTTTTTTTTCCTCTGTTACTTAGAGCTCATACTTTTCTCTCACACATTAACTACCTTTGTTTATATTTGGTTACTTTATTTAATTGCAAATAAAAGCATGCATTTTTGTAATCTCTAGGCCTGGTGTGATTTGCTTGTCAGTTCCAGGAGCAATAGAACTTGAATTTATAAAATTTGTGGGATGGGGTTTAGAAAATCCTGATAACAGCTACCGTTACACAATTTGCCCATCCCACTCTTATTATGCATATAGAAAGCACTATACTGTAGCTAGCTCCACCTACAAGTAGCTGCAGGGCAGAGGAAGCAATGCAAATACAAATATCAGCCTCTGGGTGCTGGAGACCATTGCACATGTGCTACTATCAGGAATGAGTGTGCCATCTTTACAAATCATGCACTCTTTGCAAAGAGTGTACACTATTTCCGGCAAAAGATGCTTTTTTATTTTCTTTGCTCATTTTCATTTCTCAATGACATGCAATGACATAGAATATGTTGTTGGCATTTCCTATGTTGTTGCAAGTTAACAGCCCATCCCTACCACTGCAGGCACATTTATGGACTAATGCGAAACATAAAACCCTGCAAAAGTTTACTTATAGCCTATAGCAAACTTGTCGTATCATAACAGTACTAACTGATAGGACTTGTACAGTAACAACCGTACCTATGAAAAGACAGCATTGAAATTATTAAACCATGCTGTTGACCACATTCCTCAATCTCCACTATCCTAACTGTAAAGGGCTAAAATACAAATCCACATACGCGACCAGTTTCTCATACATCTGCACGCAGCTATGGAATGCTCTACTAAAGGCCATAAAAACAACGCAAGATCTAACCATCTTCCGAAGGCTACTGAAAACAGATCTTTTCAAGAAGGCATGCCATCAACATCCATCTTAAATACTAAACAATACAAATAAATAAATAAATAAATAAATATACATCCTATTGGGAAAACAGAACATGTGAGATTGCTACAGATTCCTACAAAATACAGAAGATAGTTCTATAATAGGGCACCCCTATCCACTATGGAGTCCTTTTACAAAGGCGCACTGAAAAGTGGCTTCCAGTAGTGTAGGCACGGATTTGGGGCACGCGCCAATCCATTTTTTAGTGCGCCTGTAAAAAAGGCCTTTTTAAAATTTTTGCCGAAAATGGACATGCGGCAAAATGAAAATTGCCGTGTGTCCATTTTGGGTCTGAGACCTTACCGCCAGCCATTGACCTAGCAGTAAAGACTCCTGCGGTAACTGGGTGATAATGACCTATGCACGCCAAATGCCACTTTGCGCGCATTCGTAAATAAAAATATTTGTCAGATGTGCGAATCGGACGCATACAAAAAATGAAATTACCGCAAGAGCCATGCGGTAGTCGGGCGGTAACTCCATTTTGGTGTGCGTTGGCCACTCATAGACACTTACACAGCTTAGTAAAAGGGCCCCTATATTCTTAATAGATCACCCAAAGTTGGGCACACAATTTTGGGTGCCAATCACAGACCCATATGTAAACTAATTAGCTAATTAAGTGATATCAATTATTGGCATTAACAAGCACTTAATTACAGTAATTAGGAGTTATGCATGGATCTGCCCTATATCCTATTCTATATCATTCGTGCCTAAATTTCATAGTGTACAACTTCAAAGGGGATATGACCATGGGAGGGGCATGGGAGTGTGAGGGGTGTTCCTAGAAATTAGGCGCTATATTATAGAATATCTACATTTGCACACCTAATTTCTATCAGTTGGGTGTGAGAATTCACACCAGCATTTGGCAGGCATAAAGGCTTGTACTCAAAGTTAGATGCAAAATGCGCACTAAGCTAATACTAGCTTAGTGCGGATCATCCTGGCGCCTAACTTTGAGCACCATTTACTGAATCTACCTCTAAATGTGATGATTATCACACCTATCTTAAGCCTATTCTAGAAATACTACTCTTCTTTCTACTGTAGAATACTAGTGCATGTGGCTGAAAATGCACTATTTACAAACATAGAAACATGACGGCAGATGAGGGTCAAATGGCCCATCCAGCCTGCCCATCCTCAATAACTCCTGCTTTTCCTAAGAGATCCCATGTGCTTGTCCCACGCTTTCTGACACAGTCCTCCTCTCCACGACCTCCACCGGGAGGCAATTCCAAGCATACACCACCCTTTCTGTGAAAGAGTATTTTCTTACGTTCCTCCTAAGCCTATTTCTTTTAAGATGTGATCACTTACACCAGCTCAGTAGCTACTGTAAATGCCCAAGCTTTACCGGTAACATAAAAGTAGAGAATGCCACAAAACGAAAGGAGTCATATTGGATTGCTGTTTGTTTGTCAGGTGCTTCTGCATCCATATGACATTACTATTACTGATGGATTTACTTGGCTATGCTAGTGTTTTGCACCAGGTTTCCCTGTTTTTTTTTTTACCTTTTCTTGGCAAGTTGTATTGTGAAAATTGGAGATTTGATCATTAGGCATATAGGGGGTCTTTTATTATGGCGCACTAGAGTTTTTAGCATGCACTAAAAATAGGTGCAAACTGAACGCTAGAGATGCCCATGGGAATACATTGGCATCTCTAGCGTTTAGCACGTGCCTACTTTTAGCATGCAATAAAAATGCTAGCGTTCTTTAGTAAAAGCCCCCCAGAGATAGCTGGGTGGCTACTGGATGTGAGGATCACGTGACGGGGCATAATCGAACGCGAACGCCTATCTCCATGGGCGTCTATGTCTGAAAACGGGCACGTGAAGAGGCGGGACAGACCGTATTTTCGAAAAAATGGATGTTTTTGAGCTGGGCGTTTGTTTTTTTAGCGATAATGGAAACTAAAAACGCCCAGCTCAAAAACGTCCTAATCTGAGCCATTTGGTCGTGGGAGGGGCCACAATACGTAGTACACTCGCCCCTCTGACATGCCAGGACACCAACTGGGCACCCTAGAGGTCAGTGTGGTGGACTTCAGACAACGCTCCCATATGCATAGCTCCCTTACCATGGGTGCTGAGCCCCCAACCCCCTCCCCCAAAACCCACTACCCACAAATGTACAACACTACCATAGCTCTTAGGGGTGAAGGGGGCACCTACATGTGGGTACAGTGGGTTTTGCAGGCCTCCCATTTACCAGCACAAGTGTTACAGGTAGGGGGGGATGGGCCTGGGTCCGCCTGGCTAAAGTGCACTGCGGTACCCACTAAAAGTGCTCCAGGGACCTGCATACATGCACGCCTCTAGAACTGGTTGCTGCTATATAACATTGGCACAGTGGTTGACACCTGAAGACTAATCTCTCCGAAAACGTCCTTTATTGGAATAAGCACGCTTACTCACAGTTAACTGCAGATCAGAGGTTGTGCCCCACTGGCAACGAGTCTCCCTGGTACTGAGATGAGCAGTAGGTCAGAGCTAGCACAATGGTGTACAATGCCCTCTTTCAGCCACATTCAAGGTAAGAACTAAGTTCTGTAACGTGGCTAACACGTGAAAGGGATCTAAAAGTGTCTTACAAAAATGGCCACTACCTCATGGACTACCGGAAACAAAACAGGGCACACTCTGACCCAGTAGGCAGGGGGAAAAGCACCATGGGAGTAGAGCCTACCAACTACCAACATCGTGAGCATTTGCCACAAGCTAGTGGAATTACGGAGTCCAATACCCTACACCCACCACGATGCATTGCTGATGTGACTCTGCAGTATGCATAACAGAAAAGGTGTCACACTCACCCGAGAGCCACATCAGAACCAGGGAAAGGCTGTCACAGGATAGAACACATTCTGCTGTCATGGAGGTGGGTATGACATTTGAGGCTGGCATAGAGGCTGGAAAAAAAGTTTGTAAAGTGGGGTTTTTTGGTGGGAGGGGGTTAGTGACCACTGGGGGAGTCCGGGGAGGTCATCCCCGATTCCTTCCAGTGGTCATCTGGTCAGTTGGGGCACTTTTTGGGACCTGTTCGTGAAACAAAAGGGTCCAAAAAAAGTGACCCAAAATCGATTATCAGCTAAAGACGCCCATCTCTCCTCGGCCGATAACCAAGCCCCAGTTCTGTCTTCACCACGCCTCCAACACGCCCCCATCAGCTTTACCCATTTCCGCGACAGATTGCAGTTGGAAACACCCAAAATCGGCTTTCGATTATACCGATTTGGGCGCCCACGGGAGAAAGACGCCCATCTCCCGATTTGGGTTGCAATATAGGCGTTTTTCTCTTTCGATTATAAGCTGGATAGTCACTTGCCGGCCTGGTGCAAATGTGTTGGACCTCACACATCACCTAGATGAGATTTTAGACAGTGCTGGGGAGGAGCCTGCTATCTTGGTACGTGTGGATACCAATGACATAGAAAATTGTGGAAGGGGAGGTGCTGCAATCCAAGTTTAGGCTATTAGATAGAAAGCTAAAATGCAGAACCTCCAGGGTAGTATTTTCAGAAGTGCTCCCCATTCCATGTACAGGACCTATGAGACAGGCAGAGCTCCAGAGTCTTAATGCATGGCTGAGATGATAGTGCAGAAAGAGGGGTCCTAGATTTGTTAAGAACTGGTCAACATTCTTGGGAAGGGGGAGCCTATTCCAGAAAGATGGGCTCCACCTTAAACAGGGTGGAACCAGGCGGCTGCCATCAATATTTAAAAAGGAAAACAGCTTTTAAACTAGAAACTGGGAGAAGGCCGACAGTTGCTCAAAAGTGCATGGTTTGGAACAGGGTATCTTTAAAAGATATCACCAAAACAGGGAACATAGGGCATCCCAATAGTGAGGTTGCAATAATGACCATAGTAGGCCAGGTGTCTTTAAAGAGCAGATAGACTTTAAAGATTACAAATTATCACTGTCAATTGCTGAGAAAGTTGTAAATAGTGTCACAGCTAGGGGTGTCCTGGCTAGGGTTACCATATTTTGTCCTCTGAAAAAGAGGACACATGCCATGCCCCCTGCCCCGCCCATGCCTACCCACACCACTCCCCCTGCCCCGCCCACACCACGCCCCTTTCAGATTCTCATCCCTCCCCGTCACATATTCCCCTCCCCTCCCTCCCCAGGTCACATATTCCCCTCCCCTGCCCCCCGTCACCTCCCCTCCCATCACCTCCCGTCCCCCTTGTCACATAGTCCCCTCCCCTTCCCTTCCCTTACTTTCTATCTGCCCTGGTGGTCTAGTGACCAGAGCGCTGCCTGCCCTTGCCCTGCATCCTTCTCGGTCTTGGCTTGGGATTCAAAATGGCCGCCGAGAGTTGAAGCGGCCTCGTGAGTCCCCTATGCCAACAGTCACTCCCCCACCCCATTCCTCAGTACAACAGTCACTCTCACTCTTTCCACATCCCTTTGCCCCAGAAGTCACTCTGTCCAACTCATTCACCCCCTGACCCCCAGCAGTGGGTCTCACTGTCTCCACTCCCCAGGTTCCCAACAGTCGCTCTCATTTTGAGACCAATGCACTTTGGGGTCCTTTTACAAAGGCACGCTGAAAAATGGCTTGCAGTAGTGTAGGCGCAGGTTTTGGGCACGTTCAGAATCATTTTTCAGCACACCTGTAAAAAAGGCCTCTTTTTTCCCCCCGAAAATGGACGTGTGGCAAAATCAAAATTACCGTGCGTCAATTTTGGGTCTCAGACCTTACCGCCATCCATTGACCTAGTGGTAAAGAATTTGACCGGTAATGACCTACACACGCCAGAAAATAAAAAAATATTTTTCAGACGCACATATTGGATGCGCGCCAAAAATGAAATTACCACAAGAGCCATGCGGTAGTCAGGCAGTAAGTCCATTTTGGCATGCATTGGGCATGCGTAGGTGCCTATGCAGGTTAGTAAAAGGGGCCCTGAAAACTGCTTCCATCCCCTTGATTCCCCCAGCACAGCCTGTGCACTCCAACCAAGCACCAGCCAATGCCTGGTGCAGGGTGCACAGCACATGAGTGCTAATACTCAGTTGTGCACAGCACCCTCTAGTGGCAGATAGCCAGCAGCTTCCTACCACTATCATCGGAATCTATTCTTTTTCATATTACATTAACTTTACCAGTACCTTCTATTCTGTTTGCTAAGGCTTGGGAAAGTTTGAGAGCTGTCATTAATAAATAGCATTTCAATTTGCAGCAAGTGTCATTAATTTTCAGAAACTAGTCAAGCAAGCATTATTACCTGGATGCATTTGCTTCAATCATGAATTTACCAGACGCTCTGAAAATCCATCTGTATTCCCTCCAACCTAGCCAGAAAAAACCAAGCACTGCTAAGTAATATTCAATCCATCTGTTGACATGTATTGCTGAAAATGTGTGTTTCTCCAGCAGATAGAATATTCCTCAGTCTCAGGGGCAAAATGAAGAATATTCATGAAGCTAACTTTTTTTGACAAGTGAAATATTTTTGTTGCATTTCTGATGCAGAGGGATTATGGTTCAATTATAACATTGCTAGTCTAAACTAATAATACCGTCCTGGTTTTGTACAAGTACATAAGTATTGCCACACTGGGACAGACCAAAGGTCCATCAAGCCCAGTATTCTGTTTCCAACAGTGACCAATCCAGGTCACAAATACCTGGCAATATCCTGGAAAAGTTCATTACATTTTATGCTGCTTATCCCAGAAATAACCAGTGGATTTTCCCCAAGTCAATTTAATAATGGTCTATGGACTTTTCCATGCGGATTATACAATACACCAAGCGCCTATTCGTGTGACTAAATTTAGTCGCAGGCAGTTACGTCAAGTAAAATTTGGTGTAAATTCCGATGCCTAAATTAGGCGCAGACCAGGTGTATTCTATAACAATGTGCATAGATTTTAGAAATACCCATGACCCGCCCATTTCACGCCCATGGCCATTCCCCCTGTTCAACTATGGGACCCTTTTACTAAGCCACATAGGTGCTTACACGCACCCAACACGCGTCAATTCAGAATTACTGACCGGCTACCATGTGGCCTATACAGTAATTTCATTTTTGATGCGCATCTGCTACACGAGCCAGAAAATATATTTTATTTTCTGACCGTGGCAAAAATCGGGCAGTAACTCCAACTTGACGCGTGTAGGTGATTACTGCATGGTTAACATGAGAGACCTTACTGCTAAGTCAATGGCTGGCAGTAAGGTCTCAAACCCAAAATGTACGAACGCCAATTTTTATTTTGCCACACACCCATTTTCAACAAACTTTTAAAAGGCCTTTTTACAGGTGCGCTAACAAAGGGATCTGTGCGCGTCCATAACATGCGCCTGCACTACTACAGCCCATTTTTCAGCACACCTTAGTAAAAAGACCCCATCTGGCTTATTTTCGAAAGAGAAGGATACCCATATTTCGACCCAAATCGGAAGATGGGCACCCTTCTCTCATGGGCGCCCAAATCGGTATAATCGAAAGCCGATTTTGGGTGCCTCCAACTGCAGTCTGTTGCGGAAACGAACAAAGTTGATGGGGGCGTGTTGGAGGCGTGGTGAATGTGGGACTGGGGTGTGTTTATCGGCTGAGGAGAGATGGGCGCCCTCGGCCGATAATGGAAAAAAGAAGGGCGGCAGTAGCGAGAATTTGGGCCGCTATTTTTGGACCCTTTTTTTTCACGAACAAGTCCCCAAAAAGTGCCCCAACTGCTCAGATGACTACCGGAGGGAATCGGGGATGACCTCCCCTGAATCCCCCAGTGGTCACTAACCCCCTCCCACCAAAAAAAAAGAACTTTAAAAACTTTTTTTTGCCAGCCTGTATGCCAGCCTCAAATGTCATACCCAGCTCCATCACAGCAGTATGCAGGTCCCTGGAGCAGTTGTTAGTGGGTGCAGTGGACTTCAGGCAGGTGACCCAGGCCCATCCCCCACTACCTGTTACACTTGTGCTGGTAAATGGGAACCCTCCAAACCGCCCCCAAAACCCACTGTACCCACATCTAGGTGCCCCCTTCAATCATAAGTACTATGGTAATGGTGTAGAGTTGTGGGGAGGGGGTTTGGGGGGGGGGATTGGGAGGTATTTAAATTTTTTTTAAACTTTTTACAAGTGCCCTCTAGGGTGCCCGGTTGGTGTCCTGGCATGTGAGGGGGACCAGTGCACTACGAATCCTGGCCCCTCCCATGACCATATGCCTTGGAGTTGTTTGTTTTTGAGCTGGGCGGCTTCAGTTTCCATTATCGCTGAAAACCGATACCGCCCATCTCAAATTCGCCCAAATCCGATGCATTTGCCCGGCACCAACCGTATTAGCGAAACAAAAGATGGGCGCCCATCTTTTTAAAAAATATGGTCTGTCCCGCGCCTTCGCGGACCCGTCCTCGGAGATAGTCGCCCATGGAGATGGGCATCCGCGTTCGATTATGCCCCTCCAAGTCACTTAGAATTTATGCGCATCATGTTATAGAATACACTTAGACAGGTCTGCACATAAATTCAAATTAATGCCAATTAATTTCAATAATTGCTTGTTAAGTGGCAATTATCGGCACTGATTAGCTTGTTAACTAATTAAGTTGCGTGCGCAAATCCGGAATGCAACTGGATTTGCGTGTGCAACTTAAGTCGCGCTATATAGAATCTGGGGGATAATGCTTGCTGAGCTAGTATTCTTGAACGGACGCTCTGCGCAGTGTACCTTTTATAGAATACTAGCTTAATGTGGATCATCCCGAAATTTGGGTGCCATTTATTGAATCTAGGCCTTGTGTTTTGATATCTTACTATGATTACGGCACTGTAGAGCATGTTAATTACCATATGTATCCTTTAGATATATATAGCATGCAATTAACAACGAGAAGAGTTATTCATTCATATGATAAGTGGATCACTATAGTACAAAGACCAGACATTCAGGGTATTGAGCTGAATACTGTACGTTTCATTCTCCTAGTCATGCAATGTGTGAGCATTTTGCTTTAACCAACAAAAACTGATATTTTTTTTTCCAAAGAGATATAATAAGGGTGTCAGGAAAAACCAGAACAGAAAAAGTAGAATTAATACATTCAGCATGGCCGTAGCAAGCTCCTAGCCTGCCTTCATTCAAATGAAATGTTTTCAGTGTCACATATGGCTTTGCACTCAAAATAGCCTCTGTAAAGGCATTGTTATTGAAGAAAATAATAACCAGCCATGGCCCTCATATTTTATGGATAGCTTTTGGTCACTTACAGAGAACATACCGTGCTAGTATGCATCAGAGATGTGCAAATTGTATTTCTGTCTTATGATTTTATGATGATGATTCATTCAGAATTCATTTCCCATTTGGATTTTCTGTAGAAAATGGTATTTGTCACACTAAGGCTGAAATCTCACATCTTTATAAGGGGCAAGGCGATCTTTAAGTTCTCTTTATGCACTGGCTTTCATACACATCAAACAAAATATGAGACCATCAGCATCATGGGGTAATGTGTTTGCCCATTTGTTGAGAATTGGGGATTGCGATTTACATTTCTATCATTACCTTCAATGTTAAAACTGAATTTCAAAAGCAGTTGAGAATGGAAGAAACCACAAGCATCTTTTGAGGGAAAGCATGAGGGTCCTTTACTCTTTGGAGAATGTGCTATATATTAGGAATTGAGGCTGGCGTGGATTTGGATTTAGCTCGCACCTTTTCCGTAGTAGCTCAAGGTGAGTTGCAGGTAGATACATTAGGGGCCCTGTTTACTAATGTGCGCTAGTGTTTTTAGCGTGTACTAAAAATTAAGGGCCCTTTTTCAAAGGTGTGCTGAAAAATGGCCTGCGGTAGTGTAGATGTGTGTTTTTGGCATGCGCAGAATCATTTTTCAGCACGTCTGTAAAAAAAATACATTTTTTTTTATTTTTGCCAAAAATGGACATGCGGCAAAATGAAAATTGTGGCACTTACATTTTGGGTCTGAGAACTTACTGCCAGCCATTGACCTAGCGGTAAAGTCTTACACGGTAACTGGCTGTTAATGACCTACGCACATCAAATGCCTCTTGGCGCGCATCCATTACGCTTGTCCAAAAATAAAAATTATTTTCTGGATGCATGTATTGGACGCGTGCCAAAAATGAAATTACCATGAGATCCACGTGGTAGCCAAGCGGTAACTCCATTTGGCACACGTTGGGCACACATAAATGCTTATGTGGCTTAGAAAAATGGCCCTTTAGTGCGTTCTAACCGTGTAGATGCTAAAAATACTAGTGTGCCTTTAGCGTGGCTTAGTAAATATGGCCCTAGGTCTTTCACCTAACCAGAACCAGCATTTCCAGGGCGGAGTCAGCACGTAGCCACTTAAATGCTGATATTCAGCACTTAGTGGCTAAGATAACCACATAAATAGGACTGCATAAAACACAGTCCTATCTTTATGTGGATCACCATAGCCGCTTAAGTGCTGAATATTGCACTTCAAAGTCACAAAAGAGAGGGTAACAGCATACAAAAATCAGCAGAAACACAAGAAAAGCAAACAATGGACCTTCAGGATTGAGAAAAATGTTATCCTTTAATTCAGAAAGTGACCCGACACGGGCTGTGTTTCGGCGTATATACGCCTGCCTCAGGGGTCGAAGAAATCCGTTTTTTTCACCAACGGCGTTTCTAGGCTTGTACGGACAATCATCACATTCTGGGAAATACATCCTGATTGTCTGATTGATCTGATACGTTTATGAGTGTACCTATAGGATTTCTTTGACCCCTGAGGCAGTCGTGTATACGTTGAAACACGGCCCGTGTCGGGTCACTTTCTGAATTAAAGGATAACATTTTTCTCAATCCTGAAGGCCCAGTGTTTGCTTTTCTTGTGTTTCTGCAGAATATTGCACTTCACCAGCTATGTTTTTGGTGCCTGCTTATACCCAGATATTCGATGCTGGAGCCTGGATATAACCCGGTACTGAATTTCTGGAGATAATACCGGTGACGATTGGTAAAACACTTTGTGCTGTCAGCTGAATATATACCCCTAATGGGCAATATTCAGCCTGTAGTGATAAGTGATTTTAAAGCCACTGGTAGCCAAGGGCTGAATTAGATCCAGACCTGGAAGTTATCTGGGTTTCAGCTGATATACAGTGCTGGTATGCACATTAACTGGAAGAAGATAGCCTGGATCAGCCCTGACTCTGCCTCTGAACTGCCCCAGCACCAACCAGGCATTGCTGTCAGGGAGGATATTCACATTTCATTTTATTTTGATATACTGCAAACTTATGAAACATGTCTAAGCAGTTTGCAGAGAAAATATAAAGGGGAGGAGGGGAGAAAGAAAGAGATATTTGACTTTTTCTCGTGCCAATTATCCTAAGTCTCTGTTTTTCCAATTTTTTAAGGAAGCCAGGATTAAGAGCTGTTTGAGTAATTCTTTCCATTATTTAGGGGTCTCTGTTCATCTATTCCAAAATCCAGCAAAAGTTTTTCAATCCACATCAGTTCTCTGCATGCTTCTGATACAGCCACATATTCAGCTTCTGCAGAAGACAGACTCACAATACTTGTTTATGACTGGCCCAAGAAATTTGTACATTTCCATACATAAACACATATCCACTTGTGGATTTATAATCAGAATGATCCCCTGCCCAATCTGAATCACAGTAACATATTAGTTTTGGATTACTATTGGCTGAAATCTTTAATTTACAATCAATGGTACCTTTTAAATACCTTACCATCCTTTTAACTGCAGTCCAATCTGATTTGGTAGGTGAGCTGACCCTTCTGCTCAAAATTCCTACTGCATTTGCTATATCAGCCCTGTATGTGGTAGTCAGATATAAAAGCTTACCTATGGCTGATCTATATTGGATGTTATCTGGTAAAGGTTCTCTTACTGTTTCATCCTTCAGAAAATCAGTGATCATGGGAGTGCTTACAACTTGGGCATCTTGCATACCTAAACTTTCAATAAGCTCATTTATTTTCTGCTTCTGGCTTAGAAGATAAGAACCATCATTTTGTTTCTCAATTTCTATACCAAGATAGTATGACACATTACCAAGTTCTTTTATCTCAACATTCAGGTTTAAATATTTTACAATGTCCTTGTACTCTTGCTCACTTTCGCTTGCAATGAGCAGATCATCAACAAAAGCTAAAATGTATGCATATTGTCCATTTCTGCACCTAGTGTACAAGCATTTATCTGCTTCACCTTGCTTAAATCCTAAATTTGTCAATATTTCATGCAATTTGTCATTCCAACATTTTGCACTTTGCTTTAATCCATAAAGACCTTTGTTTAATTTACACACTAGCTGTCTTTGTTTTGTATTATGAAACCTGTTGGCTGTTCCATGTACAAGTCTTCAGTTATATCTCCATGAAGAAATGCTGTTTTCACATCAATGTGGTTGACTTGCATGTCTTTTGAGACTGCAATGCTCAGAAGTGTTCTAATTGTCGTGTGTTTCACTACAGGTGCAAACACTTCATCAAAATCTTCTCCATATTTTTGAAGATATCCCTTTGCGACTAATCTGGCTTTATACCTTTCCACTTTTCCTTGTGCATTCCTTTTTAACTTGAATACCCATTTGCATCCTATAGCTTTCTTGCCAGGAGGTAATTTTGTAAGAATCCAAGTTTTATTTTTATGCAATGCATCAATTTCTTCTTGTGCAGCTTTACGCCATTCAGCAGCTTCTTCTGCTGGCATTTTCTCAATCTCATCCCATGTTAAGGGCTCTTGAGCTTCTGCTGACTTTGTTAAGTAAGACAGTCTTGGGGGTGGAACACCTTTGTTTTCCCTGGATGAGCGTCTGACAACAGGTTGGTCCGACCTTTCCGCATCCTCTAAATCTGAGAGTCCTTCTCCAATTGATTCCCCTTCTCCAACTGTACTGTCTTCTTCAATGATCCTTTCTGTGTCTGCTTCCTCTGCCTGTTCTTCGTTAGATACAGATGAGTTGCTTTCAGACATCTGCCTTGGTATGGCATTTATATACACTGGCATCTCTATTATGGTTCTAGTTTCATATTCTGGATGATAAGGCTCATCTGGGATAATCCAGCCTTTATCAACCCTTTTGTTTTCATCAAAATATGTAACATGCCTTATGCCAACAATGCCAGTTTTCAGATTCAAAATTCTATATCCTTTGTGTCCTGGAGCATAGCCAACTAAAATGCCCCTTTCTGTTGTGGAATCCAGCTTATGCCTTCTTTGCTTTGGTACATGAGCATATGCTGTACTTCCAAATGTTCTTATGTGTGACAGGTTTGGCTTCCTACCATGCCATGTCTCATGTGGTGTGCGCTCAGCGCCTTTAGTTGGCATTCTGTTTGTAGGTACACTGCTGTGAGAATGGCTTCCCCCATAGTCTTTTAGGGAGATTGCTATCTGACAGCATACATCTGGTCATTTCCACAAGTGACCTAAATTTTCTCTCTGCAACAGAATTTTGCTCTGGTGTATAAGCTACTGTTGTGATATGCTGAATGCCTTCTTGTTCTAGAAATGTGCGCATGCTTTGTGAAGTGAACTCACCACCATTGTCGGTCTGAAGAACCTTGGTTTTCTTTCAAATTTATTGCTCACCATGGCTACGTATTTCTTCAGCATGTCTGTGACTTGACTTTTTTCTTTCAGCAAATAGGCCACACAGTATCTAGAGAAATCATCCAAGAATATTAGCACAAATCTGTTATTTCCCAATGATGGGATATTAAACGGTCCACATAAGTCACTGTGTATTAAGTCCAGTACTTTATTACTCCTATTTCCTGTGTATGCAGGAAATGAGGGTCTCACACCTTTTTGAGTAACACAGTCTATGCATTTCTCCATTTTACCAGTATCTGCACTTATTTGAATGCCTGTGGCAAGTTGCTTACTGTGAAGATCCTGGATCACCTTAAAATCACGATGTCCCAGGCGGCGGTGCCAGATTTCCAGACTACATTTACCATCATTCTTCCTTACTTGCGCCAGATGTGAGGCTTCACCTGAAATGCTCAGTTTATAAATATCATTATGCATAAAAGCTTCAGCATACACTTCATCATTTTTAGAGATTGTGCACTTACTGTTTTCAAAATGAATCACAAATCCCTTCTTATCTAATGTAGATACACTAAGCATATTGCAAACTGCTTGGGGAATATACAAGACATCACTTACAGGAATTTCTTTAACTTCGTTAGACACTTTGCATTTTAAGAATCCAATGCCTTTTGCTGGATCTGAGTAGTCCCTGCGTTTGCAGTTTGAAGAATACCTTCTTCTGGACTCATTTCCTGAAAGAATCCTTACAATTGGTTTAAATGGCATGTGCCTCCCCAAATCCAAAATCCAAGTACTTTCATTTGAATTATTATTTACCATAGTCAAGATTTTTCTGCCATTAGAAAGCCCTTATGTTTATCATTGTCTTTCATACATTTTCTGCTTGGAAAATTCTTTTGTTCCATTGGCTTAGGTGAGCTAGAGGGAGTGTTTTGTATTTCCTTACACCATTTAGATACATGTCCCTCCTTTCCACATGAATAGCAAATCAGCTTGCCCTTGGGTGGAGTTTTCCCATAGCTCCGCCTTCCCTGTTCTTTGCCAAGAAATTTGTTTCATTTCTCTCTGACTGTCTTTGAGAACACATCTCCTCAGAATCATTAATTATGCATTCCTGCCTCAGTTTTGATGCTGCCTGTTCAAATGACTGCCCTTCAATGCCTTCATTCACAGACCTAAAAACATCAAACTTCTTTGATAGTGAGGTAAAAAGAAATGCTCTTTTCAATGCATCACACATGGGAATTCCAGAAAGTTCTAGCTTTGAAATGAAGACATAAGATGCATAATGTGATCATTACACTTACTTTTATCCCTTAATTTGGTTTCTTTCAACTCTGCCAACCAAATTGGTTGCTGTTTTGCATATGTAGTTGCATACATAGTTCTCAGTTTATCTAAAATTTCCTTTGCTGTATCTTTTGCCTCCACCAATATGGCTTGTTTCTCTGAGAGAGCTTCAAAAAACATGCTCTTCACATAATAGTTTGCATTGTCCCATTCAGCCATTTTTTCAGCTGTTCTGTTTTGGTCTAAACATATACTTAATTTCTTTGCTTGAAGGAGACATCTGAATCTTAGCTCCCATTGCTGATAATTATATTCAGTTAATTTAGGCACCTTGAGAGAGTGGAAAAATGGTGAATTTCCTCCCTCAGCCATTGCTTAGCCTTGCCTTCTGTTTGGTGTGTGGGGGGGGGGGGGGGGGGGGAGAGAGAGACAGACTGAATCTTTCTTCTAAAACTTAAGAGAAAAATTTGGCTTTTTCACTGCCTGGTAATATTTCTCTTCTTCCTTTTTCAATTCCTGGGCTGGGCCCATAACCCTTTTGTTGGATTATTTGTAGTAAATAATTAGCAGATTTTTATACACACAGCTTCAGCTTTAGAAATGTTAATTTCTTTTCTTCATCTCTCTCACATACACCCCAGAATAATTCACTGCTGAGTCACTTTAAAGTTGAATTAACAAAACATCTGTTTACTCACAGTTTTAGTTAGATTGATATTCAGGCAGGCTTATAAACATAATACAATACATTTGGATTATCAGCTCTTTCCATGTGCTTAGATGGTAATGGATGCTCACACCATAGATCCTCAGGTTAGGAGAGACCTTTTGAGCTCCATGTGCTGTTCCTAACCACACCCACAGGAAGTTGCATGGGTGTGACCTCTCTAGGCAATTCACATCAGAGGTCACAGAGTAATCACAGAGAAAAAAAAAAAAACATTGCTGACAGACAATGCATGTAAAACACAATACATTATTCCAACACACACTGCCAGGGGAAGCATGCCCAGGGTCTATGGACACCCGAGGAGTCGGAGTGGTCCATCAACCGCCTAGAGTTGAAAGCGGTGTTTCAGGCGCTTCTGGCCTTTCAAGTGACCCTGGAAGGATTGGCTGTCAGAGTGATGTCTGACAACACGACAACGGTGGCCTATATAAATCGACAAGGCGGAACAAGGTGCAGAGCACTAGCCGCGCAGGCCGAACTGATTTGCCACTGGGCCGAGCTGCATCTTCAGTGTCTGTCGGCAGCTCATATTGCAGGTCAGAGCAATGTGCAGGCCGATTATCTGAGCAGGCATCAGATAGATCCAGCAGAATGGAATCTGGCAGACGAAGTTTTCCTGCAGATCTGTGCCAAATGGGGCAAGCCCGTGATGGATCTAATGGCGACAAGTGCCAATACCAAAGTCCCGTGCTTCTTCAGCAGACGGAGAGATCCTCGCTCGGCGGGGTTAGATGCCTTCGCTCAACCCTGGCCTCCGGGTCTACTTTATGTGTTTCCCCCATGGCCCTTGATAGGGCGCCTGCTCTTGCGGATTCGGCTGCACCCAGGAAAAGTGGTCCTCATCGCCCCGGATTGGCCAAGGAGACCTTGGTATGCAGACCTCCGACAGATGCTCCTGGAGGCTCCTCTGCCGTTACCTCTGGTACCGAACCTGTTGTCTCAGGGACCGGTAACCATGGAGGACGCCAGCCGCTTTGGTCTTACGGCATGGCTATTGAGAGGGCGCAATTGAGGGATAAAGGTTATTCCAATAAAGTTATTTCCACTCTCCTGCAAGCCCACAAGCGGTCCACTTCCATGGCTTATGCCAGGATTTGGTGCCTGTTTGAATCTTGGTGTGCTTCCAGAGCCATTGCTCCAAAGCGGGCTTCTGTCTCGCCGATTCTGGATATTTCGCAGGAAGGTGTACAAAAAGGCTTGGCCTATAATTCCCTGCGGGTGCAGGTGGCAGCGTTGGCCTCCCTTCGTGGTAAGGTGGAAGGCGTGTCTTTGGCTGCTCACCCAGATGTGGCACGGTTTCTTAGAGGGGTGCTTCGGCTCCGACCTCCAGTGCGAGCATCCTGTCCAGCTTGGAACCTGGGGCTAGTTTTGAAAACCCTGCAGGCATCTCCTTTTGAGCCGCTTCGGCGAGCATCGGAGAAAGATTTGACACTGAAGGCCGTTTTTCTGGTGGCCATTACCTCGGCGAGACGAGTGTCAGAGCTCCAGGCACTGTCCTGTAGAGACCCATTTCTGCAATTTTCAGAGTCCGGAGTCATGGTTCGGACCGTGCCTTCCTTTATGCCTAAGGTGGTGTCAGCCTTTCACCTAAACCAGCCTATTTTCTTGCCCTCTTTTTCAGAGGAAGAGTTTCCAGAATCTTTGGGCAGCTGCACCTTTTGGATGTGCGCAGGACTCTGCTGCAGTATCTGCGAGTTACTAACTCTTTCAGGACTTCTGATCATCTGTTTGTTTTGCTATCCGGTTCTCGCAGAGGGTCTCCAGCGTCTAAAGCCACTATTGCCCGCTGGCTCAAGAAACTATCTTTCAGCTTATCTGCTGGCCGGCAGGGTTCCGCCTGTAGCCTTTAAGGCACATTCTACTAGAGCAATTTCTTCCTCTTGGGCTGAAACTGGAGCACTCTCTCTTCAAGAGATATGCAGTGCAGCAACATGGGCTTCTAAGCTCTCCTTTGCCCAACATTACAGGCTGGATGTGGCTGCCAGGAGGGATGCGCGTTTTGGTGCACAAGTGCTAGCGCGTGGTGTGGCTTGTTCCCACCCTATCTAGGGATTGCTTTGTTACATCCCATACGTAATGGCTTCATCTGCTTGATGACAAGGAAGGGAAAATTAGGTTCTTACCTTGGTAATTTTCTTTCCTTTAGTCATAGCAGATGAAGCCATGAGCCCTCCCTGTATGATTGTCTGTATGCTGTGAATCTGTTTTTCAGGTTCTGTTCTAATTTCCTGAAGTTCCTTCCTTGGGAGAAAGTTGGAAAACAATCTTCAGGATTCATGTTCAGTTTAAATTTAGGAGGATGTGTTCATTCCCTCCAGCATGTTTTTTTTTGCAGGATGTGTTGATTCTCTCCAGGAGGCGCGTGTGTTCCCCTCCAGTTCTATAAATAGGAGGATGAGTTCATTCCCTCCAGTGTGTTGGGAGGATGTGTGATTCCCTCCAGGAGGCGCGTGTGTTCCCCTCCACTTATACAATAAGGAGGATGAGTTTATTCCCTCCAGGAGGATGTGCATTCCCTCCTTATGAGTTCATGCCCTTGTGATGGGCCATCGTTCGCTGTGAGGAAAGCTCTTGTGATTCCCATTGCGGTTTGCCATACTGCTTGGAAGCTTCAAATACTGAAGAGGCAGTGGAGCTAGCTGGCCAAGAGGGCACTGTGAAAGTTTGAGTGCTCTCTATCTCCCCTGCTGGTTGATGGACATAACCCATACGTATGGCTTCATCTGCTATGACTAAAGGAAAGAAAATTACCAAAGTAAGAACCTAATTTTCCCATTTCACATACTTTGGCTAACTATTAAACAGTATTCTGATGGTAATCATTCACTCAAAGTTGCCCTGGGCCCCACTTGAAATGACAATCTGTATGTGAATTTTCTATCTATTCATAAAACTTTACATCAAGTTTTGAGTTTATCAAGTTTATTGTAGTTTTACTATCCCACCCTATTGGGTACCTTCAGGTTGGCTTACAATGTAAAATATAGTAGAAAACAAACTTTATTTCACATGCATTTATAATGCATTGGGATCAAGAGATGTACAGTAAGGAAATAATTTTATAATTGTGCAGACATAATAATACGCTCCTGCTTTTTCCTGTGCAAGTACCAGCGATTTTCAAAATAAAAGTGTGCAAGTGTTGCCTTCTTTGAAAATTACCCCAGGATTTTTTTTGTGTGTATTACACCTAGGCTTTTGTGTGCATAATTTCCCCAACTTTACTTGCATATAGGTATATTTTCTAAAGTGCAAATCTCTTTGCTGTCTCTACTTTTTTTTTTTTTTTTACCTTAGTTGATTCTCTATTAATCTTTTTCTTTTTCTTCTTCTGCTTGTCTATTTGATTTCTCCTTTTTAAAATTTTATTTATTTATTTCATTTTTGTGTTCTTTTTCAATTTTCCTATTTTTTGAACTGCAAACTGCTTTGTTTTTCCTCTGTATCTTCAGTACTCCCTGTCAACCTTATTTTGTTTTTTTATTTTATTTTTATTGGGGAGGAGGAGGAAGGAAGGTTTTATTTGTAAAAATGAAGGGAAAATTGGAGGCTTGTTTTTGATATCTCAGTACAGCTGAACAGGCTTTGTGGATTTTGCATTTGTGAAGCTGTTTCAATCGTTTCAATTTGTGACTTTGAAATTGTACTTCTTAATTATTACCTGCTGTTGCTGTCATTTTGCCTTTTTGTTTTAATAAAGACCTCCTTGAAACTGAAAACAAAAACAAAACACAGAACTAGAACCTTCCCAACCCTGTCCCCTGGAATGCCTCTGTTTGCTCCAAGTAAACTTATGCACATGCAAGCTCATGAGCATAAGTTAATGCTCATATCTAATGAGTAGTCCTTTTAGCCCTGTCTTGGTTGATAGTTTTAAGACTGATAATAAATCCTGTACAACTGAGTCTAGTCTAAAGATATTGGGAGTGATTTTTGCCAATCATTTATCATTTGAACAGCGAGCACTAGCGATAACTGCTAAGTTGTTTAGAATGTTAGAAGGGTGCTCCTTGGAGATTTTTCATTTGCTATTTCAAAACATTGGTTTAGCTAATGTAGGGGGTCTTTTACTAACTGGCAGTAGCATGTTTAGCTCACGGTAGAATCAGCTGACTGCAAATGCCAAGATGTCCATTATATTCCTTTGAAGAAGAACTGGAGCAGATGCTGTCAGATCCAAAGAGTAAACTGAGCATCCGAAGACTTTAGCAGATAGCACATAAGGAAGGAAGGAGCAGCCAGTGGCATTCCTAGGTCGGCTGTCACCCGGGGCGGATCGCCGCTGCGCACCCCCCCCCCCCCCGGGTGCAGTGGTATCCATCCCCCAGGGTGTAGTACGACACCCCCCCTGGTGTAATGACACCCCACTCCCCAGCGCATCAAGCCCCCCCCCCCCCGGTGCAATGACACCCCCCTCCCTGGCGCATCAAACCCCCCCCCAGGTGCATTCTTGGCTGCTGGAGGGTGCAGAGAGCAGAGTAACCTGTTCCGGGGCAGAGTGAGCAGGGGAACCAGCGGAGCCGACAGGCACGCGGCTGCTCTCTGCACCCTCCAGCAGCATGCACCCGGGGTGGACCGCCCCAGTGGCGTTCCTAGCCTGGATGACACCCGGGGCGGATTGCCGATGCGCCCCCCCGGTGCAGCGCCCCCCCCCGGTGAAATGACACCCCCCCGGGTGCACGCCGCTGGGGGGGGTGCCGCGGCGTGCGCCAGTCGGCTCCGAGTTCACTACCTTCGCTCGTTCGCTGCAGCTCCCCTCTTCCCCGGAACAGGAAGTAACCTGTTCCGGGGCAGAGGGAGCAGGGAACCAGCAGAGCCGACAGGCACGCGGCGTGCTCTCTGCACCCTCCAGCAGCATGCACCTGGGGTGGACCGCCCAGTGGCGTTCCTAGCCTGGATGACACCCGGGGCGGATCGCCGATGCGCCCCCCCCCCCCCCCCCGGTGAAATGACACCCCCCGGGTGCACGCCGCTGGGGGGGGGGTGCCGCGGCGCGCGCCTGTCGGCTCCAAGTTCACTAACTTCGCTCGTTCGCTGCAGCTCCCTCTTCCCCGGAACAGGAAGTAACCTGTTCCAGGGCAGCGGGAGCTGCAGCGAATGAGCAAAGGTTAGCAAACTCGGAGCAGACAGGCGCGCACCGCAGCACCCCCCTAGCGGCGTGCACCCGGCGGCGGACCGCCCCCACCGCCACCCCCTTGGTACGCCACTGGACCGCCCCCACCGCCCCGCCCTTGCTACGCCACTGGGAGCAGCTTATGTCCTATCTGCCATTAAGCAAGTGCAAAGTCATCTTGGATGCTCAGTTTTACTACCAGGGCTAAGCATAGTGCTCCTCTGGCTAATTGTTTTAGCTCTGTACCCCTGATGTAGCCTAATTGGCTAAACCTGGCAGCCAGCTGATTGGTGCACCAACTTAATTGGTGTGTCAATCATGCCAATAATTGGCCCGTAACAAACAATTATTGGTGTTAATTGGCCTTAATTGGGAGTTACGTGCACATTGTATTCTAAAGCAATGCGTGCATACAGGGCCGGTCTAGCAATTGAGGGGGCCTGTGCAGACCAGTTCAGTGGGCCCCCCCACCAGGACCTTGCCCACCCCCCTGTGCCCGTGCCCGCCACCCCCTGCCCGTACCCACCTGCGCCCTCCACAATAAGCCCATAATTTATCAGTTTAAAAAGGAGGTTTAGAGCTCTCGGAACCCCACCTCACCCCATACCTTGATATGCATCCACCACATTTCAGTAGGGAGCGGCAGACAGTGGCAGCAATTTTCATATTCATCAGTTGGTCAAACCCAGAGCCTTCTTGCTGCTGCATCCCGCCCTTGCAGAAGCAGGAAGTGACATCAGAAGGGGGACGGGTTGCAGCAGCAAGAAGCTCTGGGCCAGCAGCTGACAGGATATGAAAATTGCTGCCGCTGCCTGATGCTCTCTACTGGAATGTGGATGCACTTTAAGGTACAGAGCAGGGAGGTGTTAGGAGACAAAAGGACATACGAGTCAGAGATGCGGGTCCCCTAAGAGCGCGAGGCCCTGTGCGACCGCCCCTGTTGCCCCTGCCTAAGACCGGCCCTGTTTGTGTAACTCCTATAATGCATAATTTCAAGGAGGTGTTGTGGGGGCATTCCTATGAGTTATGCACATTTTTATGGAATACACCCAATCCATACCTAATTTAGGTGCTGGCATTTGCACCTGGTTTTAGCAGGCATAAATGTAGGTACCTTATATAAGGTGAAGATTGGGTGCTTAATGCCAGATTCTATATATCGTGCCTAGCGTTCCGTGCTGACATCTAAGCATATTAGTAACAATGCAGGTAAGTTAATTGGCTTAACAAGCCAAGTAGCATTTTTAACAGCATTTAACAAGCATAATGAGCACTAATTGGCAATATTAGAATTATGTGCTAACTTACTAAGCATATTCTGAAATGAGCTGCACCTAAAATCTAAAGCACGCAGTTCAAAAGGGGCATGGCCACAGGCAGGGAAATGGGATTTTGTGGGTATTCCCAAATGTATGCACATTGTTATAGAACACAGCCCAGTGCATGTAAATCTACAAACATCTCATGAAGGTAAGGTAACAGTCCTTATAAAGAGGAAAAGCAGAAAGGGTGAATCCTCTAGCAAAGGGAAAGAGAGTACGGGCCCAGTTAATGAATCTTTGTGTCAAAATAATGGAAAGTATTCTTATCTAGAGAAGGAGGAATGTGAAATGGGATGAGTTAGTGAGCATTGTACGAGGGAGTGTAGGATTGCTGGTAAGGCATGGGTCATCCCTATTACAATGGCAAAAAGACAGTGCTTTCTAGATGTGAGCAGGAGGCAGTTGTTAAGTGAAGCCCAGGGCCAGTTGCAAGAGAAGGGTCCCAAGAAAGGTAACCCAGTTGAATAGAAAAGCAAGGTCCATTTAAAGGACTGAGAAAAGATTAGTCCCTAGTTAAGACCCACTTTTAAAAGGAAGGTAGATCAAGACTGAATTCATACACACGAATCAAGGGTTGAGGGACAAAAGTGCAAAAAAGGTATCGTAAGGGGATTAGAAGAAGCCTCAGAAAGGGAACCCTAAGGGTATGGAGGCTTAGGAAAAAAAAAAGGGGGAGGCTAGAAAAAGTCACTCATCCAGCATTAAAAGGCAGAGAGTGGCCTTGCCGATTTGACGAAGTGGAAAGTAAAGGGTTGGTAGTTTTCAAACCAAGGGGGATAAGAAGCTGTAAAAACCTCATGGTACAGGCCTATTCAGCCCAGTGTCCTGAAGCTTGGGTACAGTAGAATCAACAGTCCAAAGTATGGAGAACCCAGAAGTAGAGGACCTGACGAAAAGAGGAATAAGAAAGGTTAAAAGAAACTTCCAAAAAAATGTAATGTGTAGAAAACCCAGACACAAAGAAGCTTCGAGAAGGAAATTTAATGAAGAGCCCTGGGAAAAGGTTAGAAACATGCAGTGGTTCGAAAGAATTGGGGTGGGGAACCAGGCCAGGATGTAGGCCAGACCAATAAAATGTAAGGTAAACAAAAACCAGGAACCTGAAGCCAGAACCCAGTGATCAGATTAATCAAAGGGGCCTGGGTAAAATTAAGATAAAAAGGAAAGGATATAGAATGTGGTTGGAGGGAAAGACAACCAATCATAAGGCTTTTTTAAGGATTGCCCTATGAAAGTGTTGGTTGGTCAGAGAGAGGTGTTTCTCCAGACCTTTAGCTCTCCAAGTACAAAGAAAAAAAAAAAGGTACTCTGAAATCCAGTAGTGAAGCAGATAAGGATTTAGAGATTTTGGTGGGGTAGTAATAATACTTTAATAGAAGGCACTGATCTATGTCCTTAGCTAGAACTAAGAACGCAAACGGTGAGTATGTGATAATGAGGTGTATAAGCATAAGAGCAGCTAAAGGAATAAAATCTAAAAGATAGGAATAAATCCCTATATTACAAGCAGCTGCTATTCACTACCTGAAACAAGTGCCAGAAGCTTGAGGGGGAAGGGAGATGAAAGACTGCACCTGAAGGTAGAACGAAATCACCACTGGATTAAAGGAAATAGTAGGGAAGCTTTCTGTTATTCCTGGGGAGCAGCAGTTTAGGATCCAATGAAGGCAGGGGGGCAGGACTACCACAATACACTGTCTGCTGACCTGTTTAAACAGCTAGGATTGACCATAAAACTCTAGGCTTCAGGAAAACCTAAGGACTTGTTGCCCTATATGAGTTGGGAAGGGCAGTTTAAAACAGGATCTATGTACAAGCTAGGAGTCGTTGCTCCACCCCGGGTGTGACAGTACACAAATTGGGGGCCCAAGAATGGGGAGTCAAAATTTCCCCAAGAGGCAGGTTTAATTTCCCTCCACATGGATAGTGAGGAGTTGGTGGGGTCCTTCCCGCCAAAACACACAGTGTAGGGCTTGTTGCTAGAGACTGTGATGCAGAATATATGGACCTTGATAGCCTGAGGTTCCCTGAGAGCTCAGGAAGGGAGTACTGAAGTATTGAACAATGATAATGACTGTTAAATAGTTGAGGGTGGAAGATATTAAAGTTGGTTTGATGTTTTTTTTTCTACTATCATTGGGGAAGGAATTGTTCAAGACAGTGCTACCAAGGTTTGAATGTCAGCCTGTCTTACATACTTTGAAGGACCTGGTGATTTAACCAGCTACTGTGTACTCCTGGAGTAAAAGGAACCAAGAATACTTCTTGACTATGAGGAACGTTATAGAAAAGGGGGCTAATGAGAGAAATTTAGTATCACCTACCAGATGGACTCTACACTTGTCTTTAGATTGTACACCTGTCTTTTAGATTGTAAGCTCCTTGAGCAGGGACTGTCCTTCCATGTTAAATTGTACAGCGCTGCATAACCCTAGTAGCACTTTAGAATGTTTAAGTAGTATTAGTAGTAGTTAGTAACCAGTATAAGGAATCCTTGAGATAATTTGGATATGAATCATGGCTTACCTAAACTTTCCTATTTCTGTGTCTCAATGGCAGGACAAAAAAAAAAAGACGCTTGGACCTTATATCCAGTAGGGACTGACCCCTAATTCTATATATGGGACCAGATTCTATAAAGCATCTGAAAAAAATCCATGTGGTAAACATTTCTGCCTAAGCGTATTCTATAAGTGGCGCCTAGATTTAGGCACGGTATATACAATACGCATAGTTGATATTCTAGTGCTTAAAACTATGCGTATATATATACACCAATGAAAATGAAACTGAATAAAATGAAATGAAATGATCCATCCCACAGGTGGAGTTCACTGCCATGTATGTTTTTATTTATGCTGCTGAAACTACCAGGGTCAATATTTCAGCACTGGCAAGACATTCAGGAAGGGATAAGTCAGAGTTTCCAATACTGTGGGGGGGTTTTGTGCTTTCACCTCTGCAGCTCCTCATTACCTCTCCACTCTTATCTCTCTGTACACTCCTCCCCGGGAACTACGTTCAATGGGTAAATCTCTCTTACTGCACCCTTCTCCTCCCTCGCTCTAACTTCAGACTCCGTTCCTTTTATATTGCTGCATCATATCCTGAATAGGACTTCCTGAGCTGGTACGTCAAGCCTCACATCTCTGGCATCTTCAAATCTAGGCTAAAAGCCCAACTTTTTGATGCTGCTTTTAAACTCCTACCCTTACTCACTTGCTTAGTACCCATGTTTTAACCATTCTCATTTTAGTAATTCCCTTATCCCTTATTGTCCTGTTTGTCCGTCCAAATTAAGATGTAAGCTCTGTCGAGCAGGGGCTGTCTCTTCATGGTCAAGTGAACAGCGCTGCGTACATCTAGTAGAGCTATAGAAATGATAAGTAGTAGTAGTAGTAGTTTTGGGGGGCTGTCAGTGGCGTAGCCACAGGTGGCCTGGGTGGGCCGGGGCCCACCCATTTAGGGCTCAGGCCCACCCAACAGTACCACATGTTTAGAGGTAGCTGGTGGGGATCCCAAACTCAGCCAGCTGAAGACTTCACCCTAATGGTAACAAAAACACTACTCTCCATGATACCAGCACCTGTGCATTCTCAGTTTTCAACGCATGCGTACTGCAGACTGCCATGGTGGAAAGAAACATTTCCCCACCAGCTGAGATATTTTTGGTGTGGTGGTTGGGGGGGTGGGTGAGACAGCACTTGGTGCCCACCTACTTTCTTGCCTAGGCCCACCCAAAATCTGTAGTCTGGCTACGCCCCTGGCCTGTGATATGGGGTTGTGGCCACACAAAGTTTGATAAGTGCCGGGATAGTGCTTAGATGGGATGCTTATTTTTTTTTTTACTTTTCACCCTGGCATGGATTTGGGGAGGATTTACGTTAGCCTCAGACTCGGCCTTTATGAAAATGCCACACCAATCAAAAATGGTCCTTTTTTTAATTTAAAACACATTGCCACAGCTGGGAAAATGCAAAATTTCCAGCCTCGATAAAGTGTACTAAATTTTTTATGATATTTAGCTGGATGCAGATGAGTCGAGGGCTCATTTACATCCCAATTAAATATCACAAACCAGACACTAACCGATGAAAAATGTTGTAGATTAATACACTGACCTAGAAGCAGTATCGTTTGTATAAAAACACTATTTTTGTACCCGGAAAAAAAACCCTAATTAGCTGAAAATAAATGCCAAAATTTCCAATTTGTGAACACTAAAGAACAGCAGCCCTAAGTATACCCAAGACATAATAACTTTCTGAACTTCACACTGTCATGCCTGAGTAAGAACTAGGGAAGAAGAGAAAAGAAAATCCAGAGCACATACAGTCTGTGAAGTAATGGAAAGAATTAACCACACAGTCACAGGTGGTTAGTGCAAAGCATGAAAGAATTTAAAGTTACTTAAATGAACAAAATATCACTAATTAATGGATAATGGATTCTCATATGCAGACCAACCATGGTTGTTTTTGCTGCTTACATTGATGTTCTTTGTGAACAGATTGAAGAGTCTCTCGTCTCACACTTTTTTTTTTTTTTGGATTTCGTGGCACAGCTGTTCTTTATACGGCCACACTGAGATATTTAAAATAGAAATCTATGGAAAGGGCTAAAAAAGAATGTTCTTTATTAAGTGAAATACTTGTACCTATGTACTCATGAGTAGATTATGAAATGAGCCGTCTTTTAGCAGTTTGAACGGATGAGTGTTTAAGAATACTTACATTTATTTTGAACACTGAATTAGAAATTATTCCAGTCAATATTCAGTCAGAGGCGGTCAGCATCTTTATGAACTCAGACTGCCACCAGGTAACTTAAACCTAAACATTCAATGACTGGACATGTGCTGGGTGTCGGCACTTCTGTGGGTCCAAGCTGAATATCAGCCAGGACTCACATAAGGCATTTATGAATATCAGCCAGGAACTGCATAAGGGGATCTCCTATATCTCCCCCTCCTCCAATTCTGATCCCCACCAAACAGTGCCCCCTTCCCAGCCCTCTCCAACAATAATAGATCCTCCAAAGAGAAGATCTAGTTCTGGCACCCCCCGTCACTAAGGCCCATTCTCCCCCCCTCCCCCCCCCAGAAAGCTCAGTTCTGGCCCCCTCCTGTAGCATCCTCATCCCCTATATGTTCACCCCCCCCCCCCCAGACTACTACATTGTTCCCCAGAGGGGTCTTCTTGGCAGGAGCAATCCCCAGTCACTCCTGCCCATGCTGGCTCTAACCTGAAAATGGCTGCTGTGACCTCTAATGGCAATCTCGCAGTACTACCATATATGTCAGTACTAGAGAATGACACGGGGACAAAGTTTGTCTCTGTCCCCGCCCTGTCCCCATGGGTTCTGTCTCCGTCCCTGCTCCGCCCCATCCCTGTGGGCTCTGTCCTCATCTGCAGAAGCCTTGAACACTTATGATTTTATATTTTAATCTTTTTATTAAAGTTTAAAAAGGAACAATATGTTGTGCAACTGTTGAGCATAAATTACAAATAGAAAACAATAATAACAACGAGCAGTTATAATAACCCTCCTTCCCACCACCACCCTCTACCCTTACAACCCCAACAGTAGGTGATTTCTACTACACCAAGGAATCCTAATTCACACTGTTAAAATGTCCAGGGGTATAAAATGTAACCCTTTCTATATGCCCTAGAGGGGAAAAATATGCCCTATGAGGCACTGTTATGGTTTTTTAATCTGTGGATAAATAAGAAATCATCAACAATCTCAGGATTCAATCTAGCTCTCCTGTCTTCCACAATCCTTCCTGGAATAGAAGTTGTCTTCTTCAAAGATGTGCTGGTATCAGGATGTACAGGATTCCCCCAATGCAAATTTTGCTAGTTGTGGCCAGTATGTTTGCTTGTTTTTCCAAAAAAATCAAAATATCTTTGTAGGCATCACTCAAACATAAATAACAGTCCAGTTCATTAACAGGCTTCAAAGTAGAAAATGACACGGGGACAAAGTTTGTCCCCGTCCCTGTGGGCTCTGTCCCCGTCCCCATGGGATCTGTCCCCACCCCATCCCCGCGGTTACTGCAGTTCCCCATCCCCGTGTTATTCTCTAGTCAGTACTCCAATTATTTGCATATGTAATCAGCATATAAATGTAAGTGCCTTCTTATAGAATCAACCTTTAAGTGTGTCAGCTTCCTGGTCCTGCTGCTGCTTACAATACTGGCTTCTTGTGTCCCACTGCAACAACCCCTGGTAACCTTTGGTACAAGGTAGCATAAGTGAAAGAATTGGAGGGAGGAGAAGAAGTGACAGTAGTGGGAAGGACAAAAAGTGACCGAGGAGAAGCAAAGGTAAGAAGTTAAAAGAGACTGAAGGCTGCGAGCTGTGGGGTGTGTGTGTGGGGGGGGGAGGGTGAGAATGAATGAGGGGCTTTAAGATGCTACAAGAGTGAGAGGATCGGGGTGCAGGCTGTGAGTAAGCTGCAAATTAAACCATGCATGGCAGAAGCCTATTCTATAAAAGTTTTAGGTGCCAGCAAACAGGTATATATGTGCTTCACATTTAGGCATAAACTGGTGTAAATGTTAGCATCTAACCGCATGTAACTTAGAGCATTCTCTAATTGCGAGCCACACCTACTACTACTATTACTACTACTATTAAACATTTCTATAGCGCTACTAGACTTACGCAGCGCTGTACAAATTAACATGAAAAGAGAGTCCCTGCTCAACAGAGCTTACAATCTAAATTGGACAGACAAACAGACAGCTAGGGGTGGGGAAATTGCAGTGGTAGGGGTGATAAGTGAGGGTGTTGAGTAAGAGAGTGATGGTTAGGAGTCGAAAGCAGTAGCAAAGAGCCACACCTATGCTCTGCCCCTGTGAATACCCCATTTCAAATATGTGCTATGTAAGTTACACTGGTATTTACAGAATAGCGCATACGCGGCATGCTGGCATATATGTGTATATGTTAATTCTGTAAATCTTGTAATGTTAGCATCTTATTTACAGAATCACCTGATAAAACAATCCCCCCAACCCCCACTCACCTTGCCCCCCTTCCCTTACTACCCACCCACCATCAAACCATACTACTGGGAGGCTGCACTTAGATCTGATTTTTATAAGTGATATTCTTAAGAAGTTCATGTAAAAAAGAAGTGTTAGGATTCATGGTGCTTTTGTCAGATCATTATGGTTAGGTTTAGAAATATCTGTAATTCAATGATTTTGTGCAATAAGAAGCATTGTAGAGAAACTTGTTGCATAAATGTGGAAAAGCTGCAGGATATTTGGATACTGCATCATCTCTATATCTGCACTTGGCTCCTTGGTAAGCTGTATTATAGAAAAGCATTAGTGTTATATTTGAATGCTATTTGAATGTTCTAATGCATGCTTATTAGATGTTTCATTAGTATTATGCTGACATTGTATTATATCTCTGTTATTTGAATTTCAGTGCTGTTAATTGTATATATTTTGGATACTGTTTCATGGCAGTCCTATTAAGTTTTAATTTGCTGTTTTCAAGTTTACCTCATTTATTATATGTTATATTTGGTAATTATTGCTATTAATGCTATGTTAAAAACTGTACCTGCTGTATACCGCCTTGGGTGATTCTCTTCATAAAGGTGGTTACTAAATCCCAATAAATAAATAAATAAAATAATGTCTCCTTTTATATTATTACATAAGTAATGCCACACTGGGAAAAGACCAAGGGTCCATCGAGCCCAGCATCCTGTCCACGACAGCGGCCAATCCAGGTCAAGGGCACCTGACAAGCTTCCCAAACGTACAAACATTCTATACATATTATTCCTGAAGTTGTGGATTTTTCCCAAGTCCATTCAGTAGTGGTTTATGGACTTGTCCTTTAGGAAACCGTCTAACCCCTTTTTAAACTCTGCCAAGCTAACCGCCTTCACCACGTTCTCCGGCAACGAATTCCAGAGTTTAATTACATGTTGGGTGAAGAAAAATTTCCTCCGATTTGTTTTAAATTTATTATACTATATTTACATTGCATGCCTCCTAGTCCTAGTATTTTTGGAAAGCATGAACAGATGCTTCACATCCACCTGTTCCACTCTACTCATTATTTTATATACCTCTATCGTGTCTCCCCTCAGCCGTCTCTTCTCCAAGCTGAAAAGCCCTAGCCTCCTTAGTCTTTCTTCATAGGGAAGTCGTCCCATCCCTGCTATCATTTATTCTCCGCTCTAGCAATCTTTTATTTCTCTCTTTCCCAAGCATCCATCTTCCTAGTTCTTTTTCCTATCAGATGGATTTGGAGGCAGGGTAATCTACTGCTGTTGAAGTTCACACAGCAGTAAAAGGTCTTGCTATTTCCTTCATGCAGCAGCAAAACTGTGAGACACAAAATGCTGGCCACCATCAGAAGGAGACCACTGGTATGAGACAGTGGAGTGCACTGAAATCTTTAAGCTGAGTGCTGGAAGGAGACTGCTGGTTCCAGATCTGCCAAGACTCCAGCACTCAGCGGGAGACTCCAGGTTTTGCGGATGATATCCCACACTCTCACTGGGAGCCGTAGGACCAGACTCGCAATAAGAGCTGTGGGTCTGATCTCCCAGCAACAGGAGATGACGTTTATTAAGGTGTCTTCTGCTGACGCTGGAAAGGGAGGTGACTGCTGGTGCTGTGGGCCCTGAATCAAGGTGTGCCAGGGGCGGAGCTGTGGGTAGAATGGGGCGGGCTGGGAGCATGCCCTTAATCTCCTGCTGAAAAAGTTGGCTCCCTTGGCAGCTCTGTGGTTTGGGACTGTGGAATGCACTGAAATCTTCAAGCTAAGTGCTGGTTTTATCTATAGAAGTTTTCTAAGTACATAAATATTTTGTAATTTTTGCAGTTTGATATAAAGATTTTAAAGAAAAGCTTTCTTAATGTGCATGATTGAAAATAAGGCTTTACAAAGTTTAATCATGCAAGCCTTTCCTGAAGCTTTTTCCTTCCTTTTTTAATATGTTTATAAGGTAAACTAAAAAAAAAAAAAAGAAAAGAAAGATTTACATAATGATTCACAAGATAAGAGTAATTTTTGGTTTAGTTGAACAATATCAAACATATAATAAACACAACAGTACAATATGTTTTAAAACCTCATGAAAAATACAAGATATTTCCAGATCACATCACATAATCCCCTAATTCTGTAAAAGTCACTAAAAATTGCGTGTGCAAATTTGGGTATGTGCCCAATTTGCTTTTGCAATTTAATTGAATAGTGAGCTAATTAGTACCAATAATTGGTTTGTTAAGAACCAATTAGTGGCACTAATTAGAGTTCATTGGAATGCACGTGTAAATTTAGGCACAAGATCTGTGCCTAAATTGTATACGCAAGTTCAGAATGGGGGCACTGAAATGGGAGGGTCATGGGCAAAACAGGGGCATTCCAAACATTTACATGCATTGTTATGGAATGAGGGGGGATTCCTCGGCATAAGCGCTATTCAGTAAACTGCATCTATCTTTAAGTACGGTTTATAGAATAGTAATTTTTTGGCACCATATATAGAATTCACCCCAATGTGAGTATGATTAAATCGGACTTGGGGAAAATCCACTATTTCTGGGATAAGCAGTATAAAATGTTTTGTACTTTTTGGGATCTTGCCAGGTATTTGTGACCTGGATTGGCCACTGTTGGAAACAGGATGCTGGGCTTGATGGACCTTTGGTCTGTCCCAGTATGGCAATACTTACGTACTTATGTATTGAATATGCATGCATGCATACAAAGTCATGACTTTAATGAGCATCAAAATAAAACAAAATACTCCATCTGCCCAATATATAGAAGGGATTGAATTCCATAAAGCATCTAACGCTTGGGAAAAAAAACATCCAAGACCTTATACAACCCAAACAGGACTCCCTCAGCAATGGTAGCCCTAAAAATATCTATTCCAAGAACATAAACATTGGACTAGAGCATAAAACCTTAGGCATTCCTATATATACCTAAGCCCTCTCTCCTTCAAAGCCTTAAAAGCTAAAACCAATATCTTAAAATATTCTCTACAAACAACTGGCAACCAATGTAGAGACTTCAAAGGAGGTATAATATAGTCTTGTACATCCTTTCCTGTTATCATTCTGGCTGCTGTATTTTGCACCATTTTCAAGTAGTCAGAGTTTTCTCTGGGAGACCAACATATACCCCATTACAATAATCAATGCAGGCCATCAAGCGTCGAAAAGCCAATTCAGAAATCTTGTTCAAAAAAAAAATTGCCAATACAGCTTTCACAGTCTGTGTCAAGCTTCAATCTCTCATCTAATACTACTCCTAACCCCGCACTGATCTCACCAGTGATAAACACACTCCTCACGCTCCAATTTTGGGTCTGATCCATCCCAAGGACTCTTCCCTATCAAGGATTTGTATTTTTGCTACATTCAAACAGAATTTGTGTATCAATAACAGTCCAGAATCATTCCAAGACATGAGTTTATTTCCACATATGTAAAGTCTATATTCCCCTACTTACAGCAATAGCTGAATACCATCAGCATATATAACAAAGAATCAGTTCAAATCCCCTGAATTAAATCTGCAAGTAGATAGAGATATATTAAATACCAGGGGAAAACTACCAACCCTTAAGGGCAGGACAGTAGCAAGTTGCACCCTGTGTGAATTGCCTACTGGCACCCCCTCCTTCCACCTGCTTCTCCGCCTCCAATGAGAGGAGATGGTGGTTTGGTAGCAGTTTTGCACCCCTCCACATCTGTGCCTCTCCTTAGCAACTGAAAACATGAAACTGAAACACCGCCTCCCACTGGTAGCAATGCAGGTGGAGGTCTCAGGGAACAATGGCAGAGGCAACAGCATAATGTGGTTTTTGCAATGTCACACAGCCAGATGGGGTTCACACCTTCCACAGAAACGGAACACAAACAGAAATTGGGTGGAAAGGAACCAGTATCAAGTGATCAGCCACCACATCAAGGTAAGATGCGCCAAAAGAAACCTTGATGTGGTGACTGATCACTTGATACTGGTTCCTTTCCACCCAATTTCTATTTGTTTTTGCAATGTCTACACTAAGAGGTAAATTCTCAAAGGGTTGCTAAGATTTAGGTGCCAGGATGTTGCATAGTCAATTGCCAATATTGAAAACTAGCATAAGTGTGCTTTTACGTGCCTAAATTTAGGCATGAGCGCTTACGCCAGCTCAATAGCTGCTGTAAATATTCAAGCCTAACTGTAGGAAATTAGATACATAAATGATAGTATTCTGTAACTTGTGCACCTAGGCCCTGATGCTCAGAGTTAAATGCTAGCGCTAGAGGCCATTAGTTCCAGACTAGCGCCCGCGTTTACAGGCCCACAATCAGGGGTGTGCTGGTAAAATTTTAACAACAGGCTCTTTCTCCGGACGTAGCCAGATCTGCAGTTGGAAGGGCCAGGGGTGGCCGGGGTGGGTGGGGTGGGGTAGCAACACGTGCCTCTCTTTCCTACCTCCCTTCATTCGAGCACGCTAGGCATACCTTTGCTGGCAGCCAATAAATGGACTACCACCACTCTCAACGTCTTGCTCTGAGCATCATGCTGGAACTTCTCTCACATGCTCAAGAAGTCCCAGCCTGCTGCCCAGAGCTGGAAACAAGGAGCGGGGAGCAGCAGTAGTCTATTTACTTGGCTGACGGGGCTCAGCATCCCCACCAGCAAAATAAAAGATAATTCAGCAGGGGGCCCAAGCCCACATTTTGGGAGCCAGTTGTTAAAGTAGCCATGGAGGGCCCTACTTTAACAACCGGCTCCCAAAATTCTTAAAAACTTAACAACCGGCTCTTGCGAGCCTGTGAGAGCCTGCTCCAGCACACCACTACCCACAATGCACAAATGGCCCTACCACAGGAAACAATGAGCGCGGGCAGGAACACCGAAAAATCGTATGCAAATGTAGGCAGGAATATGTATATGAGATGATCAGAAAACAGTGCCCCTCACAAGGGTGCTCCTACCACTTTCAACCTTATGCCAGCTTGGAGCTGGTATTAGGGAGTCTGGAGAGGCATTCTTTCTGTCTGTTCATCCCCCTCTGCCACTGTGTGCTTGAAGTTGGATGTTCTTGTCCTTTTGCCTTCTGTCCTCTTGGTGGTGTCCATATCCCTGGGCCCCGAAGCATCTCTCCTCCTTCCTGCATATCTTTGCTTCCCATCTTGGTTCCCCATGTCCAAGAGCTGAGGGACAAGTGCTTGTTCTATCTCCCTCCCATCTGCTGGGGCTGTCTTTTTTGCATATCCTGCTCCAAAGGGCATATCCTGCTCTAGGAAGGAGACCTGAGCAAGAATGAACAACCGCAGCTGCGCTGGTGCTTCCTCCCTCTGGCCATGGACAAGTCCCTTCTCCCAAGTGTGATTGCACATGTGCTGGTGTCCAGTCCCCCCCCAAATCCTTACATCCCAATGCTCAGTGCTAACAGCGCGCATAAAATTTGCATGTCATTAGTGCTGAGCATTGGGGAGTTCTTTTGCCATGCTGTTTGGGCAGTATTTTCCTGCGCCGTTTTGTACAGAGCTGGAGTTTTGAGCCTCGGCCTTCTAATTCCCTGGCGTGTCCCTGACCCACACGACCCTTCCAGGTCCATGCTCCCCTTGAAGTTGCACAGTCTGGAATTTGAGTGCACAACTTAAAGAATAGCGACTAAAGGCAGTTACGCACAAAACTGCTAATTGGTGCTAATCCCAGCACCACTTAAGCCAATGATTTGCTGTTAACTCCAACTAACAGCCAATTATTGAATTAAGTTACATGTGCACAGACCTTATTCTATAACTTGTGTGCACAACTTTGTGCTCTAGTCGGAAATCTGAGTATGCAAATTTAGTGGCCTTTATACTAACTTGTACCTAAAAGTGGCCTGCGCTGGTGTAGGCATGTGTTTTGAACACGCGCAGGTCCATTTGCTCAGCGCCTCATGAGAAAAAGGCATTTTTTTGTGCTAGAAAATGGACGTGTGGCAAAATTAACACCAGCACGCGTCCATTTTCGGGCTGATACTCTACCGTCTCCAATTGACTTATCAGTAAAGTCTCATATGCTAACCAGGCGGTAAGTGGCCAGTGCGCGTAAACTGACGATTGCCACTTGGTAAGTGCCACGCTGTAGAAAATAAAAATATTTTCTGCCACATGTTTTAGGTGTGCGACAAAAATGGAATTAGTGTGTTAGATGTGCGTAGGCATCTATGCGCCTTTGTAAAAGGGCCCCTTATCGAATTAGGAGGATGGTGTGAAGCATTCTATGGAAAAAGTATCACACTCAAAAATGAGGTGCAAACATATGTATGTTTCTTTTTCTAAGGGTGGTGGATATGTGGATTGCCCTCCCGTGGGAGGTGATGATGAAAACGGTAATGGAATTCAAACATGTGTGGGATAAACACAAAGGAATCCTGTTTAGAAGGAATGGTTCCATGGAATCTTAGAGATTGGGAGATTGGGAGGTGACACCAGTAACTGGAAACAAAACAGGAACTGGGCAGACTTCTACGGTCTGCGCCCTGATCGTGACTGAATAGATAGGGATGGGCTGGAGTGTAAATTTTAAGGGGCTTAGATGTTAGCTTCAGAACTTAGTACAAGAACAGTACTGGGCAGACTTCTACGGTCTGTGCCCTGAGAAAGGCAAGGACAAATCAAACTCAGGTATAAAGTATCACATACCATGTAAAATGAGTTTATCTTGTTGGGCAGACTGGATGGACCATACAGGTCTTTATCTGCCTTCATTTATTATGTTACTATGTAAGGCAATATCCAAAGGGAAACCAAAACACGAGTAGAGGATGACGCAATGGCAAACCACCAGGTTCATCAATATGTTATCCTTTACTCCTGCTTTGGCTTCTTTGGATTGCCGTAGAGGGTGTCTTCCTGCTTCTGCTGTGGAAATTTCCTATGAAAATCAGTGCAACGTCTATGGGTAAAACCACTTATAGATTTGATAGGTGTCCCGTGTATTTAATAGGAAATAATAAAGGAAAGCTTTATTTAACAGAATATACTCCACTGCTTCCTATTAAGATCCAGTAGAAGTGCACTTCCAGAAGATTCTAATTGCTGTTACTGTTTCATTTGCACTGAAATATTTTGAATGATTTCATCTGACAATATGATTGAAGTGTTCTCTGCTCTGTATTCACAATGACAGGTAACATTAGCTACCAGACATTAGTTGAATCTTCTGAATTACAACTATAACCAGAATTTGCTTTGCTTGTAGCCATCTCAGAGTTCAAAATGGTAACAGAACCTGTTTCTAGATTTATGTTTTAATGAAATAGTGATGTGTTTTGTGCTGAATCATTTACACTTAATGCAGAAATATTGCAACAGCTCACAAGCAACAGGCAAAAGCCTTGTCAGTCATGTAAGGGTTTTGTATAGGGTTACCATATTTTGTCCTCTGAAAAAGAGGACACATGTCCCGCCCCCCTACCCCGCCCACTCCCCTTCCCTCACTCACACCTGCCCCTTTCGCATCCTCACCCCACCCCCTGTCACATATTCCCCTCCCCTTCCCCCCTGTCATCTCCCCTCCCCCGTCACCTCCCCCTCCCCTCACTTACTATCTACTGCCCTGGTGGTCTAGTTACCTCTTCGGGGCAGGAAAGAGCCCCCTCTTTCCTGCTCGGAGCTCTGTCCTTGCCCTGCATCCTGTTGCTGTGATGGTCTTGGGATTCAAAATGGCCGCCGAGAGTTGAAGTCTCGCGAGGCCGCTTCAACTCTCGGTAGCCATTTTGAATCCCAAATTTTGCACAGGAGGAAATGCATTTCTTTCTGGTTTTCTGGTATTGTATTGCATGCAAGGTCTGGCTTCCTGGGGTTTTGGTTATTTTTATAATTTGTTGTCAATTATTCTATATTTAGCATTTTTGTTCCGTGTATGTGATCGAGGTATTCTGTTAGCATGAATTTTCTATGTAGCCTTCTGTAGTAAGTTTGGTTTGTTCAGTTTTCCCAATAGATGTATTGATATTTTAGGGCTCCTCTGTAATATATACAGTAAGGCAATGCCTTTTTCATAGGTAGGATCCTTGTTTTGGAAGTTTTTATTTATTGCATTTGTATCCCACATTTTCCCACCTATTTGCAGGCTCAATGTGGCTTACATAACTTTGTTATGACATTAACATTCCAGGATATCAGATACATTTAGTAATGTGCAGAGATTGAGTAAGGGAAGAAAGAAGGAAGAAGGGGTAAATATAGAAGGTGGACTTTCATGGCTGATGGGTTGGTAAAGTGGATTAGTAGAGTTATTGGTTCTCTTTGTCGGCCTTGTTGAAGAAGTATGTCTTCAGAGATTTGCAAAAGTTATTTATATCGTCAATTGATTTCAAGTCTGTAGGTAATGCATTCCATAGCTGCGTGCTCGTGTAAGAGAAGGTGGTGGCATGCATCAGCTTGTATTTTAGTCCTTTACAGCTGAGAAATTTGCGGGATGTTCTTGTGGCGTTTCTGGGAGGTAAGTCCACGAGGTTTAGCATGTAGATAGGGGCGTGAATGATTTTGTGTACAATCGTGTAAATCTTGAACGCAATGCGTTCCTTAAGTGGGAGCCAGTGAAGTTTCTCTCTTAGGGGTTTTGCCCTTTCATATTTGGTTTTTCCAAATATGAGTCTGGCGGCAGTATTCTGGGCTGTTTGGAGTTTTTTGATAGTCTGTTCTTTGCAGCCAGCATACAGTGCGTTGCAATAATCCAGATGGCTTATTACCATAGACTGTACCAGGGTATGGAAGATGTGTGGAACATCTTTTTCGTCGTATTCTTCACTTGGGTATCGAGAGTGAGGTTTCGATCTATAGTAACCCCAAGAATTTTCAAGTTTTGTGAGACAGGAAGAGAACAGTATGTTGTGGTTATGGTGGAAAAGCTTTTTGTGTTATGTTGAGAAGTGAGTACAAGACATTGTGTTTTTTCTGCATTAAGTTTTAGTTGGAATGCAGGTGTGCATGATTTGGAGGCTTTGGTTGATCTTGTTCGTGATTTCATTTAGATCATGTTTAAACGGGATGTAAATTGTGACATCGTCTGCATATACAGTGGTGGAAATAAGTATTTGATCCCTTGCTGATTTTGTAAGTTTGCCCACTGACAAAGACATGAGCAGCCCATAATTGAAGGGTAGGTTATTGGTAACAGTGAGAGATAGCACATCACAAATTAAATCCGGAAAATCACATTGTGGAAAGTATATGAATTTATTTGCATTCTGCAGAGGGAAATAAGTATTTAATCCCTCTGGCAAACAAGACCTAATACTTGGTGGCAAAACCCTTGTTGGCAAGCACAGCGGTCAGACGTCTTCTGTAGTTGATGATGAGGTTTGCACACATGTCAGGAGGAATTTTGGTCCACTCCTCTTTGCAGATCATCTCTAAATCATTAAGAGTTCTGGGCTGTCGCTTGGCAACTCGCAGCTTCAGCTCCCTCCATAAGTTTTCAATGGGATTAGGTCTGGTGACTGGCTAGGCCACTCCATGACCCTAATGTGCTTCTTCCTGAGCCACTCCTTTGTTGCCTTGGCTGTATGTTTTGGGTCATTGTCATGCTGGAAGACCCAGCCACGACCCATTTTTAAGGCCCTGGCGGAGGGAAGGAGGTTGTCACTCAGAATTGTACGGTACATGGCCCCATCCATTCTCCCATTGATGCGGTGAAGTAGTCCTGTGCCCTTAGCAGAGAAACACCCCCAAAACATAACATTTCCACCTCCATGCTTGACAGTGGGGACGGTGTTCTTTGGGTCATAGGCAGCATTTCTCTTCCTCCAAACACGGCGAGTTGAGTTCATGCCAAAGAGCTCAATTTTTGTCTCATCTGACCACAGCACCTTCTCCCAATCACTCTCGGCATCATCCAGGTGTTCACTGGCAAACTTCAGACGGGCCGTCACATGTGCCTTCCGGAGCAGGGGGACCTTGCGGGCACTGCAGGATTGCAATCCGTTATGTCGTAATGTGTTACCAATGGTTTTCGTGGTGACAGTGGTCCCAGCTGCCTTGAGATCATTGACAAGTTCCCCCCTTGTAGTTGTAGGCTGATTTCTAACCTTCCTCATGATCAAGGATACCCCACGAGGTGAGATTTTGCGTGGAGCCCCAGATCTTTGTCGATTGACAGTCATTTTGTACTTCTTCCATTTTCTTACTATGGCACCAACAGTTGTCTCCTTCTCGCCCAGCGTCTTACTGATGGTTTTGTAGCCCATTCCAGCCTTGTGCAGGTGTATGATCTTGTCCCTGACATCCTTAGACAGCTCCTTGCTCTTGGCCATTTTGTAGAGGTTAGAGTCTGACTGATTCACTGAGTCTGTGGACAGGTGTCTTTCATACAGGTGACCATTGCCGACAGCTGTCTGTCATGCAGGTAACGAGTTGATTTGGAGCATCTGCCTGGTCTGTAGGGGCCAGATCTCTTACTGGTTGGTGGGGGATCAAATACTTATTTCCCTCTGCAGAATGCAAATAAATTCATATACTTTCCACAATGTGATTTTCCGGATTTAATTTGTGATGTGCTATCTCTCACTGTTACCAATAACCTACCCTTCAATTATGGGCTGCTCATGTCTTTGTCAGTGGGCAAACTTACAAAATCAGCAAGGGATCAAATACTTATTTCCACCACTGTATGTAGGGATTGAGGTTTTGATTGGCTAGAAGTTTGGCTAAAGGTATCATCATTAGGTTGAATAAGGTTGGTGAGAGGGGGGATCCTTGGGGGACTCCACATTCAGGTGTCCATGGGGGTGATCTGTCTGCGTACGATGTTACTTGATATGATCTTGTGGTCAGGAATCCTTTGAACCATTTGAGAACTGTGCCTCCTACTCCGAAGTATTCTAGTATATGTAGTAGTATTCTATGATTAACCATGTCAAAGGCACTGGACATGTCGAATTGTAGGAGGAGTATGTTGTCACCCGTTGCTATTGCTTGTTTGAATGAGTTCATTGCGGACACTAGAACTGTTTCAGTACTGTGATTTGACTGAAATCCTGATTGAGAATCATGTAGAATTGAGTGTTTATTTAGGTATTCAGTAAGTTGTTTCATCATTACGCCTTCCATGAGTTTAGTTATGAGTGGAATGGATGCTACTGGGTGAAAATTGGTGAGGTCCAATGTGCTTTGCTTGGCATCTTTTGGTAGCGGTGTAAGTAGGATGTTTCCTTTGTCCGTGGGAAAGAGCCCATTTTGAAGCCTGTGGCTTATGTGGTTCGTGAGGTCTATTTTGAATTGTTTGGGTACAGATCTTATTAGACTAGTAGGGCAAATGTCTAGATTGCATTGCGATTTGGCGTATTTTCCGAGCCAATGTGAGATTTCATCTGATGAGAGCATGTCAAAGTTGGTCCATGATTGATCTGCTGGGCATTCCCCGGGTTTTGGGTTTAGACATTTCAGGATGTCTGTGTAATCCGATGTATTGGCAGGTATCATGAGTCGGAGCTTTATTATTTTTTCATTGAAGTAGTTCGCAAAATTGGTTGCTGATGGAGTGTCAGTGTAGTTGGAAGTAACCGTTGTAGTATTTAGGAGATTGTTTACGAATGAGAAGAGTTTGTGTGTATCCTTGTAGTTTGGTCCTATTTTGGTTTTATAATACGTCCTTTTAGTTTGTCTGATAGTGCTGGCATCGTAGATTTGCCCTAGGTTATGAGTGACATTTTGTTTTAAAGATTGTTTTATTTACTATATGGTGGTTGTTGAGATTACGGTGAGTTTTATGGGGAAATGTCCTAACTCTGCTCTGCAACCATTGGGGGAAAGCCAGGGGGTTCTATGGATGCAAAATTTATTTGCAGAATTTAATACTAGAATACTTTCTGGGATCATTTCTACAGTGTGTAACTGGAGAGATATGCTGACAAGTGTATGGTCTTGCTATACAGGCTAAGTATGTGTGTTAGGGGACCGAGGCTCAATGGAGGCTGAAGAGCGCAATCTCTTGTACTTCCCATAGCCCTCAATGTGGCCTGTAGTCACTGAAGCCTGCACTGCTACCCTCATTGAAGTTATTGGGAGTGGGGTAGAGGTGGAGCATTAGGGGGGGGCATCAGGTGGCAAGATTTAAATTTTAAAAAGTTGGCAACCCTGGTGCCCACCCATCTGACCTGTTGGCCCACCCAAAAATTGCCTTCTGGCTACGCCACTGCTTCTGAAATGTACACTTGGGCTCAGCCAAACTCAAATCTGGAAGCTTTTGCAAAGCAGATTATTGTCTACTCCTGTACTGTAAGTCAGTCACTGTTTGATGTGTGTTCGTTAACTAAAAGCCATTTAATATTTGCTACGATTAAATATTTTTTAAGCAAATATAGCAGCCATTTTTATTTTTTGTGTCCTCTTTTTTTGTCTCTGTATATATGGTAACCCTAGTTATGTATTGTTGACTATCAGCATCAGGACCTTGTCAGGATGATTTAACTGGCTAGAAACCCTCCTAGCTGGTTAACTTATCCTGAATACTGACCCTAGAGAGTCTGTTCTTTCTACAACTTTTTGATCATACCTCCTAGAGAATGACTTGGGAATAAAATTTGTCCATGTCCCTGCTCTTTCCCCACCCCATCCCTGCAAGCCCCATCTCCATCCCCATCCCGTCCCGCAGGCCCTGTCTCCATCCCCACAGGTTCTGTGCCCATCCCTGCCCCATCCCCGTGGGCTCTGTTCTTATCTGCAGAAGCTGAAAACACTTTGATTGCATATTTAAGTCTTTTTTATTAAAGTATAAAAAGGAACAATATACTGTGCAACTTTTTTCTATTTGTAATATATGCACAGCTCTTATATATAAACTAGTAAAAAAGGCCCATTTCAGTTTTTAAGGAAACGGGCGCTAGCAAGGTTTTCATCATAGTATGTATGTTTGAGAGAGTGTGTGTGTGAGTGAGTGACTGTGTGTGAGAGAGAGAGAGAGTGACTGTGCGAGTGTGTGTGTGTGTCAGAGAGAGAGTGAGATTGGGTGCGATTGTATCTGTGAGAGAGTGTGTGTGTGTCAGAATGACAGTGTGTGCGAGTGCATATGTGAGACACAGTGAGACCGAGAGTTTGCTGAACCCCCTTCCCCTCCCCCCTTCCACCCTTGTCTGAGTTCCTGAAACCCCTCCCACTTCTTCACATATGAGTTCCAGAACCCCCCTGCCACTTCTTCCCATCCCCCTCTCCCCTTCCCACTCTGCCTCTTCCCCCTCTCTAAGTTCCAGGACCCCCTCCCCCTCCTCCTCCCCTTCTGCCCATCCCACCCCCTACCCCCTGATCCAGGACCCCCCTCCCCTTCCAGTTCCAGGACCTGCCCCTACCCTTCCAGTTGATTTCCAGCAATCCTCTCCCCCTATGTCGTTTCAGGACCCCCCTCTGTAGTTTCATGACCCCCTCTGTGTTGGTCATGACCCCCACTTCCCTCCCCTGCCGTTTCAGGACCCCCCTCTCCACCTCCTGCACGTTTTTACCTCCCGCATGCTTCACACAGCCTCTTCTTTCGCTTAGGGCGGGACCACATGAACAGCCGAAACAGAAACGAAAGAAGGACCCCCCTTCCCCCCATGTTGTTCATGACCCCCCCTTCCCTCCCCTGTCATTTCAGGACCCCCCTCCCCACCTCCTGCATGTTTTTACCTCCTGCACGCTTCACACAGCCTCTTCTTTCTCTTCTGTTTCAGCTGTTCGTGTGGTCCCGCCCTCAAGGGCGGGACCACATGAACAGCAGAAACAGAAGTGATAGAAGAGGCTGTGTGATGCGGATGATGTCACTGATCTACTGCCGGAATCAGACCACGGAGCCACGGTTCCAGAAACCGAATGTTAGAGGTGAGAATTATTATATAGGATTACAAATAGAAAACAATAATAGCAATGAGCAGCTATAATAACCCTCTCACCATCACTACCTTCTACCCTTCCAACCCCAACAATAGCTGACTTCTACTTCCTTAAGGAATCCTAATAGGGGGAAAATATGCCCTAAGAAGCACTGTTATGATTTTTTTAATCTGTGGATGAATAAGAAACCAATAATTTCAGGATTCAGTCTAGCTCTCCTGTCTTCCACAGTTCCTCCTGCAATAGAAGATGTGTTCTCAGAAGATGTGCTGGTAGCAGGATGTACAGGATCCCCCTTGCAAATTTTTGCTAGCTGTGCTTGTTTTTCCAAAAAATAAAAATATTGTTATCTGCATCAATCAAGCATAAACAACAGTCCAGTTCATTAATAGGCTTCAAAGTAGAAAGTGACACGGGGACAAAGTTTGTCCCCATCCCCGCCCCGTCCCCATGAGATCTGTCCCTCTCCTCACCCCGTCTCTGTGGGATCTGTCCCCACCCTGTCCCCGCGGGCTCTGTCCTCGTCCCCATCCCTGAGGTTACCACTGGTCCCCATCCCCATGTCATTCTCTACCTCCTTCATAATCACAAAGAAGGCTATATTACCCACTACAAAGATATTAAATCCTTATGCTGTAATACAATAAATAGAAGTGGAGATTATATTTACTCTTTACTGGTTCTACCATCTGCAGAAACTGAGTTTAGAAACTGATCTACATTGTCGGTGACAAACTGGAACATGTGTATTTTTAGACCTATTAAAAAAGGGCAACTTTCAGACAATGACGTACAGACACCATTTCTTACCCATGTAAAATGACTGAAAATTGTCCTCAAAGGAGCTTGATTTGCTAAGACGATTTTCCAGTTCTGTATCCATGGGATAAGACCTTGATGAATCTGCTCAGAGTAGATTAGCCTTTTCTTAGCCATGTCAGTGACGTAATGGATTTCTAATCCTAACACTCCAATTACCACCATTTTCTCCATCTTCTCTCCTGAAGCATAAAATTGATCTTTATGCAAGACCTATTTGAAATGCATTGCTTTTACTTTTTTTTTTCTTCCTGAAATGTATTACTACTACTTTTTATACATAAGAAATGTTTTTCATTTTTTTTTCAGTTAAAAATTAAAAGAAAAACAATATATTTTTAAACAAAGAGAGCTAATAAATTTGAAAGGATTTGTGTGAATCAGAAGTCGTGAACTATAAATTTCCCGGGATCAAAATGAGTTTCATCAGTGCACGTCGGCATATTGTATTAACGTTTCCATCAGTGACTCATATCTATAGCACATCATTTCTGGTAAATTCAGCATGCTCCGATTTAGTAAATGTTCTGAAGTAGCATCTCAATCTGTCTGGAAAACTAATGTTTTTTTTTTCTGAAATGCATTACAAAACCATTTGAATTATGTGTGTATTATGTGTAATTTTTAGATAATGTTTCAAGTGCTCTCTACTTGTTGCTTTATCTAAAGAGAAAATGGAATGTAGGTACTATTATTCATGGCATAAACCAGATGTGGGGGTAGGGCGCTTGCTAATCTGACTAGATCTGCAGAAAGATTCTAGCCTGCAACCGGGGTCTTACAGATCATAGAACTTTATATAGTCTCTGTCTGTAATTTTCAGCTCATGCTCTCCATTTTAATGGAGACAAAAAAAAAAATCAATGATTCTGCTTTCACAGTGGACATATGGCAGGTCTGCAGCACGCAGTATCAAGCAATCTCCAGGCACCCCATAAAGGGATATTTATTACAAATTCATGTCAAAGCTAGCATAATTACTAGATCAAAGTTTCTGTTCTATGCTGGAACCTCTACCAAGGTTACAAAAGATCATAAAAAGTACTGTTTTAGTACCTTATGCTCAAATAGCCATTGCGGTGCAGGCAGCCATGCTAAACAGAAACAATGATGCACCCAAGCAAGTGAAATGTCAATGTGGTGCATTGCTTCCTACAGGATCCAAGCTAAGTTGTTTTTTTTTGTATTTCCAGCTTTATCGCAACCCATCCTATCCCATCAACAAAGTGATGAATAAAGCAGTGTGCTAGCTGTGTTAGTGTATTTTAAAGATAATATATCGAAATAAAACAAATGCAAAACTGGAAAATAGAAAGATATCATCTTATTTTTCTTTATTTTATTTTTATTTGCTATCATGAAACTCAACAGGTAGCAAGATAAATCTTTCATGTAGTCACCTCAAGAGAAAGAATAAAACTCACATAAGCACAATGAATTACGGGGGTAAGGGAAGACCCATAACTAGGAGTGAATCCTCTGGTCTCTGAAAAGATGATCCCTTTGTTCCAGGCACTCCTTGGGATCTGAGGCAAAGCCCAGCACTTTGGGGAGTGAGAGTCTGATCTAGAGATCAGACACTCGTTTACCATCACCATCACCACCCATAGACCCCACAGCAATTTAGGTCTTTGTGCCACCTGAATTGCCTTTGTGACCCCCCCCCCCCCCCCTTGCCCTGTGAAAGGTACTTTACACCCACCCCTGCTTTATTTCTAAGATCCATAGAGGGGCATTTTCGATATGATGTCCAAATCTGATTTTGGACTTTTTTTTTGCAAAAGATGTCCAAAACTCCAGTGTCAAACATGGTCATTTTCTTACCAGAAAAACACCTATTTGGTTAAAAAAATGATCCTATTTTAGACATTTTCATGCTCAGTGAGTCTTTCTTTAAAGACCATTTTCAAACAAAAAATGCCCAAGCAGTGATGGTCCAAGGTCAGCTGCAACCCAGAGCGGATTGCCGATGCGCACCCCCCCCCCCCCCCAGGTGCAGCACGACCCCCCACCCCCCCGGGTGCATTTTTAGCTGATGGGAGCAGCCGCGCAGCTCTTGGCTCAGCTGGCTTTTTGCTCCCTCTGCCCCGGAACAGGTGCATGGATGCTTTCTGCACCCCCCCCCCCCCCCCAGCAGCGTGCACCCGGGGTGGACTGCCCCCACTGCCCTGCTCTTGGTACGCCGCTGTGTCCAAGGGAAAAAGCACAGTACAAGCCATTGGGATGTCTGAGGCCAGCAGTCTTACTAGATTGGCCACACAGACATTCCAGCAGAGCAGTTGGGCAGCCAATAGGGCACTGTAGTGAACTTCACATAAAAGGACCCAGGTACACATCACAACTTAACCCATTTATATTGTATGGTGACTTGGTGAGCCCTCCAGAAATAGCATAAAATGTTCTGTACCCAACTGTACACCACTACAATAGCCCTTATGCCTGCAGATGTCACCTATATGTGGGTTCAGTAGGTATTTTGTGGGGTTTAGGGTATTCACATTTTCGACCACAAGTGTACCAGTTAGAGTGGGATATGGGCCTGGGTCCCCTTCTCTACAGTCCACTGCACCAACCACTAGGCTATTCCTGGGACCTTCTTATTGCTCTAAGAGGAACGGCCATAACCTCTGCAGCTGACATAGAGCCTGGTATGTACTGTCACTTTCAACTCGTAAGAGACTGGGAGGGAATCACTGTCCACCGACCTAAAAGTTAACCAGGCATCAATCAATATTTTGCTGTTTTACTGTCCCAACTTTATGCATTTAGGGCCCCTTTTACCGAGCTGCAGCAAAAGGGGTCCTGCGCTGGCGTTGGCGCATGTTTTTGATGCGCATCGAGGCCCCCTTTTACCAGAGCTGGTAAAAGGTAGGTCTTTCTTTTTTTTAGAAATGGCCATGTAGTAAGTGAAGCATCTGTGGCACTGCCCTTTCGGGGGGGGGGGGGGGAGCCCTTACCGCCACCCATTGAAGTGGCAGAAAGGGCTCCAGCGCTAACCTGGCGGAAACGGGCAGCGCGCTGCACTTCACGATTACCACCAGGTACACACTGGTGCTACAAAAATGAATATATTTTTATAGTGCCGGATATGATGGTGCACTGGGGGTGTAAAGTACTGTCGGGCTACCACAGCAGCCCAGCAGTACTTTTAATGAGTGGTAAGCCCGTGTTGGGCTTACCGCCACCAGGGCCGCTGAGAGACTGGGCCGGGCCTGTGGCAAGGCCGCCCCCAGGGCCCCGCCCCTGCCACCCTCGCTGCCCTGCCCCCCAAGGTCACTGCCGCCACCCCTCCGAGGTCGCCACTGCTCCCCCCTGAGGTTGCCGCAGCCACTGCTCCCCCTCCACCCCCCGAGGTCACTGCCGCCGCTCCCCCCCTCCATCCGCCACCGGGCCGGGCTCCCTGCATTGAAATCGCAGTCTCACCTCCGTGAAAGCAGCGCTGTAGGCAGCAGAACGACTCCCTTCGGCCCTCCTTCCCTCCTTGTGTCCCGCCCTCACGGAAGTTACGTCAGACAAAGGCGGGACACGGAGGGAAGGAGGGCCGAAGGGAGGCGTTCTGCTGCCTACAGCGCTGCTTTCATGGAGGTGAGACTGCAATTTCAATGCAGGGGGCAGACGGTCGATGACGGAGGGCGGGTGGAACTGCGGCGCCGGGCCCCCCTTGGAGGCCTGGGGAATTTTGTCCCCCCTGCCCCCTCCTCTCGGCAGCTATGACCGCCACTTTGTAAAAGGAGTCCTTAGTGGATTAGTGGACTGAATATCACTGCTAACTGCCTAAGTTACTGCTCTGCCCTTATACCGTGTCTGGCCTGCTTCTAACCCATAAAAAGAAAAAGCACCAAAGGCCGTCAAGTGTGGGACAATCTTTTGTTGGCAGACCCAACATGGGCCGTGTTTCACCATAAGCACACCTGTGTCAGGGGTCAGGGGAAACAGACTCCTAAGAAACATTTGAGGTGGAGGAGTGGCCTAGTGGTTAGGGTGGTGGACTTTGGTCCTGAGAAGCTGAGTTTGATTCCTGGCACAGGCAGCTCCTTGTGACTCTGGGCAAGTCATTTAACCCTCCATTGCCTGCTGCATTGAGCCTGCCATGAGTGGGAAAACACAGGGTACAAATGTAACAAAAAATAAATTTAAAAAACTAAAAGCATTAAAAAAAACTGCAGCTCGTAACTTTCCAGTACAAAGTAGTACAGCAAACCACCTGCTTGCCAGTGTCTCTGCCTTTTCAAGTGAATGCAGAGACTCTGGCAAGCAGGCAGTTCGCCGTACCGCTTCATACTGGAAACCATTGGTTACTAGCCTGGGAGAGCTGTGGTTTTATATGCTTTTAATTTTGGAATATTTCTCAGGAGTCCCTTTCTCCTGATCCCTGATGCAGGCATACGTATGCTGAAACATGACCTGTGTCGGGTTTACCAATACAGGACTCTTGAGTGTCCCATATTTATTTATTTATTTGCTGCATTTGCATCCCACATTTTCCCACCTATTTGCAGGCTCAATGTGGCTTACATTGTTCCGTCATGGCGATCGCCATTAACGGAATGAAAAGTTCAGATATTTATACGATTAAGGTACAAAAAATATCAGATGAATTGGAAATAAATGAATAATTAATACAAATCAGATATATGATAACAAGGACAAGGTATAACATACAGTAATAATAATGTGATTAAAGTATATATTAAAGTATATTTGATGGTCTTCGTGCTTTTTCTTTTCGTCTCTATGTGTGCACTTTGACCCTCTCTTCTGCCGTCTGCTCCTAACCCAACCAGATACGGGATGGCCGGTTAGCAGTGACATTCACAGTACTAACCAGTTAAGTGTTACAGCTGGCTTACTCAGCAAAGTCTAACCAGGCAGGAGCCTTTCCTGCCTGGTTAACCTCTTTTGAATATCAACCCCCAAAATGAAAGAATACAATAAAAAAAAAACAGGCACAGTAACTGAAATATTCCTGCATTTATTTTTTCATAGAATGCAATAAGGAGATCAAAAAAAATGACAAGGCAGATGCTTTCTGTTTAACCATGGGTGAACATCTGGATCTTAATTATAAATCCTGGAAACAGTATACATTTTCATATTTTTCCTCCGTGTTAAATTGAATTCTTTATCATGCTTATCCACATCAAAAGAATGCCCCCGTGATTTCTTCTCCACTGTTAAAGACTTGTGTATCTTGGAGAATACAATAACAGAGACATTTTTCCATTATGAACATTTTCCTAGATATAGATAAATGTATCGATGTTCATACATGCTGGGGCTGTTTGGTTCCCACAGCTTCTTTTTGAATGTAAATTTCTTCCAGTGATGAATGTAAATTTCTACCAATGGCAAATAAAAACTTTGTACAAGTAAATATATATTTTTTTAAAATGCAACTGAATGTGGGATTTACTTATGTATTTATTTATTTATTTATTTGTTACATTTGTATCCCACATTTTCCCACCTCTTTGTAGGTTCAATGTGGCTTACACAGTGCCGGAGAGCAGTTGCAGACTCCGGTGTATACAAATACAAGGTGAAGTTGTGATAGGGTAAGGTTCATGTGGTAGGACCACATAGAGGAATCGTTCGATGGGAGAGTTCGGTGATGGCCATTACGAACTTTTGCGTTGTTGTGTCACAGAGATCAGGCATTCACGTTGGATCTGTAGGGTATGCCTTTTTTAAACAGGTGGGTCTTGAGTGTCTTTCTGAAGTGTAGATGGTCGTATATGGTTTTCAAGTCTTTTGGTAGCGCGTTCCATAGTTGTGTGCTGATGTAGGAAAAACTGGATGCGCAAGTTGATTTGTATTTGAGTCCTTTGCAGCTTGGGTAGTGTAGATTTAGGTACGTTCGTGTTGATACTTAGTAGCAGGTGCTTTGAAATGAATATCTTCACAGCTTTTATTACACACTTCAAATAATGTGTGTCTATCGTCTGCACGAGGAATGTTAAAAAAAAAAGCAGCAGTAAGATACTTGTCAAAACTTTTCAGCCCATTAACTTGTTCAGTTTTGCAGAGAAAATCTCAATAACCTTTAAAGCCTAAGGGGTCCTTTTACTAAGGTGCGCTGAAAAATAGCTTGCGTTAGTGTAGTCGTGGGTTTTGGGCATGCGCCGGTCCATTTTTCAGCATGCCTGTAAAAAGGCCTTTTTTTAAACGAAAATGGAAGTGTGGCAAAATGAAAATTGCCGCGCTTCCATTTTGGGTCTGAGACCTTACCGCTAGCCATTAACCCAATGGTAAAGATTCACGCGGTAACCGGGCGGTAATGACCTACGTGTGCCAAATGCCACTTTGTGCGTGTCCATTACGCACGCTGGAAAATAAAAAATATTTTTCAGATCCGCCTATCGGACGCGCGCCAAAAATGAAATTACCGCAAAAGCCACACAGTAGTCTGGTGGTAACTCCATTTTGGCGCAAGTTGGTCACACTTAGATGCTTACACGTCTTAGTAAAAGGGCCCCTAAGTTTGCATTACATGTCTAGGTAGGAATTGGGGTATTCATTTCGGGACAAACTCAGTTTCTCCAGTATTTTACAAAAGGCCCTCCAGAACCTTTTGAAACATTTGTATCAGGATGCCAGCAAATACATATGTAAGTGGGTACCAGATTTTACAAATCTACCTACAACAGGAGTCAAGGATCCAAGGGGTCCTTTACCAAGCTGTGGGGAAAAGGGCCCTACGGTAGCTGTGGGGAAAAGGGCCCGTTTTACAGCAGTGGGTAAAAAGCCCCTAAAAATGGCTATGAGGTAAGATTACTCTTACCGCATGGCCATGTGGGGGAGGGGGAGCACTTACCGCCATCCATTGAAGTGGCAATCAGGGCTGCTGCAGCAACCTGGCAGTAACCGGGCAATGTGCGGCATTGTCCGATTACCACCAGGATAGCGCCATGCTATAAAATAAAAAACAATTCCAGTGTGCCAGAAATGGCATATGCTCAAGGTAGAACTACCGTCAGCGTCCACATTGGGACGGTAGTGGGTTCGGGTTAGTGTGTGCTAATCCCGCATTGGGCTTACCACCACTTTGTAAAAGCAAATTAACTTTGTACTTTTTTTTTTAGCTTTGTCTTTATTTACTTTTGTTTTTGTAAAAAGACACACACATACACACACACACACACACACACAAATGTTGTCAACTGCATAAAACAGAGAGCACATTTCAAATCAAGGATCCACCAACCTATTATCCTAGATTTCTATTCAAGATTGAACATTTTCAATGCATCTATTATTCTCCAGATAAACACATTTACAAGATTTACTTTCTGCATATGAAAGCACTACAAAGAAAAATCCGTAATGTCATCTACTAACAGTACCTCAAACACAGAGAACACTCCGCAGAGAAATAAATGAAAACCTTCAAGATTACACACTGTGGATCTATACATGTAATTATAATATAACAAAAATGGAGGAAAAGACCTCAAAAACACGTGGTGCTCACGGAATTTCAAAAAAATAAGGCATCCACCAGGACTCAAGTCATCATCCACAATCATCTTTTTTATTGAATCGTTATCACAAAATGTTTATTTTTTTTGTCCATAAGTGTAAAATCAATACTCTGTGGCAATTTATATAAACAAAAAGCACACTTATCTTATCAAACCTGATAGTGTCCCATTTTACTCATGGCTTTATCAAGGGAATAAATGTGCCTCAAAATATTTGCCATCATATGCACGCTCCGTGTTGCAGTTATATTGTTATATTACAGTTTGTAGATTTGCAAAATTACATGTGTAGATCTGCAGTGTGTAATCTTGAAGATCTACCAACAATAAACCATTAACTTGATATGTGTCTCCTCACACAAAAAAATCATTAATATGTTGGGGGAGGGGTGGTCTCTTCTGTCGCTGTGATCTTGTTTTCCATTATACTGCCCTATATCCTATTTGTAACTTGTCTACTCTCACAGCGAAATCCTACTCTCAAGTCAAATCCTACTTGTCTTTTTCTCTGGTCTCTTGAGGTTAGATGCCAACGAGGTAAGCACAATTGCCCCTCAATCACTGGTGGTAGATGACACTTACTTTTAGCAAGTGTAAATGCCAATAAGGTACTTTATAAAAATGTATGTGGATCCCACGCATACCATGCCCAAAACAACCCCCCTTTGAATCTATGTATCTACACAAGTAAATAACAATTTAAAATCCGCATTTACATATATTTTCCATTTACATGTGTGGAAGCAGCAGCAGATATTGGATGGAAGTAGGGGAGATGAGATGCTGCATGGAGGGGGGCAGATGCTGGATGAAAGTGGGGAGGAGAGGGGTCAGACCCTGGATGGAAGTGGGGAGGAGTGAGAGGGCAAATTCTGGATAGAACAGGGGAGGAGAGAGGAGGAGAAGATGCTGGAAAGAACTGGGGAGGAGAGAGGGAGCAGATGCTGGATCAAAGTAGGGAGGAGAGAGAGGGCAAATACTGGATGGAAGAGAGGAGACAGGGGCAGATGCTGGAGGGATGTGGGGAAGAGAGAGAGGACAGATGCTGGAAGGAAGTGGGGAGGAAAGAAAGGGCAAATTCTGGATGGAGGGGGAGAAAGAGGGCAGACACTGGATGGAGGGGGAGAGAAATAGGGCAAATGCTGGATGGAACAGAGAAGGGGTAGATGCTGGATGGAAATGGGGAAGGAAAGAGGTGCAGATGAAGAATGGAATAGGAAGAAGAGAGGACACCTGCAGGAAGGAAGGGAAGAGAAAGGACAGAGAGCAAATGCTAGATGGAAGGGTGAAAGGGGGAAGGGATTTTATATACTGCCTTTCTGTGTTATAGTCAAAGCATTTTACATACAGGTACTTTTTCTGTCCCTAGTGGGCTCAGAAACTATTTTTTTTGTACCTGGGGCAATGGAGGGTTAAGTGAAGAGGGCACACGCTGGATGGAAGGGGGGAGAGGCAGATGCTATATAGAAGGGGCAGCTGCTGGATTGAAGTGGGAGAGAAAGCAGGCAGATCCTGGATGGAAGAGGGGAAAGAGAAAGGGCAGATACTGGAGGGGAAAGAGAAAGAGGGCACAGGCTGGATAGAAGGGAGATAAAGAAAAAGGGCAGATGCTGGATGGGGGAGAATAAAGAGGGCTGTAGGAGGGTGGGAAGAGGACAAAGAGACTGGGGAATAAGAGGAAGTGAAATCGGAGAACATGGGCGAGGGAAAGAGGCAAAAAGCTGTAGGTAAATATAGTAAAAAGAGGGAAAAAATGAAGACTGGATGTTAAGAAGAATTAAATCTGGACAAAGGCAGAAAATAAATTGAGGAAAGCAGAAAGGAAAAGGAGGAGAATTAAATAACAAACAAGCAGGAAATCTTGGCAAGAGACAAGAGAAGTTGAGGAAAGCAGAAACCAAGACAGGGACCAACATAATTGAAAAAAGTAAATGACCAGGAAAATAACTTTAGTTTTTAGTAAAGTAGTGTGGTAGCTGTGTTAATAAATGTTAATAAATAAAAATAGAAACTGGAAATAAGGTGATATATTCGTCAGTACATGATTCTCACTCCCACATTGATTTTTGGTTTGGGCACCCGTGCGTTTTGTTGCACATCCATACTTTGCAGATTCATCCTCACACCTGGTCGGATTATGCCCCGTTGGCTCTAGTGTTGGATCTGGCTCCGACCCCGCAACATCACCTGCCATGGCATTTCGATGATGCTCTGTTGACCGATTCCCTTAATATTACTCAACTGGAGAAAATTGTGGGAGGGCTTTAAAGCAGTTATTTGTGGGAAAGTTATTGCATTAAAGGCCTATTTATGGCATCAGGCTAGGGTCAAGACCACGCAGCTACATGCAAAGCTATCTCTTCTTGCACCATAGGTGCTGCAGAATCCCCACTTGACTCAGCTAGCGGAGCGGCTCCACCAAGTGCGGTTGGAGCTTAACGAGGTACAGCTGGTGGAAGTTTCACAACACCTCCAACAAGTTAGGCAAACTCATTTCGAGTCTCGTAATCAAGTTTCACGTCTGCTAGCTTTTAAACTAAAAAAAGAAAAGAAAGCGCCTGTACTCAAATTCTTACTCTCTTAGATGATACTGGGGTGCAGCGTCACACATCTGCAGATATAAAGACTGCTTTTTTGAGAGATAAGAGTGGAGAGGTAGTGAGGAGCTGCAGAGTGAATGCACTTGTAAGTCAATAAGAGGAGTTTGAACTGTATGCGGAAACGGATAGAGAGCCAATGAAGTGACTTGAGGCAAGGGCTAATATGAGCATAGAGACACTGGCGGAATATAAGTCATGCAGCAGAATTTTGAACAGATTGAAGAGGAGAGAGAGATGGCTGTGGGAACCCTGTGAGAAGGAAGTTGTAATAGTCAAAGCAAGAGGTGATAAGAGTGTGGATAAGGTTTTTGGTAATGTGCTCAGAAAGGAAGGGACACATTTTAGTGATATTATAGAGCAAGAAATGACAGATTTTAGCAGCCTGTTGGATTTGTGCAGAGAAAGAGAGAGAGAGAGAGAGAGAGAGAGGAGTCAAAGATGACCCCAAGGTTATGAGCGGATGAGAGTGATTCTTTCTTTTTACACTCAGTATATTCATTCCTTCAATTCCTGTATCCTCCAAGCTTAACTATATTTTAAGGTAAAAGAGTATTATTTTTTTCTTAATTTACATTTCAGTTGATTCTTTATCAAGAGCTAACAATAAAGAATGATTATTCTTTTGTAGATATTAAAATCAAGAATGCTGAATTTTACGTGATGAACAGTGGAAAACCATTTACAAAATCTTGGGGATCTGCTCCTCTTCATAAAACACTTTTCTCATTTATGAAGTGAACACAACCCCTTCAATTGAATTACAGCTCAGAATTCAGTGCAGCACCGTGTTTTATTCTGTATTTATAATACCATACCATTTATCCACACCACTGAAGTGCAAATTCTATGAATAAATTTATTATCTTTGAAACTGCATGATTGACAAAAACTTACATGTGCTTTGGAAAGTTGTGTTCGTACTTTCTGTGGGACTGTCAGATTGTTACACATTGGATGGCCATGCTTATCTCAGTTTTTATTAGATATAATATTTGAGGACAGTCTTCCTCATGATATGGCAATGCCTAAGGATTACATTGAAGCACAGTTATTAGGAAATTCAAAATAGTCACCCATGCATTGGGCTAATGAGTGGGCCATGTTTCTGGATGTCTCTTAAGCATTTAGCCATATCAGATATACTAATGCACAAATTCATTTAATGATGCACAGAAATTAAATCAATACAGAACATTACTTCAATAAATGGTTAAATAATGACCTCCAAATTAATGTTGCTTCGTTAAGGGACGGTTACACATATTAAAGGAATTAACATGGAGTCCCCGTTACCCCTATGAAAAATGGAGTAAAGAAAAGACAGGGAATTGTTCTATGTATTATATCATTTATAATATGAAGTTATATGCTAAGTTGTGTGAGTGTGTTAAAATTATTCTGCCAAAGCAGGCAGTTTGCTGCCGAAATGCAATACTGTTGTCAGGATTTTAGGATTTAGGACTTCTTAGTGTTTTACACTTCAATGATTTGTTATGAGTGAATTTAGGGGGTCTTTTACAAAGCCATGCTAGTGTTTTTAGCGGGCGGTAAATGCTGAGATGCCCATATAGCAGTCTCAGCATTTACTGCCAGCTGACGTTTTTTACCGCCAGCTAAAAACGCTAGAGTGGCTTTAAAAAAAAGACCTCCTTAATGCTTTTGAATGCTTCAAAAATAATTGCAGTCAATTGTAACTCCGAGAATTTTTAGGCTGTCTGAGATAGGGAGGTTGTGATCTGGGGCGTGTTGGCAGTGTACCGAAGGCAGGACGGGGGCATGGTTAAGAGATGGGCGTCCTCGGCCGATAATGGAAAAAAGAAGGGCGTCCCTGACTAGCATTTGGCCGACTTTACTTGGTCCAATTTGTTTCATGACCAAGCCTTGAAAAGGTGCCTGAACTGACCAGATGACCACCAGAGGGAATCGGGGATGACCTCCCCTTACTCCCCCAGTGGTCACCAACCCCCTCCCACCCAAAAAAACGTTTTTTAAACATTTTTTCCAGCCTCTATGCCAGCTTCAAATGTCATACTCAGCTCCATCACAGCAGTATGCAGGTCCCTGGAGCAGTTTTTAGTGGGTGCAGTGCACTTCAGGCAGGCGGACCCAGGCCCATCCCCCCCCCCTACCTGTTACACTTATGGTGGTAAATGTGAACCCTCCAAAACCCACCCGAAACCCATTGTACCCACATGTAGGTGCTCCCGTTCACCCCTTAGGGCTATGGTAGTGGTGTACAGTTATGGGGAGTGGGGTTGGGGGGCTCAGTACCAAAGGTAAGGGAGCTATGCACCTAGGAGCAATTTGTGAAGTCCACTGCAGTAACCCCTAGGGTGCCCGGTTGGTGTCCTGGCATGTCAGGGGGACCAGTGCACTACAAATGCTGGCTCCTCCCACGACTAAAGGGCTTGCATTTGGTCGTCTTTTTTTTGTTACATTTGTACCCCGCACTTTCCCACTCATAGCAGGTTCAATGCAGCTTACATATTATATACAGGTACTTATTTGTACCTGGGGCAATGGAGGGTTAAGTGACTTGCCCAGAGTCACAAGGAGCTGCCTGTGCCTGCAGTGGGAATCGAACCCAGGTCCCCAGGACCAAAGTCCACCACACTAACCACTAGGCCACTCCTCCATTTTCATTAGCGGCGAAAACCGAGGTCATCCATCTCTAAGGTCGACCATCTCAACATTTAGGTCGACCATCTCTTAGGTTGACCTAAATGTTGAGATTTGGCCGTCCCCGACCATATTATCGAAACGAAAGATGGACGCCCATCTTGTTTCGATAATACGGGATGCCCCGTCCCTTCGCGGGGACGTCCTCAGAGATGGGCACCCTTAGAGATGGGCATCCCCATTCAAAAATGCCCCTCCACATTACATGTTCAGAGCCAGAGGAGATGTGCCAGCATTAAGGTGCTGAAAGGTGACATGGCCGTGGCAATGCTATGTTTTAGACAAGCACTTTTTCAATCCCCTGAAGAAGCCGTAGTGAAACGGAGGTCCCTGTCGGGATTTGTCATAAGTGCTGGATCCTTCCTCTCTTTTTTCTCTGGTTGAACAGCAATAAAAATTGTAAAATTCACAGAAGTTGGATGCCTAAGCCATATGTTGTTACAAATATTGAAGGATATTGCTGTAACTTATTGGACTTGCCAGCAATAAGCATGAGAACGTCAGCTGTGCATTGAAATAAGATGTATTGAACTTCACATCTGCATAGGGTTTTTTTTTGTTACATTTGTACCCCGCGCTTTCCCACTCATGGCAGGCTCAATGCGGCTTACATGGGGCAATGGAGGGTTAAGTGACTTGCCCAGAGTCACAAGGAGCTGCCTGTGCCTGAAGTGGGAATTGAACTTAGTTCCTCAGGACCAAAGTCCACCACCCTAACCACTAGGAACTCAAATAATTTGCTGTATCACACATATATATTTTGGAGGAGGTTTTTTGACTAATGATTAAAAACAGAGGTCTGTATGTGAGCATTAGTGGTTTTGGTCCTAAATGCTGCTGACCTGCTGAGATCTTTTTTTCTTCTTTATTTTAAAATTAATTATAAAATTTAAGTTAATTAAAGATTTTTTATTTTGATTTATTTGCAGACATTGTTCACTATTTAGTTGTGTAATCCCAGGCACGCCTCTGGCTCAGCTCCGCTCCAGGGTTTCACTCCAGAACACCCGGGACCGGGATCATACAAACAAAATACTTCTGCCACACACAGAGCTCCCACTGGCAGTATCACTCGAGCTGGGCAGTGGTGATCCTTGGTCGGCTGCCACCTGGGGCGGATCGCAGCTGCGCACCCCTTCCCCCAGTGAAGCATTGTCCCTCCCCCCAGGTGCAGCGTCACCCCCCCAGCACCTCACCTCCAAACATGCCCCCCCCCGGGTGCATTGCTCTTACCTCCTGGGGTGTTGGGAGCAGCTTCACCGCTGTCAGCTCCACCGGTTCCCTGCTCCCTCTGCCTCGGAACAGGAAGTAACATCAGAGAGAGCAGGGAACTGCGAAGCCGACAGCCGTGTGGCTGCTCCCCCCCCCCCCTGCAGTGTGCACCCGGGGTGGACCACCCCCACCGCCCCATCCTCAGTATACCACTGGAGCTGGGTGCAGGCAGGGGCCAGAATAACTCCAGTAGGTTGAAGATGTTCTTTCTCTGGGCACTTTTAACTCAAAAGATCAGTCAGCAGTCTCAGCTGCAAAATCTTCCCACTCAATATTTAACGCTATTTAACCAGTCAGAATGGATGCTGACCAGTTAAATAGCACTTAAACCGATATTCAGTGGGAGATAAACAGTTATCCTCCACTGAATATCCACTGTTAGCAGCTGGCGAATAACCAATTATATCACTACTACTACTACTAATAGCATTTATATAGCGCTACCAGACGCACGCAGCGCTGTACATTTGACATAGACAGTCCCTGCTCAAAGAACTTACAATCTAGGTAAAACAGACAGACAAGACATTACGGGCAAGTAGAGGGGTCGATAGGAACTAGAACTGGATAATCAATACCAGTACCTGGACATGGTCTGACATTGAATATCTGGGGCTAATTATCTACCAGTCACGAGATATAACTGGCTATCTGCCTATTTTTAAACCTAGTTTGGCAGTCATATTTGGTCACGTCAAACCCTGGTACATTTTGGCCAGTTTAATGATAATTGGCTATTTATGAATATCAACATAGCCAATTATCTTCAAACCAGCTGAAAAAAACCTGGATATTCAATGTAGGTCACTTGAAATGGGCCAGCATTGAATATCCCGGTCCAGCACAGACCGCAGGACACAGCCCGGCTATCTCCTGAGGTCTGAATATCAGGGCCTTCAACTTGCTTTACTAACAGTAACTTGAAAAAGAACAGTTCAGAAACTTGTCAGCTTGGTCCGTACAATTCAGGGTGTCTTTCTTCAGATGGTCAGCACAGCGCAAAATATAGTCTCCACATAGTATCAGGGTTTTCAAACTCACAGTTCAATTCTATCTTAAGGGGGTCTTTTACTTAGGCACGCTGGTGTTTTTAGCACGCGTTAAAAATAGGTGCGTGCTAAACACTAAAGATGCCTATCCAGCTTATTTTCGAAGGAGATTGCCGGCCATCTTCCAACAGAAATCGGGAGATGGCCGGCCATCTCCTAAAGCTGGCCAAATTGGTATAATCGAAAGCGGATTTTGGTCCGCGCCAACTGCTTTCCGTCGCGGAGCTGGCCAAACTTCAAGGGGGCGTTTCGGTAGGGTAGCGAAGGCAGGACGGGGGCGTGCTTTGAGATGGCCAGCTTCGCTAGATAATGGAAAAAAGAAGGGCGTCCCTGGCGAGAATTTGGTCCACTTTATTTGGTCCCTTTTTTTCAGGTCCAAGTCCCAAAAAATGACCTGAACTGACCAGATGACCACCGGAGGGAATCGGGGATCACCTCCCCTGACTCCCCCAGTGGTCACTAACCCCGTCCCACCCTCAAAAACAACTTTAAAAACTTTTTTTGTCAGCCTGTATGCCAGCCTCAAATGTCATACTCAGGTCCATCACAGCAGTATGCAGGTCCCTGGAGCAGTTTTAGTGGGTGCAGTGCACTTCAGCCAGGCGGACCCAGGCCCATCCCCCCCTACCTGTTACATGTGGTGGAAAATGGGAGCCCTTCAAAACCCACCCAAAACCCACTGTACCCACATGTAGGTGCCCCCCTTCACCCCTTAGGGCTATGGTAGTGGTGTATAGTTGTGGGGAGTGGGTTTTGGGGGGGTTGGGGGGCTCAGCACCCAAGGTAAGGGAGCTATGCACCTGGGACCAATTTGCGAAGTCCACTGCAGTGCCCCCTAGGGTGCCCGGTTGGTGCCCTGGCATGTGAGGGGGACCAGTGCACTACGAATCCTGGCCCCTTCCCAAGACCAAATGCCTTGGATTTGGCCGGGTTTGAGATCGCCGGCCTCAGTTTCCATTATGGGCGAAAACCGAGGCCGGCCATCTCAAACCCGGCATCTCTGACATTTGGGCGGCCCCAACCATATTATCAAAACGAAAGATGGCCGGCCATCTCGTTTCAAAAATACGGTTGGCCCCACCCCTTTGCGGTGCCGTCCTCGGAGATGGGCGTGCCCGATCAAAAATGACCCTCCACGTATTCCTATGGGCGTCATCAGCATTTAAGGTGTGCCTATTTTTAATGTGCGTCTTAGTAAAAGACCCCCTAAATGTCCTCTATTTGAATCCAGGGTGCAGCACCTGGTAATCTCTGAACTCTGTAAACATGCATACCCCCACCCTCCCACTCTGTCAGACTGTCAAAGTAATGCTTTGATGTTTCTCTTATATATACTATCTGCTACCACATTTGCTTATTTCCGATCTGACGAAGAAGGGCAACCTTCGAAAGCTAATCAAGAAATGTATTAAGTTATGTCCAATAAAAAAGGTATCATCTTATTTTTTTTCCATGTTTTATTTTGTTTGATTTCTATTGATAACCTTTAAGAGTGGACTAACACGGCTACCACACCTCTCTATTTCCAACAACGCAAATGGGCAAAGTGGGATTGCCAGTTGACTCTTTGACATTCATTTTTCGCATATTAAGCAAAATCGCAATAATTAATAATATGAAGTAAGTGTATTAAAGTAATGCGAATCTGAAAAAAATAAGTTATAAAGATTCTTATGTTATGACAGAAACATACAACTACACCTGCACAGTAAAGAATCGGTAGAACTAGAGGGCACAATATGAGATTGAAGGGGGGCAGACTCAAGAAAAATGTCAGGAAGTATTTTTTCACGGGGTGGTGGATGCTTGGAATGCTCTCCCACGGGAGGTGGTGGAGAGGAAAACTGTAGCGGAATTCAAGCATGCGTGGGATAAACATAAAGGAATCCTGTTCCGAGGGAATGGATCATCAGAAGCTTAGCTGAGATTGGGTGGCAGAGCCGTTGGTGGGAGGCAGGGCTGGTGGTTGGGAGGCGAGGATATTGCTGGGCAGACTTATACGGTCTGTCCCAGAGCCAGTGGTTGGGAGACAGGGATAGTGCTGGGCAGACTTATACGGTCTGTGCCCTGAAAATGACAGATACAAATTAAGGTAAGGTATACACAAAAAGTAGCACATATGAGTTTATCTTGTTGGGCAGACTGGATGGACCATGCAGGTCTTTTTCTGCCGTCATCTACTATGTTACTATGTTACTATGTTATATCCATATTTATTTATTTATGATGTTTATATCCCACATTATCCCAAACAAGTTTGAGTTCAATGTGGCTTGCCATAAACAGTGTAGGATACATAACAAGGAATAATGCATAAGAAAGTAATTTGTTGTAAGAATCCAATTTTACGATATAGTATCATAAACGTACTGGGATAGCTATAGATGTTTAACATTTAGAAAATCTATTATGAATGAGAAATTGAACATGAAGTTAATGGTAAATAGAATAATAACCAATTCAGGTAATATATGGTTGTTCTTTGTGAGGGTTTGTTTGAACAGGAACAATTTGAGGATTTTGCGGAATCTAGTATATTCCTGTATATTCCCTTTTCTGCAATCTTTAATAATTTTTCCTGTCCTAAAATGATCATAAAAATAAAAAATAGTGATTTAAATTCGAATACGAATAATCTGTGCCAAATCCTACTGAAGTAAGCACTTGATATCTGATTTCAAGTTGCTTCTTTTATTATTTGTTCTCTTAAAGCTCAATGTCCATTATTTGATTCGGTTGAATAATATTTTTCATTATTCGTATTCGGAAGAGTAAAGTAGAGTTTCCATGAAACAGTACTTTTCAAGGTCAAGAGAAGAACATTTGATTTCAATACTTTTAGTGGCAAGCGTATAAAATGAAAGTATTTGATACTGTTTCAGTGTAAAGTATTGGTGTTTGCTACTCACGCCAAAATTAAAATTTGCTAAGACAAGCTTATATTTAGGGCTTCTCTTTCCAGGTGTTTATAAATTATTACATTTAAATGATAATCTCTTCAGTTATTCTCTGTCCCATCCCGGAACAGGGGTCATTCACACATGCAATGAAAATCCTGCCAGAAGTGAGGCATGCCCTCTCCCACTTCTACCTGGGGAGTATTGTCCCCCTTCTTGTTCCCAGTTCATAAACTCCTGGCAGGCACCCGCTGCTCGCTGCTGTGTAGCAGAGGATCCCAATCACCTCACACTGCAAACGTCTTCTGTGTTGGTGCCCAGGACTTCTGGTCTCATCAGGGGTGGGCTGCAAAAGACCAGAATTTTCTCCATGCAATCTCTTTTCTTAACTTCCTTGTCCTGCCTTTCATAGGCTGGGCTTTACTTAAATTCTCTCACCAGGCCATCAATACCAGCTGTGTTGTCATTAGTGACCCCCAGAAACTCCTCCCACCTCCAGCCCTCTTCTAGAGCCCATTTTTGTGGGGGGTTACAAATGGTTTTGTGTTGGACACTTTTTTGGATTAGTGGGCATTTTTCCTTTTTGTATTTTATCTTATGTTACATGTTTTGCATCTATTTATTTTTGTTGCGTAGAATTTACCTTACACCTTCACAATAGAATTTAACATCATTTTAACACTGGCAGTGACCTTAACATGCTTTAGTACATTACTCCAGATTAAATATGCTAGGAAAACCATTGGTCCCTTGCCTTCCAACAGAGAGTAGTTTGCTTTTTCTTCAGTAAGAGATTTTAATCATTCTGTTTGGCAATGCTTACATTGTGTCCCTGGTGGACATTAACTATCCCCTCCCCCACATTATATAAGTTTATCAAACTTAAGGGTCCTTTTACTAAGCCGCATAGGCGCACACGCGCTTCAATTTTCAACTACAGCCCGGTTACCACATGGCCCAGGAGGTAATTTCATTTTTTACACACACATCCACTAAGCGCGCCGGAAATTTTCTGGCACGCACCACTAACCGGGTGGTAATCAGCATTGTACGTGTGTAGACATTACCGCCTGGTTAATGCGTGAGATTTACCACTAGGTCAATGGGTGGCGTTAAGGTCTCAATTTTTATATTGCCGCACATCCATTTTCAGCCAAAAAAGGGCCTTTTTTTACAGGCGTTCTGAAAAACGGACCTGCGCGCATCCAATCCATGCGTCTACACCAGCGTAGGCCATTTTTTAGTGCACCTTAGTAAAAGGATCCCTTAGCCAAAGAGAAGCTCAGACACCCCCCCCCCCCCCCCCCCCCGCGTCAAGCTCTGCTAAAAGGCTGTGATTGGTGATCACAAGGCTGTACCTACACGGTCTCAGAACTGTGTCTTTCAGATCTAGATGAGGAAGGGGGGGGGGGGGAGTCCAGTGTAATGACTAATGGCAGTTTATGATACAAGTTATGGAAAGAATTACTGCTATTCATTTTGGACCTCAGACTGATGATCAGCTTTTGGGTTTTAGAATAACAAAATCTAATTTCATGGAAACTGGGGAGGTGTGGAATTGTTATCTTTGAAGCAATGTTTATTCAGTGATAGCATTGTTTAAAACCCAGGATCCTGTCTGCATCTGCCACTGCAGCTGGCCTCCGATCCACCTCCCCAGGCTTTATCTAGTTGCATATTCTAGCAGTAACATTTCATCATAGCAGTGTTTGGAAGAAGTCATACTCCATTGGTTTTATGTACACACGCTTCCAGTTTACTTCCATTTCAGAGAGAAGGACAGCTGTTTTATATGTACTTGGTGGAACACCTAAAGGGTTTTACTGTTAATTAAGTTGGGAGGAAATGTTTTTAACAAGCACCTTTTTGTAAATGTCCAGCTGTTCAGCCATGTTTCAGTGTTATTATTAAAGTATGAAATTAACGGGATGAATGGCCCTTTTAAGTCAACAGTCTAACACCCATCTTAACACAACAGGTTTCTGCAGTGTTGTGAGGTACATTTGGTAAGAAAATTGTGCACTGTTCAACAGCCACAACACAAAACACACCTTGAACTGCAGTGACTGCTCCAAACAGCATACTCAAACTCTACTGCTAGCAAACATTTGTATTAAGCAATTCAGTTTGCTCTTCAAATCATTAACATCCCACTTCTGCCATTCTAATTTTCACCCAAACCGATTCACAAAGCAAATGGATGTCCTTTGTTTCTCATTCTTCCTGCTATTTTTTGATGTAAAACGTGGACTTTCAGTAGTAGATACTAACAAATCTTTACTGTAGAACGTCAAACCAATACAATGCCCGACACAGGTCATGTTTTGCCCATAAAAGGGTTGTGTCAGGGGCTAGGTGATGTACAGAAAGTTCTTCACCACCAAAAAATGAATACCCTTTTGAATAGGACACCATAGCAGATTAAAAAAAAAAAAAAACAGCATAATCGCTACATAGTTGGGTGCATTTAAATCTGTTGGTTCGCGCTTGGTTTCTCAATCCTTCTTTCACCTGAATCCGGTCACCTGCAGCAAAGGGTAGGAACGAGCCCTTACAAATTTTGACAACTATGTGCTATTTTTTAAAAATCTGCTTTGTTTGCTTGCTTGCACATTGGATTTTGAGGATCGGTTGCCCTGTTGCTTCTTAAAACATGGACTTTCTCCTTCTGCGTATTCTTATAAAATCAAAAATAACTTTATCACCTATTTTTACTTGGTATTTTCACCTGACTGCGTGAAGTCTTTTCCTTCTGCCAGCCTAGTGTTTGTGTTTTTTTAGGGGCCCTTTTACTAAGCAGTGCTAAAATGTGGCCAGTGCTAACCCCAGCGCAGGTCTTTTCCACATGCTGAGGCCACGTTTAATGTGGCAGTAAAATGACCCCATTTTCCATTTGTCCTACTAATAGCCATGTGGAAACTTCCCCTTTAGTATGTGACCATTAGCGCATGCAGGGCTTTTTTTGAGGGGGTACTTGGGGGTACTGAGTACCAGCACCTTTTCTGCTAAAATTGACCCATGGTACTCAAGTTTTAATGAAAGAGCTCAGGCTCTACACACCAATTCTGCCTTGTCATAGATTCTGTGACTAGTTGCAGGGGGCCTGGCAATTGTGGGGTGGGTTTCTCGGTGATTACCCCACCCCTGAACGGTGGCCAGGCATTTGAGTACCGGCACTTTTTTTGCTAGAAAAAAACGCACTGAGGATATGAGTCCTTTCTGCCACTTATTATGTAGGTAGTAACAGCTTACGCACTAATCGGTTAGCGCACGGTGATATAGCTGTGCTAACCAATTAGCGCAGAACATGCCTACTCTCTGCCCCTAGACATGCCCCCAGCACTAAAAAATAAATTCTATTTTTCAACATGTGGGTAGCGTGCGCTGATCCCAAAACTTCTGTCGGATGCTTGAGTGCACCATATGAAATTGTTTTTTAACCTGTGGTAAGCACGCATTAATGCTTACCGTAGCTTAGTAAAAGGACCTCTTAGTTTGGTTGTTTTATTTTTTATTACCTCTTATTAATTCCAAATAATAATAAAAAAGCATTATTAACATTTACAAAGGATTTATAGACTCCAAATTCATCTCAGTTTATAAAAATGATCAATCATAAGAAAGAATTAGTACAGCCATAACAATTCTGGCATCCAATGAGATTGCACTCTGAAATCATAAATACAAACTGAGAGGTCGCATCTATCTTCAGTTAATCAAGAGAACATACTGATTTCTGTGATAAGCCCTTGGTATTACTCAATAAAAGGTACAAGGTTTATGTCAAGTTGCAGGATGTAAATTAAAATCTTATAACACAGGGTCTGAAAGGACTGAAAACTGCAAAAATATTAGAAAAGGGAGACACTGTAGACCGTTAGTAACAGCTGAAGGCTGTTATTAAGGGGAAAGACTGGGGAAAGATACAAGATTTATATCTGTAATGGTACCATGAGTGATATATAGATTGAGCATTTCAAGATTACAGCAACCCCCCTGGCTTCCAAAAGTAACTTCTAATGGGATTTGGACATTCTAAATATACTGTTGTTCAACACTGTAAGTTACACAGGGGTCTAAATTTTCTCGCTATAGCACTGAGGCCAAGGCTAGATTTCCCATATCCTATGCCAGTCCAACACCTTTCCTAAGAATTCTGAAGTGTATTACTTTTTTAAAGCAACTATGTCAGATTAAAAACAGTCTGGTCGATATTCGAAATGATTTAACCGGCCAGAAACAGCTACTGACCAGTTAAATCGCATGTTCGGGGTTCAGGGCCGCCAAGAAGGGGGCGAAGGGGGGGGGGAATTCCCCAGGCTTGGCCTCCAAGGGGAGGTCAGGCAAGGTTTTGAGGAAGCACTAGAAGCTTCTTCTCGTCTACCTGCTTCCAGGTCTGTCTGTCTCCCTGTTCCTGTGTGCCAGGATCCAGATGATTGCATTAACGCGTTAATGCAATCATCTGGTTTCCGGAGCACGGGAGCAGAAGGCGACAGACTGTGGGAGGTAGGTGAGGGGGCGATGGCTCGAGCATGAGAGGTGGAAGTCTGAGTAGGGTAGGTGTGGTGCGGTGGCGGCCCAGGTAGGGGCTGGAGGGCAGTCCTGCCCCTCCTCCAAGCAAGAACGCGCGCTGAGCAGGTTTGTACTGTCGGATCTGCCGGTCCCCTGCCCTGTCAGATGTCAACTTCCTGTTCCGGGGCAGGGGACCATCAGAGCCAACATCACGTGCCTTCTTTACGCACCCCCTCGTTGCCGGCTCCCAGGGCGGACTGCCCCCACCGCCCCACCCTAGTTACGCTAGAGGGTTGTTAAACCAGCCAAAGATAGAATTGCTATTTATGCAGTCCTATTTGGCCAGTTATCTTAACAGGTTAAGGACTGAATATCAGTGCTTATCCAAAGTACCAATTCTGTCCCAACTCCACTCCTACTTCACCGCTGGACCGCCCACACAGTAGCTGGTTTCAGCTTTAGCAGTAAGAAGTGACATTCAGTGGCACTATCTGGGTAAGTACCAATATATTTTTCCTCAGGGCCTGCTGGGCACCAGTTAACCAGCCAGAAGACTCTCTTACCCAAATGGTCTTTGAATATCGACCCCTACAATTTCTTCAGGTAATAACCATGAAATCTGCAAAAGAAAAATGTTAATGTTCTTTTTAGACTGCCAATTGAGTTATGAACATCATTTTACCTGTAAGACTTATTTTTTTCACGATGGCTGTGTGATAGAATTAAATCTCGAAGTCCTGTATTTATGCACAGAGAAGCTACACCATGGTGCTACCTTAGAAAATGTGCAAAGTGTGTTCTGCAAGGATCACTGCTAGGGTTGAAAGCTTAATTTGGTTTCCATTCTGATTCATCCACCAACCTCTCTGCTGAGACTGTCAGTAATGGTTCCAATTACAGGTGACATGATGATGGCTCTAGCAGATTTGAAACCTGTCACTTGTGAACTGAATTGAGACCACCAATTCATTTCACACAGGTTACTGAGTAGGTGTTGGCAAACAATAACTTTTGGACAGAACAGTCATTTGTTCAATTTGAACCAGTAAAGTTGAAATATAGCAAAGTAGTGAGAGTCTGAAAAAAATGCTATCAACGTTTATGGCTGAAAATTTCATACATAACCTGTGCATTTATAAGCAGGCTCTTATTATCAGAGACTCCCTTTCTCTCAGATTTTTGTGATCTTAACATTCTTGGTTCTGGTCAGAGTCCAATAAATTCTATTTGTTACGAATTGCCAGGATCAGGGGTGGACTGACAGTGACCTGGGGCCCTGGGTAGTAAGGATCATTGGGCCACCCTGGCCACTGCCCTCTGCCCCCCTCCCACACACTACAGTCCCCCGAGCCTCAGTAGGCCCTTTCCGATCCACTTGAAGGGCCCTGGTGGTCAGTGGTGTACCAAAGGGGGGGGCGGTGGAGGCGGTCCACCCCGGGTGCACGCCGCTGGGGGGGTGCCGCGTGCCTGTTGGCTCCGAGTCCGCTCGTTCCCTCCCTGCTGCTCCCTATGCGCGGAACAGGTTACTTCCTGTTCTGGGGCAGAGGAAGCAGCAGGGAACGAGCGGACTTGGAGCCAACAGGTGCACGGCACCCCCCCCCCCCCCCCCCAGCAGGTAAAAATGCACCCGTGGGGGTCGCGCTGCACCTTGGGGGGGGGGGTAATTTCGCCGGGGGGGTCGCGCTGCACCTGGGGGGGGTGTAATTTTACAGGAGGGGCACGCTGCACCCAGGGGGGGGGGGCGCATCGGCGATCCACCCCAGGTGTTAGCCAGCCTAGGAATGCCACTGTTGGTGGTCTAGTGGCTTCTTTGGGGGACATTCCAACTCTATTCTGCCCTGGTGCCACCGTGTTTTCAAAATGGGTGCCAAGACCTCCCATGGTAATCTTGCGGGTCTCACAGTCTCACAACATTGCTGCAGGGAGCCTCAGCAGCCATTTTTAAAACACATTGGCACTAGGCAGAATAGTGGCAGTGGACAGGAAAGAGTGGGGTTCTTTCCTGTCCCCTCCCCTCCACCAAAGAAGCCCCCAGACCACCAGGGCCCTTCAAGGTGGAACTGGGGAGGGGCCCACTTAAGTTCGAGAGGCTGTAGTATGTGGTAGCGGCAGCAGGGAGAGAGCCTCTGGGCCCTCAGCCACTGCCTGGTTGCCTGAATGAGAGTGTCCTGAGAAAATTAAAATGTCATGGGATAGGAGTCAATGTCCTTCTGTGGATTAGGAATTGGTTATTGGACAGAAAACAGAGGGTAGGGGTAAATGGCCATTTTTATCAATGGAGGAGGGTAAATAGTTCACTGCCACAGGGATCTGTACTGGGACCGGTGCTATTTAACATATTTATAAATGATCTCGAAATCATATGACACAAAGCTATTCAAAGTGGTCAAAACAAATGCAGATTGTGAAAATTTGTAAGAAGACCTTAGGAAACTGGAAGACTGGGAATCCAAATGGCAGATGAAATTTAGGGCCCTGTTTACAAAGGCACACTAATGTTTTTAGCGCACACTACAAATTAGCACGCACTAACCATGTAGATGTACATTGAAATATGATGGGCATCTACTCAGCACGCGCTAATTTTTAGCACGTGCTAAAAACGCTAGCACGCCTTTGTAAACAGGGCCCTTAATGTGGACAAATGCAAAGTGATGCACGTTGGGAAGAATAATCCAAATCATGGTTGCCTGATGTTAGGGTCCACCTTAGGAGTCAGCACTCAAGAAAAACATCTAGGTGTCATTGTAGATAACACACTGAAATCTTCTGCTCAGTGTGTGGATGCGGCCAAAAAAGCAAACAGGATGCTAGGATTTATTAGGAAATGGATGCAAAATAAGACCAAGAATATTATAATGCCTCTGTATCGCTCCATGATGTGACCTCACCTTAAGTATTGCAGTCAATTCTGGTTGCCGTATCTCAAAAAAGATGTGGAGGGGCATAATCAAATGGGGACCACCATCTCTAAGGGCGTCCATCTCTAAGGACGTTCTGGCGAAGGGGCAGGGAAACCCGTATTATCAAAACAAGATGGACGTCCATCTTTCGTTTCGATAATACGGTCAGGGACGCCCAAATCTCAACATTTAGGTCGACCTTAGAGACGGTTGACGTAAATGTTGAGATTGTCGACCTTAGAGATGGTGGTGCCCGGTTTTCAGCGATAATGGAAACCAAGGACGACCATCTCAAAAACGACCAAATCCAAGGCATTTGGTCATGGGAGGAGCCAGCATTCATGGTGCATTGGTCCCCCTGACATGCCAGGACACCAATTAGGCACCCTAGGGGACACTGCAGTGCAATTTCAAATCAAAAAAATGAAAAGTCACTTAGCTTAGAAAATCTGCATCCTCTGCCAGAAGAATGGTGACACTTAGGGCTTCTTTTACAAAGTCATGCTAGTGATTTTCACGTGGCAAATGAGAGGAAGCCCATAGGAATTGAATGGACTTCCTCTCATTTGCCACACTGGGAATCGGTAGGATGGCCTTGTAAAAGAGGCCCTTAATATGTAATATGATTTTGTTGCTGTGAGTATTTTCCAAATGTGTATTTTGGATCCCTGCATGTGAAAATTAGTTCTGTTGATCGGATGATTCTAAAAGGCATGGCATCTAACTCTAATAATGCGTAACTGAAAAGGGGGCGTGGCCATGGGAGGGGAATGGGCACATCAGGGGTGTTCCAAAATGTTACAGAATACAGCCTAACTTGGGCGCCAGCATTTACACCAGGTATCAGCAGGTGTTAGTCTGGCACAGGATTTGACACCAAGCACGATTCTATAAAGGGTGCATGACCTTTATATTATTGTACTTAGCATCAATTTTTCCCACTGATGATTTTTGAGTGCATTTATAGAACTCCCCCTGTAATGCACATAATCAGCACATGGTGTACTTGATATTTATTTATTTAGATTTTGCTCACACCTTTTTCAGTAGTAGCTCAAGGTGAGTTACATTCAGGTGCTCTGGATATTTCTCTCTCCCAGGAGGGCTCACAATCTAAGTTTGTACCTGAGGCAATGGAGGGTTAAGTGACTTGCCCAAGATCACAAGGAGCAGCAGTTGGATTTGAAGTGGCCACCTCTGAATTGCAAGACCTGTGCTGTAACCACTAGGCCACTCCTCCACTCTGATTGTTTTTACTTAATGGATTGATTGTCTTTTGATAGGGTCTGATTATTGCCTGTTTTGTCTTAAGTGATTGACTCTTATCCTATTATATAATGATGTTCTCTTCCTTCATTTAAATATTATACTTATTAGTAAACCACTTTGATTTGACTCAATGAGGAACAGTATATCAAACCTAAGAAACGATAATCAATATGGAGGTCACTTTATAGAATATTTTCTGTATATAAAGTAAGACCCACTAGATTTAGGGGTCATTTTATTAAGGTGTGCTAACGGACTTAGTATGTGCTAACGAATTAATATATATTAAGTGCCATGTAGCTCATAGCTATACAGCAGACTGTGTGGCATTTGAATCCATTTGTGTGCCTTAGTAAAATGACCCCTTAATCATTCAGTTGAAAACCAAGGCTGAATATTCACCTAAACATTATGAGCTAAGATTAGCCACTCAGCAAGTTTTAAATATTGACCTCATGTATTTGAAATGTTTGGAAACTACAAGAAAAGCGGCAAGCCCATAATAACAAAAGTGAACAGTAAAGCTACGTTAGAATCCTGCTGGGATGCATTACCAGAAAGGTTTACTGTTGCTTGCTATGAAACGACCTTGGTTTTGTGTCATCATTTTTTATCATCACATGAACTAGAGTGATATAAGGCTTGTCCCACTCTTCAAGCACAGCTTATCGAGCATCCCAGCCCCTCTTCTTTTACCATGAAAACTACAATGATTAATTTCACTCATAATAAAGAATTTTCTAAGAAACTTACAAACCAAGCTGCTTTATCAGGTCGATTATATTTCTTGGTCTCCTGGAAGGAGTTGCGTGGTATAAATCTCCTATATATAAAATAAACAAATCATAGTATTGAAAGAGTAGGCAAAGTTGCAAGCGGAAGGACAAATAAAGGCATCTTATAGATAAACTGAAAGATTTCACTCTACAACTTATTTCCTGGGATGGGGATATTTCTTGCATCCGGGATAGAGATTAGCCATTGCTGTCAATTGCCATATGATAGATAGACTGTCAGAATAAATTCTGCTTTAGGCAACCCTACATTTTTATACTATTAACAGTAAAAGAAAGCCAGCAAAAGACAGGGTAGTGATGTTTATTTGATTAAATAGCTCATCCTCTTGCATTTTCAGTTGGGCTATCATTCAATAATTTCCTAATTGAGCTTTCAGCAATACAAATATTTTAAGTTCACTGTTACTATTCAAATTCAATAACCCCATCTTTGGAACCTTCTACCCACCTCCTTGCGACATCAAACCTCTTTACCAATCTTTAAGTCAGAACTTAAGACATTTTTATTTCAGGATGCATTTAATTAAACTTTTCTTTTCTGTAGAGTACCCGACTGTCATTTTTGAGAAACTAAGAGCATCCCTGCTGTTTGCTCCCCTTCTTTCTTCTCTTAATAATGAAATTCCACCCTCTCACCTTACTGTCTGTTTATTTGTAAACCACCTAGACGGTAAGTCCGGCTGGCGGATTAGCAAATTTAAATAAACTTGAAACTTGAAATTCTAATTATATGGACAATTCTTAGCTAGCCAAACTTGAAGAATATTGCATGATTTATTTATTCCAAACTTCTGCACCGCTTTAACTGTCGACCAGGACAAAGCGGTATACATACTAATAAAAAATAAAGAAAGCAAACTACAATAAGAATAAGAAAGGAACACACTCCTACAAGAATAATCATAAACAGATAGCACAGACCTTCCAGCGGAACAGCGAGTCAGGTAGAATACACCTCGTCAAATAACCAGGTTTTCAATAGCGATTTAAATTTTCTTAATAAAAGTTCACTCCATAAATATAAGGGCATAGAGTTCCATGTTATAAAAAACAATGCATGACCTAGCAATCTTCCGAAAACTACTGAAAACCAACCTGTTCAAAAAAGCATACCACAATGATCCATCCTAAATACTAGAAAACAAAACTCCACCAAACTAGACAAAACTGAACTCTCTACACTTGACTGCTTCATTTACGCAGCCACTAATGAACGTTATGCATTACTCACTACCACTCTACTCCTCATGCAGGATATGAACTTTCTATATTTGATTGTCTAACATACTCTATAATCTACTCTATCATTAATGCAAAACTGCTTTGTAATTTACCTTATCATTTATGAACTCTAATTGAATATCACTTTGTATTTCTCAATCCGGAAACGGCGATCGTCAGTCCGGCACAATGTAAGCCACATTGAGCCTGCAAATAGGTGGGAAAATGTGGGATACAAATGCAACAAATAAATAAATAAATAAATAAATAATGATGTTTCTGTCCACATGGGTGCAATTGTGTGTGTGTGGGTGTGGGTGTGTGTGTACTGTGTGTGTATGTGTGTGTGAGAGAGAGAGAGAGAGAAAGAGAGAGAGAGAGAGAGAGAGAATGTAGTTGTGTCCTGTGGCAGAGTTTCAGCAGAGCACTGGCACCTGAGAACCCTCAATACTGAGCAAATGTTATCACTTTGTCCATGGAGGGGTAATTTTTGATGGGTTTGCTGCATCCAGTCACTCTGAAAAGTTGGCTCCTATGTGTTGGTAAATTCACAATTCACATAGAAACATAGGGATGGATATTCAAAAGGGTTTAACCAGGCAAGAGAGGCTCTTGCCCAGTTAACCCCTGGGTGGTGCCTCTGAATACCAGTACTAACTGGCTATTTCCTAACCAACTAGGTTAGGGGTGGGCCAGGGATGGAGTTAGGGCTGAGTGGCAGTCCACTAACTGGTTAAATGAGCGCATACATTTAGGACAGCAAAACAACTGTCCTAACTTTATGTGCTGAGTTAACCTGGCACTGGTCTGAATATTTGGATGGTGTCCAGTTAGCTTCATTGAATAACCAGGGTTAGGTCAGTTTTCATTGGATCGAGTACACCCCACCTGACTTCATCCTATGGTCCAACAAGAGAATATAAAAAGCCTGGAACATTTTCAGTTCGCTCTCTTGATCTCTTGGCCAGGGGGGGGGGCAGGGGGGACAAAATTCCCCGGGGCCGGGCCTCCAAGGGGGGCCCGGCGCTGCAGTCCCACCTGCCCTCCGTCGTCGACCGTCCCGTCCTCGTCTGACGTAACTTCCGCAAGGGCAGGACACAGGGAGGGAAGGAGGCCTGAATGGAGGTGATCTGCTGCTGCCTGTAGAGCTTTCACACGGAGGTGAGAGACGCTGTGATTTCAATGCAGGGGGCCCAGCCCGGTGGCGGATGGAGGGGGTGGGTGGAGGAGGGGAGTGGTGACCTCGGGAGGGGCGGGGCCAGTCTCTCGGCGGCCCTACTCTTTGCTCTTGGCTTTTTGCTCTTGCTTTCTTGGCTCCTCGATTCTTGATCTGCACCTCCATGGACCTTGCTAGCCTTCACACACATCTAAAATAAGACTCTCTGCAGGCTCCAGCAACAGCTCTGCAACAAAAAAGATTTCTTTTCCAGCAAGGATCTCCTTCATCACTCCAACCAGCAGCCTCCATCAAAGTGAGTTACTATTATCCAGCTAAATGTATTATTCAGATTTCAAGATAGCAAATTTCCCCTTGTGAAAGATTCTTAAAAACTGCCTCTCTCTTGTTAACATTATTACATTACCTGTATTGTAAATAAACATTTTAAAGCTAAATATATGGTCTTTATGTTCTGAGCACGCCCTTAAACCTTACAGTGCAGGTTAATGTAATTCAGCAAATATATTATTTAATTCCCCCTTTCCTTACATATTCTTATTCTTATCATATTACATTATATTTAATTGGTAGAGAATAGAATATTATATTATTATTTTACATTTTAGAAGTGCTGATAAACGTCAAATAAATTCAATGGTACACTGAAAAAAAAACATTCATAAAATTGATTTAAAAATTTTTGGGACCTTTTTACTAAGCCACATAGGCGCCTACGTGCGCCAAATTGGAGTTACCTCCAGGTTACCACGTGTCCTCACTGTAATTTCAATGTTGGTGTGAATCCGCTACGCATGCCCGAAAAAATATTTTTTAATTTCCAGCGCGCGGCAGCTACATGCGTCAAGTGGCATTTGACGCTTGTAGACCATTACTGCCTGGTTACCATGTGAAACCTTACCTCTATGTCAATGGCTTGCGGTAAGGTCTCAGACCCAAAATGGGCACGCGGCAATTTTTATTTTGCGGCACGTCCATTTTCAGCAAAAATTTTAAAAAGGCATTTTTTGTAGCTGCGCTAAAGAATAATTCTGTGTGCGCCAAAAACATGCGTCTACACTACCGTAGGCCATTTTTCAGCGCACCTTAGTAAAAGGACCCCCCCTTAACAAATTATTGAGAGAGCTTTGACATGTCCATTCAGCAATATAGATGAAAGAAAACCGAGGAGCTGAGGAATCCACTGCACACTTGAAGAGCTTTAAATGCTCAGACCTTTACACTAAATTCTGAGCTCTATGTGAGTAATTCCATCCCAGTGCTATCAGACATCACCCATTTGTGTCCCTGCCTCAGTCTTGCTTTCAGATGGTAAAAAGACTGACTGGAACTACCAGAACTAACTTTATGTTTGCATCTGTTATTGACTGAACTGTTTGCATTTCACAATAAATCCATATGCAAAGTGAGTTTTTGATTAGTGCCACAATTTATCTAAATTGCTATAGGCAATTTAACTCAGTATTATTAAAAGGCAGTGGAACTACAGCCAACATTTGCAATTAATAAGCAGCTGAGGAATAGTCAGAATGAAATGGCTTGCTTGTTAGAAATACAGATAATTCCATTCCTCAGCCTTATCAGTGCGCTTCAGATACAATTAAATGTAACCTGGGCATAGTACAGCATAAAACTTTTTACATTATATACCAAAAATTCGATTAAACCAAAACCTTATGCTTTAGAAACCAAACGTGTCTGTCTGCAAGCTGCACTACATCACTAGCAAATTACATTAAGCAATCCACAAAGAATTGCAGCGAACCTGGCAAAGGGTGGGATCACCCTATTTCTTCATAAAAGCAATAAATGTCATGTTAGAATGTTGGGTGGTTATGGTATCGTCTTCATTTTCTTATTAACTACACATCATCTTTGAAACTACAGAGAATCTCTAGCCTGAATGAATTTACTTCAAATGTTTGAATTATGTTATTGCATCCTATGTTAATAATGGTACTAAAATGTTATCATCGTTTTATTTATATATATATTTATTTATTTATTACATTTGTATCCCACATTTTCCCGCATAGCAGTAGGCTCAATGTGGCGTACAGGTTCTGGAGAGGAGAGTACCAACTCTGGGAATACATACAGAGTGGAAAATAGAGTAACAGTAGGTGCAAGGAAGCTTAAGAAGAAGAAGAAACAGCATAAGGAATGTCAAGTCAAATGCAACACGCTAAGGAAGGCAAAGAGGGACGTTGAAAAAAAGATTGTGTTGGAGGCAAAAATTTTTTTAGGTATATTAAAAGCAGGAAGCCGGCAAAAGATGTTTCCAGGATAGCCATATATGTATCAAATCCTGACTCCATAAGAATCCTAAATTTAAAGCTTGAACTTCCACTGTCTTGGATGGTGATAAAATTACCTTACCACCACAGTGTTGACTGACTGATGAATTTATATCAACTTTTTTGATTTCTAATTTCTATATTTTTCCCTCTTGTTCACTAAGGGGTCGTTTCACTAAGCTGCGGTATAAGGGGGCCTGTGCTAGCATCAGTGCACGTTTTTGACTCGCTCTGAGGCCCCCTTTTAACACAGCGGGTAAAAGGCTGTCTTTTTTTCTTAACAAGAAATGGCCTTGCAGTAAGTGAACGACTTGCCATGCAGCCATTTGGGGGAGGGGGGGCACTTACCACCACCCATTGAGGTAGCGGTAAGGACTCCCATGCTAACTCGGCGGTAACCAGGCAGTGTGTGGAACTGATTGCCGCTGGTTAGCACCGGTGCTACAAAAATAGAAAATATTTTGTAGCACTGGAAATGGTGCATGCTAGGGGTTGGAACTATACCCGGGCTCCTGTGGTAGTTCTGGGTTAGTGCACTGCAACCCTTTAGTAGAAGGGCCCCTGAGTTCCTTACCATAATCAGATATCTGACCAAAGACCTATTAACAGTACATATAATCTACTGCTGGGGTTTCATTTATTTAGATTTTGTTCACACCGTTTTCAGTAGTAGCTCAAGGTGAGCTACATTCAGATACTCTGGATATTTCTCTGTCCCAGGAGGGCTCACAATCTAAGTTTGCACCTGAGGTAATGGAGGGTTAAGTGACTTGCCCAGGATCACAAGGAGCAGCAGTGGGATTTGAACTGGCCACCTCTGGATTGCAAGACCAGTGCTCTAACCACTAGGCCACTTCTCCACTCAGCAACATTCCATGTAGAATCACCAATAATAGCAACATTCCATGTAGAATCTCAAATAGTAGCAATGGAATCTCAAATAGTAGCAACGTTCAGTGTTCCACTGCACTAACCGCTAGGCTACTCCTCCACTAGCAACATTCCATGTAGAAGCCTGCCCTTGCAGATCAGCCGCGCAGGCTTCTGTTTCTGTGAGTCGGACGTCCTGCACATACGTGCAGGACGTCAGACTCACAGAAACAGAAGCCTGCGCGGCTGATCTGCAAGGGCAGGCTTCTACATGGAATGTTGCTAGTGGAATAGCAACATTCCATGTAGAATCTCAAATAATTTATTTGGATTTTGCTCACACCTTTTTCAGTAGTAGCTCAAGGTGAGTTACATTCAGGTACATTGATATTTCTCTGTCCCAGAAGGGCTCACAATCTAAGTTTGTACCTGAGGTAATAGAGGGTTAAGTGACTTGCCCAAGATCACAAGAAGCAGCAGTGGGATTTGAACTGGCCACCTCTGGATTACAAGACCAGTGCTCTAACCACTAGGCCACTCCTCCACTCATTGTTTCTAGGGATGGGCTGTCATTTGCAACAGCATAGAAATGTTATGTCATTGCATGTTCTTAATGATAATGTCGTTTGCCAATAACAGGAGTCTTTTTACTTAGCTCCAGGAAAAAGGGCCCTGCAGTAGCGGCAGGGGCTGTTTTTTTCCACATGCAAGGGCCCTTTTTACCACAGCAGGCAAAATGCACCCTCCCACCCCCCCCCCCCCCAAAAAAAATGGCCATGCAGTAAGATAACCCTCACCGTGTGGCCATGCGGCAGGGAGCACTTACCGCCACCCATTGAGGTGGTGGTAAGGACTCCCGTGGTAACCCAGCAGTAACTGGGCAGTGCGTGACAATGCCCAAGTCCCACCCGGTTAGCACCATGCTACAGAAAATAAATTTTCCAGAGCACCAGAAATGGCGCATGTTCCAGCCGGAACTACCACTGGCGGCCGTGTTGGTCCAGCGGTAGTTATGGATTAGCGAGCTGTAAGCCCACGTTGGGCATGCCAATGCTTTGTAAAAGACCCCCCCCCCCCCATTGTGTGTACTCTGTTGAAAAACTGTTTTTATATGAAAAGTGGGCACACTATCAGGAAAAGAATGTGCACTCTTCCGAAAGATTATGCCCTCTGTGCACACAGGGGTGAATTCTTTTTATGGCACCCATATCTTCCTATCTCCTATCCTCCTACCTCCATGCATATCTCCCTGTCCCTCATCCACCCGACTCTTCCTGTCTCTCACCTATCCACCCCCATCCTGTTAGACTGACACTGAAATGCTTTGGTGTTTCACTTATATATACTGTCATCTACCCAGTGCATTTTTTCTAGCAAAAAAGGTGCCGGTACTCAAATGCTAGGCCATCCTTCAGGGGTGGGGTGATCGCTGAGGGACCCACCCCACAATAGCCAAGCCCCCCTGAAGGCAGAATTGGTGTTTAGAGCCTGATCTCTTTCATTAAAACTTGGGGTCCATGGGTCAAGTTTAGCAGACAATGGAAAAGGTGCCGATACGCAGTACCTCCAAGTACCCCCTCAAAAAAAGCCCTGCATCTACCAACATTTGCTTATTTCCGAGCTGACGAAGAAAGGCAACCTTTGAAAGCTAATCAAGAAATGTATTAAGTTATGCCCAATAAAAAAGGTATCATCTTATTTTCTGTTCCATGTTTTATTTTGTTTTATTTCTATTGATCACCTTTAAAAGTGGACTAACACGGCTACCACACCTCTCTATGGCACCCAAAAAATCGGCACTGAAAAGAGCGCTATTCTATAAATCACTCTTAAAGTTAGGTGTGGTTTATAAAATAGCATTTGCATGCATTTAGACGCTACCATTTGCACCAGTGAAAATGTGTACAAATGCCGCACCTAAATTTATGTGCATAGCCCTCATATTCTATAATTATGCGTGTAATTGAAAGCCACACTTACGATCTGCCCCAAAATGCCCATGACCCTCCCATTTCCGCACCCCCTTTTTGGGGCCATGCCTAAATTTATGCCCATAAATGCCAATTAAGTCTAATTAGTACAAATTGCTTGTTAAAAAGCCAATTATTGGCACTAATTGGCTCATTATTCAATTAAATTGTGCACACAAATTGACTGCATGCCCACATTTTTGTTCACAATTTTTGACAACTTTTATAGAATTAGGGGGTTAATGACTTTGCTACTATGATGATAAAATAACCAGAGACAAAAGAATAAAACTAACATTCCCAGAAATACAGGAAATGATATGAAACAAAACTTTCTTGTTGCTCATCCCTAATAATTTCTATATGGCTCAAAATATTTAGTTCTTCTTCCCTAAACAGTAGCAGTACAAAGACCAGGGGACACGATGAAATTATATGGAAATGCTTTAAAACAAATAGGAGGAAATATTTTTTCATTCAAAGAATAAGCTCTGAAACTCGCTTCCAGAGGATGTGGTAACAGCGGTTAGCATATCTGGGTTTTAAAAAAGGTTTGGACAAATTCCTGGAGGAAAAGTCCATAGTCTGTACATGGGGAAAGCCACTGCTTGCCCTGGGATTGGTATCATGGAATGTTGCTGCTGTTTGGGTTCTACAGGTTCTTGTGACCTGGATTGGCCACTGTTGGAAGCAGGATACTGGGCTAGATGGACCATTGGTCTGACCCAGTATGGCTATTCTTAGGTTAAATTCTTCTAGTGTGGGGGGCATGTATGCAGAATTTTTCTTCTTGAGGTCTGATTATTAGCTCTGCTATACCCTAAAGCTTTTGTTTGAGCAAAAGAAGGCCATTGGGAGCAATCAAAATACTGTAGCACTAGAGTTAAAATTATTTTTACCACCCAGTGTTGATGGCAAAACTGCTTGAAAATAGAAATTTCTATCATTTAGAAGCAGAAAACATAAACTGTAGTATACTGATGGTATGTTTGTTATGACAAGAGTTATTTTGAGCAGGTCATAAAATTGTGGAATAATTTTACACTATCAGTTTGGAAATTTTCGTAATCACATGCAGTCTGCCAACAGTAACATCCACAAGTTGGCATGTTGTTGTGTAGATGAATAGGTGATCATCACTGCCCCTTACCACAACTGTGCTTCCTTTGTTTTGTAGGAATTACAGTCCCAGCAAATCTACTGTGAATCTTTATATTTGCCAGGAAATTTTCATTATTGTGTGATCATATGTTTTAATATAACCTCTGAACCTCTCTGTATATCATCTGTCTGTCTAAACTGTATTCTGTATGATTTGTGTCTGGGTTTTGGTGCCTTCAGTCTTCACGTACTGTGCATTTTATCACAGGGGAGCTGGATTAGATTGCCTGTATTACAGAGTGTCAGTCTTTCTGAGGATTGGTGGGGCATGAAAAAAATTTGAAAGGCATTGAAATAGTTCTTACTCCTACGTGTTGAACTGGGGAAACTGTGACATTTGTTGGAAAACCTTGACATCAAGTTACATCAAAGTATAAGAAAACACCCAGGAGGGATCTACAGAATTATTAAAGCACATTTTCAGAAATTCTTTGCTAGTTTAGTTGGTGGTAAAAACAAAAAACAAAAACCAGTTACACCATTTACATGCTGCAGAAAATCAGAAGGCTGCTCATACAAAGAGAGGACCTATGCAAATAACAATTAAAGTGCTAATAATGAGAGTCATTTTATAATTAGTTTACCTGGGCTGGAAGGTCAAGCAGGTGTCTATTTTAGCCTATTTTATATAGACACAGTCCCCCTTATTCTATAAAAGCTGTAAACAAATTCCATGCGCAAATTTGGGTGTGCTCCCAATTTGCATGCAGAATTTAATTGAACAATGAACTAATTAGTGAAAATAATTGGCTTTTAAACAAGCAATTATTGGCACTAATTAGATTTAATTATTGTGTACATGCACCCATGCACGGAAATGGGAAGGGCATGGGTATTTTGGGGAACAGCATAGGTGTGGTTTTGCATTAGGGGAATAACTGGTACATGGTCATATGCACCCAAGCACTATTCTGTAAACCATACCTAACTTTAAGCACACCTTATAGAATAGAATTTCTTTGGGCAATCCAAATAGACTCCAAAGTAAAGTTATAGATAGAAAATGAACCGAAGAAGCTCCAGTAAGTTCCACCGAAGTTGCAAACTCTGCCCTGATAGAGGCTCGAACAGCCGGCTGGTGATTACCCATTGATGTCAGTCCTGCCGAATCCATTCCTTCATCTGCAATGCAGGTCTCTGACTTCCTCGTTCCCACACCAACACAGAACCCAGCTTGCTTGGTTGTCTCAGAAGGAGAGTTGGACTTCTTGGACTAAACAGCATGACGTCCTCCAAGACGGAGCTCTTCTCTGCCCTGTCTAAAGCAGAGACACCCTGTGGTGTTGGAGCCATGAAGGATTTATCAAAGTTTTTTTCAGCTTGGGGGTACATCGTTGACGGGAAGAGTAACCACCAACCCTCCCTTTACTCTTCGACATAGTTAACAAAAGGAAAAAGATTTAGGTAAGAGCAACAAATTTGCATGCTGCCTACTTCAGTGCCATCTTAGGCCACACCCCTATTGCCCGCTGAGATTGAAAGGAAAGAGGACATTACCAGACTGTAGCTCCAATATTGATGACCCCTGATACAGGTGTTCTGCTGAAACACAGTCGATATTAAGTTTCTCAATAAAGTATTGGATACCAACCCACTCTTCGAGACCCACTATACTACTACTACTACTACTTATCATTTCTAAAGCGCTACTGGACGTACGTAGCCCACTGTACCCTTTAATACTTTATAAAGCATGGGCATGTGCATATGTAAAGGTATGCATATATTTTCCATGGCTGGGTATTGTATATTTTGCCTTTGAAAATTGGTGGAACTTATATACATACTCACTACAATGATTAGACAGCTTGCTATACTTTCTATGAATCTATGAGGGTAATTTTATAGCTAGATCTTGAAGGAAAGCTGAGATCCACTCAGGAGCACACGGTTCAGAGTAAGATATCTTCAAGAGACACCAGCAGAATGAACAAGTAGCCCAAGAGTATTTAAATAAAGAGCAAAAGCAGAGCCAAATGATTCCAAATTACCTTATCAAATGCTATGCAGCTTGAAACACAAATTCAAAATAAGGTAGGAGAATTAGAATGTATAAAGGACCTTGTGCAGGTGTACTGGTGGTGAAGCACTTTTGCAATAGTGATCACAACATAATCACGTTTGTCATCACTGAAAAGAAGATGCTTAAAAAATTACTGCTGTCACACACTTTTTCAAAAAGGGAGCCTATGATAAACTAGTGAAATTAGTTAGGAAAAAAAAATCCTAAAAGGAACAATTCCCAGGATCAAAACTTCTGGAAATAAGCTAAGCTTCCCCAGCCCAGTTGTGACCTTCCCCGCCTGCCTATCTGCCAAGACTAGACTCCTGACGAAATCTTCTGCTGCCGTCATCTACTATGTTACAATGGTAGAAAAAAGTATTTTATTCAGAATGTATTAATTGAAATATGTCAGCTTTTGGAAATGTGCATCTGTGATACTTTGCATGTAAGTTTCAATTTTTCTAGTATTGCTGCATGTTGAGTCTGACCTCTTGAGGAAACTTTCCAGTTCAGTATTTTGCCTTCATATCTGTTGTGTCATGTGCTTTTCATGTGTGATCAAGGTGCAGTATCCTACTAGCGTGTAGTATTTTCAGCCCTTTTTGGTGTTGTTTTTTTTTTTGTTTCACTAGGTTGTGTACTGGTGTTTTAGAGCCCGGTGTAATTAGAGTGCTGCCTTTCCACGCATAACGTTGTAGCTCGTCCTGTCCTTGGAATTAGTGCTGTCATGGTTTGGTGAGGTTCTGAGTGTGTTTTTGCACAAGTTTGTGTATAGTGTTTTGCAGTTGAGCAATTGTGGTTAGTATATGCTTTGAGCAACCACTTTATTCTTTGACGTATGATACATATCTAATATCTAAATTTAATAAAAGGTATTGTGACTTTTATTTGTACTTAATTTTTTTCTGTGTGTTGTCAGACAATTATGGATATAAGCTCCGCCCCTGGCTCTACCCCTAACCCCACCCCCTTTAGCCTCCCCAAACAGTTGGACCACCAACCGCCTATGATTTGTAGGATTTTACCTGCTGTTATGGTACATGGTAATCAGTTTTTCTCTACAACTTTCCATTTAGTTGTTGCATGATATGTATAATGAAAGAGTTACTATAAATACATTTTTTTAAGTGACCCTACTCTATAAATTGAATATACAATGACGACACCATGAATACTGCGTGCAATTATGGTCACTGCATCTCAAAAAAGATAAAGCGGAATTAGAAAAGGTACAGAGAAGGGCGACAAAAAAGATAAAGGGAATGGGATGACTTCCCTTTGAGGATAAACTAAAGCAGCTACGACTTTTCAGTTTGGAGAAAAGACGGCTGAGGGAAGATATGATAGACATCTATAAAATACTGAGTGGAGTAGAATGGTAGATGTGAATCACTTGTTTAATCTTTCCAAAAATACTAGGACTAGGGGGCACGTAATGAGGCTACTAAGTAGTAAACTGAAAACAAACTGGTGAAAATATTTCTTCACTCAACATGTTACTAAACTCTGGAATTCGTTGTCAGAGAATGTTGTAAAAGCAGTTAGCTTAGCAGGGTTTTAAAAAGGTTTGGATAGTTTCCTAAAAGGAACATCCATAAGCCATTATTAAGATAGACTTAGGAAAATCCACTTCTTATTTCTAGGATAAGCAGCATAAAATCTGTTTTACTGTTCTGGGATCTTGCCAGGTACTTGTGACCTGGATTGGCCACTGCTGGAAACAGGATACCTGGGCTTGATGGACCTTCAGTCTTTCCCAGTATGGCAACGCTTATGTTCTTATGAAAAACTGAACATGCAACCCAGCACTAACCTCTGGAATGCTTCCACTCTACTCTGGCAACCTTTTGTGCCCTATAGGCTGTATGTGCATTCTTTCCCAAGCATATTGTACAGACAATTATAAAAGAAGCCATTTAATCACACACGCCACTGTCTTATGGGAGCAAATGCCTTTTAAAATTACCACCCACGTGTCTAGTAACACTGCAAGAACGATAAGTAGTAATAGTAGTAATCTTTTATAAGAGCTCACTTTTGGCAGCAAAGAATACAAATATGCAATTTAATTGTATTCATACATATAGTTTCTATTAAAAGTCTTTTACAGCTTTGGGCCTTCTTTGTAGAGCCATTCTTTTTTAAAATAATGTTTACTTTGCTTTTCTTGTCTCAGGTGCATTGGGCCTTATTGAAATTGAAATGATTTACCGTGGAAATATATGCAATTGATGTACAGTTATATTTATCCGAAGCTCTAGGCCAAGGAATTTAACATATCATTTTGTACCATCACTACAATTGTTTGGATTTGCTTCTGGCGTTGCCCTCATTAGTTATATCTGAATAATGAAAGTAGATTTTTTAACACTGTGTCCCCAAAGCCAGTAAGCAATTTCCAATGAACCTGCAGCTATACCTTCCCAAATGATTTTTTTTTTTAAATTTCTCTTTCAATTTAACACACTCCCACAAACTATGCCCATTTTTTTTTCTTATTGGTCTCGTGCTAGCTCTGCTACTCTGTGTTAGAATATTTTATGAAGTAAAATTTTTCAAGTAGGTTCATATTTCATTCCTCTGAAGCACACATCTCATAATAGTAGCTGCACGGCTAGGATTCTATCATATTTGAATACAGTCACAGATGTGTTTTGGCTTTTGAGGAAGGGAATTTGCAACATTGACTGTTTTCTAATATCTAAAGTAATCCAAAATTCATGGAGCTAAAGTGATTTTTTTTTATATTTAATCATTTTTATTGACAACAATTGCAGCGTAATACATCACAAGTGTGAAAAAAAAACCTACAGTCCAAGTCAGCAATGTTGAATTTAACATATACAAACAGTGTATAACCCTCCCCCTCTTCCTCAAGTTCCTAACCCCGAACCCTCCCCGTTGCCCAAGTGACAAACCCTACCCAACCTTCCCCTCCCCCTCCTTGTGAGCTATTCAGATGTTCAAAATGTGACTTCTCGCTCTAGAAGGCATGGTCAACCACAAAGGTTCCCACTTCATGCAGAATTCCTCACCCTCTGTGCTATCCAGGGATTGTACCCTGCATCTGGCAAGCTTCATTTGCTGTATCAACTGTGCTCGCCAACATGCCAAGGGGGGACTCATGTCCGACCGCCAGGATTTCAGAATCATAGAGATCCCAAATAGTGTTGCCCATTGTACATATCTACCCCCTGGGTGGCGTCCCCATAAATTTATAATTATAAAAAAGTATCAGGGGGTCGCATACCAAAGTACACCCCCATAGTTTTTGGAGCGAATGGAGAACAGCCCCCCAAAATTGCTTCACCAGGGGGCACAGCCAAAACATATGTCCCAGTGTGGCAGACCCACTCTCACATCATGATTCAATTACTCGGGCTGCTCTCTTTGGAGCCATGTATGTTCTCATAAGAAATCTATATAGTCGTTCATACACTAAAGTGATTTTTATTCAGGGTGCACTAGACAGAGAGACTTTTTAAGCAAGATTCATAGATTTTCCTAGGAATTGCTGTTTGCTTTTGGAAAGATGACACAATGGCTGATTTTATTAATAATTCAGTGTTGGAGCCTATTAAACAGTTTACTAACATGACTTATTTAACTATAGAAAATAAGTACATGAACCCAAGTAAGATAAATATTAGTCCAGTGGCATATGATTTCCCACTCAATGTCTTGCAATATCTGGTAGAAAATATCAGTTTAAGGGGGTCTTTTACTAAAGATTAGCTTAAGTTATCTGCAGCATGACCCGTAGGAATAAAATAGCTTCTGATCTCCAATTATTTGGTACTAAAATTACCCCTGTTTAAAGTTTTTGTTCTCTTGGAGTAATTTTTGACTCCCAGCTGTCATTTCATTCTCACGTGTCCGTAGTTTGTAAATCTGTATTTTAAAATTTTGCGACCGTTACGGTCAGACTGTAATTTCTTTGACTGAGGTATTTCTTTCATTTATTCTCTCTCTTCTTATCAATAGAATTGATTACTGTAATTTTAGTTATATGGGGTTTACTAAATCAACCATTAAAAGATTACAAACACTGCAAAATCCCCCAGAATCTATAGAGTATTGTGGAAAGCTGGTTATGCAATAGTTTCATCAATATAAGAATATATGTGGAGTTTGTTTTTGAAGACTGATGATTAATGAGGAGCCCTCTTTATTCAGAAAGGTGTGTCCTTTAAAATGAGGCGTCTCCGGGTTTACTGAGGTCTTTTTTTTTCTCCACTAACTTTTCATTGAAACTTGCTGGATACACCTTCGAATGCCTGACATATAATTGTAGGATTATTGGTATAATTTTGATATTGAATTCTACAAATTCCAAAGACAGTACAGTGATTTCAATTACCCCAATGCTGACTACTACTATTCAGCATTTCTATAGCGCTACAAGGCTTACGCAGCGCTGCACAAACATAGAAGAAAGACAGTCCCTGCTCAAAGAGCTTACAATCTAATAGACAAAAAATAAATAAAGTAAGCAAATCAAATCAAATCAATTAATGTGAATGGGAAGGAAGAGAGGAGGGTAGGTGGAGGCGAGTGGTTACAAGTGATTACGAGTCAAAAGCAATGTTAAAGAGGTGGGCTTTCAGTCTAGATTTAAAGGTGGCCAAGGATGGGGCAAGACGTAGGGGCTCAGGAAGTTTATTCCAGGCGTAGGGTGCAGCAAGACAGAAGGCGCGAAGTCTGGAGTTGGCAGTAGTGGAGAAGGGAGTAGTGGACTGGGTAAATGAAACATCAGGGCATGCTAGGGAGGTAAAATTCCTTGACAAAATCAAGGACTGCTTTATGGAGCAGCTGGTATAGGAGCCAACAAGAGGAGGAAAAATTCTAGACCTAATCCTTAGTGGAGCACATGATTTGGTGCAGGAGGTAATGATGCTGGGGCTGCTTCATAACAGTGATCATAATATTATCAGATTTGATATTGGCTTTGGACTAAATAAACGCAGGAAATCCAAAACGTTAGCATTTAACTTTTAAAAAGGAGACTATGATAAAATGAGAACAGTGAAAAAAAAAATAAAAGTTAGAAGAGCAGCTGTGAAGGTCAAAAATTTACATCAGGTATGTGTATGAAATTCAAAAATACCATCCTGGAAGCCCAGGCCAAATATATTCCACTTATTAGAAAAGGAGGAAGGAAGACCAAAGGACAGCCAACATGGTCAAAAAGTGAGGTGAAGGAAGCTATTAGAACTAAAAGAAAATCCTTCAGAATATGGAAGAAGGATCCAACTGAAAATAATAAGAAACAGCATAAGAAATGGCAAGTCAAATGCAAAGCACTGATAAGGAAGGCAAAGAAGGACTTTGAAAAAAAATATTGCGTTGGGGGCAAAAACACATAGTAAAATTTTTTTTAGGAATATTAAAAGCAAGAAGCTGGCAAAATAACCAGTTGGACTGCTTGATGACTGAGGGGTAAAAGGAGCACTCAGTGAAGACAAAGCTATAGCGGAAAGATTAAATGAATTCTTTGCTTCGGTCTTCACCGAGGAAGATTTGGGAGAGATACCGGTGCCAGAAATGATATTTAAAGTTGAAGAGTCAGAGAAACTGAATTAAATCTCTATCAATCTGGAAGATGTAATGGTGCAATTTGGCAAATTGAAGAGTATCAAATCCAGTGCATTTTTTCTATCAAAAAAGGTGCCGGTACTCAAAAGCTAGGTCACCCTTTAGGGGTGGGATGATCACTGAGGGACCCACCCCATAATAGCCAGGCCCCCTACAACCAGTCACAGAATCAACGACAAGGCAGAATTGGTGTGTAGAGCTTGAGCTCTTTCATTAAAACTTGGGGTCCATGGGTTAATTTTAGCAGACAATAGAAAAGGTGCCGGTACTCAGTACCCCCAAGTACTCCCTCAAAAAAAGACCTGCTCAAATCGCTTGAACCAGATGGTATTCATCCCAGAGTACTGATAGAATTTAAAAATGAATTTGCAGAACTATGGTAATATCATGTGAATTTTTGAAAGAGAAGGACGCCCATCTTCCGACACAAATCAGGAGATGGGCGTCCTTCTCTCAGGGTCGCCCAAATTGTCGTAATCAAAAGCCGATTTTGGGCGTCCTCAACTGCGTTCCATCGTGGGGACATCGAAAACTTCATGGGGGCGTGTCGGCACCGTACCAAAGGCAGGACTGGGGCGTGATTTAGAGATGGGCGTCATCGTCCAATAATGGAAAAAGAAGGGTGTCCCTGACGAGCATTTGGCCGACTTGGTCCATTTTGTTTCATGACCAAGCCTCGAAAAGGTGCCTGAACTGACCAGATGACCACCGGAGGGAATCGGGGATGACCTCCCCTTACTCCCCCAATGGTCACCAACCCCCTCCCACCCCCAAAAAAAGTAAAAACATTTTTTTACAGCCTCTATGCCAGCCTCAAATGTCATACCCAGCTCCATCACAGCAGTATGCAGGTCCCTGGAGCAGTTTTTAGTGGGTGCAGTGCACTTCAGGCAGGAGGACCCATGCCCATCCCCCCTACCTGTTACACTTGTGTTGGTAAATGTGAGCCCTCCAAACCCCCCCCCAAAACCCACTGTACCCACATGTAGGTGCCCCCCTTCAGCCCTTAGGGCTATGGTATTGGTGTACAGTTGTAGGGAGTGGGTTTGGGGGGGTGGAGGGCTCAGCACCGAAGGTAAGGGAGCAATTTGTGAAGTCGCGTGGACGCCCTCATGACAACTTGGGCGCCCCGTTCAATTAAAGCATGGTACCGGAAGATTGGAGGGAGACCAATGTAACACTGATTTTTAAAAAAGGTTCCAGAGGTGATCTTGGAAATTATAGACTGGTGAGCCTGATGTCAGTGCTGGGCAAAATGTTAGAGACTATTATAAAGCACAAAATTACAGAGCATATTCAAAAGCATGGATTAATGAGACAAAGCCAACATGGATTTAGTGAAGGGAAATTTTGCCTCACCAATCTATTACATTTATTTGAAGGGAGGAGCAAACATGTGGATAAAGGTGAGTCGATCGATATTGTACATCTGGATTTCAAAAGGCATTTGACAAAGTACCTCATGAAAGACTCCAGAAGAAACTGGAAAGTCTTGGGATAGGAGGCATTGTTCTATTGTGGAGTAAAAACTGGTTCAAAGATAGAAAACAGAGTAGGGTTAAATGGTCAGTATTGTCAATGGAGAAGGGTAGATAGTGGGGGTCCCCAGGGGTCTATGCTGGAACCGCTGCTTTTTAACATATTTATAAATGATCTAGAGATGGGAGTAACTAGTGAGGTAATTACATTTGCTGACGACACAGAGTTATTCAAAGTTGTTAAATCGCAAGAGGATTGTGAAAAATTACGAGAGGACCATAAGGGACTGGGAGTCTGGGCATACAAATGACAGATGATGTTTAATGTAAGCAAGTACAAAGTGATGCATGTGGGAAAGAGGAACCCAAACTATAGTACATAATGCAAGGTTCCACACTAGGAGACACCGACTAGGAAAGGGCTCTAGGTGTCATCGTTGATGATATGTTGAAACCCTCTGCTCAATGTGTAGCAACGGCTAAGAAAGCAAACAGAATGTTAGGTATTATTAGGAAAGGAACGGTAAACAAAAATGAGGATGTTATAATGCCTCTGTATCGCTTCATGGTGGGACCGCACCTTGAATATTGTGTGCAGTTCTGGTCACCACATCTCAAAGTTTTGATGCTGATCTATAAGACTCATATCAGGTCAACCCCCCCATCCTATCCCAATATTTGCTACCCTACCCTCCAGCCCATAGTTTACATTCAGGGGACCAGCAACCTTTGGTGGTTCCCATGCCCCATACACTCATTAATCACCCTAAGGAAAATGATGTTCTCCATTGCTGGTTCATCTCTTTGGAATTCCCTCCCAAATGAGATGCGCCAATTGCAATTTAGCTCAGAGTTCAAGTCAGCTCTCAAGATGTACCTTTTTAGACTGACATATGGGTTGGATCCCTGATTCACCCTCCTTTTTTTTTTGCCAGACATTGGGACTGTGGAATGTGACTATCAGGCTTATTTTCGAAAGTGATTGCCAGCGATCTTCTGACATAAATCGGGAGATGGCCGGCGATCTCTCAAAAGTGGCGAAATCCATAGACCTTTCTAGTTGGCAATGCGTATCCATCACTCCCACCAGGCATCTCTACCTTCTGATCTGTCTTACCCCGGTGTCACATTACTCACCGCTGCTCTTTCTCTTTTACTTTACCTCGCTTTGCCTTTTCCCTATTATACTTCTAGGACATTAATTGTTTGACCCCTGACATGCTGTGTTTTTACGTAGATTGTTGTAAGCCACGTTGGGCCTGCCCATGGGTGGGAAACTGTGGGATATAAATGCTGTAAATAAATAAATACATAAATAAATAAATAATCAAAAGCTGCTTTTTTGACACCATCGCCGCTTTTCCGTCGCCGCGCCGGCAAAAGTTCAAAGGGGTGTGTTGGTGGCGTAGCGAAGGTGGGACATGGGCAGGCATGGGCGTGGCTACCAGATGGCCGGCTTTCACGGATAATGGAAAAAAAAGCGGCGTTAAGCAGTATTTCACCGGGTTTACTTGGTCCTTTTATTTTCACGACCAAGCCTCAAAAAGGTGCTCCAATTGACCAGATGACCACCGGAGGGATTGGGGGATGACCTCCCCATAGTCCCCCAGTGGTCACCAACCCCCTCCCATACTAAAAAAATAAAAATAAAAATGTTTTTTTACCAGCCTGTATGCCAGCCTCAAATGTTATACCCAGCTCCCTGACAGCAGTATGCAAGTCCCTGGAACCGTTTTTAATGGGTGCAGTGCACTTCAGGCAGGCAAACCCAGGCCCATCCCCCCCCTACCTGTTACACTTGTGGTGGTAAGTGTTGAGCCCTCCAACCCCCCCCCAAAACCCACTGTACCCACATGTAGGTGCCCCCTTCACCCATAAGGACTATGGTAGTGGTGTAGAGTTGTGGGGAGTGGGTTTTGGGGGGGATTTGGGGGACTCAGCACCCAAGGTAAGGGAGCTATGCACCTGGGAGCTATTTGTATATATATTTTTAATTTTTAGAAGTGCCCCCTAGGGTTCCCGGTTGCTGTCCTGGCATGTCAGGGGGACCAGTGCACTACAAATGCTGGCTCCTCCCACGACCAAATGCCTTGGATTTTGCTGGGTTTGAGATTGCCGGTATTTTTTCCCATTATCGCTGAAAAACAAAACCGGTCATCTCAAACCCGGCAAACTCTGGCATTTGGCCAGGCTAAACCGTATTATCGAAAAACAGATGGCCGGCCATTTTTTTCGATAATACAGTTCCGGCCAGCTGTTGCGCCACCGCCAAAATAGATCACCGGCGAACTATTTCGCCGGCGACATTCGATTATATCCCTCCACGATGCCCTGCTCATTAGCTTTTAGTTTCTTCTTACTTCTCCTGTCCATTGTGTCTCGCAGAGCTCTCCTAATTTCCTTTCTTCTCTCCCCTTCCCTTTGTCTTCCTCTGCTTTTCTGTTTCTTTTCTTTGACCATCGTAGCTCTTTTCCATTTTCTTTTACAATGTTATGTATATTTAGTTTTGTGAACCACTTTTATGGCATTAACCCTTTAGTGATATATCAAGAATAATGAAACCTGAAACCTCACATATCAAATTGATTAGTGCGCAGTAAAAAGTGATAGCATATGTTAATAAATTTCCATTAAAATAAACATGTGAAATGAATGAATAAGAGTAGAAAATCAGGGGGGAAAGCCAAATAAACAAAAAGAAAACCATACATGTTTGGCCTGTGCACATCCCTCTCATTTAAGCATTATTTTGAATAATCCTTGCATTGGTTCAATAAAAGATACTGCAGTCCGGAAAAATTCCAAATAACGAAGAGAAATGTGAATTGTATTAAAAAGGTACTTGCAGTTTTCAGGAACAATCCTACTTTGTCTGCTTACGTCTTTAAATTAACCTCCCAAAACTAGAGCTTGTCCGTTAATGCATAATTAAGAATGTGCTTAGAGTGTAAACTTCCATATGTTATAACTGGATGCTTATTGTGGCAACCCAGGATAGTCATGAAAAGCAAGCCTAGGAATCCTTGAAAGCTTCCTCCTTCTCCTTCTGATTTAGTTTAACAACTCTGTAAAATGTGCTGAACACATCAGAATGTATAGGAAAGGAAATGGGTCTCCGCTTGATAAAGGTCACAAAGTGGGACGTTTTTATTTATTGCTGAGTAATGCAGCTGAGGTTTCAGACTGATGGGTAAAACCCTTTTCCTAATGCCTGTGAAACACAGACAGTAGTAATTCTTTTTTTCCTTCTTTTATAAGTTGGAGAAATTGCACTCTTACTCCATTAAGAAGGCAATTTTCAAAGCCATTTGTATAAGTAAATAGTGATTTACATGTGTAATCACCTGGCTAAAAATGTTGCTCTAATATGGCTAAAACTACATGTCCGTTGTGCATGTGCACGTGCATTTTTCCACAGTCTGCGTGCTTTCTGCTGCATTTAAGATAATTTTTTCCTTTCGGGACTTGGGGGGGGGGGGGGGGGGGATAGATAGTATGTGCTTTCTGCAGCTGAAAAGGGCTGACCGTGGGATGCACTGAAGTTTCCTGCGGTAAAAGTCCAATGTGCGCGTGCAAACCACAAGCTAAAAAGGAAATTTTATTTTTGCACAGAGGAAGCATGTCTGGGGGCAGAGAGTGGGTGGTTCTGTGCTAATCAGCACAGCTACATTTCCGCACGCTAACTAATTAGCATGAGATTAGCGCATGAGCCCTTACTTCCTACAAAATAGGTGTTGGTAAAGGCTCACATGCTAATTTTTAATAAGGGCTTGAATTCCCTGTGCTAATTTTCAAAATGGAAGCACATATATTCTTTCAGTTTGAATATTTGCTGGTATCTGTATAAAGAAAAGTATGCCCATACTATTTGTACATATAGAGGGGCATTTTCGATATGATGTCTAAGTCCAACTTTGGACACTTTTTTTGCAAAAATCTGAAGTAGCAAAGAAGGTCATTTTCAAAAAAGAAAAATGTCTATCTTTTGTTTTTGAAAATAGAAGGTTTTGTGATTTGGATGTCTTATTTTTTTTGGTCCATTTTCGAAAGAAAAAAAATGTCCAAGTGCAAAATACACAAAATCAAGCCATTGGGATGTAGGAGGAGCCAGCATTTTTAGTACACTGGTCCCCCTGACATCTCAGGAAAGCAATAGGACACCCTAGGGGGCACTGCAGTGGACTTCATAAAATGCTTCCAGGTATACATCTGACCATTGCACCCTTATTTTCTCTGCTGAGCCCCCCAAAACCCACTACCCCCAACTGTACACCACATATGTGGGTTTCTGGTGAGTTTTGGAGGGCTCACAGTTTCCTCCACAAGTGTAACAGGTAAAAGCCTGGGTCCACCTCTCTGCAGTGCACTGCACCCACCTCTAGACTACTCCAGGGACTGGCAGGCTGTTCTAATGAGCCCAATGGTCAGTTAGAAATTCAACATTTCAACACATTACATTCTCACTTTTTCATGCATAGAAATTGCTTGTTAAAAATTGCCTGCCTAATGTGTGGGTAAACTTATGCACATGCAACCTGTGAATGCCTAAGTTTATCCACTGTTTGAGGAGGTGCTCCCAAGGGCAGGATTGTAGAAGATTTGCAATTACATGTTTGCACATATGTTTGAAAATTCAAATGCATGTGCATTTTTTAACCCAGAAAAAAAACTTTGCCCCTATATTGCAGGTGCAAATGTAACCACATCAGAAACCTCAGTGTAGCATGGATTGGTTGTAAGCCTTTGATAGCATCCCACGCTCCTGGATGAAAATTGTGAGAAGGGAGAGGCTGTCCTACCCTGGTTAGGCCCCTAGAGGGCACTGTTCCCCTAAAATGTCCAGGGAGAAGGGCTGGGTGAGTCGCTGAAGGGAGCCAGTAAGGGGAGGTATAGCTGGAGGTCACTAGGACCAGGGAGAGTCCTGGAGGTGGAAACAGGTGCAGCAGGTTATGGGCTGGGTCCTGTTTGGCCATTAAACACTTAATACCCCACCTGAGTGGTGAGGGGGAGAGGAGAGCTAGCAGCGGAAGAAGAGAGCTGGTAGCGGAAGCAGGAGGTCCCCATGTGAAGTACTGGCTGAGCCCTTTGGACTGGTGGTGAACTGTGTGCAAAGCAAGGAAGCTGGCTGGGGTAAGAAGGCCCTAGGGTGCCAGGTATAAGAACTGTGTCTTACAAGGACGGACTGGGTGTCCGGGTTACAAGGAAGGACTGGGTGTCCAGGTGCTTAAGCTGGAAGAGTGAACTGAGTAGGAAGAAATGCTTAAGCTGGAAGAGTGAACTGAGTAGGAAGAAATGCTTAAGCTGGAAGATTGAATTGAGTAGGAAGAAAGGTTTAAGTTGGAAGAACTGTTTAAGCTTGTAAAAGTGTCTTAAGCTGGAAGAAGTGTGCCCAGGGGCTGGAATAAAGATGTGTATGAAAATATCCTGTTGGTGAGACCTGACTATGTTTGCCTTTTGAGAAGCAGGTCACCCTGAGCAGAAAGGGGTAGTAGAATAATTTGCATAAAATCTGCATACTGAGAACCAGCTCACCCTGAGTGAAAGAGGGACCTGGGATCCTGAGGTGGGAGCTTCATCTTCACAGTAGCCTCATCTTCACAAAATATACAACATAAACTTTAAATTGATCAAGTAGATGAACTTCACCATAAAGAAATGGCAACCTACATTTCATCTCTGGTTTGAAAATGGATAGTATGTCCTTCCTAATATCAGGTTCCAGGAGTAGGGTTACCTTAGTGTCTTCATGCCAAAGTCACTGCTGCTTTGCCTTTCTTCCAGTTGTTTGGGATCTTTATGCCATGTTCTTTATTTAGGGGGTCTCTTACAAAGGCATGCTCATGATTTTAGTGTGTGCTAATTATTAGGAATATTTGGGCATCTCTAACATCATATGTCCTCTTTTAAGAGGACATGTCCTCTTTTTGGACATCTTCAGATATGTCCTACAGGATTTTTAATTTTCAGGGAAATGTCCTCTTTTTCTTTTATGTGCCTATGACCAACACACCTACCCATGTAATGAGAGAAATCATCTCTGGCTTATTGGTCAGTCAGTCTGGACACATGGGGGTGCTAAAGCGAGAAAAAGGCATTGCTGATCCCCTCTCTGCTCCCCTGCTGGTTGAATCTATCAAAGGAATTTTGTTCGTGCAGCACGATTTTAAGCATATTTCATTCAAGGACTTTGACATGTATCTCAGAAGCCAGCCAAAGAGATATGCGCTCTTCTGATAAGTACGCTTAGGCTCAGACTCAGTCGAACTGAAATCCAGAAATTCTTGAAAAGTAGAATGTCTACTGCTATAATGTAAGTAAGTCACTGTTTGATGTGTGTTCGTTAACTACAATTAAATATTCCTTTAGCAAAGGTAACAACCATTTTTATTTTTTCTGTTCTCTTTTTTGTCTCCACAAATATGGTAACACTATCCAGGAGGAATATCCAGGGAGACTCCTTGTTACCACTCTTGTTTTGCATAGCACTTAATCCTTTGAATATACCTCTTAACTCTTAGGGGTATGGATTTAGCCTTAATCCTAGAAATGGAAAAGACCCATAGGTAACATCACACCTGCTGTTTGTAGATGACTTGAAGCTCTGCACTTCCAGCAATCCACATTTGGTGGAACAACTCTGTTTAGTAAAAAGCTTTTCAGATCATATCAGGGTGACTTTTGGCCTAGATAAATGTGCTAAGGCAACATTCCTAGGAGGAAAATTGAGTAAAACTGAAAACATCCCTCTAAATGTGCCATCAAGGAACTTAAACAGGAAGGGAAATATAAACATCTAGCAGTAGAGGAAGGAGCAACAGTCCAACATAAAGTACTGAGAGAAAAGACCAGCAAAGAGTATTATAAGAGATTTAAATTGATACTAAAAAGTGTTCTAAAATTGAAGAATAAGATACAGGCCATCAACCAGCTTGCAATTCCTGTACTCTTGTATAGCATTGGAATTGTGGACTGGCTTTTTAAATATTTTTAAAAATTGGATAAACAAAGAAGAAAAACCTTCCATCAGTGTATGCCAAGGCTGAACATTCCTAGAGTTGAAGGAGGAATGGGCCTCATCAACATAGATTATAGGCATAGAGCTACCTTCATAGGCCTCCAGGCCTATTTAACATCATCAACAGATCCAGACGCGCAAAAAGTGTTGAAGCATAGAGTATCACAAAACAAAGGGGAAAAATTAACAAACAGTGGGATAGACAAATCTCATTTCCACTGAAATCCCCTGTATTTCTAAAGTGTTCATAAGACTCAATCTTAATAGTTATCTTTTATGCCATTATATGCTCCCCTGTGCAACTCAAAACTATTAAAATCTCTTTGTGCCACTTAACTCGACACGGACCATGTTTCGTTTCACTTCTGTTTCAAGGGACCCAACTTGAGTATTGGGACCCAACTTGAGTATTGTGTAATTTGTTGGTAATGGCTGTCCTTAATACATTCAAAAACTTTTTCAGTTAATAACATATTAAACGTACCAAATCAATTTTAAATGTCTACTGAAACAAAACATGGCCATGTTGGGACCAGGACTTCCATAAGTTAAGTGGCAAAAAGAGATTTTAATAGTTATTGAGTTACACAGGGGAGCATGTAATTGCATAAAAGAATAACTCTGTGCGATGATTAACAGCTTGTGGATGCAATAAAACATTGTTTGGTCTCTGGCAGTCCTTAAGAGCAAACATCCAGAATCTAGTTCCATCATTCAACTTGGGTAGGTGTCCGATGAGCAGAAGGAATAAGTGGGAATCTACCTCTAAGTACAGGAAAGGAACACAGAATATGCAAAGCAGGAGAAAAAGCTCTTAAAGAAGTTAATCAGCAAACAACAAAAAACAAGTTACACAAATACAATGAACAATACAAAGTATTACTCCAGGAGCCATTCGTGGATCAAGCCCAGATATATGGATCGTTAAGAAAGATTCTTGGGTGCAAAGGAAGAGGAAGCAGGAAAAAGGAGGTGATGTTACCTCTGTATAAGCCTCTGGTGAGGCCTCATTTAGAGTACTGTGTACAATTCTGGAGACCACACCTTCAAAAAGATATAACCAGGATGGAGTCAGTCCAGAGGGCTGCTACTAAAATAGCCAGTGGCCTTCATCATAAAGCGTATAGAGACAGACTCATACCCCCTGATATTCAGAGCAACTTAACCATCCAGAACAGCTGCTGACCAGTTAAATAGTGCTTAACTGGCTATACGCCAATATTCAGTGGATATTCAGCGACATTCAGTGCTTAGCCTGCTATCCCCACTGAATATCCCCGGTTAGCAGCTAGCCAGTTATATTGCACGATATAACTAGCTATGCGCCGTTTTTTTAAAGTGAGTTTAGTGGCCATATTTAGCCACGTGAAACCATAGAATATCTTTGCCTGATTTCAAGATAACCAGCTAAGTCTGAATATCGACTTAGTCAGTTATATTGAAACTGGCATTGACTATCCGGGCTCACGCTGACCGTGAGAGTTAGCCGGTCTAACTCCCGCTGTCTGAAAATCGGCCTCATAGACTTCAATATGTATTCCTTGGAAGAAAGACGAGAGAGAGGAAACATGATTGAGACATTTAAAAATCTCCACAGCAGAAATGCCAGAAGGTAGGTAGGTCTCTTTCAAATGAAATGAAGCTCTGGAACAAGAAGGCATAAAATGAAATTGAAGGGGGATAGACTCAAAAGTAATCTAAGGAAATACTTCTTTACGGAAAGGGTGATAGATGCGAGGAATGATCTCCCGGTGATGGAGATGGAGATGAGGACCAAATCTGAATTCAAGAAAGCATGGGACAGGCATGTGGGATCCCCATTTTCTATTTTCTATGTTTCTGTGAAAACTAAGGATTAGAGATTGATAGTTGCAGCTCAGGACAGCGGATTGTGGATGAGATGGTTCACAGTAAGCATAGAAAAAAAAACTGGCTCAACTAACATTTGTAGATTCTGTATGAAAGAGCTGGAAACAGTTATGCAATAGAGAATGACACTGGGATGGGGAACTGCAGTAACTGCGGGGATGGGGACAGGGACAGAGCTCGCGGGAACGGCGATCCAATGGGGACGGGATGGGGATGGGGACAGATCCCACAGGGATGGGGCGGGGATAGGGACAGAGCCTACAGGAATAGGGACAAACTTTGTCCCCGTGTCATTATCTACTTTGAAGCGTGTTAATGAACTGGACTGTTATTTATGTGTAAGTGATGCCTACAAATATATTTTGATTTTTTGGAAAAACAAACAAACATACTGGCCACAACTAGCAAAATTTGCATGGGGGATCCTGTACATCCTGCTACCAGCACATCTTCTAAGAAGACAACTTCTACCACGGAAGGACTGTGGAAGGCAGGAGAGCTAGATTGAATCCTGAGATTGTTGATGATTTCTTATTTATCCACAGATTAAAAAACCATAACAGTGCTTCATAGGGCATATATTTCCCATCTAGGGTATATAGAACGGGTTGTATTTTATACCCCTGGACGTTTTAACAGTGTGAATTAGGATTCATTGGTGTAGTAGAAATCACCTATTGTTGGAGTTGGAAGGGTAGAGGATGGTGGAGGGAAGGAGGGTTATTATAGCTGCTCATTGTTATTATTGTTCTCTCTTTGTAATTTATACATAACAGTTGCACAGCAAATTATTCCTTTTTATACATAGTAACATAGTAGATGACGGCAGAAAAAGACCTGCACGGTCCATCCAGTCTGCCCAACAAGACAACTCATGTGTGCTACTTTTGTGTATACCCTACTTTGATTTGTACCTGTGCTCTTCAGGGCACAGACCGTATAAGTCTGCCCAGCACTATCCCCGCCTCCCACCACCGGCTCTGGCACAGACCGTATAAGTCTGCCCAGCGCTATCCCTGCCTCCCAACCTCCAGTCCCGCCTCCCACCACTGGCTCTGGCACAGACCGTATAAGTCTGCCCCGCACTATCCCCGCCTCCCAACCTCCAGCCCCGCCTCCCACTACCGGCTCTGCTATCCAATCTCGGTTACGCTCCTGAGGATCCTTTCCTTCTGAACAGGATTCCTTTATGTTTATCCCACGCATGTTTGAATTCCGTTACCGTTTTCCTCTCCACCACCTCAAATGGGAGGGCATTCCAAGCATCCACCACTCTCTCCGTGAAGAAATACTTTCTGACATTTTTCTTGAGTCTGCCCCCCTTCAATCTCATTTCATGTCCTCTCGTTCTACCGCCTTCGTATCTCTGGAAAAGGTTCGTTTGCGGATTAATACCTTTCAAATATTTGAACGTCTGTATCATATCACCCCTGTTTCTCCTTTCCTCCAGGGTATACATGTTCAGGTCAGCAAGTCTCTCCTCATACGTCTTGTTACGCAAATCCCATACCATTCTCGTAGCTTTTCTTTGCACCGCTTCGATTCTTTTTACATCCTTAGCAAGATACGGCCTCCAAAACTGAACACAATACTCTAGATGGGGCCTCACCAACGACTTATACAGAGGCATCAACACCCCCTTTCTTCTGCTGGTCACACCTCTCTCTATACAGCCCAACAACCTTCTAGATACAGCCACCGCCTTGTCACACTGTTTCGTCACCTTCAAATCCTCAGATACTATCACCCCAAGGTCCCTCTCCCCGTCTGAACCTATCAGACTCTCGCCACCTAACACATACTTTAATAAAAAGATTTAAATATAAAATCATAAGTGTTCAAGGCTTCTGTATATGAGGGACAGAGCCCACGGGGACGGGGACAGAACCCATGGGGAAGGGGTAGGGACGAGGACAAACTTTGTCCCCGTGTCATTCTCAATTACGCATTTTGTAGCTGACTGCAAAGTGCTGATAGAAACTTTTTATACGGAAAAGCACAAAATGGCATGCCTCACTCATTGGGAACTAGGTGAACATTATATCACTGTACCAGAAAAGCATTGGGATTATGATCCTAAATGAATTGTGGAAAATGAAGAGGTTATGATCACCTGAGACATAAGGTGGATGCAAGGAAGCCGAAAATAGAGATAAACAAGAAAAAACACCAGAATGGTATTAACCACAGAGGCGTCAGTTCCCAGTGATTACTTTGTGAATCATGTAAAGAAAGACAACATGACAGAAAGATACAGAAATATTCCCCATTATTTTGGGTGCCACAGGTTTAATTTCAAAAAAATAAAATTCCAAACACACCTGGATATGTTGCCTATATATGTTACAAGTTACGAACTCCAGAGGAAAGTTCTCTGACACACTGCAAGTATTATAGCAAACATTAGCAGTGAATTTGAGAGACCGAGAGCATATTCCATATGCCCTGGCTTAGGAGAGAAGTTCATTCCTGTCCTGGTTTGCACAAATCTAACCTGTTTGGCGAAATTGCATCCAAGATTAACTAAGCCTTGCATTAAACAGCAAACATAAAAAATGCCATTGTGGGGCAGGTAACGGGTGGAAATTGCTCCTTATAGTTAACATGAAAGTCATTGCCGTGTGTTAACTCTTAACGTGAAAGAGAGAGCAGAGCAGTTCATGCCTGCCAGTTAATGCCCTGAGTAAACTGGCAAGCTAACTGCACACCAGCCTGAATATCAATCGGTAGGTGGTTAGCTTTCAGATTTCTACACTAACCTGGATATTCAATGACAGAGGCTGGACACATCCCAGCATTAAATATCCAGGATTAACTTAGCCCATGGCTATGAGTAGCTTACAAGCTGCTTAGGGGTAAATTCTATTAATGAAGCCTACAAAATTGGCACTGAATAAACCTCGCTTAAGTGGTATTCTATAAGCTGTGCCTAAAGTTTGGCACAGTTCATAGAATACACACTTAAGCAGAAACTCATATGTAAATTTAGGCATAGCCTATTGCACCAACGAAAATGTGGTGCAAATGCCCTTACCTAAATTTATACATGGAGCATCATTATTCTGTAATTATGCGTGTAACTCAAAGCCACACCCCTGTTCCACCCCAAAATGCCCATGACCTTCCCATTTCCATGCCCCCTTTTTTGGAATGCTTGTAAACTTTAGGTTCAGGTCCCATGCCTAACTTTACACATGTTGATCCCAATTAAATCTAATTAGTGTCAATAATGGCTTGTTAAAAAGCATTAAATTGCACACACACATGCCTAAATTTCTGCAAGCAATTTTTGTCGATCTTTACAGACTCAGGGGGTTACTACCATCGACCCCTGTGTCTGAGGGACCATCAGAATAAGGGGCATCGCTATGGCACACATAAGCCAAAACGACCTCCAGAGTTGTAATTAACTGCATTGGATGTTATGAATTATGCAGTTAACACAAGGCATTTACTTTTTCTTAGTGTTAACTGCATGGCAGTTCTGTCAAAAGTGCTGGGAACATTCAACAGAGAGGACTTGCAATTATTATGCACTAGGGGAAGGAGTGGCCTAGTAGTTAGAGCACCAGTCTTGCCATCCAGAAGTGTCCAGTTCAAATCCCACTGCTGCTTCTTGAGATTTTGGGCAATTCACTTAACCCTTCATTGTCTCAGGTACAAACTTAGGGGCCCTTTTACTAAGCCACATAGGCGCCTATGCACGCCCAACATGCGTCAATTCAGAGTTACCGCCCGGCTATCATGTGCCCATGCAGTAATTTAATTTTTGATGTGCGTCCGCTATGTTTGCCAGAAAATATATTTTATTTTCTGGCGCGCGGTGAAAATCGGGTTGTAACTCCGACTTGACGCATGTAGGCGATTACCACATGGTTAACGTGAGAGACCTTACTGCTAAGTCAATGGCTGGTAGTAAGGTCTCAGACCCAAAATGGACATGCGCCAATTTTTATTTTGCTGCATGTCCATTTTCTGCAAAAATTTAAAAAAAAGGCCTTTTTTGCGCAATTTGCAATCCTTGAATGATGTTAGACTTCTCCTTCCCAATCCTCGCCAGGCTTATTGGGAGGGCTACGCAGAGAAGTGCATTTTATTTATGGCCCCATTCCTTTGAAACACGTGTCCCTCAACATCAGATCTAAACAATCCTTTAAGAAATTTAAGAGTACCTTAAAAACTCACTTGTGTTCTTGTGCTTACGCTTAATCCAGGAAGGGTACCATGAAGGCAGGGCACTGCTTGGCAACCGGGTGTACAGCTATTCGAAGAATGTATTCTCGATATGAGTGTGACCATTCTTATCAATTAATGGTGTTTTTATTATTGATTGTCTCATTTTTAATGTACATTGCTTTGATTTACACATTAAAAAAGGCAATTTATAAAATCTTAATAAACATAAGCACATGTTTGTGGTTAATGATTGCATTATCAATTCAATAAAGTAGAGGATTGATTGTCTTTTTGAAGAAACTCACTCAAGGTTGTGTAAAGCAAGAACAATCTGGACATAGGCAATCAACAATTTCAGCAGAAAAAAAAATATTCAAATAACAGTACACATTTTGCCATGATTTCATTGTGAACCAACATCAGAGCTTTCTCCAAGAAGGTACACTTTTCATTTTCCGAGTCTGGTTCAAAAACAATGCTGTCTTTGCTAGTGATCCAAACCCCCATCCTCCATCTAATCATTTTTCTGTTGAGCAGGATTAAATATGGGTTATGATTTAAGGTCAATAAGGAATGATCCAATAAAATGTAGGTATAAATAAGTTCCTGAAATTGTCAGAGATTCAGTTTTTCATTTGCTATGTTTCACCTAGCTCCCCACCCACAAAGAAAGGTGCACAGATTATAGGTATGGTTTTGCATTCTCTCTCATTTCCATTTAATTTTGTTGATATTTCTCTGACCATGTGTCGTGCTGCCTCTATGCACATTTGATGTCAATCATGTAACATTTCTAACAGGGACCTTACAGACTTCAGCAGAGTAACACATCTTAGCAGGAGCCCCTGTTCCTTATTTGCATACGGATTATGAATGAACATTATTGCTTTGCATGTTTATGGGACTGCTGATAATGAAAGGCATTATTGGTATCTGAGTAGGTCGTAAAGGTCATAGGATGCAAAGCCTGAGTCCTTAAACAGTTCCTCAAAGCCTGACAGCTCAATAATGCTGCTGCTATCACCATCCTGCTGTTGAGGTTGTTTCCCCTGCTTTTAAAATTTCAGTCTTGAAAATCAAATGCAGTTTTAGTCATTCACAGGTTCCTCCTTCTTTTGTTTCCAAGGTTAAGTTTTATTCTGTACCAAACTTGTCTATGTAAAACTTGCAAGCGATTGCAAACATATTGATATGCTAAAGCAAAACCTGATTTGCTAAGCTTCAAAAAATATATATTTTTTTCAATAACCACCTCACTCCCCTAACTAATGCTTTTCCACCACACAACAAAGGACTAATAAATTCACAGTGTTCCAGGGACACATGAGCTATTAATATTAGTTTCTGAAATGATTGATTATTTTTGGCTCTTGTTAATAAAAGAAAAAAGCCCTTTGATAGTGCAAAAGCAGCTATCTGCCCAAACATCGCTTCTGCAAACGATTTGTCCCCAACTCGGTTTACATCAGAGGAAAGGCAGCTAGTGATTTCCGAAAGAGTTATTCATCATTGCGGCTACTGAGGAGTAATTTTAAGCAAGGTTAGGACCCAACAGGATGTGCTGTTCAGTTCCTAAGGCTAATAGCTGGGAGAAAAGAAGCAGAACCTCTGTGAATGTTATCTTGCTGCACAAAACTGCAAGGTTTCCAGTCCGCTGAAATAAACAGTTTTTAAAATGGAAATGAAGATACTTTGATGGGCTTAGAAGCTAAGAGACCTCATGTTTTTTTTTTCTCTCCTTTGAAAATGCAGTATTTGCATAGACAGTTTCAGGGGATGAACAGAGAGGAAACCGACCTAACCGTACTTAATTTTAGCTTCATTCTGATTTCTCTTTCTATTTTTCAGCACAGGTAGTGTCAGACAGTGACCACTAAAAGGATACTTGTCAGCAGAACCTCTCCTGGTTGTTGGTGTTCAGCACACTTCCCAGCATCAGGCTCTGTGAACATTTAATCTATTCCGGGGAGGGGGGGGGGGGGGTACAGGATCCATTTATGTATTATTTATTAGTTCTTTGATTCCAGACCGCTTGGATGGTGTAAGGTATTTCTTAAGATGGATAACCTCGACTTTGTTTTTCAATTTGTTTCTGTTGTTCTTGCTTGAAACACTGATAAATGTGTCTTTATACACAGGGCGTGTGGGTTCCAAGGAAGACAAAGAACAACAAACACTGAGTTCCAGGCAAAAATTCTAGAGGAATGAGCCTGTGAATCAGTTACAGAAATAAATATATTGTCAAGGAACAGCTGCAAAACAGTGTTTAATTATATTCTGTTGATTGACAATGTTTTGACTTCCATTAATCATTTTGGTAAAGTCAAATCTTACTCTCTGATATGGTCTTCATACTCATGACCTTCAGAAATCTCTTTAACTTCAGTTTCTTGATCATGCTATTCCTAATGTAATCTGGGTCTCACCCGTGTGCTAGCTTCAGCCCCGGGACCACACAGCAGATTAGTCAGTTTTCAGTTCAGTCTGACATTCAGGGTCACTCTCACCTCAACTCATCCATTCCAGTTTGCCTGCAGATGAGCTTTGGAGTGGGTCTATGGTCCGGAATAGTGATCCGGGGGTTTGGGGGGCACTTGTACCCATGTGCTCAAAGATACACTGTAGACACAGCTTATGCAAAGTCAAACTGTTTACTTCTTCCAACTCTTCAACAGACAGTACTTCAAGCCTTTAATATGCAGTCCAAACAGCATATAAACTCCAACTTAATTTTAGCTCCATTCTGATTTCTCTTTCCTCAGGGGAACTCCTATACCACTTCTCCTCTCAGGTATATTTACGGGGATACCTCATAGGTACTCAACATGTACATATATACAGTTCAGCTAGGTTGGACCAATAAATCACCATTCAAATGCATACATTTGTGTGTAGGAAAAAAGAGTGGGAAAAGGTCTCATCAGTCAATAGGTTGATGCTCCACTCATTGTTAAGGAGCCATATTCAAGGCCCTCAGTGATTAATATAATCGTTGACCAGAAAAACACCCTTCCATCCAAAAACGAGTAATGTACACAAAATATTGCCAAATTAATTCTCGTTCTACCGCCTTCCCAACGAATCTTTTCCGGAGATGGGAAGGCGGTAGAACGAGAGGACATGAAATGAGATTGAAGGGGGGCAGACTCAGGAAAGATGTCAGGAAGTATTTCTTCACAGAGAGGGTGGTGAACGCTTGGGATGCCCTCCCGCGGGAGGTGGTGGAGATGAAAACGGTAACGGAATTCAAACATGCGTGGGATAGGCATAAAGGAATCCTGTGCAGAAGGAATGGATCCACAGAAGCTTAGCTGAAATTGGGTGGCGGGGGGAAGAGGGGTTGGTGGTTGAGAGGCTAGGATAGGGGAGGGCAGACTTATACGGGGTCTGTGCCAGAGCCGGTAATGGGAGGCGGGACTGGTGGTTGGGAGGCGGGAAATACTGCTGGACAGACTTATACGGTCTGTACCCTGAAAAAGACAGGTACAAATCAAGGTAAGGTATACACATATGAGTTTATCTTGGGCAGACTAGATGGATCGTGCAGGTCTTTTTCTGCCGTCATCTACTATGTTACTATGTTACTATGTAATTATGTAAACTATGCTGAGTGACCAGCAGTATATTAATAGAGCAGTGTGGTGCTTATCCTTGGCTGCACAAATCCCGACAGACATCTGTTTCGTCATCGCTTTGTTGAGAGATTGAGGCTTGGAACAGTAACTTCACATGGCACCAGCAAAAGGCATGTGAAGTTACTGTTCCAAGCCTCAATCTCTCAACAAAGTGACGGTGAAACGGATGTCCGTCGGGATTTCTGGAGCCAAGGATAAGTACCACACTGCTCTAGCTATTAATATACAGCTGGTCACTCAGCACAGTTTATATAATTAATTTGGCAATATTTTGTGCACATTACTTGTTTTTGGATGGAAGGGGGGTTTTCTGGTCAATGATTACATTAATCACCGAGCATCTTGAATATGGCTCCTTAACAATGAATGGAGCGTCAACCTGGAGCGTGGACAGACGACAGCCCTCTTCTTCTTGTGGAAATAGGAAGTTATATCAGAGGAGGGCCGGACACAGTGAGGGAAGGCCCGACGAGGTGATTTGATTCTTTTACACACAGAGCAGACACGATGCGCTGCGTCGCCGCTTCACAGATTTTTTTTTAAAGGCAGGGTGCCGGTGGCAGGAGAAGAGGGCTGTCATCTGTCCATGGAGCTGAGGGTAGGCAGGTGCGGACTGGGTCGGGGGGGGGGGGCTCAGATGGGAGAAGGGGCCTGGAGCTGGAACTGGGGTCTGAGAAGGAGGGAGAATGGGGCCATGCCTAGGGCAGGTGGGAGAATGGGTCTGGGGCTAAAAAGGGGGGCCCTAATGAAAGGCATGTGGATGAACGGGACTGGAACTGGGGGCTGAAAAGGAGGGTAGGTGGGATAAGGGGGCTAGTACTGGAACTGGGGGCTGAAAAGGGGCAGGGGCTGAAACTGTGGGTACTGGGGGCTGAAAAGGGGATAGGGAGAAGTGGCTGGGTCTAAAGCTTGGGACTGGTAGGAGAAAAGGGCTGGGGCTGAAACTGGGGACTGGTGTGATAGTGGGGCTGAAAAGGGGGGGCAGGTGGGAGATATGGGCTGGGGCTGGAACTGGGGGCCGAAAAGAGGGGGCAGAGAGAGAGAGGGGACAGATCCTGGATGGAAGGGGGAGCGAGAGGGAGGGAAGACCCTGGATGGATGAGAGAGGGAGGACAAATGGTGGATTGAAGGGGCAGAGAGAAAAGGCAGAAGTGGTTGGAATGGGGAGAGAGAGTGAGGGCAGACAGGGGCAGATGGTGGATGGAAGGGGCAGAGATAAAGGGCAGATGTGGATGGAAGGAAGAGAGAGGGCAGACAGTGGATGGAAGTACATAAGTACATAAGCACTGCCATACTGCGAAAGACCAAGGGTCGATCAAGCCCAGCATCCTGTCTCCGACAGCGGCCAATCCAGGCTTCAAAAACCCGGCAACCCCCCCCCCCCCCCCCCCCCGAAAAAAATTAATAATGTTCAATGGACTTTTCCCTCAGGAATCTGTCCAAACCCCTTTAAATTCCATAAGGCCAGCTGCTGTCACTACATTCTCTGGCAACGAGTTCCAGAGTCAAACTACACGCTGAGTAAAGAAAAACTTTCTCCTATTTGTTTTAAATCTACCATATTCTAGTTTAATATTGTGTCCCCTGGTTTTGTTGTTGTTTGAAAGTGTAAACAATCGCTTCACATCTGTCCGCTCTACTCCGCTCATTATCTTGTAGACTTCTATCATATCACCCCTCAGCCGCCTTTTCTCCAAGCTGAACAGCCCTAACCTTCTCAGCCTTTCCTCATAGGGAAGTCGTTCCATTCCCTTTATCATTTTCATTGCCCTTCTCTGCACCTTTTCTAATTCCTTTATATCTTTTTTGAGATGTGGCGACCAGAATTGGACACAATACTCGAGGTGCGGTCGTACCATGGAGCGAGACAACGGCATTATAACATCCTCGTGTTGGTTTTCCATTCCTTTCCTAATAATACTCAACATTCTGTGTGCTTTCTTAGCCGCCGCAGCACACTGGACAGATGTTTTTAACGTCTTATCAACGATTACTCCCAGATCCCTTTTTAGGTTCGTAACTCCTAATGTGGAACCTTGCATGAAATAGCTGTAATTCGGGTTCCTCTTATCCACATGCATCACTTTGCACTTCTCAACATTGACCTTCATCTACCACTTGCACGCCCAATCCCCCAGTCTGGTGAGGTCCTCCTGTAATCTTTCACACTCCTCCTGTGACTTGACGACCCTGAAGGGGCAGGGAGAGAGGGCAGACATTGGATGGTGGGGACAGCAAAGGACAGACACTAGATGGCAGAGAGAGAGAGCGAAGACAGATGCTGGATGGAAGGAAGACACTGAAAAGAAGATGAGGAAAGCAGAAACCAGAGACAACAAACTGTAAATAAAATATATATTTTTATTTTTTTGCTTTAGGATAAAGTAGTATTATAGCTGTGTTAATAAATGTTTATAAATAGAACATGTAAATAAGGTAATCTTTTTACTGGACTAATTTTAATACATTTTGACTAACTTTCAGAGAACAAAACCCCCTTCCTCAGGTCAGGATAGGGTACTGTAATAGCACTATACTGTATTGACCAAAGGAAGGAGGTTTTGGTCTCTGAAAGCTAAATGTATTAGTCCAATAAAATGGTATTATTTTATTTTCTATATTTGTTTTATTTCTATTTGTTAATTTGTAAAGTGGTGATTGGTATTTGTTAGTGTTTTCAAATTTACATCTGCTGTCTTTATATTTTGCACAGTACTAGAGGACATTTTCTGTTTCTGTGATGTTGCATTGTATGCAGAGTCTGGCATCTTGGGGGTTCAGTTTAATTTTTGTCTAAATAGAAAGTTTATGATTACTTATTCTATAATGGATTTGGGTGTATCTGTGTTTGTGAAAAAGACATGGCTTTCAGTTCGCATTGACTATGCAGGATCGACGATCTGTACTATTCTTTCTGGTTTCGTTTTACAATAGGTAAATTGATGATCTAGTGCTCACTGTAGTGTTTAAGATGCTTTCCTTTTCCTTGTGTGACTCGTAGAAATTACTGCTTATGGTATGGTAGAATTTCTCTATAGCTCCTGAGTGTTTTGTATTCTCGGAGGGAGGTGTTTAAAAAATGACCGGCCCCGAGTGTCAACTACCCTAGGTACGCCACTGCCTACCTCAAATCAACTTCCGCTTCTGGCAAATACAGGGTAGTAACATCTGTTATGGTCCCACAACTCTTTCCCAGGCTCTGCTCAGGTACTGCAACCAACAAGAACATCTGGTCCTCCCTGATCTGTTCATCTGTTCAACTGTCTGCTCTCACAATGAGCCCCGCCCTCCTGACCAGACAGGCTAGCATATGTATTCTTAAGGTGGCTCTGCTTCATTAAGGGAGTGTTCTTAAGGAAACCCAACCTTACACCACCCACTCCATCACAATTCCATTAACATATTGTTATAAAGTCACATCCAGAATAGTTGGGCTAAGGCAGTTTCAGTCTGAAATACAAGTCCCAGAAGTCATTGCAGGCAAAGAGCCAGGGGGTGAGATGAGGAACCCGGACTGGACTCCTAACTGCAATAGGGGAAGACATGGGTGTAAGCTGGCAGGATGTGTAGATTGGCTGCCACTAGGGGGTAAGAGATAGGAAACCCTGTGTGCAGGAGCTCCTCATTAGTCTAATGCTTACCTCAGCTGGTATGGGTGTGGTGGAAGCTAATGGAAGAATGATTGGTTGTGAGAGCAGAAGCCAGGGATTGATTAGGCAGGTGGGAAGGAGTCCGAGGGGAGTTCAGTTCAGGAGGAGAGAAGCAGTTGCAGGCTGAAAATCCTTGGGCAAGAAAGGTCCCTAAAGTACTGAAGCAGGCTGAAATCTCTTGGGTGCGAGGAAGTTCCTAAAGTATTGAAACCTCCTGAAAGTAAAGGCTGCTTTGTGATTTAACTGGGATGATGAACTGATTGAACTGTTTGTCTTGGGAATTGAACTACTGTTTATTGTGCACTGGATAAAGAGCCCAGACTGAAGCTGACTGTGAGCCTTTATTGAATCCTGGTATGTGCTGATAACCTACTGCTTAAAGGGGACTATTTGCCACATACTTTCAGGTGGCTTATATGTGCTTAAGATTGAAGGTGAATGCTGCTGTTGGAACTGTGTATCAGGACTACTAGAAACTTGCATGGAATAAAAGCCTTAAAATTGAAGTTGCTGGTGGACATTGGTTTTCTTGACTGTACCAGGAGCCTGTGGCTCAAGGAGATTGTTCTATCCTTGGCTGCACAATTATGGTGGAGTTATGTTTGTCAAATGTATAAGTATTAAACAAAAAAGCAAAGTCTTGGTGTCAATTTGATTCACTTCTTAATTAAAAAAAATAAATTAAATAATTAAAATGTATGATGTGTGCTCAGAACCAAGTGTTACCCTTATAAGTGAACACCCACCAGACCCATCATTGCACACTGAAAAAATAAAATCCTTTTAACAGTCTTATTCACTGAGATGCAGGTATAGTTTCTGAAGACAGATCAACTAATACTGTATGTAGTGACAGATATTTCTTCAAGTGTTACTCAAAACCCAGTCTCTATAGAAAATCAACTTATCTGTAACTCCTCATCAATAGATAACTAGTCTACAGATGGAATCACAACGGTGAGTGCTTCACTATATTCCTCTGCGTCAACAGTTCTCACACGATAATCCCCTTGTTTAATTTATTATTTTGGTCAGGTGTGTTTCAAGTTTTAAGCCCCGTTTGTATTTTTTCATTGTAAATATATAAGTATGGGATAGAAATAGCTGAGAGGGAAGGATAAACTTTACACATAAGGAAACAGCAATAATAACCTTCAAAGAGATCAGACTACAATGAAGAGGAAATGAGTGTTTGATTCGCAACAGCATCAATTACAGACCATATAGCATTAAACTGCCACTACAGTGGAGATGAGGAGAGGGATAGCCATAATTTTTTATGATCAACTTGTTTTGGTAGTTTGTGCTTATGAGGTGCCAGAGAAGAACCTGAAATGTCTGGCCGTGAAATCTAGTAACTTAGAAATATAACTGTGCTACTAGCTTACTATCCTCTTGAAAGTGAGCAGGTGAAATGCAATCCTTTAATTCAGTTTATCTGGATGGTAAGGTTGGATTTAAATGAGTTGATAGTGTAAGATTTTAAGGTGCATATAGATGTAGGTAGAAATGAGAAAGGGTTGATACCATTGTCTTCTTAGAAATAGTGAAAGATCTAGGGGAACACACCTTAGATTTACTTTTTGTGACTGACTCTTCAAACTCAAAATTAGATTTTGGGATAGAGGAGAGTAGACCAGTACCTTGGTCTGGCCAACTTTTCCTGTAACTGGAGCCAGATCGGTGTGAAAAGAAACAGGGAGAGAAGAGAGTTTAAACAGGTTAGAGGAAATGATGCAATACGAATGGATCCTCAGGAGCTTAGCCGAGATTGGGTGGCAGAGCCGGTGGGGGGAGGCGGGGCTGGTGGTTGGGAGGTGGGGCTAGTGCTGGGCAGACTTATACGGTTTGTGCCAGAGCCGGTAGTGGGAGGCGGAGATGGTGGTTGGGAGGCGGGGATAGTGCTGGGCAAACTTATACGGTCTGTGCCAGAGCTGGTGGTGGGAAGCGGGGCTGGTGGTTGGGAGGCGGGGATAGTGCTGGGCAGACCTATACGGTCTGTGCCCTGAAAAAGACAGGTACAAATCAAAGTAAGGTATACACAAAAAGTGGCACATATGAGTTTATCTTGTTGGGCAGACTGGATGGACCGTGCAGGTCTTTTTCTGCCGTCATCTACTATGTTATAACTAGATGTGTTCTACATAAATTAATAGGGATGTACAGACAAAAACATTTTTTGCTTAGTTTCCTATGTTGTGAACAGGTATTTTAATTTTGTTTCCTTTTGTTTTTATAAATTTATAAGGCACAATTGGACAAGAAAAACACTGATGCAAAAGGAAACAAACCCAGGGATGGGGCAGAACTGCACTAGCCTGCCCTGGGCTACGCCCTGTAAGGCCAATCAGAATACAAGAACTAAGATAACCAGAAATACAAAACACAGTTAGGCATAGTATACTCTCAGGAGGCAGAATAGCTCCTCATAGAAGGTGGCTGCCTTCCAAGTCAAAAGTCACATGTTTGAGGCTGACTTGTGCATGATAGCTATTAACACTGGTTTTAAAAATGCTGAAATTTAATGTCACTGGAAATAAACCTGTCATTTTGGGATCTGTCCTATCCTTTCAGGTTAGATTCAGATTTAGCAGAGTTCTTCTATTGGCTTTTTTTTTTTTAATTTATGTGTGCTGAGTCATGGCTTGTTAATTGTGTTACAGAATCCGTTGTGTCAGGTACAAAAAAAAAATGTTAGCCCACTAGGGACAAAGAACGTACCTGCATTTAATAAAAACATAAACTGCTTTGATTGAATCACAGAAAGGCAGTATGTCATTACCCATACCCTAACATAGCTGTACTACCTGATTAGCTTCAGTGAGAGGCTTTCACTAAGTCCTTTTATGTTTTTAACCACATGATTAGCACACGCTGATTTGGCAGTTGCTACAGGACATTTGAGCGCATCCTGCAGTATGCCATTTTCAACTGCGTTAGGCACTAACAACGCAGCTTAGTAAAAAGGTTCCTAAATCAGTCATTGACTAACTCAGTGGTTCCCAAACCTGGTCCTGGAGGCACCCCAGCCAGACAGGTTTTCAGGATATCCACAATGAATATTCATGAGAGAAATTTGCATGCAGTGAAGGCAGTGCATGCAAATCTCTTTCATGAATATTCATTGTGGATGGGGTGCCTCCAGGACCAGGTTTGGGAAGCACTGGACTAATTGCATGGCATCATCCCCTTTCCACGTGAGAGATATTTGCTGATTAGCCAGGTTTGAATTGGTTCCTGATTTGTACACCCCTTTGACTGATCCTTTGTAAAGTCTCACTGATGAACAGCTCGTTCCATCCCACTTTCTTTCCTGGATTTTAACTCCCATTTTCTTAGCACCAGTCATTGTTTTTTTAGATGGAGGAGTACACTAACATTCAGATGAAGATGTTTGGTGTTTATTCTGGTCACTATAAAGCCGCTAGCTTTCCCACTTTCTGTTTCAATGCATGAAACCTAGACAATGATTTCAGAACCTTAAATGCTCTGGTGGGAAAATAAAGTTTCAATACTCGTTTAGTTCAATGCCATTGTTTTGGAGACTTCCATTCCATTTTCTCAGCAGCTATCTTTAGCCTCGGGGAAACAATATAATACTCTGTCTTGATTATGATTTTTTTCTCTTGTGTCCCAGTCTGCAATCTTGTGCTACAGAAAAAAAGAAATGTTATTTGTACATTTGGGAAGTAACAGCCAGTAAGTTCAACAAAGCAAGAAACAACAGAATTAGTCTGGTTTGAGAATTTGCCCTGCATGTGTACATGCAAATGTATTATAGGACCTCGGGAAAAGATATTTGAAGAAACTTACAGGAATTCATTAGACTAAATTGTTACTTGCAATAGGAAAGAGAAGAGACATCTGGGGGTGGTTTATTTATTTAGGTTTTGCTCACACCTTTTTCAGTAGTAGCTCAAGGTGAGTTACATTCAGGTACTCTGGATATTTCTCTGTCCCAGGAGGGCTCACAATCTAAGTTTGTACCTGAGGCAATGGAGGGTTAAGTGACTTGCCCAAGATCACAAGGAGCAGCAGTGGGATTTGAACCAGCCACCTCTGGATTGCAAGACTGGGGTTCTATCCACTAGGCCACTCCTCCACTCCACCAGTAACCCATTCCTCCTCTCCACTCTACTTGTCTCATTAGGCAGGGTGAGGCAACCACCTCAGATGGCAAATCTTAGGGGGTAGCAGCAAGTGCCCACAAAATGCACCTGCAGTGGCTGCCTCACTTTACATTGTGGTGGACACAAGCTATTTTAGGTTTTTTTCCTCCTCCTCCCACCCTGGTGCAGGGCTGCCGAAAGGGGCGGGGGCAGGGGGGAACAAAATTTCCCGGGCCCGGGCTTCCAAGGGGGGCCCAGCGCCGGGGCCAGGCCGCCAGCGCTGCAGTCCCCGGTCTCACCTGCCTGCCCTTGGCTCCGTCCGCCACCGGGCCCCCTGCATTAAGATCGGCAGTGCCTCAGCTCCATTTGGAAAGGCAGATCGCCTCCCTTTGGGCCCTCCCTGTGTCCCGCCCTCGCGGAAACCGGAAGTTACATCAGTCGAGGGCGGGACACAGTGAGGGAAGGCCCGAAGGGAGGTGATCTGCCTTTCCACACGGAGATGAGGCACTGCTGATTTTAATGCAGGGGGCCCGGTGGCGGACGGAGCCGAGGGCAGACAGGTGAGACCGGGGACTGCAGCGGCGGCGGTGGGGAGGGGGCAGGGGGCGAGGGCGGCGGTGAGGGGGGTGGCCTTGCCCAGGGCCCGGCTTAGTCTCTCGGCGGCCCTGCCCTGGTGAAGATGATGCCATTATGAGAAGGGGCAGTTAGAGCAGAAGGACACTTGAATGCAAATGAATACCAGCAGAAGCATGGGTATTTAGTCAGTGTCCATGCTGACCATCTGCCAGTCTCCCTCCCTCCCTCCTTCCATCGCAGAAAGTCTGTATCAGAGGCTGTATGACTAGCAGATGCTGAGCATGCACATGGGCTCCAAGGCCTTAGACTGCTCTTGTTCACTTCTCCTGCAGACCTAAGAGGCATGATGAAGATGGCAACCATGACAAGGGAAAGGGAAGTGTGGGCAATGCTAGATCAAGGAGGTAAGGAACAAAAGGAGAGACAATAGATGGGAGAGAGTAGATAAAACAGTACTAAAGAAGGCCCTCAGAAATATAACTCACCCATAAGAACATAATAGTAGCCATACTGGGTCAGAGCAGCCCAGTATTCTGTTTTCCAAACAAAGGCCAAGCCAGGTCATAAGTACCTGTCAGAAACCCAAATCGTGGCAACACTCCATACTACAAATCCCATGGCAAGCAGTTGCTTCCCATCTCTTTCTCAATAGCAGACTATGGACTTTTCCTCCAAGAATTTGTCCAAACCTTTTTTAAACCCAGATACGCTAACCGTTGTTACCACCTCCTTCGGCAAAGAGTTCCAGAGCTTAACTGCAAATTGGTGGGAAAATGTGGGATACAAATGCTACAAATAAATAAACTATTCGTTGAGTGAAAAAGTATTTCCTTCTATTTATTTTAAAAGTATTTCTATATAGCTTCCTTGAGTGTCCCCTAGTCTTTGTACTTTTGGAACGAGTACAAAATCGATTTAGTTCTACTCATTCCAAACCACTCAGGATTTTGTAGACCTCAATCACATCTCCCCTCAGCCGTCTCTTTTCCAAGCTGAAGAGCCCTAACCTCTTCAGCCTTTCCTCATACGAGAGGAGTTCCATCCCCTTTATCATTTTAGTCGCTCTTCTTTGAACCTTTTCTAATTCCCCTATATCTTTTTTGAGATATGGCGACCAGAACTGAACGCAATACTCAAGGTGCAGACGCACTATGGAGCGATACAAAGGCATTATAGTATTTTTGGTCTTACTCACCATCCCTTTCCTAATAATCCTAATAATTCCTAGCATCCTGTTTGCTTTTTTGGCCGCCCATTCAACGGTCCATAAATTCTGTTCTGCTATAGAGGGTGGACAAGTTTTTCATTCACTGGGTCTTCATAGTACACCGTGGCAATTTATGTAACATGCACCTGAGAATCCTTGTATTTTCAAAATACTGTATCTAATACTATAATGTGAAAATATTAATATCCTGTACACGATGTACAACTAACAATCCTCTTCCTGGCAACATACACACTGTAAATTGCTTAAACGTTTATACTGATAACTGCAACAGTCCGTACTTGTACACAATCCTTACTTATACACAAAGCAATACAGTATATCATATGTACTGTAAATACCATAAAATCCGCTTTCAAATATCAAAACAGTCAACGGTAAACATTTTACTTATCTCTAATGTATGCTTATTAGGTATTTCATTGGTATCATGTTGACATCGTATTATATCGATCCAGCTTATTTTCAAAAGAGATCGCCGGCCATCTTCCGAAACAAATAGGGAGATGACCGGCCATCTCCTGAAGCCGGCCAAATTGGTATAACCGAAAGCCGATTTTGGCCGGCTTCAATTGCTTTCCGTTGCGGAGCCGGCCAAACTTCAAGGGGGCGTTTCGGCAGGGTACAGAAGGCAGGACGGGGGCGGGATGGGGGCGTGGTTATGAGATGGCCGGCTTCGCCTGATAATGGAAAAAAGATGGCCAGCTCTAACAAGCATTTTGCCGGCTTCACTTGGTCCATTTATTTTTACGACCAAGCCTCAAAAAAGTGCCCCAATTGACCAGATGACCACCGGAGGGAATCGGGGATCACCTCCCCTTACTCCCCCAGTCGTCACCAACCCCCTCCCACCGAAAAAAAAATTAACATTTTTTTTCCAGCCTCTATGCCAGCCTAAAATGTCATACCCAGCTCCCTGACAGCAGTATGAAGGTCCCTGGAGCAGTTTTTAGTGGGTGTAGTGCACTTCAGGCAGGTGGACCTAGGCCCATCCCCCCCCCTACCTGTTACACTTGTGGTGGTAAATGGGAGCCCTCCAACACCCCCCCCCCCCAAAAAAAACACTGTACCCACATGTAGGCGCCCCTCTTCACCCTTTAGGGCTATGGTAGTGGTGTAGAGTTGTGGGGAGTGGGTTTTGGGGGAGATTTGGGGGGTTCAGCACCCAAGGTAAGGGAGCTATGCACCTGGGACCAATTTTTGAAGTCCACTGCAGTGCCCCCTAGGGTGCCTGGTTGGTGTCCTGGCATGTCAGGGGGACCAGTGCACTACAAATGCTGGCTCCTCCCACGACCAAATACCTTGCATTTTGCCGGGTTTGAGATGGCCGGGCCCGGTTTCCATTATGGCCGAAAACCGAAGCCGGCCATCTCTAAACCCGGCGATCTCAACATTTCAACTAAACGTTGACATTTAGCCGGCCCCAACCGTATTATCAAAAGAAAAGATGGCCGGCCATCTTTTTCGATAATACGGTTGGCTCCGCCGCTTTGCAGAGCCAGCCCCGAAGATGGCCGGCCATATAGATGGCCAGCGCCGTTCAATTATGCTCCTCCACGTTATTTGACTGTTCTTCCAAGCTGTCTATTATTGCATAGTTTGTATTTTACTGACATTTATCATGTTTCTGTTATATGATTGTTGTACAGTGCTGTTGAATACGTATATTTCTGATACTGTTTCATGTTAGTCCTATTCCCCCCTCTTTACAAAGCTACCCACTGTATCGGCATTAGCGCACTGGCAGCCACTAGCGTGCCTTAGTAAACAGGGTGGATTATTAGGTTTCAATTTGCTGTTTCCAAATTTACCTCATTGATTGCATTTATGTTTATATTTGGTCATTTTGCTATTGCTATGCTGTTAACAATATTGCAGGTTTTATGTTGACCTATACCCAGGGCCGTGCCAAGCGTCTCTGGTGCCCCCCTGCAGACTACCAGTTGGCGCCGCCGCCCCCCCCCCCCCCCCGCACCTGCCTGGCTCCAAGGCAGCGATTCCCCTATCTCCCTGAGCCCTACCCTCCCACCCATCCATGCCCATCTGTCCCCTGCCCCCGCCATTCATCCCGATCAAGCAATTCCCCTCTCTCCCTTCCATAAACCCTGCCCTCCCATCTATGCTCCTCTCTCCCCTGCCCTCCCGCTCCCATGTAGAAACTGCCCGCCCTCTTCTCCCCCACCCCAAGATCCCTTTCCTTTTTTTTTCTTTTAAATTTACCTTCCTCCGGCAGCGCAGCGTCAGTGAAGGAGGCGGCGCTCCCAGTCCCGACGTCTCTAGCCTTCCATTGGTTTGATCAGTGTTCCGCCTTCTTCTGAGTCATCCTTGACAGAACACTGAGCGAACCAATGGAAGGCTAGAGACGTCGGGACTGGGAGCGCCGCCTCCTTCACTGACGCTGCGCTGCCGGAGGAAGGTAAATTTAAAAGAAAAAAAAGGAAAGGGATCTTGGGGGGGAGAAGAGGGCGGGCAGTTCCTACATGGGAGCGGGAGGGGCAAGGTAAGCACGCAGCGGCGGCGCCCCCCAGAGGATGGCGCCCCCCTGCGGCACTTACCCCGCTTACCGCATCGGCACGGCCCTGCCTATACCTGCAGTATATTACCTTGGGTGAATCTCTTCATAAAGGTGGTTAATATAGCCTAATCAATCAATCAATCAATCAATCAATAAATAAATAAAGGCCTTATCTTATATTTCAGCGTCATCTCATAACCTTGAAAGTTAGCAAAATCTGTTCTGTGCATTCTGGCACATGGAAAAATTGAAGATGATAAAGCAGAGTCCTTCTACTAAAACAGATTCATTTGCAAAAGTTATGGACAGTCATTGTTTTGGAAATTAAATCAGTCATTACATTTCTAGCACGTTGTTTCAAAGCGTGTGTGCCCGTTGTGGTGGGTGAAGCCTATTAAGTAGATGAGTAACCACTATATTTCACATACGTCGAAAAAAAAAGTGTAAAGGCAGTGACAGGTACAACATGTAACTAATCACAGCACATGCTCAACACTTCAAGAGTTAATGAGGCACAAACTGAACCTAAATGATCTCTTGGGTCTTTAGAAAACATCTTTGCTTGCTTTTCCACTGAAGCAACTGTAATGCAAATACTCTTTGGAGCTATTTATTTCTCCAAATGAAAGGTCTGTGACATATTTTCACAATGACCCAAGCACCTGTAATGTTATGCCCAAGAGAAACACACAGGCATAAAGGGAAAGGGATCAGTTTCCTCTACTTAATTGCTTATGAAAAACATAAGCAGCATGCTGCACTGGGTTGTCGGAAAATCAGCTTTTAAAAGGGTGTAGTTTGTTATTGGTAACCAAAGACACTGCCGCTGGAGACCATTCATATTTCTTGTCACATGGATGTTGAGATGTGGGAGTTAGGTTCACTGCCCCACCCTCGTGTCAAACGTGATGACGTCGAGGGCGGAGCAATGTCAGCAAATTGAAGGTGGCGTGGCGTGCCGAGGTCCGCAATAATGGCGGACGAACGCCGACGGGGTGAGTAGGGGGGGGGAGGTCCGGAAGGAAACCGTGCTAGCGCCCGTTTCATTGCCGCAAGAAACGGGCATGTTTTACTAGTAAATAAATAAAATGTTAAAGACCCATCTGTTTAAGAAGTACTCAGGGGTGTGATTGATTCTAATGGATCTTTTGTTAATCATTGTGTTATAATTTGTCCTGGGTATGCCCAGCCTCTAAGTTTGTGAGCCACACTGAACCAGAAATGGCATGTGTGGGGGTATAAATGTTATTATGTAATGTAATGATATTTAAAATTTAAAGGAGTCAGCCTCTGTCCTGGCAGAATTAATAGTTGAAGGGATGGCCGACTGTTTTCTCCCCAATCCTTTTTCTTGGTTTCCTCCTCGTATTACACAAGAAGGGGTCTGCAGGTAAAAATCTTTTTCAAATTTTTTCTTCATTTAATGTAGTTTTTTTTCCTTTTTTTTTCATTGTATGCTAAAAAGTACTAGGGTACACTAACAGTAAAGTCACTATTGACAAAATATGCGCATGCATACTGTGCTACTTTACAAATGCCCCAACTACACGATGAAAACCCCATCAGACTGGTTCATCGAGTACCTCACCAAACATATCACATACAGGTTTGAAAGAGCTCAGTTTTCAACAGACAAAGGTAACGTGGAGGGGCATAATCGAACGGAGGCACCCATCTATAAGGGCGGCCATCTCTAATGACTGCCCCGTTAAGCGGCGTACCCGACTGTATTATCGAATCAAGATGGCCGGCCATCTTTCGTTTCGATAATACGGTAAGGGCCGGCCAAATCTCAACATTTGGGCCGCCCTTAGAGATTGCCGGCATTAGAGATGGCCGCCATTAGTTTTCGCCGATAATGGAAACTAATGGCAGCCATATCAAACCCGGCCAAATCCAAGCCATTTGGTCGTGGAAGGAGCCAGCATTTGTAGTGCACTGGTCCCCCTCACATGCCAGGACACCAACCGGGCACCCTAGGGGGCACTGCAGTGGACTTCACAAATTGATCCCAGGTGCATAGCTCCCTTACCTTGGGTGCTGAGCCCCCAGAACCCCCTCAAAACCCACTACCCGCAACTGTACAACACTACCATAGCCCTTAAAGGGTAATGGGGGGCACCTAGATGTGGGTACAGTGGGTTTCGAGTGGGTTTTGGAGGGCTCCCATTTACCACCACAAGTGTAACAGGTAGGTGGAGGATGGGCCTGGGTCTGTCTGCCTGAAGTGCACTGCAGTACCCACTAAAAACTGCTCCAGGGACCTGCATAGTGCTGTGATGGAGCTGGGTATGACATTTGAGGCTAGCATAGAGGCTGGCAAAAAATGTTTATTAATTTTTTTGGGGGGTGGGAGGGGGTTGGTGACCACTGGGGGAGTAAGGGGAGGTGATCCCCGATTCCCTCTGGTGGTCATCTGGTCAGTTCGGGCACCTTTTCGAGGCTTGGTCGTGAACAAAAAGGGACCAAGTAAAGTTGGCCAAATGCTCGTCAGGGCCGGCCTTCTTTTTTCCATTATCGGCCGAGGCCGGCCATCTCTTAACCACGCCCTCGTCCCGCCTTCAGTACACTGCCAACACGCCCCCTTGAACTTTGCGACGGAATGCAGTTGAAGCCGGCCAAAATCAGCTTTCGATTATACCGATTTGGCCGGCCTTAGGAGAAGGCCGGCCATCTCCCGATTTGTGTCGGAAGATGGCCGCCCTTCTTCTTCGAAAATAAGCAGGCTAGTACTCACACCTATCCCCAGCAAGACCAGTGATATCACAAATTATTGATCAGTAGCCTCAATACTACTACTGACCAAAATGATGGCAGGTCTAGTAACACAGCAACTAATGGAATACTTGACAAAATTCTCAATTCTTCATAAATCCCAATCAGGGTTCAGACCAGAACACAGCACTGAGATGGTCATAACCACCCTGATAATGAAATTCAGAAGCATAATATGCCAAGGACAAAATGTATTACTACTACAATTCAACCTCGTAGACCATACCACACTAATGACACTGCTCGACAACATAGGAATCAGTGGTGCAGTGGCAACATGGTTCAATGGCTTCCTAAAGACCAGATCCTACATTGTAAAGATGTATAACCAAACATCATCCTCATGGATCTCTGAGTGCGGGGTACTACAGAGGTTGCCAATATCACCAATACTGTTCAATGTAATGATGGCAACACTTGGAAAAAATTGGAATTAATGTGTTTCAACCCATTTATATATGTAGACAATGTCACCATCTTCATACCTTTCCAAAACAATATCATAAACATACAGGACAAAATGAAAAAAAGGATTGGACCTCATGAAAGAAAGGGCAACAACTTTAAAACTCAAACTGAACAGAGATAAAACCAAATTCCTAGCACTATCCAGCCCACACAGCCTCGCATCCTACTAAAAATTCACAATCAACCAACAAACATACCACATGAAAATACAACTTAAGATACTAGTAATTATTCTCGACAAACATCTAACACTGGATATTAGCAGTAACATCAAAATGCTTCAGAACACTATGGAAATATGGAAACTAAGAAGAATAAGAGACTATTTCCCTAAACAATCTTTCCGGTTACTGATCCAATCAACGATACTATCACAACTAGACTACTGCAATGTAGCACATATAGGGTTCAAGGAACACACACTAAAATTGCTGCAAACAGTCCAAAACATGGCAGCAAGACTGATTTTCAAGAAATCGAAATACAAAAGAGCAATCACACTGCTTGAAAGACTACATTGGCTATCAGTCAAGGCAAGAATATTTTTCAAAGCAAACCCCCTAACCTTGAAGATACTATTTGGAATGGCACCCAAATATATGCTTAACATGATTGAACTATCCTCAAGAAATGCCAGTCCAGAAAACAGAAACTACCTACTCCTACATCTACCCAACTGCAAAAACACCATCTACAAAACTATCTACACAGCAGGATTTAGCTACCAGGGTTCTGAATGGTGGAACTGTATACCAAAAAACCATAAGAAGTAGCACAAATCTCTTCCAGTTCAGAAAAGAAACGAAAACCTACCTCTTCAAGAAATTCTACAGTTAATCACAAAGATATTGTTGCCTTCCTTTCAAATCTACCTCTTCAACAACAATATAAATAAATATCACCAAAACTCTACAAATGAACACAAAAGCTACCGCTACCTTTTCCACTTCAAATTTCTCTCTTCAAAAACTCTATGAATAACCACATGAACTATAGATGCCCTCTCCACTGTGCACAGCACTATTGTAACTCTACCAAAATGTAAATTATATGCCACTTTGAACCGAAATTTGTTTTTCGCTAATAGTGGGATAGAAGAATGCATAAATAAATAAATAAAAATAAAAAATAAACAAGAAGTAACATGTATTGTTTTAGGTTATCATATATTAATTACCTCTACTACTACTACTACTTCTATTACTGTGTAATGTAATGTAATATATTTTTTGTATCCCGCCAACTTCCACTATTAGTGGTTCAAAGCAGGAAACAAAGTATCAGAAAACAGTAAATGAAAAAAATCAAAAGAAATAAAACAAATCTATTGAGTTAAAAAAAAAAAACATTTAAACAAATAAGTTTTAAGATTCTTGTGAAATTTCAGATAATTAAAAGAGCTTTGAAGCATAATAGGAAGAGTGAGCCAAAACTGAGGATCCAGATAACAAAAAGACATCTCAAAAACTTTCTTACATTTAACTCCTAAAAGAGATGGCATTAGCAAACGCAAAGGCATGGGCGTAGTTAGGGGGGGCACTGCCACCCCAAACGCAGGGCCAGCGCAACACTGCAGGCAGCTCTCCCTCCGTCCCGCCCTCAGCTCCCCGACCGACAGCCCTCCTCCCCATTCCTCCCCCCCCCCCCGCATTTAACCCTTTTATTTTCAGTGGCAGCGATGGCAGTGAAGAAGAAAGCACTGCGGGCTCGCCTCCAGCTTCTCCCTTCCCTCACAGTGTCCCGCCTTCTGCGATGATGTATTTCTTGTTTCCGCAAGGGCGGGACACTGTATGAGGGAAGGAAGAAGCTGGAGGCAAACCCGCAGTGCTTTCTTCTTCACTGCTGTTACTGCCACTGAAAATAAAAGGATTAAATGCGTGGGGGGGGGGGGGCAGGAATGAATGGAGAGGAGGGCTGTCGGGGAGCTGAGGGAGGAGAGGGAGAATCGCTGGACATGAATGGGAGGGGAGGGCAGGGGGAGAGAAGAGATTGCTAGACATGGAGAGGAGAGGAGGGGAGGGCAGGGGGAGAGAAGAGATTGCTGGACATGGAGAGGAGAGGAGCGGAGGGCAGGGGAGGAATGAGATTGCTGTACATGGAGAGGAGAGGAGGGCAGGGGGAGAGAAGAGATTGCTGGACATGGAGAGGAGAGGAGGGCAGGGGGAGAGAAGATATCGCTGGACATGGAGAGGAGGGGAGAGCAGGGGGAAAAAAGAGTGCTGGACAGGAGAGGAGGGGAGGGCAGGGGAGAGAGGAGAATTGCTGGACATGGATGGATGGAGGTGGCAGGGGAGAGAGGGAATTTGCTGGATATGGATGGATGGAGGAGAGGGCAGGGGAGAATGGAGAGTTGCACTGATGATTATCATCCAATTAACGCATGAGACTTTACCACTAAGTCAATGGGTGGTGGTAAGGTCTCAGGCCCAAAATGGACACATGCCAAATTTTATTTTGCCGCACGTCCATTTTTGTCTAAAAAAAGGCCTTTTTTACGAGCACACTGAAAAATAGATCTGCGCGCATCCAATACAAGTACCCATAGGCGGTCGGTGGCCCAACTGTTTGGGGAGGCTAAAGGGGGTGTGGCCAGGGGTGGAGCTTAAATCCATAATTGTCTGACAACACGCAGAAAAAATAAATAAATAAAAATAAAAGTCACAATTAATACCTTTTATTAAATTTAGATATTAGATATGTATCATATGTCAAAGGATAAAGTGGTTGCTCAAAGCATATTCTAACCACTATCACTCAACTGCAAAACATTATGCACAACTTTGTGCAAAAACACACTCAGAACCTTACTGTACCATAAATATTACACTGGGCAGAACCTAATACACCAATATACCACCCATATGGAAAATGCAGACTGTCAACAATATGAAACAAGGGATCATAGCATCACAATTCTCATGTAGAGCCACAAAACACCCTAATTCATGCTTAATGTGGGATAAAATGCCATAAATAAGTAAATAAATATAAACTTTTAATGTTGAGTACCTGATTCTCAAAGTGGACATATTCCAAACACTATAATGAAAATAAAATGATCTTTTCTACCTTTGTTGTCTGGTGACTTTTTCTGATCATGCTGGCCCAGTATCCGTTCTGCTGCTATCTGTCCTCAGTGCAGGTCAGGAAGTCATCCTCCTTAAATATTTCCCTGGCAATCCAGGACACCTCCAGCCAACCCCCCCTGCTTTCCCAGCAGTAAGGTAAACAAACCATAAACCAATTTCTACAACTGCTAGAGGGCTTTCACTGCAGCTCCTGCTGTGAGGATGGAGGTAAATCAACAATTTAATCCCCTCAGAGCAGCTGGACTCCACAGCTGATCCATTCTGCTACAGCAGGGGGGAGGCTTAGCCTCTCCAAGCCTCTTATACCGGGCGCCTATGCACGTACCTACAACAGCATAGGCCATTTTTTGGCGCACCTTAGTACCCTCTAATTAGGGTTACCATATGGCTCCGGAAAAAGGAGGACACATTGATCCAGTCCAGATTTTGTTTCCATTGAAAGCAATGGAAGTAAAACCCAGACTGGCTCAATCTGTTCTATTTTTTCTCCAGCCATATGGTAACCCTACCTCTAGTCTCATCAGGTTTTCAGGATATCCACAGTGAATATGCAGGAGATAGATTTACATACCAAGGAGGCAGTGCACATAGATCTATCTTCTGTTTATTCATTGTGGATATGTTGAAAACCTGATGGGACTGGGTGTGTCTCCAGGACTGGGTTGAGAATTTCTTGTTCTATATGACCATCTAGAAGGAAAGAAGCAGAATAGTATCTGTTCATCAGCCCCAGACAACTCGAGCTGCAAATGGACCCAAACTACTGAGACCTGCCTATATGATAAATGTTGACTATTAGTATTTGTATTGTTATCAGCTTCCCTGCCAGCTTGATAGAGCAACATCATCTCTTAGGGAGACCTCACTGTGTCCACTATATCATTTCATGTCAAAACCAAGAAGTGAAGTTGCCAACTGAATATGTGATCACACAGAAAACCTTTTGAATTGCAAAGAAATCAAGTACTTGTTTAAATAGCATAGCTGTGTTTAAAAGGATTGCTGTACAGCAGGTATAATAAATTACATGGGAACTAGGTATCATCATTACCCCTAGCACACGCCCTTAATAGGATAGCTCCTGCCACAGGAGATCTTAATAGAAATAAATTTGGATTAAATGAAAGAGAAGTTCTTGTATCGCTGTGCTGAATATTATTCTCAGGTCCCCAGTTATGAGACTTTTAGCTAAGTTTGAAAGACTGAGGCCAGTTGATGTAGTGTATCTAGATTTTCAGAAAGCTTTTGACTAAGTCCTTCATTATAGATTCCTGAGAAAATTAAAGAGTATGGGATAGGTTCTGTGGTAGATTGGGAACTGGTTAATAGAAAACAGAGGGTAGGATTAAATGCCTATTTCTCTCAGTGGAAAAAGTTGAATAGTGGAGTGCCACTGGGATCTGTACTGGGATCAGTGCTATTTAAGATATTAATAAATTATCTGGAATTGGGAATGAGTGAGGTGATTAAATTTGTAGATGACACGTGAAGCTATTCAAAGTTGTTAAAATGCATGAGGACTGTGAAAACTTGCAGGAAGATATTAGGGAATTGGAAACTGGGCATCCAAATGGCAGATGAAATTTAATGTGGACAAATGCAAAGTGATGCGCATTAGGAAGAATATTATAATGTCTCTGTATCACTCCATGGTGCAACCCCCATTTCCTCCCCCCCCCCCCCTCCTTTTTACACAGCAATGCTGACAAAGCCCATTCACTGGCAGCCACTAGGGCACATTTGTAAATGGGGAGGGGGTTTGAGCTTTGTGTGCAGTTCTGGTCACCATTTCTTTAAAAAGATATTGTGGAATTAGAAAAGATTCAAAGAAGAGTGACCAAAATGATCAAGGGGGTGGAACTCTTCTCATATGAGGGAAAGCTTAAGAGGTTAGAGCTCTTCAGCTTGGAAAAGAGACAGCTGAGGGTGAATATGATAGAGACCTATAAAATCCTGAGTGGAGTAGAATGGGTAAACATAAATCGGTTGTTTATTCTCAAAAAGTACAAAGACTGGGACACTCAATGAAGTTACATGATAATACTTTTAAAACAAATAGGAGAAAACATTTTTTCATGAAATGAGTAGTTAAACTCTGGAATTCATTGTCAGGCAATGTGGCAATAGCATTTAGCTTATCTGCATTTTAAAACGATTTGCAGAAAAGAAAAGCAGACCCACGTGGTGAAGTAAAACAAAATTTATTCAACGCAGATACATAAAATCAGCATATAACTTTCCTCTAACCGCCCAACATGGCCATGTTTTACCCTCTCAAGGGCTACGTCAGCGGCTTAGCATGAAACCAGCAGGAACAGTCCAATGTTTTCCCTGTCTGGTTAGTGCAGTGCAGCACAGAGAATAAGGCTCATAAGCAGTGAGTTGTCTTTCCCAAGCAGCTGCAGCCTGACACACAGGCTGCTCACAAATGATTGCACTAACCAGACAGGGAAAACAATGAATTGCGCCTGCTGGTTTCATGTTAAGCCTCTGACGTAGCCCTTAAGAGGGCGAAACATGGCCATGTTGGGCGGTTAGAGGAATGTTATATGCTAACTTTATGCATCTGCGTTGAATAAATTTTGTTTTATTTCACCACGTGGGTCTGCTTTTCTTTTCTGCTATTTTGGATTTTGCAGACCGTAATTTTTTCACAACTTTGATGTTTTCATGTTTTTCATACAGCCTAAAAACTGCAGGTATGTGATTTCTGGAGTTTGTTGCTGTGTTGATAAATGTTTCTCATGTTTAAAGACATAATTAGTCCAAACCTGAGGCTGAAATCTTGCAGGATTATGAAGTTGGTATCCCTCTATCTTGTGATATAAATAAGTCACGCACCCCGCTTTTGGTACCTTTTCGTTTACTGGGTCACATTTATTCAAATAATATCCTTCATCTTTCTGCAAATGTATCACCTCTGTGATAACTTCATGCCCAATTGTCAGACTCAGAACCTGTTGGTTACAAAATTACGTTGAGCATGTTCAATACTAAAGGATAAATAAACCCGAACGCTTCTTTGTGTGCTTTGAGCATGGCCTCTAGTGCACGCCATGAAGTATGGCTTCAGAGCACTTGTCATTACTCACTGGGAAATCCCAATTGTTTGCTCCTAGAGCTTTATAGATTATCATCATAGCCTTAAGTTTATTAGAACATTGATCACCTTAAGAAAAATGGTAAACAACCTCAGGGCCCCAGCAGTTCCTTTCCTAGCCTTGCCATCACATTTCTTGCATCTTACAGCCAATTTGCATGAGTTACGGTGGAGCATTTCCTCTATTTCCCAGACCTGCAGCACTTAAGCCTCCATTCTTTATGTCTGCTGCTGAGGTTTACCAGTTGCTGGTATCTTTTCTAACCTGTACAGTATCATCTGTAGAACACACAGCACCTTCTGTCTGCTCCCTTATCTGTTACTTCTTTACTCCATTAACAGCCAAACCAGCAGTGTTTATTATGCTAAAGGTAGCTTGCAGAAATCGCTTGATAAGTTTGTCAAGCAACAGAGAAGACCACACACATTAACTAGTGAGGCGCCTCTGTGTACTTGTCAGTTAGATCTCTAGTAATTTAGTGTTTCTCCCCCAGAAACAATAGCCATGATCTGCATGTCTGAAAAAAGAAAATGAAACTGTACAAAATAATTACCACACTAAATGTCAACTAAGAAAATTTACACTTGGATCCACATAACACGCAACATTTATTCCTTAATTGTCTATATTAATTTTCTTTATGATTTGAAACTAAATATTACCGATTGTCCAAACAAATGTTTCACAATAGGAGACTAATCAAATATCTCTTATTTGCTATTAAATAATGAACTTTTAGTACATGAATACCTAATCCTCTCTATCTCTATACCTTAAACTATGTATTTCTCTTTTCCGGAATTGGTGATCACCATTACGGAACAATGTAAGCCACATTGAGCCTGCAAATAGGTGGGAAAATGTGGGATACAAATGCTACAAATAAATATATTATGAACCTTGCCAAAATAGACTTTTCATTGGTTATGTTTTCTTATCACTTGTTTTTGTGGTGTCCCTGTATTTCTTCACATTAAAGCACATAGGGGCATGTTTACTAGACACTAAAGTGAAGTAAGTTGGGAGCAAAACAAGCAGTATGTGGAAAGTCTATAGTGTAATGCAGGGGGAGAAGAGTACCAGTATCTGCCCTTTATTTACATAGTAACATAGTAGATGATGGCAGAAAAAGACCTGCATGGTCCATCCAGTCTGCCCAACAAGATAAACTCAAATGTGCTACTTTTTGTGTATACCCTACTTTGATTTGTACCTGTCCTCTTCAGGGCACAGACCGTATAAGTCTGCCCAGCACTATCCCCGCCTCCCACCACCAGCTCTGGCACCGGCTTTACCACACAGGGCAGACACATAAGCATCGTGGTTTAAGCAATGGCAGACTGTACAGGCGCACTGCATGTAATATAGTTCCCTCTATGGACCTAAGTAGACTGTATTTCTGAGAGCTAATTAGTGGCTGTTAGAGATGTCCTAATTAAGGGCTCCTTTTACCAAGCGGCAGTAAGCCCAACGCCCAACACCCTAAAACTATGTAATAAGTTTATCTTATTGGGCAGACTGGATGGACTCTACAGGTCTTTATCTGCCGACATCTACAATGCTTACACTATGCCATACTTTGTATTATTTGAATATTTTTACTGCTGTAATTGTCTATTGCTTATGTTTGATTTATTCTTACTGTACACTGCCTTGAGTGAATTCCTTCAAAAAGGCAGTAAATAAATCCTAATAAATAATTAAATAAATATAGAGGATTAATGGGTTTAATTTCTTTTCCTGCTTGTTTACATATTTGAAAGTATAAACTGATCTTTCTTTGCTTGATTCTTTATATGCATCTAAAATTTTGAAATTTAAATTCAAAAAATACAAAGACTGGAGGAGATTGCGGCTTCAGTTTACTAAGCCACACTGTAGGCGTGCTAACTTTTCAGCGCGTGCTACAAATGAGCACACGCTAATGCTAAAGACACCCATGGGTATCTCTAGCATTAGTGTGTGCTAATTTTTAGCATGCACTAAAAAGCGAGAGGGTCTTTTACTGAGGTGTGCTAGCGTTTTTAGCTCACGCTAAAAATCAGCTGGCGCTAAATGCTGAGACACCCATGAGTGTCTCAGATCTTTAGCACCAGCTAATTTTTAGTGTGAGCTAAAAACACCAGCGCACCTCAGTAAAAGATGCCCTTAGCGCGCCTACAGCGTGACTTAATAAACAGGGCCCTGCATGAAGTTTCACAGCAGCACATTTAAAACAGATAGGAAAAATAATTTTTTCACTCGTCATATAGTTAAGTTCTGGAACTCATGGCTGGAGCAAGTGGTAAAAGCACTTAGGGGTCCTTTTGCCAAGCTGCGGTAAAAAGGGCCCTGCGCTAGTTTCAGGGGCCGATTTTGCAGCATGCTGTGACCCTTTTTCCTGCAGCGGGTAAAAAGGCCAAAAAATGGCATGGACCATTTTTAGACTCTTTTCACTTTTCCTTATTATCTATTTTCTCTGTTTCTTCGATTCTATATAATTTAATTCTAATTTAATTGTAACTGTGTCACCTCTGATCTGGCAATAGCCTATCAGTGCATTGTAAGCCACTTTGAGCCTGCAAAACTGTGGGAAAAACGTGGGGTATAAATGTACAAAAATAAATAAATAAGATTTCATTTACTGTGTGGCCAAGCGGGGGGGGGGGGGGGGGGGGGGGGACACTTAACTACACACATTGAAGTGGCCTTAAGGGCTCCCACACTAACCTGGCAATAACTGGATAGTGAGCAGTGCTGTCCGATTACCGCTGGGTTAGCGCTGCGCTGGAAAATAGCTAGCTATTTTTTTCTAGAGTGGCAAATGGCGCGCCGGGGATGGAACTACAGCTGGCGCCCTCGTTGTGCTGGCAGTAGTTCCAGATTAGCATGTGGTATGCCCACGTTGGGCTTACCAAGGCTCTGTAAAAGGGCCCCTTAATGTAGCCAAGTTTTAAAAAGTTTTGGACAAATTCCTGGAGGAAAAGTCCGTAAACTATTATTAAGGTAGATCTAGGGAAAGCCACTGCTTATCTCTGGGGGGTGAGTAGCATGGAATCCTGTTACTTTTTGGGACTCTGCCAGGTACTTGTGACCTAGATTGGCTACTGTTAGACACTGGATATAGGTAGATGGATCTTTGGTATGTGATGTTCTTATGCCTTTGCTGGCAACATGGCTCAGGCTAGTGAAGCCTCGGATGATTTCTTTACTGCAGTGACTTTATGACCACAGGAACTAGGAACCTAAGACTTGATTACTCCCACACATTTTGAGGGTCCACAGTATTCCCACTTTTTTCTGCTGCTAGATTTGCAGACTGAGGCAGCAAATGGAACTGATGTTTCACTGGCATCTTTTACTGCACAAGAGAAACTGAAGGTGCTAGGTAGAGCTCAGCAAGGGCCTCCTTTGGATGAGAGCTAGAAGTGGGAAGGAGGATCCTTAGGTTGATAAAGAGAGATGACCACTCTAAGAAATCTCCAAATGTCAGTCAACACTTGAAGAACTGGGGCCTGCTCTAGAGGAGTGATGTGGTGGCTTGGGAAGGTGTAAAGAGGTCATTTTAGATTAAAGATAGTTTGTGATAGATGCTTGGGAAAAGTATATTTCAAAGTACTTTGATGAAATATTGATTTCACAAAAGGAATTTCAGGTGAAACTGAGTATACTATTTTTATGGACCACTCTGTTAAATTGGAATATGTGGAAATCCAAGTTATTTAATGCAGTGTGTATGCAGCTTTTAGCCTAGTGGTTAGTGCAGTGGACTTTGATCCTGGAGAACTGAGTTCAATTCCCACTGCAGCTCCTTGTGACTCTGAGCAAGTCACTTAACCCTCCATTGCCCCTGGTACAAAATAGGTACCTGAATGTATATAAACTGCTTTGAATGTAGTTGCAGAAACCTCAGAAAAGCAGTATATCAAGTTCCCCTTCCCTTTTATTAAGCAGAACTTGGTCCTTAAAAATAGACAAAAAATCTCAAAAACACCTATTGGAAATATTACTGAAAAAAATGCTACTAGGCTTTTTTTACTATCATCAGTAAAGGAAATGTTAGAAGGTACCTCATATGGTTTCAGCAGAAACTGCTTTCAATAATAAATGCTATTATTTACATTAGAATATGGCCGGGGTAATTTTATAAACAACTTGAACGTGCCAGTCGGCATTTTTATGCACACAAGTAGAGCGCTTATAAAATTGTCCCAGAGTATACAGAGTGAGTACATAAAACAGGGCCGTAGCCAGACCTCGCAGTGGGAGGAGGCCAGAGCCCGAGGTGGGGGGCAATTTTGATCTGTCACCCTGGCACCGCCCCTCTGCTGCCCTGCTGCTCCCCACCCACTGCTGCAGCAAATACCTTGGTTGGTAGGGGTCCCTAACCCTCGCCAGCTGAAGCCTTCTCCAGCGCCGGTCTCCGGCACCGCTGCGTTGCCTGCCCTGCTTTCTCTTCCCCCTCACGTCCTGTATGCTCCTTTTAGTGAAACTCTCAGTTTCACTAAAAGGAGCATGCAAGACATGAGGGGGAAAAAAGAGCACGGCAGGCATTGCGGCGGTGCAAGAGACCGGTGCTGGACACGGCTTCAGCTGGTGGGGGTTGGGGACCCCCGCCAGCAAAACCAGGGGCCCAGAGGAAATTTGAGGGGGCCCAGGCTCCTGTGGCCCCACATAGCTACGCCACTGACATAAAAGCAGACATTGGTGTTGATGAGGGCAGAGCAGAGGCACTGTCAGCACTTACACATGTATTTTATCAAACATATTCTTATGTGCCAATTTCTACCAGCAGGCATATCACAGAGATACTATTACTACTACTATTTATCATTTCTATAGCGCTACTAGACGTACGCAGCGCTGCACACTCGAACATGACGAGATAGTCCCTGCTCGACAGAGCTTACAATCTGATACTCCTGTCTCAGAACAGATGTGGCACTGTACTGGAGTTTTTGGGGAGTGCTACCTTATTGGCAGCCCAACCCCCTAGAAGGAATATCAGGGGTTTCTTTAGGAAAGGGAATTGGGGGGTGTGGAGGAGGGATGCTATATTTACATTGCCAAGGCAATATTCCCAGCTGAAGCAGACCAAAAACAAATTACTGCAGGATTCAATAACTCACGGCACTGGTACAACAGGTGACTGAATCTTATAGTAAATTATTGTGTTGTAAAATAGCGCATCAATGCTTAATAATTAGGTCTCTGCGTTTGGCTGTAAATCCACAATAACTGCAAAACTTTAAGGCTTACCGCAGCTTAAACAGGCTTTCCACGGGACCCGCTAATTAGTACGGGATTAGCACATGAGCCCTTATCGCCTACAAAATAGGGGTCCCATTCACTAAGGTGCAGTAGGACTAATGTGGGCCTACCACTCACTAGAAGAGCGCTGCCATGGAATTCGCAGAGGCATCCTGCGGTAGTTTTCCGCTTAGCATGCACTAATCCTGTGCTAGAAAATATTTTTTTTATTTTTCAGTGTGGGAGGTGTGCCCATGAGCAGAGTACATACGTAAGTACATAAGCACCGCCATACTGGGAAAAGACCAAGGGTCCATCAAGCCCAGCATCCTGTCTCCGATAGCGGCCAATCCAGGCTTCAAGAACCCAGCAACCCCCCCCCCCCCAAAAAAAAAAAAATATATGTAATAATGTTCATTGGACTTTTCCCTCAGGAATCTGTCCAAACCCCCTTTAAATTCCGTAAGGCCAGCTGCTGTCACTACATTCGCCAGCAACGAGAGTAGGCATGCCTGTGTTAATTGGGTAGCATGGACACTTTACTGCATGCTACCTGATTAATGTGGGTGCATAGCTATTACAAGAAAATATGGAAAGGCGGCCATTTTACCACCTTGCTAAAAGTAGCCACAGCGCATGGAAAACCCATGCACTGAGAACAGTGCTGGCCACGTTTTAGCGCAGCTTGCTAAAAGGACCCCAAAGGTGTTGGTAAGTGCTTATAAGCTAATATGTTTTAATGGCGGTGCACTAATGGCAATATTAATAAGAAAAACTAATAGGAGAATTTGAAAACTGGCCATTTTATTGCTGTATGTAAAAATTACCTTGGTGCATGGGAAAAACCCACATAACGATGCACTAAGGCCATTTTATACCACAGCTTAGAAAAAGGACCTCTAAGGGGGTCTTTTATTAAGCCTAGTAGCATTTTTAGCTCACAGTAGAGATCAGCTGATGGTAAACACATTTACGGGCAGTTGATTTCTACCGCAAGCTAAAAAATGCTACTGTGGCTTAGTAAAATACCTCCCCCCCCCCCCCCCCTTAGTGCTTTAGGAGTTATCAAGAGATTATGTATTCCATCGCATTCATTTAAGGGGGTTCCTGTGTGATAAAGTTCTGACAATGCCTAACCCTCAGTTCTCCTCCTTAATGACCTTCTCATAAAGGTTTTGTGAGGTGGAGGTACATAGGTGGACACTTACCTGCATAATTTTTATTGAGGGGTGATTTGAACGTACATTATTATTTTTTATTTTTTATTTTCATCTTGGTTTCCTTTTATAGCATCAAAGCATTGCTCAATTGATTTTCCTGTGGATGAAAGAGGGCTATTTCCTTGTGTGTTTTATAGGATGAACCATTAAAAATACTAAAAATAACATTTTAAAAACCTGCAGAAGTTACACTTCCTTAAGGAAAACTGAGAGTTTGATAGATTTATAGCATGTTTATTGAATGGATAACTGTAATTACCAGGCTATTGTTTTTTTCCATCATTGCCTCATTTCTTGAATTATAGTTGCAACAGTGTTCAGACTTACTTCCTCTGCATGAGTAGCTGGTGAGGTATAGCTTAAAGGGGATAACAGTAATTAAATATTGTCTATTTCAGCCAAAATCTGCCTGCTCTGAGCAAGATTTTATTCTCAATAGTTTCCTGCAGAATTTACATTTTAAAACTGCCATCTGTAATAGGAATCATTTACCAGGTTGCTTTCTTTTCTGTTAATTGTTTGTTATAAATAATAATGTGTCATTTTTAGATAAGACTACCAAATGTCATCCAGGCTTTTCTAAAAAATATTTTTTTATAACATCAGTGTATTACACTCCATCTTAGCAATAGATTTACTTGGAAGAAAGAAGGGGAGGAGGCTGGGCAGTGCCTCAAGGGAAGGAGGGACCTGGGCCAGTATTTTTAAAAATCAGTTCCATTTCTTTCAAGTTCCACAAATTACTTGCAGTCCTATAGCCTGATTTTAGAGAAGTGTGGACTGCTTTAAAAAAAAACCCCAAAACAAAAACACAGGTTTTCATTTTAATGAGATTGTCAACAGCAGCTCTATAACCATGGACACCAGCCATTTAGCAAAATATGCCAAATTTGCGCTTACCATGTATTACAATACAATCTAATATAATAATTCGCACCTCCAATGTTCTGAAGCTGACTCCGTGACAGTGTTCGTAAGATTCGTAATCGCACTCCCGATCATTGCCCCACCCTCGAGGGAACTCTGTATAGTTGCCAGGGAAAGAAACGCAATGTCAGAAGGAGCAGGGACCTACCACAGGCCTCGCACTCGCTCTCAGTGCCCCGCCCTCGGAGGGAAGGGAAAGGTGCATATAATATTCACCCACCGGACGTTCGTTCCCTCCCTCTGAGTTCCAGGGTTGTCGTCCGTCCCCCCTCCCTCCCAATTCCAGGGTCCCCCCTCCCTCCCAGTTCCAGGTTCGTCATCCCTCCCTCCCTCCCTTCCAGTTCCACACCCCCTCCCTCCGAATTTTAAAAGTCATCCTGACTTACCTCGCGTGGTAAAAAGCGTGCAAGCTCGGCACTTACTTCAGTTTTCCCTTCTCTGTCTCTCAGCTCTGGTCCCAACCTTGTGGAAACAGGAAATGAGGGCGGGACCAGAGCTGAGAGACAGAGAAGGGAAAACTGAAGTAAGTGCCGAGTCTGCACGCTTTTTACCGCTGCTGCCGGCCACCATAACCTCGACGTGTTAAGTCAGGATTACTTTTAAAATTTGGAGGGAGGGGGCCTGGAACTGGAAGGGAAGGGAGAGAGTGACGACGACCCTGGAACTGGGAGGGAGGGCCCTGGAACTTCCCTTAAAAAATTTATGGCAGAAGGTGATTACTTTGCTAGCACCCGTTTCATTTCAATGAGAAATGGGCTTTTTTTACTAGTACTAAATAATACAAAACAACTCATTCTTATAGTTCGCAATAGCCACCAAGTTCTATGCGGATTACAGAATTAAGAAAATCTAGGCAATTCCTAGAAAATTACAATAATACCATACAGCAATTAACATGATAAAAATTTCTTAAACAAAAATGGTTTTAAGAGCTTCCTGAATTGGCCATAGCAGGTTAGGGTTCTTAGCAGAACCAGCAATAAGGTCTTCCCAAGGAGTATCCCTAACCACACCCTCTCCAAAGGGCAGTACAAGATCTGATACCCGCAAGCAAGCCTTCTCTAGAGTAGCCCCCACACTCTGGAGTATGCCCCCCCCCCCCCCCCCCCCCCCAGCTCTCCCTGAAGCAGGTGGAAGCTTGGCTCTTCAATCAGGTTTTAATGGAAGAAGCAACTAGCTTACTAGTCTTACACACCACTCCTACCCTAGCTGAGATAATATTTAACCATCTCTCTGACCTCATGTGCACCTTTCTTTAAATTAGTCCCCTTATTTTCTAACTCCTCTTACTCTCTTACCTATCTATATGTTCCATCTTTCCTTATACCCTACACTATTAATATGTTTTATTATATATTGTGTTGACATTGTAAACAGTATACTGTAACATACTTTGTATTGTTATTTGAGTATTTTTACTGCTGTAATTGTCTAGTGCTTATGTTTCACTTATTCTTGATGTACACCGCCTTGTGTGAATTTTTTCAAAAAGTCAGTAAATAAATCCTAATACATAAATAAATAAAAATAAAAAGTGTTCCAGACCTGAGCTGCTAGAAATAAGAAAGTAATGGAAAATACCAATTTCAGACAAATATTCTTTGGACTTGGGTGTTGTAACAGCAAAGGGTTCCTAGAATACCCTAAGCCTGTTGGCATTAGGGAAACCTATTAGTTCCAGCATATAGGACGGAGAATTACCATATAGAATATTTATTTATTTTATTTATTTGTTACATTTGTACCCCACATTTTCCCACCTATTTGCAGGCTCAATGTGGCTTACATAGTACCGTAAAAGGCGTTTGCCAAGTCGGTTGATAACAAATACAAGGTTATATAGTGGTCGAATGAGGTAGTTGTGAAGGGTCGAAAGGAATAAAGATTGTATAGTGGGAGACAGAAGGGTCTGGGAAGCAGAGCGGGACCGGAAGATCATGACACAAAATTTAAACTGAACCTCAATATTAACAGGACATATCTGCTGCCACCCCAACACCAAAATGCTCTGCAGTGCTGGCAGCTGTTATTCATAAATCCAAAGCTGGCAGAATGTACTCTTAAGTCCAATGCAGCACTTCCATATCCTTCGTCAGGGACAAGTGAATCCCTTCAGCCACTCCTTGAGTTGCACTCATCAATACTGCTATAGTTTTAGCACACTGTTATAGAGCCTGCCTTCTTTATGGGTCCTGTGATTGACAAATATGAGTAGTGATTTTTAGGGTTGAAATTATACCCTGTGCTCTTGAGTTGGAGCAACTATTTCTTCATACATACAATTTAAGTAGGAAGCATTTCTTTTGTTTGTGTTTGTTTTTGTTTTGGTTGCTTGTGGGGAGGGGGGTATTTGTTTGTTTGTTTTTTGCTATATAAAACTCTGGCATTTATGTTGGGTTTGATTCTCCATAGCATCAGCCTCTCTGCCAACACCACCAAGGCTAATAGTTTGGATTCTCTCTTGTCTCAGCTTCTCCAAGATATTGCTACAAACAAGACTACTTACTGCTCATCAGAAAGCTGGTCTACTTTACCTTAGTTTGTGTCAGCTACACCTATGTCTCCTGCTCCTGTTCCTGTTACTCAAGGGGCCACCATTTTCCCGTAATGCTAAAAAAAAAATGCAGGGTCATTAATGCTAAAAAGAGAGGAGAGTCATACATTTGGCTTGCAAAAACTCAAGGGATCGGTACAATACAGGGTTTGAAGTACTGCGGGGTATGAAAGAAAAATGAGACTTGGGGATGATCGTATCCAATGGTCATAAATGGCTAAACAGGTAGAAGAGTTGACAGAAAAGTTAGAAGGATACTTGGGTGCATAAGTGGAGGAATGGCCAAAAGGAAGAAGTAAGTTACATCTGTATAAGTGTCTGGTGAGACTGGGTGCAATTCTGGAGACCACACCTTCAAAAAGATATAAACAGGATGGAGTTGGTCCAGAGGAAGGCTACTAAAATAGTCAGTGATCTTCATCAGTGTAAAGGGATAGAATTAAAGACCTCAATATGTATACTTTGGAAGAAAGGCAGGAGGGGGAGAAATGGTATAGTCATTTAAATACCTTTGTGGCATATATGTACAGGAGCAGGGGTGGACTGACAGTGATCTGGGCACTTGGGCAATAAGGGTCATGGCCCCTAACCATCTATCAAAACTAGTTGAAATGGATAGAGCCTAGGGAAGAGTAGGTCCCCTACTGTTGTGGGCCCTCAGGCACCATCCTACTGTCTCAATGGTTAGTCCTTCCCTGCACAGGAGGCAAGTCTCTTTCAACTGAAAGGAAGCTCTGTAATGAAGAGGCATAGGATAAAGATGAAAGGGAATAAGCTCAGGAATAAGTTATGGAAAGGGTGGTGGATGCATGAAATGGCCTCCCAGTGGAGGTGGTAGAAACAAAGACTGTATCTGAATACAAGAAAGCTTGGGCCAAGTACATAGGATCTCTTAGCGAGATGCAGAAATAGTAGATGGTACAGATGGGCAGACTGGATAGGCTAATGGCCTATTTCTGCCATCATTTTCTCTGTTTCTAGGTCTCTCTTTGTTATTCTATTCACTTCTTTACCCTCCCCCTATTTATTTATTACATTTGTACCCTGCGCTTTGCCACACATGGCAGGCTCAATGCGGCTTACAGACAAGCCTCCCTGAGCTCATATATTCCCAATCATACCCCACACACACAGCCTTACACGCCTGTACTCACACCCCTCTGAACTCACACCCCTTCCACATACATCCCTTTGCACAGTCACACATGCATGCACTCACAGCTATACCCCCCCCGAACCCACAGATACTGCCTCCCTATTTATTTATTTATTTATTGCATTTGTATCCCACATTTTCCCACCTATTTGCGGGCTCAGTGTGGCTTAGATGTGCTCAGACCACATCTAGTCACTCCCACATACTCCACACAGGTATTACCTGTGCAGTGCCGTATTCACAACATAGTGTAATGTTTTGAGCATCCACTTTTCAACTTGTTTTAATTTGGAAAGGCAAATTAATTTTGCAAAAATGGTTGGTGGGAGCCAGTGTTAAGTTTTAGCCTAATATACCCTTTCATCTAATTCAGTATCGGTTATACTAGATGAAATTAGTAAAAACTACACATCAACAACAACCTCATACCTTAAAATACTACAGTATTAACACAGAAGAGACTCACATTTATTCAGCAGAATGGGTCGTAATTACACCGATGATAAGCAGCAGTGAATACTGCTCTCTGCAAAATTGAAATGTGCAGTGAGTTGTAGACCAAGAGGAGATAAGAAATTGATATAAATTCCCCCGCTGTTTTGCTTTAAATGCCTTAAATAATAGAATGTTGTTATTGTTCCAAAACACTCAAATGGTGATACAGTGATGCCAAATATAAAACGAGGAGTGAAACAAATGGAAGCGATTACAGCCATCTGCCCAACATTTGTCATGAGCTGAGTTCATTTATTATCTGAAGATCTGCAACTTTCCCAGTTATCAACTTCCTGACAATCTGCACAGTCCTCGTTACCTCTTTTCCGGTATATGTAGAGGGGCATTTTCGATATGACGTTCAATTGACAAAATACACATTTTTCAGAAAATGTCTAAAAGCGCAAGTCCATAATGGAAGAAAGAATCAAACCTTTTCTGATATTCAGAAATACAGAAAAAAACAAAAACGTTTAGAAAGGGGACATGTTGTGAACATCATAGATGTTCGGAGATAAACGTCTCCACCAATTGGAAATACACCATGCAAAACATGCAACGGCGGTACTGGTCCCTGCATTGAGAAAGCATCTGCAACAATGGCAGGACATTTCCTCCACGTGCAAAACATGCATATATATCTCTGCACAAGGAGGAACGTTCGTTCCTCAGTGTGCACAGCTATGTCACTACACAGGGAGCCCAATTTCTCTGTGCAGGAGTCAGAGCTCCTGGTCCTCCTAATTTTCAAAGAACAACAAAGAGAGTCCAATTCTCCCGCAAAAACACACAAAGAAACAACAAGTCAAGCGGAAGATATTCAGAAGGACCAGACTGAAGTCACAGATGTTGACAGTCAAAAACGATGGTTTATTAAGACCCTACACGGTCCGTGTTTCGGCCAAGAGGCCTTCTTCAGGGATCTAAAACAAAAATATAAATACATTTATGTCACTTTTTAACTTTACACATCGCACCATATATGGAACAAGTGTTTCATTTTTATTTTTATTTGTATTTGTATTTATATTTTTGTTTTAGACCCCTGAAGAAGGCCTCTTGGCCGAAACACGGACCGTGTAGGGTCTTAATAAACCATCGTTTTTGACTGTCAACATCTGTGACTTCAGTCTGATCCTTCTGAATATCTTCCGCTTGACTTGTTGTTCCTCCTAATTTTCAAGCACCACCACCACCACCTGCCTCCACACAATGTCTCCATGAGGGCATGGAGATCCATAAGGAGCAGCTTGGAAAGGTGAATGTGAAGCTGTGTTCCCCAGCATCATAGTACCATTCTGGAGACGGGAAGGTGGTAGAACTAGGGGACATGGATTGAGGCTGAAGGGGGGCAGACTCAGGAGTAATGCAGGAAGTATTTTTTCATAGAGAGGGTGGTGGATACGTGGAATGCCCTCCCGCGGGAGGTGGTGGAGATGAAAACGATAATGGAATTCAAACATGCGTGGGATAAACACAAAGGAATCCTGTTTTGAAGGAATGGATCCACAGAATCTTAGCGGAGATTGGGTGGCAACACTGGTAATTGGGGAAACAAAACCAGTGCTGGGCAGACTTCTACGGTCTGTGCCCTGAACGTGACTGATATGGATGAATGTTCGAGGAGGACAGTATACTGACCAGAGACCATCTCCAAATGAATGGTCTGTCATGCCCCCTAACCCACAGTCATTGGCTGTACCACTGTCAGCTCCAAAGTTCGGTGTGCTGCCCTGTGAGACATCCCTCAAGGCCCAAGCTGGGGACTCCCAACCCCACCCATCCCCTCCCATGGAACTCCCACCTATATGTACACTTCCCCTCCCCCCTGGGCACCCCCAAAGTATGAGCATGAATCATGGGGTGATGTGCAGCCACTGCCATCAATGAGGGCCCTAAAACAGCTAGCATGAGTACCCCACAGATAGATGCCCCAAAACCTAGGTTTCCCACCTTGACCTAGAAAGGGGATGGGATTTTATATAACACCTTTCTGTAGGGTACAATTAAAGCAGTTTACATATTACATACAGGTACTTATTTTTGTACCTGGGGCAATGGAAAGGGGGGAGGGATGGGATTTGATATACTGCCTTTCCATGGGTTAAAATCAAAGTAGTTTATATATTATTTGCAGGTACTTATTTTGTACCTGGGGCAATGGAGAGTTAAGCAACTTGCCCAGAGTTACAAGGAGCTACAGTAGAAACTGAACTCTTGCCCAGGCTGCTATAGCAACCACTAGGCTAGCAAGGGAGGTATAATGGGAAATGTGCCGGGGTTTGGGAACAGTGAGGGTTTGTTGAGGGAAGGGTACAAGGTACAGAGGAAGGGATGGGTGTGGCTGAGGGGGGCTAGTAAATGTGAGGAAGGAGGTGAGACACAGAGGAGGCAAGGTAGGAAATGTGAGGGTCATAAAGTCGAGACTGGGGCAAACACACAAAGGTAACAAGGCACTTAGGTCCCAATGATAAAATCTCCCATGCTGTTCGAAACAGCACTGGAAAATTAGCACCAGAACAGCATCGGGGATTAAAGCCCTCATGATCAAAACTAATAGCATGCAAATTTATGCACATTGTCCTCCCTCAGGAGTTGTTTGACAGGGACTGTCTCTCCATGTTCAAGTGTGAAGCGCTGCAAGCGTCCGGTAGCGCTATAGAAATGATAAGTAGTAGTAGTAGTAGTAGTGCTGTAAAAAAAAAAACAAAGCCCGGACCTGTCAAACAGGAGGTCCATCCCTCCCCCTGCACACATGGACCTCTAGCCCCCCTAACTGTCCCCCAACACCCGACAAGTTTCCCTAGTGGCCTTCTTCCACTACCCTGACACTCAACAAGTTTCCCTGGTGGGAAGGAGGGAGCCCCACTCCATCCTTCTTACAGTGCTGCCTCCAAAATGGCAGCACCCTGCCCTTCCCAGTGCATCCTGGGATATGCTGGATGAGACTTTCCTACCATATAAAGGAGTTTCTCTCTTCTGGCAAGGGGGTGGGGGAGTCTTCTCTCAGGGGGGTTGGAATTGGAGATCTTCCATCGGGGTGGTCAGTTGGATTGTTTTGGGTCTTGTTCGGGGTGGGATGGGGAGGCCTGCTAACATGTAGATGCATGCTGGGCAGGGATCCCCATTCCTCCCCAATGCTCTGCAAACCCTAATGCCAGCTCCAAGCTGGCATAGGGTTTGCCGTGGTAGCAGCACCCTTGTTTGGCACACTGCCCACTGAGCATTGGAGAGGAATAGTTAATGGCCTGTTTAGAATGCATTTGCATACTACTTGTGGTCAGAGCCAGTGAGCGCATTGTTTCACACACTCGCCAGCTCTGATCATGGGGCAGGAGCAAACGTAGGTGTAAGTATGGTGCTAATATCCTCTAGCACCCACGTTTGCTTCTAATCATCAGCCCTTCAGAAACTCTCCACTATTTCTCACAACCACCTCCACCTCTCCACTCTCCAACTTAGCAAAATCACAAATGGATCTAAAGACAGGTTTAGCCATACACCAGATGCTTTTAAAGCAGGTCTAATTCCGGGTGTTTTTCTTTCCACCACCCAGGAAGCAGTGGCGTAGCCACAGGTGGGCCTGGGTGGGCCAGGGCCCACCCACTTAGTGTTCAGGCCCACCCAACAGTAGCACACATTTAGTGGTAGCTGGTGAGGATCCCCAGCTCCACCAGCTGAAGACCTCCCCCTGATGGTAATGAAAATGCTACTCTTCTTGATACTGGCACCTGTGCATGCTCAGTTTTCAGCGCATGCCTGCTGCAGACTGCCAAGGTGGAAAGAAGCGTTTTCTTGCCAGCTGAGATATTTTTTTTTGGTGGTGGTGCAGGGGAGGGGGACACTTGGTGCCCACCCACTTCTTACCTAGGCCCACCCAAAATCTGTTGTCTGGCTACGCCCCTGCCAGGAAGTTGTTTTGCTAGCCGTTATCACCAATAAACGTTCATCATGTAACACTGCCCATATCATGCCCACAAAACACTCCCTCTGGGAACGTCTTCTTTTTGGCAGCTAGACAACTTGGGCAGGTTTTTTTTTGTTTGTTTGATTATACACTTTAGACGTTTTTATGCAAGAAATATATATATATATGTGCCTGTTAAAGTCATTTTGGAGACATTTTTCTTTTTCAAAAATGAGCCCCAGAGTAACTCGTTTTCCTGATGTCACTAATATCTTGAACTGAGCAAAGCGCATTTATAGTATGATGTCACCTTGATCGAAAAGCGTGTACTCAAATATTCTTGGCCATCCTTAATTGCCACCCTGAGATGTTTAGATATGCTCAAAAGCACCTCAAAGGATGCATTAAGAAAAAAGATAATGGGATACTGAAGATGTTTTCTTTGTGCTGGAAAATCATTTATCGTATCTAGAATTAAATTAAGGAGAATGCTATAAAGATATGAAGAAACACACATATATAAGCAAAAACAAAAGAGTTCAAGGTGACAAAATTTAGAAATACGCTTTCCACATTTTGCCTTGCTTTCACTCCCTTATGAGCAGTTGCATGTACACCAAGGAGAACTACCTTTATTTCCATCACAGGCAACATATTTTTGTATTTCGTGATAATGAACCAACATTCTTCACTATACTTGTCCTATGGTTGCTTGAACTTTACACAGGAAGGGAAATCATATAAGCAATGGACCTGATATTTAGCCGGCTGTGGCCTGTGTGGAGTGAAGGAGTAGCCTAGTGGATAATGTAGTAGACTGAGAACTTTGGGGAGCTGGCCTGGGTTTGATTCCCACTGCAGCTCCTTGTGACTCTGAGCAACTCCCTTAGCTCTGCATTGTCACGGGTACAATGCCTAGATTGTGAGCCCACTAGGGGCAGAGAAAGTACCTGCCTATAATAAATATAAATAACTTTGATTGTCCCACAGGCAGTATAACAAATCCCATGACTGCCTCACACTGATGCATATGTTAAGTTCATTTTTTTTTGTTTCATTGTCACATTTTGATTATGTTTTTTGCACATATAAAAACAAATTGTTGGGGGGTTTTATGACCCATGATCGAAGCCAGCACTGTTACTGAGTCGCTGCATTGAATAACATAACAGGGCAGAGAGTGACACAGGTGTCTGAGGTCTTTTCCCCCAACTTTTTTATACAATATATACACAAAAATTGGTAGCTACAGAGAAACACTTTTCCTCGCTTGTTTTTTTTTTTTTTTTTGGATTGTGATAATTGTTTGCAAGTGAGTTTCCAGCGTATTTTGTTACTTTGGTAAATTCTGGCAAACAAATTGTCACAGATCCCTATTATTCTGTAACACTACACGCATCTTTTGTGACCGCCCTGACATGCCCATGCCCCTCCCATGGCCACACCCCCTTTTGAGTTGTGCATGATCCAATTTAAGCATCCGTTGTTATAGAATAGTGTGTAGCCAGATTGGTGCCCAAATCATAATTAGTGCCAATTAAGTGCTCGTTAGCTCCAGTAATTAAATATTAGATTCTATCAACTAATCATTTTGGGAGCTGATCCAGGATTGATGCCCAAATTTGGGCAATCTTTATAGAAGCCCTGAAGTCTATTCCTAAATAGTAGATAAAACATTTTGTTATTATCTGCAGGTAACATTCTGGCTTTTATTTTAGATACCCTATTCATGGTTTCCAAGTATAAATCATGACTTTAAACATGTATGTCACATACACATGTAAAACTCAGTTTTAAAAAACCAGTGTTTACACGTGTACCTCTGCAATATGTGTAGATTGCGAGGGAGTGTGATTGGGTGTGATGTGGATGGGGCTTGAGCAGTGGTGTGCTGGAGCCGGCTCGCTCCAGCTCGCAAGAGCCGCTTGTTAAATTTTGACAGCTCTTGCGAGCCGGTTGTTCTTGGGGTCGAGCCGGCTCCGTTACGGGAGGTAAGCATGGCAGGAGGGCGCCATCACAGGCCATGCTTACTCCCCTCCCGCTCCCAAACATGTCCAACGATATCCTTCGCCCCCACCCTCCCCTGCCGCTCCCATCCGTCAGTTTGTATTACCTCCCTCGAAGCGCCACATTATTTAAAGCCCTGCTGCCCGTCTCCAGCCTTCCCTGCTTGCGTCTGATGAGTTTGTGCCCTTAGTCCCACCTTCTGATGTCATTCTGACGTCATTTCATTTTTTCCGCGAAGGCGGGACTGAGGGAACGAACGAACTCATCAGAAGCAAGCAGGGGAAGGCTGGAGACGGGCAGCAGGGCTTTAAATAACGTGGCGTTTCGACGGAGGTAATACAAAAAGATGGATGGGAGCGGGAGGGCAGGGGAGGGAGGAGAATCGCTGGGCATGGATGGGTAGAGGGGGGCAGGGGAGAGAATTGCTGGGCATGGATGGGTAGGGGGACAGGGGAGAGAATTGCTGGGCATGGGTAGGTAGAGGGGGCAGGGGAGAGAATTGCTGGGCATGGATGGGTAGGGGGGATAGGGGAGAGAATTGCTGGGCATGGGTGGGTAGAGGGGGCAGGGGAGAGAATTGCTGGGCATGGGTGGGTAGGGGGGGCAGGGGAGAGAAGAGAATTGCTGGGTATGGATGGATAGAGAGGGGCAGGGGTGAGAGTTGAGTTTCAGGACATGGATGGAGGGGAGAGCAAGAGAAATTCTGGACATGGATGGAGGGGAGGGAAGGGAGAGAGAAGAAATGCTGGACATGGAGGAAAGATAGAGGAAGGAGATTAGAAGAGGGAAAAGGTAGTGAGGAGAGAAACTGCACATGGATGGAGAAAATAGGCAGAAGCTGGATCCACTGTACAGTCAAGTCTGCGGAGGACCAGAAATGAAGAAGAAAGGAGGAAAGAAAAGAAATAAATGGAAAGGAAGCCCTGGAAACGGAGTCAAGGGAACAGATAGAGAGTAGCAGAATCAGATACTGGGCCAGCATGATCAGAGAAACAAAGTCACCAGACAAAAAGGTAGAAAAAAAATAATTTTATTTTCATTATAGTGTTTGGAATATGTCCACTTTGAGAATCAGGTGCTGAACGTTAAAAGTTTATATTTATTTACTTATTTATGGCATTTTATCCCATATTAAACATGAATTAGATTGGAGCCTGGGATCATTTAATTTTTTTTTTCCTGGAGAGAGTAATGCATTGCCCCCCCCCCCCCCCGGCTAAAGCCAGCTCTGCAATTTTGGGGGGGCACAGAGGTAGGGGGTCGCAGTGGTGGACAGGTGGGCGCCGAGGTGGACCGGGGAGAGAGCCTGTTGTTAAAAATTTACCAGCACACCACTGGGCTTGAGTGAATCTAAAATTGACACATGTATTCCCTGTGGGACAATTTGTATGTCAGGATTTCTAACTGCTCCTTTGCCAGTACAATTATTCCAAAGGTGCACATTTAAGGTGGCCCTTTACAGGAGGGATTAAAGCAGGTATCCTTCTTGATCCTCCTCTATTGTTTACTTTCCCCTCCAGTTTAGAATTAAGTAATCATTGGCAGACAGTAACTATCTCTGCATCTCATTAGTGGTATTTGCACATGTAGATTTGGAAATGGTGTTAGGTATATGTGCCCACGCTTATGTGTAAGTAGATGTAATTTTTCCACATTTATTTAGATTTTTGCTTGCACCTTTTTCAGTAGTAGCTCAAGGTGAGTTACATTCAGGTATGGATATTTCTCTGTCCCAGGAGGGCTCACAAGCTAAGTTTTTACCTGAGGCAATGGAGGGTTAAGTGACTTGCCCAAGATCACAAGGAGCAGCAGTGGGATTTGAACTGGCCACCTTGGGATTGCAAGACCGGTGCTCTAACCACTAGGCCACTCATCCACACAATGAATGTGCTTGCCACAAATGCCACCACATAAACATGCATTTAGAATGGGCTCTGCATCAGCAGATCCTGCTTCTAAAGTACTTCCGGAACTGTACATGTCTCAACCTGGATGTATGAATTCCAATTACATATTAGAATTATTTTGTACGTTGTATAATACGAATTTATCATGGAGGTTTTAATTTTTGTTTATCATTTTAGGGGCAATATCATCAACAGTGCACACTACTACTCAAATAGTGCATCTCATGGTTCAGTAGTGTGCCTGTTACTGGAGGAAAAGTCCATTGTCTGCTATTGAGACAGGCATAGGGAAGCCACTGCTTGTCCTGGGATTAGTAGTTTACAATGTTGCTACTATTTGGGTTTCTGCTAGGTACTTGTGACCTGGATCGGCCACTGTTGGAAAAAGGATACTGGGCTGGATGGGACCATTGGTCTGACCCAGTATGGCTATTTTTATGTTCACTGTTGCTCAATAGACCTCAATCATATCCCTCTCAGCAGTCCAAAATCCATCTTTAGGAATGTCTCCATACAGGATGGATAAAGATATGTGTAAACAGGGGGCATGCATAGCATATATACAGGATGATTTTAGAAAAGATCATTTTGGTGTGCAAATGGAGGAGTGGCCTAGTGGTTAGAGTGGTGGACTTTGGTCCTGGGGAACTGGGTTCAATTCTCACTGCAGGCACAGGCAGCTCCTTGTGACTCTGGGCAAGTCACTTAACCCTCCATTGCCCCAGGTACGAATAAGTACCTAAGCCGCATTGAGCTTGCCATGAGTGGAAAAGCGTGGGGTACAAATTTTAAAAAAATGCAGTTTTAACCAAACAAACTATACACAAAAATGCATTTTAAAATTATCCATAAAAGCAGCATCCCTGGTGGCTCTTCTTTATATGTGCTGTATGGGGGGGGGGGGGGGTTGAAGCTGTGATGCAGATTTTATTTTGTTGAATATCTCCAAAATATGACAACAGCAATTTCAGTTTTTTTTTCTGATATTTTGTGCTTTCTCTCCACCCACCACAAGAAGCCAAAGTAATTGGTGTGTGGGGGGTGGGGGGGGGGGAGATGGAAGTGAAGAACTCATTTACAAGTTACAATGAGCAGGTGGAAAAATTAAACCCTATTTTACTGATTGCATGGAAGGGAAGTATTTCTTTGCCATTCAAGGCTCAACTATTTTCCACTGCTGCCACACCCATGTGTGTTACTTCCTCTACAGGATTGTTTGCATTAGTTCATTGCTGCCCTGGCTCATTTTGTCTGAAGAGCATTATGGAGAGGAAGTGGTTATTATATGTCACTGAAAAATGAGTATACTTGAGTAAAATAATCCAAATATAGAATTTAATTGGGCTGAAAAACAAACTATACACAAATCAGGTACATTTCAAATAAATTATTTTTTTGTCTGTGTTAATTAACTCATTTGCCTTATTTATTACAATAATAATTGTTAATATTATTGCTTAAAAATAGAATTTATGACAGAATAGAAGCAGCAACGCAAACCAAGTAGCAGGAGAAATTGAGGGGTCCTTTTACCAGTGGTGTACCGAAGGCGGGGCGGTGGGGACGGTGTCTGCCCTGGGTGCATGCCACTGGAGGGGTGAAGAAAGCAGATGCGCGGCTGTCGGCTCTGCTGGTTCCCTGCTCCCTCTGCCCTGGAACAGGTTACTTCCTGTTTTGGGGCAGAGGCAGCAGGGAACCAGTGGAACCAGGTGCTGCACAGCTGCTCCCAGCAGGTAAGAATGCATTCCGGGGGGGGAGGGGGGGGTTGATACGCCGAGGAGGGGTGTCATGCTGCACCCGGGGGGGACGCCGCTGCACCCGGGGGGGGGGGGGGGGGTTGTCTTAATGGTAGCCCATGTTGATAACTATGCCCCTAAGTGTGCTAATATTTAGTTTAACATAAGTGAATGATTATTTCTTTACCTTTGCATGTCAGAAATTATCACTAGCATGCTGGCCAATATTTGGATCCCATATTTGCTGGTCCATTCACTCAGATCCTCCCAGCCCCATCTCTGTACACCTTCCCCATCAACAGACTGGAATCTACCCACTGTACCGCCTTCTGTGCCCTAGCATCAATCTTATGAAACTTGTTACCTCAAGGACTGGGGGATGAAAGCTCTTACCCTAATTTAAAGCCTGGGTGAAAACATGGGGATCAAAATTCAGCAGAGGTGGCAACTGAATCAATATTATTATTATTATTATTTTCATTATTATTATTGTTTTATTATTATTATTATTTATTGCATTTGTATCCCACATTCCCCCACCTATTTGCAGGCTCAATGTGGCTTACATAGATTTGTTAACATTGTCATTTCATGATATCAGATACAGTTAGGAGACTACCTTGATACAGCGCTTGTCGCGAAACATGGAACCATGTCGGTTTAACCGAGTCTCTGCTGTGTGCATTGAAGCGAAAGAGTGACTGAGTTAGTCTCCAAAAAAAGCTGAGTAAAAGATAAGTAACTAAATTATTGAAAAAACTTTATTGAAAAAATCTGAAAATATAGTAAAAGAGGATCGATGAGGATTATGTCACTACCTCTGAGACATGCTTGGCTCATTCTAGCCATAACAGGGGTAGATGCGCGGATCTGATGATCCAAATAAAGGGTGTTATTATACCAGACCACTAATAATGTGATTCTAAAAGTTATATTTGAAGCTGAGCATTTTGTGAACATTTACTTTTTGGCTCCCTTCATTTTCATGAGGATTATTGCCTAGTGAACACGCTTTTGTATAGCTTGGCATTATAATGGAATATGCAGCCTACATTGGTATTTATATGTGCTAAAGTACTGTGCACTATTCTACAAGATAGTACATAAGTGCCTTAGGGGGTCTTTTTTAAGCCACGGTAGCATTTTTTAGCTCGCAGTAGAAACCAGCTGGCGTCTCAGCATGGACCCTGAGGCAGGTGAACAAAACGCTGGCCATCGTAGGCCGTGGTCAGGATTAGCGGTGCAAGAAAGACCAGAGAGGAGAAGGAAACAACAGATAAGCTAAGTTGTTTCATGCTTACGAATTCATTTAATGTGTTACAACAAATGAACCGTGTACCAAGTTTAAATATTATGAGGTTTTTGGCCAATGATGAAGCAGTCCAGCTCCTGAAGCTAAAATCCAAAATTTAAAAGCTGGGGGCTTCTTGAGGCCTTTTCCTCTAACCACAAGAGAGTGGTTTAATCATGAATGATTGAGTCTGATACGCCTATCATTTATATATAGGATCTCCCACTTTTTCTAGATATAGTCTCAGCATTTACTGCCAGCTGATTTCTACTGCGACCTAAAAACGCTACTGCGGCTTAGTAAAAGACTCCCTCAGGGGTCCTTTTACAAAGGTATGGGGAAAAAAAGTGGCCTTAGCACGCTGTTGTCCTGTGCACTAAAGCCACTTTCTCCTGCAGCAATAAAATGGCCCATTGCCCTCATCACCCCCACTAGACCACCTGGGCTTAAAGGTAGGCCTAGAGGGGCCTGCCGAGATGGGGGAGTGGGAGGTTGTTGTTGTAGGGAGGTACTTATGTTCACGGGCTGGGGGAGGGGGGTTGCTAATGGATCTGCAAAGGAAAATGGGTACCAACCAATATTCAGACTGGAGCCTGGTTGCCTTCACCGCATAAAGATAGGATAGCATTTTTTCTGCCCTAATTTTATGCGGTTACTACTACTACTACTACTACTTGACATTTCTAAAGCGCTACTAGGGTTACGCAGCGCTGTACAATTTAACATAGAAGGGCAAGCTTTCCAGTCAGCCCTGTGTCCACCCTTACTCTGCCTCCACACTGCCCACAAAGTAGCCAGTCTCTAATAGGCAGTCAGAGGGGATATTTGGTAACACTGTCTGGTTAAGTGATATTGAATATCCCCAAATATCCCCAGGCAGGCCATTTAAGCAGCCTCTCCTGGCCGCTTAAATTGCTTTGAAAATCATCCGCCAGATCTTTCCAAATCAACATGGCTGTTGTTAGCAGAATGGTACAGTGAATCTTCTCCAGATGCTTCAGCTAGGTACTACAAACCATAAAAGATGTGCCAAGAATTATATCTGATTTTCTACCCAGAGAAAACCATGGCAGGACCTCAACATGGGTTTCTATGTTATCACTGAGGTCCAAACCAGGGGCGTAGCCAGACACCCAAGTTTGGGTGGGCCTGGACCCAAGGTGGGTGGGCAGAACTCCGCCTTGTCCTACAAGTGATTTGGTTTCTCCCTCTCTCATATGGTCTTTCAAACATCCCCTCTCCCCTATATACCTTTTAAATAGCAGATTTTCACCGGCAGCAAACAGTTGTTGGGAGTTTTTGGCTAGTGGGGCTTGGGGTCCCTGCCAGCCACATTATAGGTGTGCTGCTACTTGGTGGGCCTGAACCTAAAGTGGGTGGGCCTGGGCCCACCCCAGCCCACCCTTGGCTACGCCACTGGTCCAAACATTTTGAATACAATAGATCTTACTTATATAACCCTGATCCCACCTCATCTGGAAAGTAGCCTTCTGTATCTACAAGCATTTTCATTCCCAGAATGTTTATGTGATAATGTCCCTAGCTGAGATAATATTTAACCATCTCTCTGACCTCATGTGCAACTTTCTTTAAAATAGTCACCTTACTTTCTAACTCTTATATGTTCCATCTTTGCTTATACCTTTCACTATCAATTAAAATGTTAAATTGTAAGTAGTATACTATCGTCATACTTTGAATTGTTATTTGAATATTTTTAGTGCTGTAATTGCCTATTGCTCATGTTTGATCTATTCTTACTGTACACCGTCTTGAATGAATTCCTTCAAAAAAGCAGTAAATAAATCCAAATAAAATTAAAAAAAAATGTCTTGTTATGACTCTTTGGCATTAGTTCACCTTCTTCCATCAGTCTGACCAAGGCAAGAACGGTCATAGAAGGCTGCTGGGTGTTAAAAAAAAATTAATAATAACTTCACTTACAGTCAGTCATGTAATACCTTCTGAAAACAGGTCTAGTCCAAAACGTTGAAATTTTCTCCCTAGACGTTTTCGTTTTCCATTATGGCTGTAAAGCATACAAGTGTTATGCACGCCCTAAACCCACCTTCAAAATGCCCCTGACACACACCCTTGTGATTTGAACACACTGCAGATGAAATGCATAAATAAACGTCGGCAAAACAGGTTTTGAAAATACCAATTTGGACATTTAGAGAAGAAATCTGTCCAAGTGGTGCTTTATGACACATTTTAGATATTTTTCTGTTTTGAAAATGAGCCCCTTAGTGCATGAGTCTCCCATGCACTGATGCCACCTTTAGCGAGACATTAACATGTCCATATTTGGTGGTGGTGGTGGGGGGGGGGGGGGGTTGTAAGGGCCACATGCTAATTTCCCCATTAGTGTGTGGCCATTGCCGTGGGAGCCCTTACCATCACCTATTTAGGAGGTGGTATGGGATCCCGCACTAATTGGGTAGTGCAAAGTAATGTGCCCAAGCTACTCGATTAAAGCAGGTATTAAAGCCTCCTGTGCTGGAAAAAAATATATTTTTCCCAGTGTGGGATTAACGCATGCTACGCAGAACACTACTACAGAACGCCTCAATGCACCCATGTTGGGTCTTCCGCACCTTAGTAAAAGGACCCCATAATTTACTATTTCAATCCTGTGAACACACCAAATCAAGAAAAGCTGTCATAAGAAGGTGGAAGATAATTGTGCAAGTGAAAAAAAAACATATAATTGCAAATCATCTGTCTTGGAGGCACTAATACCATGTCAAGTGCGAAAGGATCTATTGGATTTGTTTTTATATTTTAAATAAAATTCTTCATGCCAGTTTTAATTTGTTCTTGCACAACATCATGGTACAATGCGATTCAGGAAGGTGGGAGGCAAGAAGCCAATTCTGTCTGGCAGTGTATCAGAATGAGCTGTAGTTGTCATGGCTGGTCTGTCGCCTCTTAGAGCACAACTTCTGGTTTCGAATTTGTAATGGTTTTGACAAGCTGGTAACTGTGGCACAGACACAAGCCAGACGTGAAGCAAAAGCAGGTCTCTCCTTCCTCTCCCCCCCCCCCCCTCCGCTTCCCAACTGTGCTTAAGAAATAACAAAGGAAGTATTTATAGAGGCCTCACACAAGGATATCATCTTTATTTTAGGAGAGAGGAGGCTCCCAAAATCAAGGTTTTACTTATCAATCAAGATTTAAACAGAAGCAAAGAGAAATGTTTCATATTTTCGACTCTTTTTTTGTAGCTGTTAGTACTAGGCTTAGGTCTCTATAGTATTTAATTGACTAGGTTGATAACATCTGTTCCAGTTAAAACAATCAGCTGTAGGTATGATTCTGTGAACCAGATGCTTCACGAAGTTCTTCCAATTCCACTTTTTCCCTATTTTTCAAAGCCACGTTTCTACAGGTACAAAATTAGAGATGCACTTTTGCCTAGTGGAAGAATGCTTAAAATATATTGTCTAATCTTGGTGAAAAATATAAACTGAACATCACAAAGCTGAGCTTCTTATCTTTCCTCCTAAACCCACCTCTCCTGTTTCCCCATTCTCCTTTTCTGTGGATAACGCTGCCATCCATCCTGTCTCCTTAGCTCATAACCTTGGGGTCTCCTTAGACTCTTCTCATTCTTTCTCTGCCTATATGCAACAGAGTGCTAAAACTTGTTTCTTTCTCTACAACATCACCAAAACTGATCCCTTCTTTTCTGAGCACACTGCTGAAATCCTTATCCATAATTTCATCACCTCTCACTTAGATTACTGCAACCTACTCCTCACAAGTATCCCACTAAACCTTCTCTCTCCCCTTCAATCTGTTCAAAATTTATCTTCTGCCAATGCCACTATACTCAAGTCACTTGTCTCCCTCTCCTCAAGTCACTTCATTGTCTTCCCCTATATTTCTCCAAATATAGTTCAGACTTTTCTTACTGACTTTCCAAGTGTATTCATTACAGTGGCATAACCAGACCTCAAATTTTGGGTGGGCCTATGGGCAAAATGGGTGGGCACAATTTCCACTCTGCAGCCTATCCCTCCCCTGTTATACAACCCCTCTCCCATGGCGTCAACTTAAATATTACGTACCAGCTGAAGACCTCCTTAAAGGCACCCAGAACTCCATCCAGTGCAGATTGGCAGTCGGCAGCAGTTTTCCTCAGCCACCCCATCCCGGCATGTGTGAAAACTGAACATGTGTCAAATGCCAGTATCGGGCAGCATAGGAAAGTAGCCGACTGCTGAACAGCACAGGAGGAATTTCTTGACGCCTTCAAGGAAGTCTTCAACTGGTAGGGCTTGGGGATCCCTACAAGCTGCAACAAAGGTGTGCTGCTGCTAGGTGGGACTGAACCCAAGATGGGTTAATTATTGTATTTTGTTTCTATTAAGAGCATAAGGCAGAGTACTTGAAAAATGTGAGAAAATTAACTCCAATTAAAATGGGCCCCTTCATGAATGGCAAAAGTTTCTAACTTGTGTGCGGATGTTATAATGCCGTTGTATCGCTCCATGGTGCGACCGCACCTGGAGTATTGTGTTCAGTACTGGTCTCCGTATCTCAAAAAAGATATAGTAGAATTGGAAAAGGTACAGCGAAGGGCGACGAAAATGATAGTGGGGATGGGACGACTTTCCTATGAAGAGAGGCTGAGAAGGCTAGGGCTTTTCAGCTTGGAGAAGAGACGGCTGAGGGGAGATATGATAGAAGTGTATAAAATAATGAGTGGAATGGATCGGGTGGATGTGAAGCGACTGTTCACGCTATCCAAAAATACTAGGACTAGAGGGCATGAGTTGAAGCTACAGTGTGGTAAATTTAAAACGAATCGGAGAAAAATTTTCTTCACCCAACGTGTAATTAGACTCTGGAATTCGTTGCCGGAGAACGTGGTACGGGCGGTTAGCTTGACGGAGTTTAAAAAGGGGTTAGATAGATTCCTAAAGGACAAGTCCATAGACCGCTATTAAATGGACTTGGAAAAATTCCGCATTTTTAGGTATAACTTGTCTGGAATGTTTTTACGTTTGGAGAGCGTGCCAGGTGCCCTTGACCTGGATTGGCCACTGTCGGTGACAGGATGCTGGGCTAGATGGACCTTTGGTCTTTCCCAGTATGGCACTACTTATGTACTTATGTAGGCTTTTCTATAGCATTCCTAGGCAATTTAACTAAGAATACTAATAATTCAAAAGTGTAGTGACGTCAAACAGTATTATTTGTCTTCCCTCCTCCCTTTGAACTTCTAGTGTTAAAGCTAGAAAAAAAATAAAACCGCAAAAATAAGCTTCTTTAAAAATTCCCTTTCTTTAAAAGCTACAAAAATAGCAAAGTAACTTAGACCAGATATATTAAAATAGAACAAAAAATATCCCTTTTTCAAAGACTACCTGGCTGAGTACTTGTTGGAAAAGCCAGATAATTACCTCTGCTCTATCTTCCCCTCACGTCCAGCCTGCCAGACGTGAGGGGAAGAGAGAGCAGGGCAGGCAATGCGGCGGCACCGGAAACCAGTTGTGGACGACGGCTTCAGCTGGTGCGGTTTGGGGACCCCCCACTAGCCAAACCAGGGGCCCATAGTAAATTTTGGGGGGCCCAGGTCCCTTTGTCTGCACGTAGATACTCCACTGAAATGCATAACTCGCACTATTCTATAAACTGTGCACAGAAGTTTGCAAGCTAAGTGCAAAAATGTGGATGCAAAATTATAAAAATGAGAGGGATAATGCTTAAATACAAGGGGTGTGAATAGGGGAAGACACATGGCGGGGCATTCCGTGTCAAACATTTATGACACCCTTGGATCAGCCATGATTCCACAATATGAAACCATTTTGACAATGGATATGTCCAAACTGGATTGGGGTGCCCATATAGATTTTTTTTTTTAAATTTTTGTTACATTTGTACCCCATGCTTTCCCACTCATGGCAAGCTCAATGTGGCTTACATGGGGCAATGGAGGGTTAAGTGACTTGCCCTGAGTCACAAGGAGCTGCCTGTGCCTGAAGGGGGAATCAAACTCAGTTCCTGAGTTCCCCAGGACCAAAGTCCACCACCCTAACCACTAGGCCACTCCTCCACTCCATGAGGTTTATGCTTGGATTATGTTTCTCCCTGGAAAAAACTTCCTGATAACTTGAACTGTTATCGGTACAGAGAGATAATTAAGTTGCAATGTATCTATCAGTGGCATAGCTAGGTGGGGCCACGGGGGCCTGGGCCCCCACAAATTTCCTCTAGCTCCTGATTTTGCTGGCGAGGGCCCCAACCCCCGCCAGCTGAAGCATTGTCCAGCGCTGGTCCTCTTCTGTCTTTCTCTCACATTCGGCATGTTTCTTTTAGTGAAACTGAGTATGGCTCAATTTCACTAAAAGGAGCAGGCAGGACGTGAGGGGAAGACAGAGCAGGGCAGGCAACATGGAGGCGCTGGAGATTGGCGCTGGACAACACTTCAGCTGGCGGGGGTTGGGGACCCCCGCCGGCCAAGGTATTTGCTGCAGCAGTGGGTGGGGGATGGTGGTGGGCAGAGGGACGGCAGACCAAAATGTGCCCCCCCCCCCACCTCGGGCTCTGGCCCCCTCCCACTGCAAGGTCTGGCTACGCCCCTGCTATTACTACTACTACTTATCATTTCTATAGCGCTACTAGAAGTACGCAACGCTTTACACTTCAACATGAAGAGACAGTCCCTGCTCGACAGAGCTTACAATCTAATTAGGACAGACAAACAGAACAAATGAGATAAGGGAATATTAAAGTGAGGATGATAAAATAAGTGTTATGAACAAGTGAATAAGGGTTAGGAGTTAAAAGCAGCATCAAAATGGTGGGCTTTTAGCTTAGATTTGAAGACGGCCAGAGATGGGGCTTGACATACCAGCTCAGGAAGTCTATTCCAGGCATATGATGCAGCAAGATAAAAGGAACGGAGTCTGGCGTTAGCGGTGGAGGAGAAGGGCGCAGATAAGAGAGATTTACCCAGTGAATGGAGTTCCCGGGGAGGAATGTAGGGAGAGATTAGAGTGGCCCAGGCGGTAATTTCATTTTTTACATGCATCTGTTACGCGCGCCGGAAAATATATTTTCTTTTCCGGCGTGTGGCGCTAACCAGGTGGTAATCAGCATTAAACGCGCATAGATGATTACCATGCAGTTAACACGTGAGACCTTACCCCTAAGTGAATGGGTGGCAGTAAGGTTTCAGACCCAAAATAGAAGCGCACCAATTTTTATTTTGCCGCAGGTCCATTTTCGGCCAAAAAAAAGACCCTTTTTACAGGTGCGCTGAAAACTGGATCTGCACCTGTCCAAAACACACGCCTACACTAGTGCAGGCCATTTAGTAAAAGGACCCCTATGTACCCATGCGTGTCCTTCAGCTGTGTATATTTACACCTGCGCCTGAGTAGGTGTAAATTCAAGTGGCCACATCGTAGACATAATTTCAGCAGGTCTGTTGCTGGTATTTTATAAAACTAAAAGTCTGTCACAAATCAAGGTATAATAAGGAGAGAGCAAATGAGAGAACAGAAACGCCAGCGTCCAATCGACTGCTATGAAAATATTTTATCAGAAAATGGAGAAATCTCCGAGTATAAACTCACCCAAATGGGACTGCACAAAGTAATTTGTGCCCCACAGGGTGGACAAGCTTCTCGATCATAGAATATCTCCACTAAAATTTCTCAATATTTATTTCTTGTGAGCAATAACCCAAATGTGCTCTATCCAGTGTCTAGCACCTGAACTAGCGATATTTGTCTTCTATGAAAAAATATCGTTTTCACAGTTGCTTAATTTGTCAATATAATGTGCTCTCAGTCACTGTAAAGCGCTATATGTCCAAAGCGCTGAATAATGAGACAATACATGATCTAAATAACAAGGAGCTGCCTGTGCCTGAAGGGGGAATCAAACTCAGTTCCTGAGTTCCCCAGGACCAAAGTCCACCACCCTAACCACAATTCTTGCGACTTGGTATTTTATAAAGGCACAAAAGTGCCTATGTGTCTTCATAAAACAGGCTTCAGATCGGTGCCAACTTGGCCTCCAGACCTAGCTGACCTGTTATGTAATTACCCTCTCTGTGTTCAAATCTTTTACCTTCACATTTTTTCCCTCTTGATCTGTCAAACTTTTCTGCCAAAGGCTTTCTTCTTTTTTTTTGCTCTTCCTTTAGGATTCTGCACTGTAATTCATCCGGACTTAGTGCCTTGTCAACTGTTAATAGCTCTAATTACTAATCAGCTCTGCTGTAATCATAAAACCTCTTATCATTTCATTTTCACCCCTCAGGAATAAATGTGTCCCAATATCTGGGTCTTGACCTTCAGCTTCTAGCATAGATTTGAAGACACAAAAATCATTTGGCAAGATGTCTATATAACATTAACTTTTTCTGAAGTTGACTTCCAACTCAAATTTATCATTGACTTTAAGTGTCGTGGAGAGGTATTTTCGATTTGATGTCTAAGTCAGACTTGGACATTTCGCACTAAACATCCCAAATCCAAATAGGAAATGTGGAGGGGCATAATCGAACGTCGCCGGCCAAATAGGTCGCCGGCGATCTATTTTGGCGGTGGCGCAACAGCTGGCCGGAACCGTATTATCAAAAAGATGGCCGGCCATCTTTTTTTTCGATAATACGGTTTAGACCGGCCAAATGCCTTGGATGTCGCTGGGTTTGAGATGGCCGGTTTTGTTTTTCAGCGATAATGGAAAAAAATGTCGGCCATCTCCAACCCGGCGACATCCAAGGCATTTGGTCGTGGGAGGAGCCAGCATTTGTAGTGCACTTACATACAGGGACACCGACTGGGCACCCTAGGGGTCAGTGTGGTGGACTTCAGAAACAGCTCCCACATGCATAGCTCCCTTACTGTGGGTGCTGAGCCCCCCCCCAAACCCCCTACCCACAAATGTGCACCCACTAAAAGTGCTCCAGGGACCTGCACACACTCAGGCCTCTAGGACTTGTTGCTGCTGTATAATCTTGGCAAAGCAGTTGACACCTGAAGACTAATGTCTTTGAAAAAGTGCTTTATTTGAATAAGCACCTTTACTCACAGTTAACTGCAGATCAGAGGTTGTGCCCTACTGGCAAAGAGTCTCCCTGATACTACTACTACTACTACTACTACTATTTAACATTTCTAGAGCGCTACAAAGTGTACGCAGCGCTGTACAAACACAGAAGAAAGACAGTCCCTGCTCAAAGAGCTTACAATCTAAATAGACAAAAAGTAAAGCATTTAATATTTAAGATATTTGAGATTAGCAGTAGGTCCGAGCTGGCAGAATGCTGTATAATGCCCTCTTTCAGCAACATTCAAGGTAATAACGTTTTCTAACGTGGGTAACACATGAAAGGGATCTAAAACTGGCTTACAAAAATGGCCACTACCTCATGGACTACCGGAAACAAAACAGGGCACACTCTGACCCAGTTAGCAGGGGGGAAAAGCACCATGGGAGTATAGCCCAGTACCCTACACCCACCACAATGCATTGCAGATGTGACTCTGCAGGGCACCTAACAGAAAAGGTGTCACACTCACCCGAGAGCCACATCGCAACCACAGAAAGGCTGTCAGACAATACAACACATTCTGCTGTCATGGAGGTGGGTACGGGATTTGAGGCTGGCATACAGGCTGGCAAAAAAGGTTTTCATTTTAACTTTTGTAGTATGGGAGGGAGTTGGTGACCACTGAGGGAGTAAGGGGAGGTCATCCCCCATTCCGTCCGGTGGTCATCTGGCCAGTTGGGGCACCTTTTTGAGACTTAGTCGTGAAAATAAAAGGACCAAGTAAACCCGGCCAAATACCGCTTAACGCCGTTTTTTTTCCATTATTGCCGAAAGCCGGCCATCTGGTAGCCACGTCCATGCCCAAGCATGCCCCGCCTTTGCTTCACCGGTGACACGCCCCCTTGAACTTTCACCGGCGAGGTGACGGAAAAGCGGCGATGCTGTTAAAAAGCCAGCTTTCGATTATACGCTTTTAGCCACTTTTGTGAAATCGCCGGCAATCTCCCGATTTGTGTCGAAAGATCGCCGGCGAAAAGTTTCGATTATAAGCTGGATAGCCAGTTTTGAAACAGCAAAACATCTATCTTTTTTTTTTTTTAATGGCCACATGCTAGATGGTTTTATGCTCTATGCGTTTATCTTTTTGGCCCATTTAAAAAAAAAAAAAAAAACTCCAAGTGCAAAACTGATGGAGGTGTCAGCAATCTTAGTAGACTGACCACAAAGACATCCCAGGAGAGCAATGGGGCACTGCTGTTGACTTCATCTAAAAGCTCCCAGGTACACATCAAACCGTTACCCCCTTATCTTGTCTGCTGAGCCCTCCAAAGCCCACCCAAACCCACCACTGCCAACTGTACACCACTAGAATAGCCCTTATGGGTGAAAGGGTCACCTATATGTGGGTATAGTAGTTTTTGGTCAGTTTTGGTGGGCTCACACTTTCCACTACAAGTGTGAGATTTAGAGTGAGATATGGGCCAAGTTCCTCTTCTCTACAGTCCACTGCACCGACCACTACACTAATCCAGGGATCGGCTTGCTGCTATAATAGACCTGGCAATAACATCTACAGCTGTCATAGAGGGGCTGGTAAGTACTATATTTATTCACATCTTTGAGGGGTGGGGGGGGGGGGGTCAGTGACCACTGGAGGAGTAAGGGAGGATCATCACTCATTCCCTCCAGTGATCATCTGGTTATTTAGGGCACCTTTTTTGGCCTAATTTGTTCTTAAAACAGGTCTAAGTCAAAATGCTGAAGTTTTAGCCCTAGACATTTTTGTTTTGTTCCATTATGTCTATAAAATGTCCAAGTGTTAGAAACGCCCTAAGCCCATTCTAATCCCACCCTTGAAACACTCTCAACATGCACTCTCAACTTGTGATTTGGATAAACATCTGCAAAACAGGTTTCAAAAATACCGATTTGGATGTTTTGAGAAGACATCAGTGGCATACCAAGGGGGGGGGGGGGGGGGGGGGGGGGGCGGTCTGTCCCGGGTGCACACCGCTGGGGGGGTTGCCGCGCGCCGGTCAGAGTCGTTCGTTTCCATGCTCCCTCAGAGGGAGCATGGAAACGAACGACGCTGACCAGCACGCGGCACCCCCCCCAGCGGCGTGCACCCGGGGGTGAGGGGGTTCTTTCGCCGGGGTGGGGGAGTGTCCTTTCACCGGGGGGGGGTCGCACTGCACGGGGGGTGGGCGCTGCACCCGGGGGGGCGGGGCGCATCGGCGATCCGCCCCGGGTGTCAGCGCCCCTAGGAACGCCACTGGAAGAAATACGTTCAAATGCTGCTTTTTGGCTGTTTTGATAATGAGCCCCATTGCCTATCAATCTGCACCTTATGAACTTAAGATTAATGCTATGTCTTTTGCATAGGTAAAGGAGCATTTTAAGGGTAATTATATAAAATGAGCACAAACATCCGGGTACCAACTATGCATGTAAATAACCAGACAACTGGTATATATGCATGTACTGTATGTATGCAGACAAATGCAAAAATGCCAGTATTCTGGCTACACACTATTTTATAAAAACACACCTAAGTGCAATGGCATCTAGTTTGAAGATGGGCATTTACTTGAATGAAGCATACATTTATACATATAAATTATAGAACACTTTAATTTTTGCTTGTGTTATAGCACTTCAGGCACAAGTATTTACACAAGCTCTATGGTTGACATGTGTTTGAGTCTAAATTATACAAGTGTATTTAACCAATTATGCTTGTATTCTATAATTAGGTGCCACCCTCTTTACATGCAGAAATACTTTGAAGATAATTTTAAAAAGAAAAAGGCCCAAAAATGTTATAAGTTGGCAGAAGGACGTTTTTCTCTCAAAAACATGCAAGTTGTGATTTTTGACACCCCGATTTTAGATGTTTTGCTCCACAGTTCATTCAAATTTTAAGGGAGCATGTTGGGGGCATGTTTTGGGCAGGATATGGGTGGCACCAAAAAATAGATGTTTTTTTTCTGCAACAAAGGAACAAAATGGAAAAAGTCTAGTGCAGGGATGTCCAATCTTGGTCCTTGAAGGTCATGATCCAGTTGGGTTTTCAGGATTTCCCCAATGAATTTGCATGAGATCTATTTGTATGCACTGCCTCCATTGTATGCAAATAAATCTCATGCATATTCATTGTGGAAATCCTGAAAACTTGGTCTAGGGCCAAAATTAAGACTAGACATGTTTCAATCATGACTATGTGACCAAATGGTGCCCTAAGTGACCAGCCTGCTTATTTTCGAAGGAGATCGCTGGCCATCTTCAGACACAAATTGGGAGATGGCCGGCGATCTCCTGAACCCGGCCAAATCGGTATAATCGAAAGCTGATTTTGGCCGGCGCCAACTGCTTTCCGTCGCGGAGTCGACCAAACTTCAAGGAGGCGTGTTGGTAGGGTAGTGAAGGCGGGATGGGGCGGGATGGGGGCGTGGTCAGGAGATGGCCGGCTTCGCCCGATAATGGAAAAAAGGAAGCCGGCCCTGAAGAGCATTTTGCCAATTTCACTTGGTCCCTTTTTTCAGGACCAAGCTTCAAAAAGGTGCCCCAACTGACCAAATGACCACCAGAGGGAATTGGGGATCACCTCCCCTTACTCCCCCAGTGATTACCAACCCCCTCCCACCCAAAAAATATATAAAAAAATAACTTTTTTGCCAGCCTCTATGCCAGCCTGAAATGTCATACCCAGCTCCCTGACAGCAGTATGCAGGTCCCTGGAGCAGTTTTTTGTGGGTGCAGTGCACTTCAGGCAGGTGGACCCAGGCCAATCCCCCCCTACCTGTTACACTTGTGATGGTAAATGGGAGCCCTCCAACCCCCCCCCCAAAAAACCCACTGTACCCACATGTAGGTGCCTCCCTTCACCCATAAGGGCTGTGGTAATGGTGTAGAGTTGTGGGGAGTGGGTTTTGGGGGGATTTGGGGGGGGGGGGCTCAGCACACAAGGTAAGGGAGGTATGCACCTGGGAGCAATTTTTGAAGTCCAATGCAGTGCCCCCTAGGGTGCCCGGTTGGTGTCCTGGCATGTCAGGGGGGCCAGTGCACTACAAATGCTTGCTCCCTCCCACGACCAAATGCCTTGGATTTGGCCAGGTTTGAGATGGCCGGCATCGGTTTCCATTATCGGCGAAAACCGATGCCGGCCATCTCAAACCCGGCCATCTCTGACATCTGGCCGGCCCCAACCGTATTATCGAAACGAAAGATGGCCGGCCATCTTTTTTGATAATGCAGTTCGGGACTGCTCTTTGCAGCACCGGCCATATAGATGGCCGGCACCATTCAATTATGCCCCTCCAAATGACCACTGGAGGGATTAAGGCATAACCCCTTTACTCTCCCAGTGGTCACTGACCTCCTCCTAGCCCCCTAAGATGTGACAGTGTCAGTACATACCAGGCTCTATGACAGCTTCAGATATAATATCCATTCCTATTAGAGCAGCAAGCAGGTCGGAGGAATAGCCTAGTGGTCCATGAAGTGGATTGTAGAGAAGGGGATCCAGGCCCATGTCCCACTCTAACTGGTATGCTTGTGGTGGATTGTGCGAGCCCTCCAAAAAACACTAAATACCTACTGTACCTACATATAGGTGACATCTGCAAGCATAAGGGCTCTTATAGCGGTGTACAGTTGGGTACACTAGGTTGTTGGTGGGTTTTAGAGGGCTGACCATACAATATAAGGGGGTAACGGTGAGATGTGTACCTGGGACCTTTTATGTGAAGTCCACTGTAGAGTCCCCTAGCTAGTATACTACGAATGCTGCCCCTGCTCCCCATACATCCCAAATGCTTGTTTCCTTGGACTTTTTTTTCAAAAATGGCCTTAAAGGATGGACGCGAAATTCTAATATATAGGCCTTTGTTAGAAATCATTTAGTTCGTTAACATATATTAAATATTTTAGTGTGGGCAAATTTAATTTAATTCATCTTAACTTAACATGCTTGCAATTGATTTACACGTTAAAAGTTCTAATGCATATTTAAAACAAATTATTAAAATAAATGTATAAAACAGACAACACAAAAAACCTATGAAAAATCAAGGTAAAAAAAACACAAAAAATTGAAAATGAACTGAAAATTTCTAGTCTGTGCACTTCAGGGGCGTAGCCAGACACCCAATTTTGGGTGGGCTTGGGCCCAAGATGGGTGGGCAGGAGAACCCCATCCCATAGGTAATTTGGTCTCTCCTCTCGCCTGCATGCCATAAAGTCTCCCAAATATCCCTCCTCTCCTGCACACCTTTTAAATTTCAGATTTTCAGTGAGAAGCAACTAATACACACTACTCATGTAGGCCCCACATCCTTCCCACTGATGCAGCTTCCTGATTCTGCATAGGCAGGAATACGTCAGAGGGAAGGTGTAAGCAGTATGTATCAGTCGCTGCTTCCTGCAGGCGAAGATCTGCTATTTATAAGGTATGCAGGAGGGACAGTTGTTGGGAGTTTTCAGCTTGGGAATTTCTGCCAGCCACATCATAGGTGTGCTGCTACTGGTGGGCCTGAGCTCAAAGTGCAAGCCCACCCTTGGCTACGCCACTGCTATAGACGGAGGTCATAACACACAGATCTGGTTAATTTCATTAACTAAAAGTTTATAGGCCCTTTTATAAAGCAGTGGTAAAGCCACCACAGGCTTACTTTGCAGCAATCTGGAATTACCGCCGGCCCAACGTGGGCACCAGCGATATTTCCACCCCCAGCACGCTGCATTTCCAGCACTAACGGAAATATTTGAAAAATATTTCCACAGGGGTTACCTGGCAGTAATCAGGCAGCTCCTTGTGCTGGTACCTTGCTCTCTCTGCCCCAGAACAGGTTACTTCCTGTTCCGGGGCAGAGGGAGCAGGGCCAGCGGAGCTGACAGGCGCGCGGCTGCTCCCAGCAGCGAAGAAGGCACCCGGGGGCGGGGTGTTGATGCGCCGAGGGGGGGAGTTGATGCGCCGGAAGGGGGGGGGTTGATGCGCCGGGGTGTGTGTCATGCTGCACCCTGGGGAGGACGGACGCCGCTGCACCCGGGGGGGGGGGGGGGTGCACAGCGGCGATCCGCCCCGGGTGTCAGCCGACCTAGGATCGCCACTGAAGATGTGCATTGGATTAATTTCAGACAACCCAGCTCAGTGAAAGGGAAAGGAGATGGGGCTGAGAGAGGAGATAGTGACAGTAAAATCTTACAGTTCGAATGCTCTCTTATCTGATAATGTGAAAAAAGGCTAACATCCTTGTTAACACTTGTACGTTTGCTCATCTTAAATTCAAATGTTTTGCCATCTTGTGCATTAAGATCCTCTTGAAATGTTCTCATTGTGAGATTTTTTATTTTAATCATCTTCAGTAAGTCACTGTGGGCTCCTTTTACCAAGCAGGTAAAAGGGTAGGCCTTTCTTTTCTGCAGGAAATGGTCGTACGGCAAGTAAAGCACTTGCCGTGCAGCCATTTCAGGGGGGGGGGGCTTTACTGACACCCATTCAGGTGGTGGTAAGGGCTCCCTTGCTAACCCGGTGGCACTGCCCGATTACCGCCGGGTACAAACTGGCGCTACAAAAATAAATAAGATTTTTGTAGCACCGGATATGACAGTGCGCTGGGGGAGGGAAGTACTGTCCAGCTGCTGTGGTACCCGGTGATACTTCCTTTTTAGAGAGAGGTAAGCCCGCATTGGGCTTACAGCTGCTTTGTAAAATGGGCCTTGTGACATTTTTAAGGGGACAGTTTTTCAAATCTTGGTGCGTAGTGGAGAGTTTTGCAGCAGCTCTCAAAAGGAAAGTATGTTCATACCGTCCTTTTGAAAACTGTGTAGGGAAAAACTATGGGGGCCTTTTACTAAGCCATGAAAGCGCCCGGCTACCGTGTGGCCCTTATGGTAATTTCATTTTTGGCGAGCGTCCGCTACATTTGTCCGAAAAATAGTTTTTATTTTCTGGCGTGCGCGTAGGTCATTACCTCCCGGTTACCACGTGAGACTTTACCGCTAGGTCAATAGCAGGGGGTAAGGTCTCAGACCTAAAATGGATGAGCGGCAATTTTCATTTTGACGCACATCCACTTTCGGCAAAAATGTTTCAAAAGCATTTTTTACAGGTGCGCTAAAATATGATTCTGCGCGTGCCCAAAATACTACCGTAGGCCATTTTTCAGTGCACCTTAGTAAAAGGACCCCCTCTCTGCAGAGATTTGCCCCTGCCTTTCTTGTGGGCCTATTTTCCCTTTCAAAATGCGAGACTATGTGCTTCCAGCCCTATCCCTGCACCCGAGAGTACCCTGACTGAATGTGAGGAGCATACATACCAGTATGAAAGGAGACTAATTTTCAAAACACCCTTTTACCTATCTAGATATTTTTTGAAAAGTGTCCTCTAAGGGAGATGTTCCTTTGCGAAATGTTCACCTACTGAAATGTCATGCTATCAGAATTCCTTACCATGGTACAGTAGGGATGTACATTCATTTGAAACAGCACAGAAAATGTCAGTGACATTTCTCATGATGTTTTATCATTCTTTGCCCAAAACAAAACAGGTTTTTTGTTTCCAGTGTCATAAATAGTGCACATTTTAGGAAAGAACACACAGTATTGGTGAATAGAATGCACACACTATACACACCTACACAGTGACGTTCCTAGATTGGCTGCCACCCGGGGCAGATCGCCGATGCGCACTCCCCCCCCCCCCCGGGTGCAGCACGACACCCCCCTCCCATCGTATCAACCCCCCCTCCCCCCGGGTGCATTCTTGGCTGCTGGGAGCAGCCGCGCGGCTCTCGGCTCCGCTGGCTCCTTCTCCCTCTGCCCTGGAAGTAACCTGTTCCGGGGCAGAGGGAGCAGGGAAACAGCGGAGCCGACAGGCGTGCAGCTGCTCTCTACACCCTTCCAGTGGCGTGCACCCGGGACGGACCACCCCCACCGCCCCGCCCTTGCTACGCCACTGCACCTACAAAATTCAGTTGGCAGTGGGCAGCGCTGTTAATGTCTCCTGCTAGCATTGAACCTTGATATTCAATGTCAGGTCATATCTGGTTGTCAGCATTGAGTATCCGTTATATTTTAAGCTGGCTAGCGCATGGACATTCATGAGTGCATAAGGGGCCCCTTTTACAAAGCAGCAGTAAGCCCAACGCGAGCTGTGCCGTTGTGTCTTTTGCCCTGGGAGCCTTCGGCTTGGGCACCTTAGAGACTATTACTGACCTGCAGATAATTGGCATATATGTGAGGGTGAAGCAGACAGGTGCACAGGTGGTGTTCTTGTCGATCCTTCCTGGTGAGGGTAAAGGACAGAGCTTCAAACTTGTCAAACCCTTAGGTCACAGTCAGTGAATTTTTCACTGTGTCCGATGTTTTACCAGTGCATCATCAGTCTTTTTAAAGACTTGCACCTGGTTATACATTCGATATAGAACCATAACAACATACAGACACCTGAGGCAGGTACTTTTGCCGAAACACGGTGCCGTGTTGAGTCTACTTCAATAAAGGACCCTTCTTTTACACCAAACTCTTGTCTCCCTTGGTGTTTGGAAGAGCCCTGTTGGTCTTGCTGCTCCCTCGCTTTTATATTGTGCCCCTCGTAGTAGACCTTGTTTCTCCATCCTGGTGGTTGATTTTGGTCATGCGTTAATGCGAAAATTAATGCTTGGCCATTAACAAGGAAAATAGAAAAACTGCATATTTTACCCCAGCAGTAAAAATAGCCTTAGCGTGTAGGAATGACCTGTGTAATGATGCGCTAAGGCCACTTTTTACCCCAGTTTCGTACCAGGGCACATAATTATTAACCAGCAACTTCCTACTGCATTTGTTCTTGAAAGAATGGTGACGTGTTCTAGCTTTAAAGGAGACATTGCCAAGAATCATAAAAATGCAATTCTCTGATCTAAAGACTTAAATATTTCATTTCTAGCATTCAAAAAAGAAAAACCCTGACTCACAAATATGCAATTCAGTGTATTAAGTGGCAATTGACTCTTGAATACCACAGATATTTATCATTTTGATTTAACCAGGCTAATCAGCCTCTAAACACATACATCTGTATGATTTGAACTGGATCTTGCTCATGTTAAAGGAAGACATTAAATTTTCAATTGATTTTGAAATGTGTATCTTTCATTAGATCAGCCTTAAATTTTTCATGTCTGAGAAATATGACAGGTATGGAGAAAATAGGTCCAGGGTAGCAATATTGTTCTACATATTTCTATAGATATAGGTATATATCTAACATGTTTAGTAGGGCTGTACACTTTTGTGTCACTTTGTTCTGTTTCAGCACACCTTAAACAAAAAAGTGCACACTAAAATAAGAACACACAGACCTGCCAAGTCCTCTGTATTCAGCAGGAGACCCTCAATTTTGCAGGTCATCTCCCAAACTCCCAATAAGCAGCCTCCCCCTCCTTCGGCAGCAGGAAATATGTTAATATGATGTCATCTCCTGCAGCCGCAAGACCAGTGTTGTGATAAGAGCTGCAAAATCTCACAGCTCTTCTGGCGAGACTGGTTTCACACCGCATCTTTTTAAGGCAATTCCTGTTGCTCAAGGGGGAGGTGGCTTGTTGAGGCCACCAGCCGAGGTCTGTCAGGGAATGCAGTCAGGAGGTGGCCCAAGGCAAGATGTCGCCTGAGGCGGAGCTGACATGCCACCTTCCCCCGGGTCAAGATGTCGCCCCCCCTTTCCCCTTCACGGCATTTTACCTCATGGTGATGTTCCAAACCCAGCAGCGGCAGCAATTCCCATACGCTGCCCTGCCACCGCCAGCACCCACCTCTTCCCTTTACTGCGGCTGCCTCAGCCTCTGACGAAACAGGAAGTTACATCAAGAGGCGGCCACAGTAAAGGGAAGAGGTGGCTGCCGGCAGTGGCAGGGCACACGGTTGCCAGATGGGCGGTTTTCCCGCCCAATTGGGCGGTTTTCCGCAAACCGCTGTGGGAAACTTTTGCCCGTGGCTGGTTGTGGTTTTTTGGGCTCGTTTTGTATTTTTTGGGCGGATTTTGGGGCGGTTTTTCGGCCGGCGGGGGTGGGGCTAATGGCGACAGAGGCGGGGTTTGTGACGTTTTGGGCGGGGTTTGGTGATGTATTGGGCGGGGTGATGACGGTGGGGGCAGGGCTGATGACGGCGGGGGTGGGTGATGACAGAAGGGGTGGGGCTGATGACGGCGGGGGCGGGGGTGATGACGGAAGGGGCGGGGTTGATGACGGCGGGGGTGGGGGTGATGACGGAAGGGGTGGGGTGTGTGCGGTTTTTGGGCGGGTTTTGGGCTGTTTTGTGTGGGAATTTTTTTTTTTATTTGGCAACCTTGGCAGGGCAGTGTATGACAATCGCTGCCGCTGCAAGGTTTGGAATGTCACTGTGAGGTAAAATGTCACGAACGGTGAGATGCCACCCCTCTTAGGGTTACCATTTTGTGTCCTCTGAAAAAGAGGACACATGCCACGCCCCCTACCCCGCCCCCGTCACGCCTCATGCCCCACCCCCACCACGCCCCCTTCAGGTCCTCATTCCGCCCCTATTCCCCGCCCCCCCACATCACATAGTTCCTTCCCCCACTTACTATCTAGCCCTGGTGGTCTAGTAGCATCTTCTCTTCGGGGCAGGAAAGAGCCCCCTCTTTCCTGCCCGGAGCGCTGCCTGCCCTTGCCTGCTGCATCCTCCTCGGTCTGGCTGGGGATTCAAAATGGCCACCGAGAGTTGAAGCGGCCTCGCGAGAGTTCAACTCTCGGTGGCCATTTTGAATCCCCAGCCAGACCGAGAAGAATGATAGACAGGGGAGGCAGCGCTCCGGGCAGGAAAGAGGGGGCTCTTTCCTGCCCCGAAGACGTCACTAGACCACCAGGGAACATGGTAAGGAAGGGGAGGGGACGGGAGACCAGACCCACGGTCGCCCTCTGAAGTGCTGATCCTGATGTGCAGCCTGAGGCCCCTGCCTCAGGTGGCCTAATGGTCAGTCCGCCCCTGCACATGTTGTTTCATTTCAGTAAGCAGTAAAATCCAGTGTACACTAAAAAGAAACACTGAAGTAAATAAAATCAGTATTGAAATGGGGAAAAAATTGAAACAACAATTTTGTGCCTGCACGATCCTAATGTTACAAGGCAGCTTCATTTTACAAATGTGAAGATAGTTATTTTCTGTGGAGCAAAACAGAGATGAGGAATTTGCAAAAGGCATTTCATTTTAAACTTTCAAAAAAAGGAAGCTGTGGCAAAATTGTTTACTGATTTTGTTACACGGAATGCTCATTTATTAAATCCTAAAACCTGTAAAAACTCCCCCCTCCCCCTCCCTCCGATATTTAAACTCCACAGTTGGCATTACTATAAACCGCTGGCTGTGCCATTGCGGTGCTGAATACCCAGGTGTAAGCAGCTTGTTTGAACCTATCCTGGTTCAGCACCAGTGCCCGGATAATTATCCGGGTAAAGTTGGAAGAGCTATTTTACTGTCCTAATTTATTGCCCTGTTTACTAAGGTGCGTTAGTGTTTTCAGCGCCTACACTTAGTGTGCACGCTAACCATGTAGGCGCCTATAGGGATATTGTAGGCGTGTACATGGTTAACGCGTGTATATGGTTAACGTGCGTTAAAAATGTTAACACACCTATTACGCTGCTTAGTAAACAGGGACATTACCAGGATATTTGTCCGGAAATTGGCACTCCACCCCCAGACTGAGCTGATTACCTGGATAGCCTTGGGGCCATTCAGTAATGATTTTCAGCAATGTTATCCAGATAATGCCATGAAAATCATTGACTGACCCACTGAGAGGCACTTACCTACTGAGGAGCCAGTCCTACCCAGAAAGGTTTATTGTTTATCATTTATTTAAAAAAAAAATTGGTATTCTGCTTAACTTGTAGGAACAAGTCAAGGCGGTTTACAAATACTAAAATATAGTAAAAAAAATAAGAGTAGAAAAGAACTCCATTAAAAGTTACAGGAAAGCTACAATCATTCTCTACAAGACATTCCATTGTTTTGTGATCCCCCTGTGTTCCAGAGCAGCACTCCAACAAGCACAGAGAAAATGATATCAACTAGATTTTGATAAACGCAAATTGAAAAAGATAGGACTTTAAAGATGTACGAAAATTTGTAAGCGATCTTTTAAGCCTAAGATCTTTTGGCCCATGGGAGGAAGGCCAGCTAAATCCCGTAATTGATGCCGAGGCCAGATATTCAATGCTGGGCTATCTCCGGTGACCAGCATCGAATATTCTTTTTTTTTTTGGCCAGTTTAAACGTAACTGACCAAATTAATATTCAGCGCTTGCCAGTTAAGTTTATAGCAGCCAAAGATAGGACAGCTATTTCGGCAGTCCAATTTGGCCAATAAACTTAGCCATCAAAGCACTGAATATTTGCGGCTAGCTGGTTATATCACATGATAAAGCCGGTTAGCTGCTGGGGGGATTCTATTTATGGTGCCTGAAAAATCCACGCAAAAAAAAAAAATTACACCTAGGCATATTCTCTAAAGTACACCTGAATTTTATGGAATCAACTTAAATTTCCACGCGGTATATAGAATACATCAAGCAGATCACCACACAACCAAATTTGGTTGTGTCCATTTAGGCCACGCTTTACTTGGTGTATATCCTGACGCCTAAATTAAGCGCAGAGTGAGTGTATTCTATAATAATGCACATAGATTGTAGAAACGCCCACACCCCACCCATGGTCACGCCTCCTTTTCAATTGTGTGACTTAGAATTTAGGCGCACCACTTTATAGAATACACTTAGCAAGTTGGTTGCGTAAATCTAAATTAATGCCAATTAGTGCTGATAATTGCTTCTTAACATCCAATTAACAGTGCTAATTAGCTAGTTAGCCAATGAAGTTATGCACATTGTTATAAACATAGAAACATGACGGCAGATAAAGGCCATATGACCCATCCAGTCTGCCCATCCCATGCCTTTTTAAATTCTGGAACAGTCCTCGACTCCACCACCTCCACCGGGAGGACATTCCATGCCTCCACCACCCTTTCTGTGAAATAATACTTCCTCAGGTTGCTCCTAAGCCTATTCCTTCTCAACTTTGTCATATGCCTCCTCATTCCAGAGCTCTCCTTCATTTGAAAAAGGCTCTCTTCCTGTACATAAATGCCCTTGAGATATTTAAACGTTTCTATCATGTCTCCTCTCTCCCTCCTCTCTTCCAGCGTATACATGTTGAGGTTCATAAGCCTGTCCCTATAATTTTTGCATTCAACACCACTTACTAATTTCGTAGCCGCCCTCTGGACCGACTCCATCCTGTTTATATCTTTCCGTAGGTGCGGTCTCCAGAACTGCACACAGTACTCCAAATGAGGCCTCACCAGAGACTTATACAACGGCACTATCACCTCCTTTTTCCTGCTGGTCATGCCTCTCTTCATGCACCCAAGCATCCTTCTGGCTTTGGCCGTCACTTTTTCTACCTGTTTGAAAGCTTTAAGGTCGTCAGACACAATCACCCCCAAGTCCCGCTCTTCCTTCGCACACTGAAGCACTATACCCCCTATACTGTACCGTTCCCTCAGATTTTTGCGACCCAAGTGCATGACCCTGCATTTTTTGGAATTAAACCTTAGTTGCCAAATATCGGTCCATTCCTCTAGCTTTGCTAGGTCCTTGCTCATGTCATTCACACCCTCCAGGGTGTCCACCCTGTTGCAGAGTTTAGTATCATCCGCAAAGAGACAAACCTTACCAGACAGCCCTTCCGCAATATCGCTCACAAAGACATTAAAAAGAGCCGGCCTTAGGACCGATCCCTGCGGTACTCCACTGATGACCTCCTTTTCTTCAGAGAAAGCTCCATTTACCACCACCCTCTGTCTGCTACCATTCAACCAATTTTTTACCCAATCAGTTACTCTAGGTCCCGCACCGAGGGAACTCAATTTATTTATCAGGCGCCTCTGCGGAACCGTGTCAAAGGCTTTGCTGAAATCCAAGTATACCACATCAAGCGCCCCTCCCATATCCAACTATTTGGATGTGGGGTATGCACTAAGCGCTAATATTCAGTGGAGATAACCAGCTATCCCAGTCTGAATATTAGTGCTTCTGGTCGGTTAAATAGCACTGAATATCAGTCAGACTGTTTCTGGTTGATTCCCATTTTGCTCATGCCGGATTTGGCTTCCCTCCCACCCAGGGACATCCCGCATGCTCCTCCCGGTGACTCAGGGGAAAGATCCACAGCACTCAGTAATCCCCATATATTGGGGGGTATAGTAGGTTTTCTTCTGTTTCATGAAGACTCATAACACAATACGAAGGAGTTAAGATGGGATTTGTACCTGTGTGTCATTGTTAAAAGTCCACTGCTCTGCAGGGACATCTGCGTGACAGATATTCTTGCCCCTGTTTTTTTTGCCATTCTTAATTCAGACGTTTCATTTTGGAAAATGGCTGTTCATTTTGGACGTTTTCAGTGCAAGGAAGTCCTTATCGCGTATTTTTGAACAGGAAATCCTAATGTTGTCCCTGTTCAAAAATAGTTGTGTGATGGACATTTTCTTTTGGACATTTTGTGCTAGGTTCTTTTTTTTTTTTTGCACTTAGATATCATTTCAAAAAAATGCCCCTCCGTGTATCTTAGAACGGACTCTGGGGGTCTTTTACAAAGTGTTGGTAAGCCCAATGCGGGCTTACTGAACACTAAATCGGGACTGCTGCTGGCCTAATGCGGCGTGCGCCATTTCCGGGGGAAAAAGAAAACCCCTGGAAATGGCTTGCGCGGCGGTAACCCAGTGGTAATTGGGCATTGCCGTGCGCTGCCCGGTTTCAGTGGAAGCCCTTATCAGAGTTCTCCTACCGCATGGCCATATTTGTCTGGTGGTTTTTTACCCACTGCAGTAAAAGGGTCCCTGAAGCGTGGGGTAAATGGCCTCCCGCCACTAGCGCAGGGCCATTTTTCCCACAGCTTGGTAAAAGGACCCTTCTGTGTCAGTAGTTTCTGTTCTAAAATGCTAGCAAAACTAGAGAGTCCCTACCTGGACATCTCAATTCTGATTTGCACATCCTTTTTTAAAATGCTGCTCAGTATGAAACAAACCTATTTGCTACCAGATAACGTGATTAAGCTCGTTTTTTTTTTAAATTATAATGTCCTTTTTTTCAATTAAAAAAAAAACAAAAACAAGAAACAAGAAACATTTCAAAAGAAAGGCCATTATGAAGTGAACATGATCCCACTACTTCCTGGGTGTGCTCTTCAGATAATGGTTTCTATAGTTTGAATCTGTTTCTCCTCAAACATTATATGCACATTTCCAACTCTTCCCCTCCTTCAGTTGTTTTTTTTTTCAGTCCTTGAGGGAGCCAGATGTTGCATATTTAATGTGTCTTTGGCCAAGCACTGAAAAATAAAACCCCCTTTCCCTTTGTGCTCCTTACCCTAGTTAAAATTCTGTATTCATGTGTCTCTCTACATGCTGGGGATTATCCATCAGAAAGATGTGCATGGCCAAACAATGTTTGGTTTGTTTATGGGGGGGGGGGGGGGTTGTCAAATTTGTCCTGGTTTTCTAAAGCATATAAATTGATTGTATATGTGATTTACTGAAGTGCAGTTTTGCAAACAAGACAAATTTTAATGCATCCAAACAAACCCGATGTGGGCTAAAGAATGCTCATCCCTTGCAGCCACTGTTCACCTGTAATGTTTCTTGCTAAAATAAAGGAAAATTATATAAAACTCCCAGTCAGTCTCCTTACTTTTAGGATTCATAACTATCATATTTCCCCCAAGAAAAGTACTGCGAATTGCTTAAAATAGCCACTTCTTATTCAGAGTGCTGACTGTGGCAGGATAGAAATACATCTAAATAAATTTATAGGTGTTAAGATGAGCTGGCCAACTAAATTTTAAAAAATGACTTCCATTTAAAATTGCTGGCAAGACCATTGTGGTAGGCATTCCTGATGTGAAGGGTCGGGTTACATCTTTGTATACTTGAAAAGCTGGAAGACAGTTTGGGGTTTTTCCGGTTTTTGTTTAAAAAAAAAATACCACCTTTCCTACAGACTGAGAATGCCAAAATTGTTTTCAAAAACATGCTCAGGATTGGCAAAATATCCACCCCACAAAACCCCTTAGACCATTCCACTCCCTAGAAATGATGAGGTTGATAGCATGGTTTAAGCGGCCAGAAGAGGCTTCTGTCCACTTAAACCATGCAGAGTGGGTTGGTCATCAGTATTCAGTAGCACATAACTGGACAGTGTCATTGAATATTGGTTTTGAATGTTGCGGGATGGTCCAGTTAGTGTTGGGGTGGTTCATGGGCAGAACTTGGGTGAAAATGGCACTTAACCAGTTGGCAGTAATACTCCTAAGTTTAACCACCAAGATAATTGGGCACCAATCTGAATATCTGTCAGTGTCTGGTTAACTTCTTGTGACCATACTGTCCCAAATATCCAATGCCAGAGCCCAGACATAGCCAGGATTAATTCAGCCTACGAATTTCAGTGACTTAAAAACCAAAGCTGAATATTGGGTCCAAAACTACTGGGTAGAAAAACTTGCTTTTTAATGGAAAAGAGCCAATATGGATTTAGCAAAAGGCAGAAATGTTTTACTAATCTATTGAGTGTTTTAAAGGTGCAAATAAGCATGCCGAGAAGGGTGAGCCAGTTGTTATAATATATGTGGATTTTTAGAAGACTTTTGATAAAGTTCATTATAAAGACTCCTCAGCATATCTGGAAACTCTATGGATTTTATCCTGAGACTCTGGAAATTTGCATAAAATGCCAGGTCTCTGTGAAATATCAGAAAGTTCAGCCATGTAACGTTTACTCCTTTCAAGCAACATGCAATGAACAGGAAGGAAAGAGATGGGCTGGAGAAGGGACTGGGAGCAGAGAAACCCTTCTTTCCTCTCAGCTGAGTTTGAATCTGTCATTTCCTGACTATCTTTAAAATATTTCTTCTGATAGGTCAGCCCCTGGTAGATGCATATGACCCTCTCCCTTCAACAAAGGGCAGCCCTCAGTAACTTTGAATGACCTTCATTGTGACCTAGTCTCAAACTCTGACCTTATTGGTCCCCTTTCCTTGCCCTTTTGCCTTCTTTGACCCTCCCTGGATCTGCAAGGAAGATGCCCCTATCAGGGGCATAGCCAGACATCTAACTTTGAGTGGGCCTGGACCCAAGATGGGTGGGCAGAAGAACCCCTTCCTGTCCCACAGGTGATTTGGTCTCTCCTTGTCTCACCTGCATGCCATCTGCTATTTACAAGGTATGCAGGACGGACAGTTGTTGGGAGTTTTCAGCTGGTGGGGCTAGGGAATCAGCATAGGTGTGCTGCTACTCGGTGGGCCTGAGCCCAAAGTGGGTGGGCCAGGCCCACCCTTGGCTACGCCACTGGCCCCCATCTTGCTTCGAGCATGCTGCTGCTCTCTCTCTGTCTCTCCTCTTTAAAGTGAAGCTCTGTTCACCCCATTTGCACAAATTCAGCACCCTACTTCTCAACCGCTTCAGTTCCTCTACAAAATACCATCACCTCTGCAATAAGCAACTTCTTCTGAATGTCACCTTTACTTCCTAGCAGCAGTGGTTACCCAGTTCAAAGGCGCTTGCCTCGAGGCACAAAGACTTCTGATGTTAGCTACACACGTAAGTAAACTGCCTATATTTACCTTGCAGTAAGCAGTTGAAAATTCAGAAAAAAAGAGGGGTCAATATTCAGCTGCTGGCATTAATTCCAGATGTTCAAAGCTAAGACTTGCGTGCGCTTCAGCTTTGAATATCCGATTATTTTTAAGCTGGCTAACACAAAGCCACTTAAGTCAATATTTATCACTTAAGCGACCATGGGTTACCACATAAAGATTGGACAGACATTTATGTGGTCTCATTTAAGTGCTAAACAGCCAAGTGCTGACTCCACCCCCAGAATGCCCCGAAGCTAGCCAGCTTTGTGTTCAGCGCTAACCACGATATTCAGTGCCACTTAGCCGGTTAAGTGCCACTGAATATTAGCGGCTAGCCCCAATCAAGCAATTTAACCAGCTAAATCGTTTTGAATAGTGGGCAGAGAGTCTTTTTGTGGATGTTGAAGTGTGGGGTTTAAACTCTCTGGAAAGTAGAGCATGTGTACAGTTGTTTAGGAGACAAAACAAAAACCACAAAAAGTGGAGAAACTGGATCCACTACGAGGGGAAACACAGAGACAGAGGAGTAGCGTGATCAACAGGACACTTGCAATAAAACCCAGGAGACAAAAAAATAAGGAATAAAAAATATTCTTTAATGGTAGATGATAAGACTCAACACGGCACTGTGTTTCGGTGAGAAACGCCTGCCTCAGCAGTCTGTATGCAGTGAACGCCAGTAGGTGGAGCTGAAACGAATCAAGCCTTTAAAAAGACTAATGATTGGTGGATATGCAGGATACGTTGGTAAAAAGCACAAGCAAAACTTGTGGGATATTTTTGTGGACATGACTCTCCTTTCAGTTTTTACATGAAGCCAGAATTGATAGGAGGAAGGAAACAGTGTGGAGCACAAAAATGATCTGCGCCTAAAATGAACGTGCGTTAGGCAGTCACGCCTAAGCATATTCTAAATACCGCATGTAAATCTATACACAGTATTTAGAATACGCTAAGTTGTAATGTGACTAAATCTATGCGTGTCTACGTACGCCAATGAAAAGCTGGAATAAATCCCTTTGTGTATATTTACGCACACTGGCCCATATTTTATAACAACTCATGTAGATTTTGGGATGCCCATGAAGTGCCCATTTCTTTGCCCCCTAACCACGCTCCTTTTTGCCTGCGCACATTAGAATTTAGGCACAGAACATTACAGAATACGATTAGCAATGTACGTGCGTATATTCTAATTTTTGCCAACTAGTGCTCGTTATTGCTTGTTAAGAGCTGTTAACTGTTGGATTATTTGTAGTAAATAATTAGCAGATTTTAGTACACACAGCTTCAGCTTTAGAAATGTTAATTTCTTTCTTCATCTCTCTCTCATTCACCCCTGAATAATTCACTGCTGAGTCACTTTAAAGTTGAAGTAACAAAACATCTGTTTACTCACAGTTTGTAGTTAGATTATAATCAGACAGGCTTATATATACATATTACTATACATTTGTATTATCAGCTCTTTCCATGTGCTTAGATGGTAATGGATGCTCACACCACCATAGATCCTCTCAGGTTAGGAGAGATCATGAGCTCCATGTGCTCCATGTGCTGCATCTGCTGCATCTAACCCCCACAGGAAGTTGCATAGCTGTGTGACCTCTCTAAGTAATTCACATCAGAGGTCACAGAGTAATCACAGAGAAATAATAGGTGACAGGCAATGCATGTAAAATACAATTACATTCCAACATTAACAACGCTTATCGGCTTGTTAAAACAAATAATCTACATGCATAATTATAGAATACACCGAGATTTACACGCATAACCGCGCATAGCTCTAGGCGTGCTAAATAGAATGCGGGGGTAAGCGCCATTCTATACAGGGCACGCAACTTATATAGAATAGTAGTATAGCGTGACAGTCGTGCCTAAATTTGGACGCTGAACTTACACCTCGTAAAAGCAGGTGCAACTCCCACACCCAAAGTTAGGCACAGATAAAAGCCTAATTGTGTAAAACTGTGCCTAACTTTTAGAAACAAACCTGATTCGCCTGTGCCCCTCACATGGCCTTGCTCCCTCTTGAGATCCATGTGAGACCAGTTAGATGTGTTTGGTGGAGAACTGGGGTCAAATAAGTGCCAGTTAACACTAATAATTGCAACAATTAGCCAATAATAGACCTAATTAAGCAATTAAGTTGTGCACAGATGAGAGATCCATGTGCAAATTTCAGTGCCAGTCTTCCAGTGGCATATATAGAATCCGAGGATAGTGTACGCTCTTTTGAAAGAGCGCTCCTTATTTGGATGTTACATCCACGCACAATGGCACAGTATTTCAAATAGGGTGCACTCTTTTGAAAGAGTGTGCTCTATAATCACAAACAACCCCCCCCCCCCCCCCACAATTGTTTGTAGTTTCTTTTTCTGCTTGCTTTTGGGGTTTAACAACATTCAACTATGTCAGTGACATTTCCCATGTCATTACAAATGACAGCCCTCCCTAGTGCTTTCATTTAAAATGGAAGAAGAAATGCCAATAACATTTCTTATTTAATTGGGTTTCATTTTGTAAAAAAAAATAACCGAGTTAGCCTTGCAACCTCTGTTATAGCCCCAGACAGAGTCATGGCAGGGTTCGTATTGCTGCATGGTGTTTGTTACAGTTGAGTTTTTTTTCCACCATACACAAGATACAGGAGCAACAGAAATCTGAAACAGGGCATTAGTATTTCTCATCTTCTTACAGCATGAGATTAGGTATCTGATGCCCAAGGCAAATCTTCAGCTATATGCCCCAATGCCAGAGATGGCTTAGGGCCCTACTCCCGTTCTATGAGGTGTCCGATATCCCACCTCACCTTCTCCCCAAAGATATTTAGTATTTTCCCCTTGTTTTCCTACAACCCCCTACCCCCAAGGTGTTCAGCATTTACCCTTCCCTACTGCCCCAACAGGTGTTCATCATCTATGCTTTCTTCCCCTACTGCCCCTCCCTCAAGATGTTCAAACTCTGCCCTTCTTTTCCCTACCGCCCCCTCCCAAGTTTCCAGCATCTCCCTGCTGGGCCTACTTCACATCTCCTCCCACTCACTGTTGTTGCTGCTACTGCTGCTGCATGAAACAAGAGTTTGTGCAGCTAGAGCAGGGCCTTGAACATCCACACATGCTGAAGTCCTGTCGTGTTCTGCCCAGTTCAAACATCCTCTTGTGGGATACAGCAGTCCTTGAGCATTCAGAGAAGCTTTAAGTCCTGTGCTGGCTGCATTGGCTTTTTTTTTTTTTTTTTTGCAGCCATATCTGCTGCACCAGTGCCACCCCACTAATTGTGCTGCCCTAGGCAGGCACCTATTTAGCCTAATGTTTGGGCCAGCCTTGTTTGAGAAAGATCAGTGAGATTTGGAGCCTTAAATAGAACAGTGCCATCTGGTGGCCATACAATAGATTGTTTCTTCAATGTAGTAGGCTTTAAGGTAGTGTGACTTTTTTATCTCAACAATATAATACCTGAGGACTGCAGATATCTTACTACAGCATGACTCTTAGAGGGCCTTGCTGGAGTTATAAAATAAATTTTATGTAAACCTAAGCTCACAAGATCAGTAATGTATTTTGTTCTGACATTTACCATATTGCTGGGATATCTAGAAGGAGGCAGAAGCTTTGACAGGCTATCACAGAGCAAGGATGCTTCCAATTTATTATTTTCTAATATGAAGAGGCATTTGGTAAGCAGCACCTTACATACAGTTTAGTACAGTCTCTAAGCCTTTCCGTGTCTCTTCTCTCTTCAGTACACACATTTTGCATTCTTGAATGCCTTTTTCATTTCTGTGCTTACTTTTGACAGAAATGAATTACAGCACTTTCAAATAAGTGTCCAGTCATTATTAATTCATTCAGTATTCATTGTAATAACGTTAATCATTGTGAACTAGTACAGTATTAATGGGAAATGTACTTAAGTTGAATTTCCACTGTAATTTAGCAATTAATTAATGTACCATTATTGTCAGAGACCCTCATTTTTTAAACAGTTTCACCCAATTAGAACCAGTGATTCCATGCTTTCCTTCGGCATTTGTTACACTTAGAGCTGCACAATTTGCCAGAGATTTGAAGGAAAATGAACATTTTACACTTCACTTTGAATAGATCTTTCATGTGGTGACACGAACTAAATTCAGGTTTCTAAAGATTTTAGCTGACACACAAGGACACTCTGCAATGACATTGTGACTTTCTGTTAAACGTTACAGATGCTGAACCATCCATTGAAAAAAAGGGACCCCAATATTTAAACGTCATGGTCAATGTTGGTTTAAAACACAGAGGTATCCTTGAAGAGGGCTTTAATCTAGAATCGGGGCAGGGTGATCAAAGATCCCGGGTATGTACAAACCCTCAGGTAAGTGAAGCATTAAATACCTCTATGCAAATGGGAATAAGGGGCAATGTCTGGAAATCAGTATATACTAATGCTCAAAGTATGGGAAATAAGGCTTTAGATCTGAGGCTGTGATGGAAGAGGCTGATTAGGATTTAGTAGTGATCACAGAGATATGTTTCAAAGAGAACCATGACTGGGATATAGTTATACCGGGCTATGATCTGTTCAGCAGAGACAGGGTAGGAAGAAAAACCACCATAAACAAACCAGGGTAAAGAATCTTTAATGGGAAAATTGCACAATGAGTAAATACCTAATTCCATTGAATTAGAATGTTGTGTATTTCACTTAAAAGAGTCAATCATATTCTATTAAGAAATTTTTGAATACGTGCTCATATGTTTTCAAAGGACCGTCACAGACTCATTGGTCTTCCACTGTGTTCCACTGGTATATAATCATAGCACTTATCTTCAATTATTAGTGCCACCAAGTGCCAACTAATGTGTCTCATATGTATAAAAGTTTTTTAGTTGTTACTTAACTTGCTGTATGAAAAGAGTATGGGTCCTGATATGATCCATGTTTCAAGGGGAACTTCCCACAGAATTTCCCTTTGTGGTCTGAGCCCTGGGGAGTATTTCATGGATACTGGGTGCATGAAAAGCATATGGGTTAAAACAGTGAACAGGAAGCATCTGGATTTCATGGTAAAATTTATATGCCTGCTTTTTGGGTCTGCCTTGGCTCTGTCCCTAGTACCACCTCTAAAGAAATTTTAAAAGTTTGTTTTTTTTTTTCGCATGGTAAATACCTAGTTACCCATTCATATCCCATTGACATGGGAGCTGAAATCATATCTACTTCTCCTTTGCCACAAACTGAGTCTCTCCAGACTCCTTCATTCCTCACACATATTTACTATTTCTAGAAGGGAGACTTTTTAGCCAATCCTAGTTTTAACTTACCTCCCAAAACAGTGTAGCATTTGTAATCCCAATAAAATCATTGCTGTAGGTCCCATAATGCATCAGGATAAGGTTGTCAATCCAGAACTCTCCTAAAACCTTTCTCCTGTACCTGGGTAACTTGACAGCTTTACAATATGTGCTTTATACTTCTTGATGCCAGAAGGGATGTATAAAGTCCAGGGGACACTCAATGAAATTACATGGAAATACTTTTAAAACAAATAGGAGGAAATATTTTTTCACTCACCAAATTTTAAGCTCTGGAACTCATTCCAGGAGGATTGGTTAACATCAGTTAGTGTATCTGGGTTTAAAAAAGGTTTGCACAAGTTTCTGGAGGAAATGTCCATAGTCTGTTATTGAGATAGACATGGGGAAGCCACCTCTTGCCCCAGGATTGGTTGCATGGAATGTTGCTACTAATTGGGTTTCTGCCAGGTATTTGTGACTTGGATTGGCCACTGTTGAAAGCAGGATACTGGGCCAGGTGGACTATTGGTCTGACCCAGTATGGCCATTCTTATGTTCTCAACTCAGTTCTCAAGAATACCAAAGAAGAGGCCAGTCTCGCAGACTTTTCTTCAGCCAAAGGAATTCCCAGCTCCAAAGACACAGCCTGAAATGCCTGAACCAGCTGCAAGCACTAGCTGCAGGGCCCCAAATAAAACATCATCCAAATAATTGACAATAGAATCAAAAGCAAAAACCCACTGGACCACCCAATGTAAAAAAAGAAGAAAACATCTCAAAATATGCACATGACACAACACAGTCCATGGGAATACATTTATCAAAATAAAATAAACTTTCAAAGTGAAAACCCAAGAAAGAAAAAGATTCAGGATGAACTGGTAAAAGCCAAAATGCAGATTCGATATCTGCCTTCACCAGAAGAGCAGCAGGGCCCAACCTCCACACCATGTCAACTGCCTGATCAAATGAGGCATATTGTACCGAACAAAGCTCTGTATCAATAAATGAATTGACACTAAGACCTTCTCCTCCACTGCTAACTCCAGGCTTCGTTCCTTTTCTCTTGTGGCACCTTATGCCTGGAATAAACTTCCTGAGCCTGTACGTCTAGCTCCATCTCTACCTGTTTTCAAATCTATGCTGAAAACCCACCTTTTCACTGCTGCTTTTGGCTCCTAGCCACTACTCATTTGCCTCCCCCCTTGTTCCTTCTCACCCAGTACTTCCCTCACCCTTAATTGTCTTGTCTGTCTGTATTATTTTAGATTGTAAGCTCTATTGAGCAGGGACTGTCTCTCTGTGTCAGGTGTTCAGCACTGCGTGCATCTGGTAGCGCTATACAAATGCTAATAATAATAAGACAAATTATGTATCAACTGATACTTTCTAGGATCCTTCTTCTATGCAATACCAAGCAGAGATAAAACCAAATTAGCACAAGGAGAAGCAACAATAGAACCAGCAATACGACCTAAACTCAACTCCTTATCCAAGAGCAGATACAGAACGGGCATTACGACAATGATGGCTCAAGACTGGGCCCGAAAAGAAATACAAAAACCCCTGGAAAAACCCATCCCATAACAGTTGAGCACCCTCAACTTCAGGACAGACCCTCAACCAAGTCCACAAGATAGGCAATTTAATTGGGACAGGGCCTTGTGAAAATCCCCTCCCAAAAATAGACAGCCCTCCCCTTCCAAACTGCTAATGGCCTCCAGTCCTGAGTCCAACGCAATGAAAGGCAACATGATTGCCACCAAACTGGCTGCACCGGTGTCGGTAACAACAACCGGGCTGGTCACATCTCCCTGCATTAAATTGAAAACAAAACTTTTCTCTGGGCACCCCCGGGATTACCACCTGAGGTGGGAGGAAGCACCAACATCACTGGGACAAGCTGGTGCATAACACCCAGCCCCAACTGCTGGCACCCAGCTGGACAATCCAACAGCCACATTCCCACTAGATAAGGCTCCAGCATGAAATGCAACATCCTCAAAGGAGTTATCTCAGCTAACCATATGTCGACATCCCTATAGCCCCATTCATCTGACCTGTCCTTGGCTAACTCTTTGCAGAACTGCTCATCATAATTGAGCCAGGACCATCCCCCACGGGTCCTATAGGCTCTTAAAATCACAGCAATCCAGGTTACAAGCTAGGCTTAGCCTCACCCAACACACTCGCATAAATATTAAAACCCAGCAATCAACTGAAAATAGTCTTAGATATCCGCCCTTTTTTCTTTCCCTCATTCTTCTGTTTCTCCATCCCTTCTTGTTCTTTGAACAGCAAAGAAAACAAGTCAACATACTTCCCCTTCAAAAATTTTTGACACTTCTTTTGAGAGATCTGACATTCCAGCAGCACAGTCTCAACAGGAGGAGCCAACAGCAGTGCAGCCACTGGCACAACCAAACAAGTTTCATGGGGTAGCACCTTACCCGAGGAGGAAGATGATGATGAAGAATCTGACGAATCCCATGAGTCCATATGGGCTGAAGACACACTCCTTGACACTGCTTTCGAGGCTGTCTGTGGTATTTTAGATGTCTAGCCCTCTCTGTCTGGGGGTGGGTTGGGGGCTTCTGTCTAGGGTGGGGGGTTGAGGGGATACTAGACCACAGGAGGTGGAATGGAGGTCTGGCAGACCTCCAGCCCTCTGGCCCTCTTTGTCTGGGGGGGAATTGGGGGGCTTCTCTCCAGGGTGTTGGGGTGCTAGACCACCAAGGAGGGCTGGAGGTCTGCCGGACCTCCAGTCGTCTAGCCCTTTCTGTCTGGGGTGGGATGGGGGGCCTGTAAGCATGCAGATGTATGCTGGACAGGGCTTCCCATTCCTCCCCAATGCTCTGCAAACTCTAATGCCAGCTCTGAGCATCCTTGTTTGGTGTGTTGCCTCTGATCATTGGGGAGGAATAGTTAATAACCTGTTTGGTGTGCATTTGTATGCTACTTGTGGTCAGAGCCGGAGAGCTCATTTTTTCATGCGCTTACCAGATCTGATCATGGGGCGGGAGCAAACGCAGGCACTAGTACAGTGCTAATAGCGTGTAACACCCAAGTTTACTTCTGATCATCGGGGCCTGAAGTGGAGAGTGAATCAGGGGAAGAAATATTTTATGTGCCTACCTGCTGGGCATATAGAAGTGTCCCCAAGCAGGGGCTTCCAACGGCAATCAAAATAATTAGTATATGCATTGCTTCCAAGGAAGGCGATTTTGTAACAGGCCACCTAAATTAGGCTACAAAAATGCACAGGAAACTACCCCATCAACATTATTTACACCTGCTATTTAGTACACAAAGTATAATTGCCAAGATAATTTAGGTACATATTTTTTAAAATTTATAGGTATGTACATACATCTAACCAGTATCCCGCTTCTTACCCCCCCCCCCCCCCCCCCCCAAGCCTCTGTTTGTTGCAGGTGATTGCATGCACAAAATAGCATTACAAGGACAGTTTTACCCACATATATTCTGGGCAATTTTAAAATGTCATGTCCATTTGTTATGCATGTGATGAGTAAGAGGCCAATATTCAAAAGGGTTTAAGTACACAGGAGAGGCTCCTGCTTGGTTAAATCCAACCGAGCAGGCCAGCCACTGACATTCAGCTAAATATTGGTTCTAACTGCCTGTAGAGGGGCCCACCCCTCTATTTTCAGATTGCCCCAATTCCCCCTACTTAGGTCTCCAACTCCCCCATTCCCATTCCCCTCGGCTCAGTCCCAATGCCCCCGCACAAACACTTTCTGAGCCTCCCTTCCCTTTCTGATCCCCCATACAGTCTCAGAACATCCACGCACACACAGATACATGAGAGAGAATGGAATTTGTGATAAAGAGAGAGCTCATCCCCTAATTCACTCTCCTGTAATAGGACATGTATTCTCTCCATTTCCATTAGTCAATGGCCATCGTAATCCCAGACGCCCCCCACCATCCAAAGGTCAGGGAGATCAAGATATGACTACACCATAACATCTGCTAATAATGCACTTCCGTCTAATTATAGGCCTTTTTCTAACCTTCCTCTTATTTCCAAGCTCACAGAAATGGTTGTTCTTATCCAATTCCTCCAGCACATTGAGCAATCTAATATTTTACATCCTTATCTAACCTTTAGTCAGAGACCCTTATAACTACTTTAATCAGTTCTATTTATAGTGGGCTTGAAAGTGGTGGGGCCATCCTTCTAATTTCCCTAGATCTTAGTTCAGCTTTCGGCTTGGTCAATCATGACTTATTATTGACCAGACTGACTAGTTACGGAATTACAGGAAATGTCCTCTTTTGATTTCTTTCATTTCTCTCTGATTGCACGTACACAGTTGTTACACCATCCTTGATGTGAACACCTTTTTCATCTCCTTGTGGTGTTCCTCAGGGGTTGGTTCTGGCACCCTTCCTTTTTAATGTCTTCCTAAGTCCCATTTTCACTCTGATTCAAAACTATAATATTACTGCTTATAACTTTGCTGATGAGATGTTACCAATTTCTTTTCATGATGCAGACGACCCTGACCTTTCCATCCTGCAATCTTGTTTTGACAGAGTCTCTGACTGGTTAACCATGTATCGCTTACATCTTTAATCCTTTTAAAATGAATGCCTGTTGGATAACTGATCGTCCCTTCCATCCCACTGCTGTACCAACTATTCTTGGTGCTCCTTTACCACTTGTCACATTCTTCCATTATTTAGGTGTTTATGTTGACCCACAGCTTAGATTTGACACCCAGGTGGCAGTGGTTACAAAATTATGTTTTTACGCTGTTTGTCAATTTTGTACAATATGTAAATATCTTGATCCTTCAGTCTCCATGACATTACTATATGCTTACACTATCTCTTGTCTGGACTATTGCAACACTGCCTATGCAAGCATTTCTAATAACCTGTTTAAACACCTCCAGTCAGTCCAGAATGCAGCAATCTGTATCTACTTCATACCAAAAAATTTGACTACATTACTCTTATTTTGATCCAGCACCATTGGTTCCCTATCCAATTCAGAATTCAATTAAGATTCTTGTACTGACTCACAAAATTCTTTTCTCAACAACCCCTGCTTAAATCGTCTCTCTTATCAGTCCCTATCATCCATTTTGTTTTCTTGGCTCTACTTTTGAATCACATCTAACAATTCCCTGTCTACTGTTCTGAATTTGAGTCTACTAGGCGATCTGCCTTTCTTTTCATTGCCACTACTTGATGGAATGCCCTCCACAAGAACTTAGGTTAAGAGCCCTTTTATATAAGATTGAGTGCTAGTCTTAATACTCATCTTTTTCGGAGCTGTGACTATGAGTTCAGTATAATGGGTGACCTGAGGAGCTGGGTCTAATCAAGGTCTATCTTCTGAAGTTTTTTCTTTTTCTTCTTCTTTTTCCTGTCAATGGCATTCCTGTCCTTCTTTATTTTAGCCTATAAACTGCTTTGTGCGTCCTTTCGATTAGGTGGTATAGAAATAGCTCAATAAATAATTTTCAGATTTGTTAGGCACACATTAGTGCTTAACATAGGGGGCCTTTTACAAACCGGAAGTAAACCCAACACGGGCTTACCGCTCACTAAAAGGGAAGTACTGCTAGGCTGCTGCGGCATCCCGGTGGTAGTTTCCACCCCCAGCGTGCGATATTTCCAGCGCTACAAAAATATTTGAATTTTTGTAGCGCCAGTGTGTACCCGGCGGTAATCGGGCAGTGCACTGCTGGGGTAGCGCGGGAGCCCTTACCGCCACGTAAGTGCTGCCACCCGGAATGGGCACGTGGCAAGTGCTTCACTCGCTGCACGTCCGTTTTTTTATTTTAAAAAAACCTGCCTTTAACCCGCTGCAGGAAAAGGGAGCCTCGGCGTGCATCAAAAATATGCTGACGCCAGCGCAGGTCCACTTTTGCCACAGCTTAGTAAAAGGATCCCATAGCTTAGCAAAATGGCCCCTAAGTGATTTTGAGAAGGTTCATTACCTCATTTGTGAAAGCTTATCTATACCCACTTTTTTTGTTTTTCAACAGAAAATCAAATTCTGATTCAGAAAACAGGCATTTTCTTTGGATTTCTATTTTTGGCCCAGAGGTTTCCTCTTTCTAAAAGTGTCCTGCAGCTCACTTGGAACTTGCATCAATTCATTGCCATGATTATTGATTACTATTATGTTGCAAACAACTTTGATATATTATAGTTATGCTTTTCTGAAGTAGGCTGTGAAAACTGTAAGGCTGGCTATAGCTATTCCGCATGCTGTTTTAGATTCTTTAATTTATAATTTTTTAATTTCTGTTTTGTATTTCTTTCCTTTTCGTTACTTTTTATTCTTTAATTTTTTAGGGCTGTATTTTGCTTAACATTTGTAATCACAATTAATCACGCTGTTAAAGGTATGTTATTTATTTATTTTTTCCCACTGCAATGGGAATAGAGGGTTAAAGGGTCCTTTAACTTAGGCATGCTAACAGATTTAGTTTGTGCTAAATGATGTGGAGGGACATAATCGAAAGGATCGCCCAAGTTTTCCTGAGGACGTCCTCGTAGAATGTCCTTGTCAAGGGGTGGGGAAACCCGTATTATCGAAACAAGATGGACGTCCATCTTTCGTTTTGATAATACGCCCAAATTTGGAAATTTAGGTTGACCTTAGAGATGGTCGTCCTTAGACTTCGCCGTTTCTGATTTTTGGCGATAATGGAAACTGAGGACACCCATCTCAGAAACGACCAAATCCAAGCCCTTTGGTTGTGGGAGGAGCCAGCATTCGTAGTGCACTGGTCCCCCTGACATGCCAGGACACCAACCGGGCACCCTAGGGGGCACTGCAGTGGACTTCCGAAATTGCTCCCAGGTGCATAGCTCCCTTACTGTGCGTGCTGAGCCCCCACCAAAACACCCCAAAACCCACTACCCACAACTGTACACCACTACCATAGCCCTTATGGGTGAACGGGGGCACCTAGATGTGGGTACAGTGGGTTTCTGGTGGGTTTTGGAGGGCTCACAGTTTCCACCACAAGTGTAACAGGTAGGGGGGGATGGGCCTGGCTCCGCCTGTCTGAAGTGCACTGCACCCACTAAAACTGCTCCAGGGACCTGCATACTGCTGCGATGGACCTGAGTATGACATCTGAGGCTGGCATACAGGCTGGCAAAAAATATTTTTAAATAATTTTTTTGAGGGTGGGAGGGGGTTAGTGACCACTGGGGGAGTAAGAGGAGGTCATCCCCTATTCCCTCCGGTGGTCATCTGGTCAGTTAGGGCACCTTTTCTTGGCTTGGTCGTAACAAAAAAATGACCAAGTAAAGTTGTCCAACTGCTCGTCAGGGACGCCCTTCTTTTTTCGATTATGGGTTGAGAACGCCCAAGGCATGCACAAGCCCCGCATTCGCTACACCTCCAACACACCCCTGGGAACTTTGGTTGTCCCCAAGATGGAAAGCAGTTGGGGATGCCCAAAATTGGCTTTCCATTATGCCGATTTGGGCAACCCTGGGAGAAGGATGCCCATCTTCCGATTTGTGTCAAAAGATGGGCATCCTTCTCTTTCAAAAATAAGCCTGAAAGTGTACATTATATTCCTATAGTCATCTTATTATTTAGCACGCCTAAGTAAAAGGACCCCTAAGTGACTTGCCCAGAGTCACAAGGAGCTGCACTGGGAAAAAAATAAACAAATAACATACCTTTAATTGCACAAAGTTTTAATTAAAATGTAGCCCTGTCAGAGTTATTGATTTTGCTGGAATCAGATACAAATGTATATATATAAAATATACAGCTGCAAAGAGTTATTGGAACAGAATCACATAAATTGGTCTGACCATACCCTCCCATGTAACAAAAGCTAGCTGGGTGGATACTTACAGTCAATCACCACATCTCCAAAGAATATTGACAGCAATCACAGAGACTGGAGTTAACAAAAGACAGCGGAACTCCACCTAATGTGACAAAAGAAAGCCTCAGACAAAGACTCTTTTCATCCTGTCAGAGGCCTTCTGGATGTATATCACAGCAGATATCCAGACAGAAACTCTTATGATGATGTCATTAAAACATGTGACCAGTTACCATGCTTTATCTCAAAACTAGATGGAACCAGTTTTCAGCTATCCTTGAGTTTTCATTGGATCAAATACACCCCACCTGACTTCACCCTATGGTCCAACAAGAAATTATAAAAAGTCTGGAACATTTTCAGTTCCCTCTCTTTACTCTGCCTCTTGCCTCTCTGCTGCTTCCTGATCTGCATCTCTATGGACCTTGCAGGACTTCAAACACATCCAAGATAAGACTCTCTCCAGGCTCCAGCAACAACTCTGCAACATAAAGATTTCTTTTCCAGTAAGGACCTCCTTCATCACTCCAACCAGCAGCCTCCATCAAAGTGAGTTACCATTCATCCTGCCTAATTTATAATTCAGACTTTTTAACTTGTAAAGCACATTTCCCTTGTGAAAGATTCCTAAAAACTGCCTCTCTTTTAACAGTATTACATTACCTGTATTGTAAATAAACATTTTAAAGTTAAATATATGGTCTTTAGGTTCTCAGCACATATCCTTATACCTTACAGTGCAGGTTAATGTAATTCAACAAATATATTAGTTCATTCCCTTTTTCTTACATATTATTATTATTTTTACATGTATTATTTTTTACACTGGGAAACACCAACGGTCAATCAAGACCAGTATCTGGCAAAATCCCAGAACAGTAAAACTGATTGTATGCTGCTTATCTTAGAAGTAAGCAGTGGATTTTCATGTCAGTCTTAATAATGGCTTATGGACTTTTCTTTTAGGAAATTAGCCAAACCTTTTTTAAACCCTGCTAAGCTAACTGCTTCTACCACATACTCTGGCAACAAATTCCAGAGTAATATACACGTTGAGTGAAGAAATGTCTTCTCTGGTTTCTTTTGAATGTACTACTTAGTAGCTTCATTGCATGCCCTCTAGTCCTAGTACTTTTGGAAAGAGTAAACAAGCTATTCATATCTACCCATTCCACTCCACTCAGCATTTTATAGACCTCTATCATATCTCCCCACTGTTGTCTCTTCTCCAAGCTGAAGAGCCCTAACTGCTTTAGCTTTTCCTCATAGAGAAGTCATCCCATCCCCTTTATCATTTTTGTCACCCTTCTAAGTACCTTTTCTAATTCCGCTATATATTTTTTTGAGATGCGATGACCAGAATTGCACACAGTATTTGAGGTGCAGGTGCACCATGGAGCAATACAAAGGCATTATAACATTCTCATTTTTGTTTTTCATTTCTTTCCTAGCAATTCCTAACATTCTATTTGCTTTCTTAGCTGCTGCTGCACACTGAACAGAGGATTTCAACGTATCATCAACGATGACACCTAGATCCCTTTCCTAGGTGGTGATTCCTAATGTGGAACCTTGCATCACGTAGCTATAGTTTGGATTCCTCTTTCCCACATGCATCACTTCGCACTCCCACAGCAGTAATGATCCGTGCAGCTCAGGTCTGTTCTGAATATGTTAACCGCTGGCCTTACGTCCAGCCAGTAGGTGCTGCCGCTGAGCAAGGACTGAGAACTCGCTCTATACAGCATTCTCCAGTTCTAGCTGGCCCAGGAAGCAGAAGTCAGGCCTGGAATTAAACCCAGATCCTCTGCATGGCAGATCTCTCAAAATGTGCTTTTGAATCTGAAACAAACATAAGATTGGCAGGTTAATAAATAAAGTCAATAACCACTGCTCACCAGAGCTTTAACTGGCCTTTTATGATCATTCCAAGTTAAAGGAATAACAAATGCCCTGTCAAAGCTTAATTAGTGATAACAGTATATAATAATAACATTAGCATTTGTCGGAAGAGTTTACATACTAAGAGCACCATTTTTTTAGTAACAAGGTTCATATGGGCAAATTGTGGTCGAATCAGCATGGATCTGAATTTGGCAAACAGCTGGGAAAAAAAAGTGTTATTAATATCACAGTTTCAAAACTGTAATCCTCTGGAAAGTGTTTACTGGATGAATAGATTTTTTTTTTTTTATGAAAGCAGGAAGCTGCTTGTTACAGAATGATAAATAAGTGTTCCTTTAGCTGTAGCTAACTGCAGTTTAATTTAACCTGCTGCCATGTCTAAAAGGAGATTCATCTGCACACAGCCAAGCCTTTATTTTCTGCGTGCAGATGGTCATTAATTTCGTAATGACTCCCCTTGACAGATAGGGCACTGTATATAGCCATTGTATTTAGTTTAGCAAGAAGGAAAGTGTAATTCACTTTTGAGTAATACAGGTGTTCTGATGAAGAGCAATGTAATATCGTGTATGTCGCACATGAGAAGGAAGTATCCAAACGTTATAGATGCGGCAGATCAGAGGATTCCTCCGTTATTTATTTATTTGGATTTTGCTCACACTGAGAACCATGGGAAAGGGGTTCAATTCCCGTTACAGCCAGAGGCGTGGCTGGGGGGGGGGGCGCCAGGGGAGCGGCCGCTCCCCCAAACAGACTTGTGCCAGCGCCTATTTTTTACATGATCCGTCATATATAAAACACACGCTGGCGCCATTGGAGGTCTGCTGTCCGCTCCCCCCGCGCCTTCAACCTGGCTACGCTTCTCATTACAGCTCCTTGTGACTCTGGACAAGTCACTTAACCCTCCATTACCCCAGGTACAAAATAAGTACCTGTATATAATATGTAAACCGAAAGGTAGTATATAAAATCTTATCCCCTGTCAAATCCCTACCTTTTCAGGGTAATCAGGTAAGATGCTGTTGAACAAAGCGGTGTTTATCTTCATGCCTGGTTAAAGAAATGAAATTTCTTGAATCAGTAGATGGAAAATCCTGCTCGTTCTTAACTTTAAGATACACATATGTTTCTCCTTGTCCTGCTGAGTTTTATTTCTGTGCTTTTAGTTGTTGGTTATATGAAAACTTTCAATAAAATGTTGGAACACAAAAGAATAAAACATTTTTAAAAGACTAGTTAATGTCCTGTGAAGCAATGGTTAATGATTTTTGGGTCAATGCTGAGCTACAGCAGTCAATGTTTATTTTAAATGACGATCATTGCAGCTAAACAAAAAATATCCAGATATTCAGTGATGATATTTGGATAGTGGCCAATGTTGAATGAATCTCTCCCTATAGACAGTTAATAAATCCCAATAAATATATTGAAAGAATGTAATATCAGGATAGGGTGATCAGTGTCAATACTACCTAGATAGCTGCAATATCAAGCCTGCTAGCCAGATGGCTAATTAAAGAAAGGGGTCCTTTTACTAAAGTGTGCTAATGGATTTAATGCACGCTAATGAATTAGTGTGCGTTAAGTGCCATATAGCTCATAAGTATACAATGGGCTGTCTGACATTTAGCATGTGCTAAATCCATTAGCACACCTCAGTGAAAGGACCCCAAAAGTTGGATTGTTATCTGGTTAGCAGTCTGAATATCACCAGTAACCAGATAACTCCAAGTATTCCTAGCTGGTATAACCTGTTGTATATCCATACGAACATCTAAATTAAATTCGGCTACATCATGATCTGACCAGGCTACAGGACTCCAATTTACCTCTGAAATGATGTTGTGATTGTCAGAGTAAGAGGAAAAAGCCACAACATCTATAGAATGTCCCTTAGCATGTGTAGGCCCAATCGGAGTATATCTAATCCGAAGGGACTCAAAAAAAGAGAGAAGAGATTAGAAACAGAACCATCCTCAGATTTTTTCAAGATATAGGTTCAGATCTCCAATTATAAGTAACCTAGAGTGTGAGGTGGACAGAAATGTTATATAATCATATAAGGTTTGCTGTGTCAAGCCAATTACCAGGCGCTCAATAAATTAACAAGATTGCAAGAGTGATCCAAGAGAGACTTATTTTGTAACTTGCAGGAAAGCAATTCTAATCCACCCTTCATATAAGTATCAACACGTGAAACAAAGAAAAAACTTTTTAAAATAATTGCAACAGAGGGTCTTCTGTTATTTCTGGGGGTGGGTGGAGGAGCGGGCATCAGAGGGGGGTCTTTGAAGGCAATCAGGGATGGGTGGGATGGAGGGAAAAGGGGATGAGAATTGATGTATCACCTTTCTGTGGTTACAATCAAAGTGGTTTACATATTATACAGTGGGGGAAATAAGTATTTGATCCCTTGCTGATTTTGTAAGTGTGCCCACTGACAAAGACATGAGCAGCCCATAATTGAAGGGTAGGTTATTGGTAACAGTGAGAGATAGCACATCACAAATTAAATCCGGAAAATCACATTGTGGAAAGTATATGAATTTATTTGCATTCTGCAGAGGGAAATAAGTATTTGATCCCTCTGGCAAACAAGACCTAATACTTGGTGGCAAAACCCTTGTTGGCAAGCACAGCGGTCAGACGTCTTCTGTAGTTGATGATGAGGTTTGCACACATGTCAGGAGGAATTTTGGTCCACTCCTCTTTGCAGATCATCTCTAAATCATTAAGAGTTCTGGGCTGTCGCTTGGCAACTCGCAGCTTCAGCTCCCTCCATAAGTTTTCAATGGGATTAAGGTCTGGTGACTGGCTAGGCCACTCCATGACCCTAATGTGCTTCTTCCTGAGCCACTCCTTTGTTGCCTTGGCTGTATGTTTTGGGTCATTGTCATGCTGGAAGACCCAGCCACGACCCATTTTTAAGGCCCTGGCGGAGGGAAGGAGGTTGTCACTCAGAATTGTACGGTACATGGCCCCATCCATTCTCCCATTGATGCGGTGAAGTAGTCCTGTGCCCTTAGCAGAGAAACACCCCCAAAACATAACATTTCCACCTCCATGCTTGACAGTGGGGACGGTGTTCTTTGGGTCATAGGCAGCATTTCTCTTCCTCCAAACACGGCGAGTTGAGTTCATGCCAAAGAGCTCAATTTTTGTCTCATCTGACCACAGCACCTTCTCCCAATCACTCTCGGCATCATCCAGGTGTTCACTGGCAAACTTCAGACGGGCCGTCACATGTGCCTTCCGGAGCAGGGGGACCTTGCGGGCACTGCAGGATTGCAATCCGTTATGTCGTAATGTGTTACCAATGGTTTTCGTGGTGACAGTGGTCCCAGCTGCCTTGAGATCATTGACAAGTTCCCCCCTTGTAGTTGTAGGCTGATTTCTAACCTTCCTCATGATCAAGGATACCCCACGAGGTGAGATTTTGCGTGGAGCCCCAGATCTTTGTCGATTGACAGTCATTTTGTACTTCTTCCATTTTCTTACTATGGCACCAACAGTTGTCTCCTTCTCGCCCAGCGTCTTACTGATGGTTTTGTAGCCCATTCCAGCCTTGTGCAGGTGTATGATCTTGTCCCTGACATCCTTAGACAGCTCCTTGCTCTTGGCCATTTTGTAGAGGTTAGAGTCTGACTGATTCACTGAGTCTGTGGACAGGTGTCTTTCATACAGGTGACCATTGCCGACAGCTGTCTGTCATGCAGGTAACGAGTTGATTTGGAGCATCTACCTGGTCTGTAGGGGCCAGATCTCTTACTGGTTGGTGGGGGATCAAATACTTATTTCCCTCTGCAGAATGCAAATAAATTCATATACTTTCCACAATGTGATTTTCCGGATTTAATTTGTGATGTGCTATCTCTCACTGTTACCAATAACCTACCCTTCAATTATGGGCTGCTCATGTCTTTGTCAGTGGGCACACTTACAAAATCAGCAAGGGATCAAATACTTATTTCCCCCACTGTATATTATATAAGAGGTTGCAATGGGAAGCAATCCCAGTTACCTTGGTTCTCAGGCCACTGCACTAACCACTAGGTTACTCCTAGTGGGGAGTTTTGCTGTGCTTCTGAGTGAGGGTGGGAGAGAGGGAGGATCAGAGGGAGGAGGTCTGGATGCTTGGGGGGAGGGGTTATCAGGGAGGGAGGGAGAGATGGCAGAACATTGGTTAAGGGCCTGGAAGTTAACTGGGTGCCAGCCAATAATCAGATCGGTGCTCAGTTGACTTTATCGCATAAAGTTAGAACAGCTTTTTTTATGTCCTAACTTTATGTGTGGTTTCTCAACTGATTAGTAGACTGAAAATCTCTGCTAAACAGCTAGGTTTCTGCAGTGCCCTAACTCCGCTCTAACTCTGCCCTAGACCTCCCAAAAACTAGCCAATTTCAGCATGGGAGGTTAGAGGGGATATTCAGCGACACTTAAGTGCCACAGAATATCCCTGGTTAGCCCTGGACAGGTGATTTAGTTTAAATTGCTTTGAATATCTGCCCCTAGTGTAAATCAGCAGCACATGATTTATAGAATTCTAGGGCCCTTTTATTAAGCCGTGGCAAAAAGTGGCCTGTGGCAGTGCGAACGCATCTTTTGGGCACACGCTGGGTCAGTTTTTGCCGCATCCTGGATAAACGGCATTTTTTAAGGGACCGGAAAATGAATGTGTGGTAAAATAAAAAAAACAGCACGTGTCCATTTTGGGCCTGAGACCTTACCGCCACCCATCGACTTTGTAAAAGGGCCGCTCTGTAAGTTACGCACATATATGTTGGCTCCACCTATGCCCTGTCCATGTTCCTGCTCCCTGAATGCCCCACTTGCATTTAGGCACTAAGGTAGTTATGTACGTATATCATAGAATACTGCTGAATGCACAACTTGTACTTATCTACATAGATGTGCACATACGTGCATATGAGCTGGTATTCTATAAACATACACACACAACTGGCATCTAACTTTAGACACCATGTTATAGTGCAAGGGGGAATGAGAGCAAAAAGGAAAGTAGAGAGGACGTTTGCTTCCAGACTGGAATTTGTATGCATATCTGCCAAAAGTTATGTTATGTTGTTATATGATTTTTTATTTCACAGTAACCAATAGTAGTTCTATGTGGATCACATAGAGGGGCATAATCGAACAGAAACGCCTATCTCCATGGGCGTTTATCTCCGAGAACGGGTCCGTGAAGGGGCGGACCCAACCGTATTTTCGAAACAAATAGACGTCCATGTTTTATTCGCCAAGTTGTGAGCTGGGCGTTTTTGCTTTTCAGCGATAATGGACAATGAAATCGCCCAGCTCAAAAACGAATAAATCCAAGGCGTTTGTTCATGGGAGGGGCCAGGAGTCGTAGTGCACTGGTCCCCCTAACATGCCAGGACACCAACCAGGCACCCTAGGGGGCACTTTTACAAAAACAAAACAAAAGGTAAAAGAGCTCCCAGGTACATAGCACCCTTCCCTTGTGTGTAGAGCCCCCCAAATCCCCCTCAAAACCCACTGCCCACAAGTCTACACCATTACTATAGCCCTAAGGGGTGAAGGGGGGCACCTACATGTGGGTACAGTGGGTTCGGGGGGGGGGGGGGGGTTGGACGACTAAGCATTAAGCAGCACAATTGTAACAGGTAGGGGGGGGATGGGCCTGGGTCCACCTGCCTGAAGTCCACTGCACCCCCTAATAACTGCTCCAGTGACCTGCATACTGCTGCCAGGGAGGTGGGTATGACATTTGAGGGTGAAAATAAAAAGTTGTGAAACATCATTTTTGTGGTGGGAGGGGGTTTATGACCACTGGGGGAGTCAGGGGAGGTCATCCCCGATTCCCTCCAGTGGTCATCTGGTCATTTAGGGCACTTTTTGGGGCCTTATTCGTGGAAAAACAGGGTCCAGGAAAAGTGCCCTAAATTCTAGCTAAAAACGCATACTTTTTTCCCATTATCTGTGAAATGCGCCCATCTCTGTTCGGCAGATAACCACGCCCCAGTTCCGCCTTCGCCACACCTCTGACACGCCCCCGTCAACTTTGTCCGCATCCGCGACGGAGTGCAGTTGAAAACGTCCAAAATCGGCTTTCGATTATACCGCTTTATTCGTTTTTGTGAGATAAACGTCCATCTCCCGATTTAGGTCGGAACTTGGGCGTTTTTCTCGTTCGATTATAAGCTGGATAGTCAAAACGAACAACAGGAACAATCCTCCTGGAATTACAGTAGCATATTATTACATAATTATATTAAAGATAGTTTACGAATAAGTAGGTTTTAAGATTCTTGTGGAATATTAAATAATTTAGTATGACTTGAATCGACATTGGTAGCGAATTTCACACATAGGCAGCTTGATAATATAAAGTGCACAAATCATTGCATTGTGGACTGAATAGGCCATTTTGATTCTTATCTGCTGTCATTTATTGTTACTATATCCATTTTGGCAGAAGAAAATGTTGGGGAGGGGGGTTACCCCACAATGTAATTGTTAGTAACTCATAAAATCATGATTGGTGTCTGTACTAGCCTCTATCAAGGTTAAACAATCACTTTTCTGCAAGATTAAACCAATCATACTGCTAAGCCTATGAGTGACAGAAAAATATCCTGTTTCTCTATGCTTTTTCCAGGACGAGAAAATCAGCTGTGACAGTGCTTTGGATTTTTGTCTATTTCCTCAACTCACCTCTGGTTGAATCAGATTCTTACCAGTTCACGATAGGTTTCACTTTTAGAATCTGCTGAGATTCTTAACACATGTTAGCTCACATACACTCGACTCGTGAGGAGTGGGTTTGCAGATTTCCCTTAATTAAAACTAGTCATGGAGATCATTTTTTTGAGCCCAGGTATCATAACATGCCAAATATCTAGAATTGTCAGGTTCAAGGGGGGGGGGGGGGGGGGGGGAGGTCTACATCAGTGGAACCTTGTTCATTTTTCAATTGAGATTTTATTTTATTTATCTCTTGAGGGCCTGTAGTGTGGGTCACATGTACCACCTCATAGGCTCTTGTGTCATAGATTCTTGATCACTGATTCCACTTAACTTCTGTTGCTTTTCAGCATTGTTACAATAGTTAGATGTAAAGTGAACATTGTTTATTTTATGTAATTTATATTCTTGCCTAATAACTAAATGTAGTGCCATAAAAACATACAATCCACATATCAAAATAACATACATCAAAGGGGAATGTGCTGAAATGTCTCATACTACTGTGCCAACACTCTGCTTCAAGCTCCAGGATATGCCAAAAAGAAAAAAAAAAAACAAATAGGTTTTTAAAAGTTTCTTAAACTACCCTAAATTCATACATAGAAGGAGATATCCAGACTAGTGATTCTACAAGAGCAGACCTGCAATTGAAAAAGCAGCTGCTCTTGTATCAGCACGTGAAACTGAGACGCCAAGTACAATGCATTACAGTAATCCAACTTGCTGAGTACCAAGCTTTGAACCAGACGGGACGAGGGCTTTAAACTAAATTGGCTGGGGAAGGGTGAGAGAAACCCCCAAAGTCATTCATAACCTTCAAAAGGGCAAGACATCAAATACCTTTATAGAACAGGAAAAAAAGAGTAAAATCTGGAAAGCCTTATATACCAATGACCACAGTATGAGAAACAAATTTCTAGATCTAGAAGCTGCAATGATTGAAGCCAATTTAGATTTAGTGGCCATCACGGAGATGTGGCTCATGGAGAACTATGACTGGGACATAGTTATACCTGGCTATAATCTACTCAGAAGGACAGGGTAGGAAGAAAGGGTGGAGAAGTGGCATTATATGTTAAGAATAATATTAAAGTGACAAAATTGCAGGATATACAGGGTAAGGAAGAAGCGCTGTGGGTTAAACTGGTAAGAGGGAAAGGAAAATGTTTTTACATTGGTGTAATATACAGGTCACCCTCACAGACAGAAGAAAAGAACAAAGATTTAATTGAAGATATTAACGATAGATAAGAAAGGGGAGGTACTAATAATAGGTGACTTTAATATGCTGGACGTCGATTGGAGTGTCCCTGCTGCAGGTTCATCTAGAAGCAAAGGGATCTTAGATCCTCTACAGGAAGAATTATTCCAGCAGTGGGTAATGGAACTGACAAGGGATGGAGCGATTCTATACCTGGTGCTTACAATGGGGAGAATTTTTGCGATGTTATGGTGGGAGATCATTTGGCATCTAGTGACCACCGGATGGTGTGGTTTAATATTAATACGCAGGAACAGAAGGCTAATTCAAGATTGCAGGTCCTAGATTTCAAAAAACTAACTTTGCTGAGATGGGGGAATTTCTCAGGAAACAGTTGGATGGAAACAGCTGAAGGAGTAGAACATCAGTGGGTGAAACTGAAAGGAGCTATTCTAATGGCAACAGATTACATAAAAGTAAGAGGAAAAGAAGGTTGCTCTGGTTCTTGAACATAGTAGCTGAAAAGGTAAAGGAAAAAAGGTTAGTCTTTCTACTCAGAAAGAGGAAGACAAGCGAAAATATCTGGAAAAGCTCAGAGAAGCTGGAAAAGCTTTCAGGAAAGTGAAGAGGCAAACAGAGGAAAAGATAGCCGAGATGGTAAAATTGGGGGTCAAGACATTTTATAGACATGCAAGCAACAGGAGGAAATACCATAATAGTGTTGTTAGGCTCAAGGCTGAGGGGGAGGAATATGTAGAAGCTGATAATGATAAAGCTGAACTGCTAACAAATATTTCTGTTCAGTGTTCATGGATGAAAGGCCGGGGGTGGGACCGCAGAAGACAAATGCTAATGAGGATGGATGGATGGTAGACCTGGACTGTTTCTTGGAAGGCTGTGTTCATGAGGAGCTGGATAAACTAAAGCGATGGGGCCTGATGGGATGCATCCAAGGGTACTCATGGAACTTGGAGAAGTTCTGGCACTCCACTGTCTGCAACCAGTATTGACCAATGAGTCACCATGCAAATAAATAAACATGTGGAAAAAGAATGGGGGAAAAGGTCTCATAAGTCACCAGGTCTACACTCCATTTATTCACAATTTGGGAAGCCACATTCAAAACCTTCAGTGATTAATGTAATCATAGACCAAAACCTCCCCTTCCATTCAAAAACATATAATGAGAAGAAAATATTACATAATTAATTATAAAAACTGTGTTGAGTGACTAGCGATCTACTAAGGAGTAGAGCGGTGTGATACTTATCTTTAGCTCCACAAATCCCAACAGACATCCGTTTCGCCGTCGCTTTGTCAAGAGATTTGAGCTTAAAACTAGAAAAGATTATTAATGTGAGAGTCACTCTTCAATACTGGTGAGCATTCAGCAACACAAAAATACAATATTAATGAAAACTTGACTCACAGTAATCTCATTCGCCTGCTGCTCTTACCGCCTAGTTCAAAAAAATGGCGGTGGTGTCCTTTTAACAAAAAATGTCAGAGGTTAAGCCTGCCAGCATCAGCTGATGGGAACTTATGTCAGAATGTTGATCATTGCAAAAGAGCTGATTTACATAAAACAAACCAATTGTAAATGAGTATTAAGACCTAATGGTTCAAGTGAACGCAAATGAAAAATCCAATAAAGCTCCCTTTGAAATAGAATTCTGTTGACGTCACCTCTGTGTTTAGAGGGGTTAATACAATCAATAGCAAAATATTTTAAGTCTGCTCTACTGCCTGAACTGCTCAATGCTTCCTTAGATTCCTGAATGGTGTAGATTGAGTAGAAGTGAATCAATGTTTTACTCTTTCAAAAAGTACAAAACTGGGGGACACTCAATGAAGTTACATGGAAATACTTTATAAAAAATTAAAAGGAAATATTTTTTCACTCACTGAATAGTGAAGCTCTGGAACACTTTGCCAGATGATGTAGTAACAGCAGTTATTGTATCTGGGTTTAAAAAAGATTTGGACAAGTTCCTGGAGGAAAGGTCCATAGTCTGTTATTGAGATGGACATGGGGAAATAACTGCTTGCCCTGAGATTGGTAGCATGGAATGTTGCTACTATTTGGGTTTCTGCCAGGTACTTGTGACCTGGATTGGCCACTATAGGAAACAGGATAATGGGCTAGATGGACCATTGGTTTGACCTAATATGTCTATTCTTATGTTCTTAGGATTTTCTCCAGACCCTTTCGGAGTGCTTCAACTCCCTCTGTACTATTCAAATATAGTTCTCATGCATCATTACTGTATGCTCTGGTGCAACAGCATCGAATGACTCTATCAGCAAATCATGCCTTAGCCCAGCCATTTCATCAACTGTCACCAAACCTTCAAACTTCAACTTGGGCAACCATTCCTTCTTCAAATCAGCAACATCAAACCAAGGATGTACCTGCAAAAACTGTGATCCAGAAGACTCTGCCTTTGCAAATCTCCAACACTCACAGTAAAGGACAATATACAATGGTCTGATCATCCCACCTCCACCGCCCTTACTGGATGAAGCATGTGCAACCGCAACCTAAGTGCCAAAAAAAAGATCTATCATATGACCTGCTTGGTGTGTCAACTCACTTACTACCTGGTGCAATGACCGAGCAACCAGTGCCTCAAATAGCACATGATCATTATCTTCCAAGACAGGATGCAATGGGAAATTAAAATCCCCCAATACACACAACTTTTCCATATCTACTGTTAGAGATAAAATAAAATCTAATAAAAAAGATCAATCTGCTACTAAAACCCTTGGCGGACAATAAACCAAACAACATACAATCTCAGGGTTTTCATAAACTTTCACTCCCCCCCCAAGTCTACAGACTGCTGGACCAACACATTTAAAACTTAAACATTGCTTTAAAAAAAAAGAAACCACCACCCCTCCCCCACGTTTCCCCTTCTACAAGCCCATTCCACCCATAACTCAGAGGACAACATTGACAAACCACCACTACGTCCATATCAAGCAACCACAATTCAGTCACACACAATAAATCAAAGATGTCTAACACTTAAATGTCATAAATTACAGACATCGTATTCCTCACCGACTTGGCATTCACCAAACCAACCTTCAAAACTTCAGTCTTATAGTTTATGAGACACCTTTGATCAGATATATGAATCAGGTCAACAAGTGGAAATTGGCTCAGATGTTTTTGTGAGCTGGGACAAACATTCTAGATTCAAGTACTTATTTTAGAAGTGTGATTTGGGTTTTAGACATGCAGAAACTGGCATTGAAATATTTATATTGCACTAATTTCTAAATCTTGATTTTACAAAGCAAGGATATACATGTCTAAAACTCTAAAACATGCATATAGCAAAGTGGCATGATCTGACATGTTGTGGGCAAGACAAGAGAAGGTCTAAAATGTGTTCCTCATTTCAGAAGGGCAATGCACATCTAGGTCTAAGAGGATAGATGCTGGAATTTACACCTGCTACCTGTGATGTCTGTGTTTCAGAAAAGTGCTTATATTGTGCATCTATCCACAGGAGTGATTAGGGGAAGTCACCCCCTTAATCGTGTTGATGCACTCCTCCAAAAGTGAAAATAGCTTGGGGCGCCAGGCTCTGTGACAGCTTCAGGAAAAATAAACATTTATATTTCTAAAAGTGCTGACAGAGACATTTATGTTCCTGCTTAGTTGTACGCAGGCTAGAAATTGTATCATTAATTGAAAAAGCCAACCAGATGATCAATGTGGAATAATGATTCAGATAAATAATAACTGGGGATAATCAGGTTAATACCACATTTTCTTGGTTTACTGTTGTTTAATTGATCTCCTTGTCTTGTTTCACTCTCCCTATTTATTTTGTGGTCTAAGAAAGAGAAAGATTGTATATAATCCATTTATCTACTTGAGATTGTTTTCTTCTAATATTGTATTAATGTACAGTCATCTCTGTATTACTGTTTGCAATTGACCCTTGTAAAATGAAAAATTATAAATAAATGATTAAAAAAAACAAACAAACAAACAAAAAAGAAATTGTATCATTAAATAAACAATCATTTATGTTGTCATTACATAACATAAACATGTATGTGCTGGAACATGAGCATTTATGTGCCTGTGTTGCTCCATTCATATTTAGGGGCCCTTTTACCAAACTGTAGTAAAAAAAAAATGGCCTTAGCGTTCCCTTTCATGGGTCATTCCCAAGCTCTAAGGCTGTTTTTACTTCAGGGTTAAAATGACCGATTTTTCTATTTTTAGTATTAATTCCATGCGCTAATTTTCCCATTAGGGTGTGGTCATTAGCGCAAGAGGCCCTACTGCACTAACCACACACCAATCAGTGCATAGCAATGGCGCTTCAGAACAGGCCCCACTTTCCACCCCCAGAGCTGCCCCTAGTGCTGAAAAATAACATTTTATTTTTAGCGCATGGGTAGTATGTGTCAATCCCAAATTTAGTATGGGATGCCTGAGTACACCTTACGGTAAGGTATTTTTTTGCTGCGATAAGTACAGAATGACAATGCTAACAACCAATTATTGACATTAATTGGCCTTAATTAGGATTTATGCGCAGATTATATTCTGGAATGATCTGTATGTAAATCCTAACATGCATACATTTTTAGGGGTGTGGCTAGTGGCATTTTGGTGGGGTTCCAAACTTTTGCGCACAAAATATAGAATTCAGCCAAACCACGCCTAATTTAGGGGCCTTTATTTATACCCATTTTTAACAGACGTTATTGCCAGTGCCTGAAGTTTGACCCAGTGTATGCCCGAAGCACTATTCTATAAAGAATGCGTACCGGCGGTTAAGAGAAACAAGTAATTCAGGTCGTGCTGAGAAGTGTGTTAAGTGGTTTGATATTTACTATTAGAGATAGGCTTAGTTTTTACCCCTTTTAGTCTTTTTACCCGTGACGCAGCCTGAGAGCGAAACATGACCACATCGGGTAACTGTTGTAATAAACCACTTCTCTTTTATATACTTGTTTTGTTTTCACTCGATCTGCTTTTAGTTTGTTTTAGGTTTAGTAACCATCCATAAACTCTTTGAACTCACCCCTCATGTCCCTGAATCTTACTGTCATTGTTGCTTTACCAAATATCGGAATGATGCAACCAATGTGAGGCCAGAAAGGAAAATATGACAAATGCCTATTTGGAAAGGTCTGCAAATAACAATAAATCACTCTTAAAAGCTAGAGCAGAGGCTGTGCAGAAGCTTAAAGCAGCAGACTGGGCATAATGAGCTTATAGTGAAGTGTTTGGAGCTTGCCTGGCTCTTAGCTGCACATGGTGCTTCATTACTTTACACTCAAGCCTGAATATCCCTGTTTGGACATGCAGAGTCATGCAGCGGACTGTAATGAGCATGTGTGATGTCAGTGTGAACTAAAGTCAAAAGGACAAAATTGCCTATCCACACATCAGTTTTCAAAGAAGCTCATTTGCATACCTGGAAACACTTATTTGCTCTGGCTTCATTCAATAAGGAAAACCCCAGTATCCACACGCACATTAAACAGCGCTCGTTACAGGGCAAACATGACCATCTGTGCTTTGGAAGGTACAAAGTACCATGTGTTGCATTCCTCTTAACCAAACATGTAGGCGAATCTCTTTTCTGTCATTGTCGTGTTTGAAGAAGAGATACTTTTGAGGAGGAGGAATTGAAGTATTGGGGTGGTTTCAAGCGACATGGTGGTATGGGCTTCTGAAAAAACTGGAATGGTGATTGGGATCTTTGTTCTGTTTCTAGAGAAATCATTAGGTTGATTTTTCTACTTATTGTTATGTGTGTGGTGCTGTGGGTAAAGGAGATATTCTCTATCTGAAGTTCAGTTTTTATATGGAATGTAATTAAAACATCATACTTTGTAGGAATGGTCATTCCTTTGCAGTGACATGAGAGATGTCAACAACATATCCCAGGTCGATGCATGTCGTTATCAAATGAAAATGAGCAGAAAAACATGAAAATTAATATTTTATTGTTTGTTGATAATAATGTGCACTCTTTCAAGAGAGTGGGCACCGTTTGCAAAGAGGGTACCCATTGTGCATTTGCAAACCACAGCACATGCACAAACCGTTGTGTATACGTGTATAATGCACATTCTATCAGAAAGAGTGCATCCTTTCTGCACATAGAGCCAGATTCTATATATGGTGCCTAAAAAAATCTGCGCGGAACTAAGCGTATTCTATAAGATTTAGGTGCGGTTTATAGAATATGTTTCGTTGATACCATCACGAAATTACCTCAACCTGCATTACCCCAACTGCAAAGGAATCACGTACAAGACTTATTATGGATCTAATTTCTCATTCCTGGGCAGTCAACTCTGGAAATCTCTCCCCAGATATATCTATCCGATCAATCTACAACTACCTACCCTTCCGAAATGCACTAAAAACCCATTTATTCAAGCAAGCATATCCAAACGATCCAGATTAATCTTACGAACCATATACCTAACACATACCCCCATGATAATGACATTGACCCATCTCCCTCCTTACTCCCCTCTCCATTGCCTATTTCTGCATACCCATCTCGTCTATTATTCTGGTATACTTAATTTTTACCCTCTCTAACAATATTCTGTATTCCATTTACTGTGTAAGCCGCATTGAACCTGCTTTGAGTGGGAAAGCGCAGGATACAAATGTAATAAATAAATCTATGAATGCCCATTTATGCCAATAAAAACCTGGTGTAAATCTGCGTGCATAGATTTAGGCTCACTGACCCGTATTCTGTAATTATGCGTTTAACTTTTTGATTGCCCGTAAACATGCCCCTTTTAAACTACATGCGTTTAGTTTGAACTGTGCACTTTACAATTTAGATGCAGTTCTTTATAGAATACGCTTTGTGATTTCCATGCATAAATTGTGATAATTGCCAATTAGTTCTCATTATTGCTTGCTAAGTGCTGTTAAAACACTGATTGGCTTGCTATACCAATTAAGTTACGCACATATTCCATGCAAAAATCTAGGCACGATATATAGAATCTGTTCCATAGTGCATCCTCTTTCAAAACAGTATGCACTCAATGACTTTGCTTCCATGATGAAAAAATGGCCAGACAAAAATGAACATTGCCTGAAATGACAAGGGAAATTATGTGAATCCTTTGTAGCTCGCTTTGAGCATTGATCAAGTGAAGGAAACAATCAATAATAAATAAAGAGGTAACACGTCTTTCTATGAAGTAGCACGATTCCTTGTTTTCAAAGTTGGAATGGCCTGACAGCTCAGAAATGCATAAACCAGGACAAGCCGGCACCAGATACATAAAGGCCAGGTGAAAAGGCACCTTCTCTGCCCCACCGGACTCAAGGAGCAACAGGTCCTCATGGATGAGCAACAGCAAGAAACAGAAGTGATGTCCAACAAAATGAAGAGTCCAAGATGTGAAGGCAAATATAGTTTATTAAAAAGTCACTTTGATAAAAAAAAAAAAAAAAGACTTGGTCAATGAGTGTGTAACCCCTTGCTATATTGAAGCCTCGGTTGGGAGGAGCCAGCATGGAAGAAAGTCATGAGTCCATCTCACACTTGAGGATGTCCTGATTTGTGGAATCTCAGTGTGGGGTGGAGCTGATGAATACTATATAAGGAAGGACAGTACTGTAAGGTTTGTCCTTGGTAGCCTGTGCGTAAGGAGTCTATATCCTCCACCAAGTGACCTGCTGGAAGAAAGAAGGGTAACTGCTAACCAGAGCAGGATCAGGGTCATTGCTGTTAATTTCCTGAGCCAAATAAAGGAGCTGACCTGTGGGCTGGAGATTGGGGAGGCTCATCGCAAACCGGGCTTAAGGATAGGACACTGTCTGCCTGCGACTAGTGATTTCTTTCAGGATAAAACCCTGAAAGACTTGGACAGTTAATGCTGGATCCAATTCCCATTGTTGATGATGATACATTGGAAGGGATGATTGTGGAGTACCAACTGGTTGCAGGTCAGGTGAAAGGGGTTTTGCATTTCCTCCATAAATTCCCCATTATACCTACCTTACATGAACCCAATCCTACCACACTAACACCTTGTATTTGTTCATACCGGAACTGGCGAACGCCACAACGGTATTATGTAAGCCACATTGAGCTTGCAAATAGGTGGGAAAATATGGGATACAAATGTAACAAATAAATAAATATATCATAACTGTGTGCTGAAGACTCCTATGACAACTGATGCAGAGTTCCACTTGTTAAATAAATTTCAGTTAATTTTCTTGACTCTCCTGACTACTGTATGGTTCCTGTGTGTGACTGGGAGGGACCCTGAAGTAAGTAGTGCACACCCAGTCTCCCGACCCCCAAGATCAGCTCATGGAGTAATATCCCTAAGCGTGAACCCGCTCAAGTGAGAGGAGCAGGTTACAAGTGTAATGGAATGAAGTTCATTTCTGATGATGTTCTTTTTCAAATTGATGACGTACATCCACCTGTCTATGAAGGACTCATCTGTGGATTCATCATCAGTGAAAACTGGAAGGTTTTGTAATAAATTCTGAAGATGATCCTTGTTACAGCTCAGGATATTGTCCCACAGTTGAAAGGCAGAGGGTTTCAATGTATCATCAATGATGACACCTAGATCATATTATTTTTACAGTTCTGTCTACCACTTTTTAAAATTTTAGGAAAATGAGAAAGTGGATCTATGTCTTTAAAATTTATAAATCAAAATCTTTTATTGTTGTACTTTATATTGGGCCTTCTTTGTGTATCACACAAACAAAGACTAATCCTCGCAGGCAATCCAAGAAGAAACCAAGAGTGAAAGTATCAAAATACAAAAGACATTCTGGTTTTCACGGAAAGGGTGGTAGATACATGGAATGCCCTCCCGCCGGAGGTGGTGGAGATGAAAACGGTAATGGAATTCAAACATGCATGGGATAAACACAAAGGACTCCTGTTTAGAACGAATGGATCCACGGAATCTTAATGGAGATTGAGTGGCGACACCAGCATTTGGAGACTAAAATCGGTGTCTACGGTCTGTGCCCTGATCGTGACTATATAGATATGGATGGGCTGGAGTGTAAATTTTAAGGGGCTTCAACGTTAGCTTCAGAACTTTTAGTACAGGAACAGTGCTGGGCAGACTTTTACGGTCTGTGCCCTGAGAAAGGCGGGGATAAATCAAACTCGGGTATACATATAAAGTATTACATACCATGTAAAATGAGTTTATCTTGTTGGGCAGACTGGATGGACTGTTCAGGTCTTTATCTGCCGTCATTTACTATGTTACTTACTATGATTGATATTTAAAATAATTTAACCAGCCAGAAATAGCTGCTGACCAGTTAAATTGCCAGTTAACCTCTGGCTGACTAATTCCGCGATAAGGTACAAAAGATCAACCTCGAATTTACTACCAAACCACCTCCTCCTCCTCACCCTCTAACCCACTCCCTCGACCAACCAACCCAGGCCTCCTTCTCCTCTTTTCCTAATATCATCGAAGAGGAAACCGCCCACCTTCTTTCCACCTCGAAATGCACCACCTGTTCCTCTGACCCGATCCCCACCAACTTATTCAACACCATCTCTCCTACTGTCACCCCCTCCATCTGTCAAATCCTCAACCTCTCTCTCTCCACTGCAACCGTCCCTGACACCTTCAAGCATGCTGTAGTCACACCTCTCCTCAAAAAACCATCACTTGACCCTACCTGCCCCTCCAACTATCGCCCCATCTCCCTCCTACCCTTCCTCTCCAAGATACTTGAACGCGCCGTTCATAGCCGCTGCCTCGATTTTCTCTCCTCTCATGCCATCCTCAATCCGCTTCAATCTGGTTTTCACCCTCTACACTCGACAGAAACGGCACTCACCAAAGTCTGTAATGACCTGTTCCTTGCCAAATCCAAAGGTCATTACTCCATCCTCATCCTCCTCGACCTATCCGCCGCATTTGACACTGTCAATCATAATTTACTCCTTACCACACTATCTTCATTTAGGTTCCAGGGCTCTGTCCTCTCCTGGTTCTCCTCTTATCTCTCCCACTGTACCTTCAGAGTACATTCTCATGGATCTTCCTCCATCCCGCTCTCTGTTGGAGTCCCTCAGGGATCTGTCCTTGGACCCCTTCTTTTTTCAATCTACACCTCTTCCCTGGGCTTGCTGATCTTATCTCATGGCTTCCAATATCATCTCTATGCCGACGACACCCAGCTTTATCTCTCCACACCAGACATCACTGCGGAAACCCAGGCCAAAGTATCGGCCTGCTTATCGGACATTGCTGCCTGGATGTCCAACCACCACCTGAAACTGAACATGACCAAGACAGAGCTTATTATCTTTCCACCCAAACCCACATCTCCTCTCCCCCCACTCTCTATCTCAGTCGATGGCACTCTCATCCTCCCCGTCTCATCTGCCCGCAACCTCGGTGTCATCTTCGACTCCTCCCTCTCCTTCTCCGTGCATATCCAGCAGATAGCCAAGACCTGTCGCTTCTTTCTCTACAACATCAGCAAAATTCACCCTTTCCTCTCTGAGCACACCACCCGAACTCTCGTCCACTCTCTTATTACCTCTCGCCTTGACTATTGCAACCTACTCCTCACTGGCCTCCCACTTAGCCACCTATCCCCCCTTCAATCCATTCAGAACTCTGCTGCACGTCTTATCTTCTGACTGGACCAATATGCTCATATCACCCCTCTCCTCAAGTCACTTCACTGGCTTCCAACCAGGTACCGCATACAGTTCAAACTTGATGATACCTTTTTCATTGGACATAACTTAATACATTTCTTGATTAGCTTTCGAAGGTTGCCCTTCTTCCTCAGATCAGAAATAAGCAAATGTGCTAGCTGACAGTGTACAGTATATAAGTGAAAACATTCAAGCATTACTATGACAGTCTGACAGGGTGGGAGGAGGGGGGTGGGTAGGAAGTATGCATGGGGACATCAAAGCATATCATTGATATTCTAACAGGGTGGGTGTGGATAGGTGAGGGGAGGGTGATCAACAGAGACATACAGCTTTATGGTTTATAATGGGCTAGGAACCCCAGATCCTTGTTAAGTCCTTTCTGTTGGTGTTAAAATATTCAATCATTCTGACTTCAAAGGTCTTACGTTCTTGTATGGTTTTAAAGTTACCTTTGAGGATTCTCACTGTGAAGCCACTGGTACAGTGTCCTGGTCCTGTAAAATGTTGACCAACAGGCGTGGGAACCCTGCTGGCACCAGTATTGTTCATATGATGTCTATGTAAATTGAATCTTGTCTTAAGCATCTGGCCTGTTTCTCCAATATAGCATCCTTCGTTACATTTTTTACACTGAATGATATATACCACATTGGAAGATGAGCAAGTGAAAGATCCCTTTATGTTGAATATCTTTCCTTTGTGGATGACTTTGGGGTCCTGTGAAATATTTTGGCATAGTTTGCAACTGGATAAATTACAGGGAAGTGTGCCCTTCTGTTCCTTTTCAGTCTGTGATGGAAGTTTACTTCTGATTAGCTTGTGTTTTAAATTGGGTGGCTGTCGGAAGGCCAGTACTGGTGGGGATGGGAATATCTCTTTCAGTAATTCATCCTCCTGGAGTATAGGTTGTAGATCTCTTATGATTTTCCTCAGTTTTTCCAGCTCTGGATTGTATGTCACTACAAGCGGGATTCTGTCTATGGATTTTTTCTTTTTGTACTGTAGCAGATTCTCCCTGGGTGTTTTGAGGGAGGAGGCAATATTCTTGGAGATTATTTTGGGGTTGTAGCCCTTCTGTTTGAAGGATTCAGTCCTCTCCTCCTCCCACCCTGTCAGACTGTCATAGTAATGCTTGAATGTTTTCACTTATATACGCTGTCAGCTAGCACATTTGCTTATTTCCGATCTGAGGAAGAAGGGCAAACTTCGAAAGCTAATCAAGAAATGTATTAAGTTATGTCCAATAAAAAAGGTATCATCTTATTTTCTTTTCCATGTTTTATTTTGTTTGATTTCTATTGATAACCTTAAGAGTGGACTAACACGGCTACCACACACCTCTATCCAGGAAATCTAGACTGCCCCAATTGACTGTCTGCACATGTTGTCCATTAGATTGTAAGGTCCTTTGAGCAGGGACTGTCCTTCTTTGTTAAACTGTACAGCGCTGCGTAACCCTAGTAGCGCTTTAGAAATGTTAAGTAGTAGTAGTAGTATTGCGTGTCGAGGCTATCCTCTAATTTTCAGCAGCACTTAATCATTTTTTGCTGCTGAAAATTAGTGGTTGTAATCAGCTTTGCTCACGCTCAGTCAGCAGTGCTTGGCTGGAAATCTGATGGTATTAGTCGTGACCGACTTCCAGCTTTCACACCACTGAGCGTCAGAAAGCTGCACAGGTCACTAACCACGCCCTTTACTTCCTAGAAATAAAGGGGGAAAAAACTAAAAATTGGATTACTCCTGATTCTGAGGAAAACCAGACTAGCTTGAAAGATGGAAAAATTTTATATTTATTGAATAACACCCACAGTTTCAGTGAATGAAAATAGTCAACAGTTTTTGTAATAATTGAACTATAATTTCTATTATCAGTTTCCTTAGTTGGATCAATACATTTACACAACATTAACCTTTTAAGTTTTCCTTTCTTTACAGGTTTCTCAACTTTACCATTGCAGACAAGAACAAATCAGATAAGTACTATAACATTCACCCTACCCCTTTTTAGACAAGAAAATGTATATGTTTAAGAAAAACCCCTATAATCAGCGACCCACCCTTTTTTAGAATTTGATTCTTTGTTATTCTTTTCTTTACAGGTGTCAAGGATCTTCACTCCCGGGAGACTTAAGGTAAGTAATAATTTTTGTCTATTTCTGTTATCTGTATTCTTTAACTCTCTTTGTTATTCAATTGTACTTAGCTGTCGCCAAATTTGTACACAGGATCTTTCTTGCGGTGGGGCCCAAACTTCGGATATCCACTCTTCCCTCCGTGACGTCTTTGTGCTACACCTCTCTCTTAATAAATAAAATGGGAGCAAAACCCTACCTTCTTATTTTAAATGTTTTAGAATATTCTATTTCTGGGAATTTATAATATTAAACTGGGCACACTAGCTAAAATTAAACAAAAATTAACTTAAACACCCTTCTATGTCAATTATAGGCTTTCTTTTATATATGCCCTAGGCTAAACAGAGTGTCTGATCACTTGCAGCAGAGCAGTGCAGCTCAACATTCCACTGCCAGCCTTACTTCCCAACATTCCGCTCCTTCATCTTCCCTGCACTCATACAGCCTTTCAAGATTCTTTCCTTTACCCTCACCTAAAACCCCAAAACCCAACTTTAAAAAATACTTAACTCAACCACTTAACCTCCCCCCTCACCTTATCTAACCTAAGTTTCACTCTCAATCACCTTTTATTCACCCAGAACATTCAAACTCAAAATCAACTTAATGGAACACTCTTCACTCTAAATTTTAATCACACATACATACTTCCTAACTACCCTTAATAATTCTATTACCCTAAAATTATTTATTCTCCTCTTTTCACCCAAAATCACTTTTCCACACTCACAACACCACAGCGCTTCCTCACTCTCTGAAGGTCAAAACCACTCTGACCAACTGTCCACCAAGCCGTTTCCTAGGAAACGGACCCTTCAGCTTGGGGTTCCAAACCCTAGCAGCCAATCCTAAGTCCTGCTCAACATTCCGCAGCTGCCTGCTGACAAACGGAATGCTGAGTAGCACAACTAAATCTCCATTTTAAATAAGAAATCCCCATAGAAATCTATGGGAAATTCCTAAATTATTTAAAAACCACAATAAATTTATGTTAAATCACCCCAAATTTACTATGCCCACTAAACTTCCCATTCCCTACTAAACTGTATTTTTAGAATTTAAATATCCCACAGTTTAACGTCCGCCCGCCATTATTCCACCTAAACCCCTTCCAAAAATCCCAAACTCAGTAAAAACCATTCCAAAAATTCAATAAATACTTCCTTAACCTGCCCCATCAAATTTATCAATTTAACCCTTTCCTAACCCTGTTAAACCCACGCTCGCCCAAAACCCCTATTTAAAAATTAAAAATTGAAAAACTAAATCACCACAAAAATCCTAAAAAATTCCCAGAACCCAAATCTGAAAACTAAATTTAAATAACTTGAAACCCCGAATTTTTAAAAATAAAAAACGCTATTTATGCAAATTTAAAATCAACCGATTAACATTTTGGGTCAAGTGACCCCTTACCTGATCCGGGATTTTCTCCTCACGTTTCCCCTTCCCTCCGTTCTGGTCCACAACGTCCCAACGCGAAAACGGAGCCAAAACAAAAAAAACTCAGAAGCCGGCCCAAAATTTAGGCCCCGGCTTCGGCCTACTTGCTAAACCGCACGCCGCCGATTCGTGCATGAGGCGCGCTGCCTCATGCACGCTCACGCATGACTCCCGTGAATCGCCGGCCATCTTCCTCTGGCTCCAGTCACAAAACGGCCCCCTCCTCGGCCGAAATCGGCCCGCAAAACCCCAACGCGCTCCCCACAGCGCATCGCTCCAGCGCTCCTTCTCCAGCGCTCCCTCTCCAGCGCTCGATTCGACGGCCAGCCCCGAACACAACAACGGGCCCAAAATCGGCCCGACGCTACCTCCATCAGGGCAGCCCCCCCCCCCCCGAAGCCCCGAAGATGGCCCAAAAGAACCTGCCAGACCCAAACCCGGCCCCAAACAGCGGACTCCCCGCTCCCAGTGTCTCTCTCCACTCCTGGGGACATGCCCAATCATCCCCAGGAGCTCAAAAACGGCGCTGCTCCTCCAACAGCGTCCCCCTTCTCTTCAGCTCCCAGTCATCGACGCCAGGAGCCCCCCTACGCGGACTTTCCCAGGTAAAAATAAATAAAAAAAACTTTTATATTTTTTTCCTCTTTCTACCCCCTGTTACATGGTTAGTACCTAAATGAAAACCAACTATTTTGGGGGCGTTCTAGGTGTGGAGTCGGAACTTGGCTGGTTAAGTGCTGATATTCAGTACTTCACCAGCTAGGTTAACCGCATAAATAGGAGCACATAAAAGTCAGTCCTATCTTTATGTGGCAATCTATGGATCTTTAAAGTTCTGAATATCAACTTAACCATTCATATGTTAGTTGACACTGGATAAACCTGATATTTAAAACTGAAGCCCAGACATACCAGGCATTGAATATCCAGGAATAAGGCCAGCAGCAGTCAGCAAAACTCTCACCACTGCCAGCTGAATATTTACCCCTTTGTTTTTTAGTTTCTTGACTTTTGGCTCCTTTATTATTGGTTTGTCCCTTCTTAATGTAGAAACATAGCAAAAGGAAAGCAGATAAAGACCATATGGCCTATCCAGTCTGCCCATCCATGCCATCTACTCTTCCTTTCAGACGGCAGATAATAAATAGGGCTTCAGAATTTTGGTTATAACCAACCCCCCCCCCCCCCCCCCCCCGAAAAAAAAAAAATAGTTCTGCTTCACAAATCTTTGGCTAGATGATGTCAGCCTGCACAGGTCTTTTCTTCCTTTTTCATCTGTCTATGAAATTGAACAGCAGGCACTGTATCTAGGGAATTGTACTTAGTTCAAACTTCAGCTATTTAGATGTGTAGATACTAAAACCCATGGTTCAAACCATAATGGATTGTAGCATTGAGGCTGAAGGGGTAAGAAGGTGTTACTCTTGTGCACCAGGGGCGTAGCCAGACACCCAAGTTTGGGTGGGCCTGGACCCAAGGTGGGTGGGCAGCACTCCGCCTTGTCCTACAAGTGATTTGGTTTCTCCCTCTCTCGCCTGCATGCCATATGGTCTTTCAAACATCCCCTCTCCCCGTATACCTTTTAAATACCAGATTTTCACCGGCAGCAAAACGTTGTTGGGAGTTTTTGGCTCGTGGGGCTTGGGGTCCCTGCCAGCCACATTATAGGTGTGCTGCTACTTGGTGGGCCTGAACCTAAAGTGGGCGGGCCTGGGCCCACCCCAGCCCACCCTTGGCTACGCCACTGTTGTGCACACTGCTACTTATTAAGGATTTGACAGGTGGGAGAAGGGTCAGAGTGCTAGGACAGAGCTGTGCCTGGAGGGGGACTGAGTACTGACTGGGGCTGTGCTAGGGACTGAGTACAAAGACTGTGCTATGGTATGTACCTATTGTTTATCATTCACTGCTTCTTCATAAAAATAAATCAAAATGGTTTACAAAATCAAACATAGTATAGAAAGTGATATTGTGGAAGGACTGTCTGGTAAGGTTTCTTTGCAGATGATGCCACACTCTGCAATAGGGTGGACACCCCAGAGGGTGTGGATAGCATGAAGAAGGATCTAGTGAAGCTTAAAGAATGGTCTAGAAATTGGCAACTAAGATTTAATGCTAAAAAATGCATGGTCAGTGGTCTCTGTCATAAAGTGTACGGGGACGGACTTATAAACCTCAATATGTGTACTCTGGAAGAAAGAGGGCGAGAGAGCGGATATGAAAGAGACATTTAAATATCTCTGTGGCATTAATGTACAGGAGAGGAGCATTTTTCAAAAGAAGGAAAACTCCAGAAAGAGAGGGCATAGGATGAAGTTAAGAGGTTATAGACTCCAGAGTAATCTAAGGAAATACTTTTTTATGGAAAGGGTGAAGACAAGGACTGTATCTGAATTCAAGAAAGCATGGGAAAGGCCTGTGGGTTCCCTTAGGGAGAAGAGGAGATAGTGGATGCTGTGGATGGGCAGACTGGATGGGCCATTTAGCCTTTATCTACCATCATGATTCTATTTTTCTAAAATAGAGCCAACAAAGAAAAGAAAAGAAGAATCAGGTAGTGTGTGGCTACCCAGTCTAACCCTAAACTTCCTTCATCAGTTGTCTCTTAAATATAAAGAAAAAATATATATATTAAGATTCTTTTTTAACTTCTTTATATTGACTTCAGCTCAGAGATGAGTAGGAATAGAATTCCAAATGGCCAGAGCATGGTTGGAAAAAAAAAAGCATGATGAGTGGCGTCAAGGCAGGCAGTGGCCAAAAAAAAAGGATAACTAGTCGGTTCTAGTCTTGTGAGTGCAATAATTGGGGAAGGGAGTAAGGAACTAAATGGTCAAATAGATATAGAGGAGAGCTGTGATGAAAAAATCTTTTGAAGTAAGACCAAATTTTTGAACTTAATATGATTGGAGATTGTTAACCAGTGAGCAGATTTAAGTAGTGAGAGAAGATGATTGAATTTATGGTCATTATTGACTAGCTTGATCCCTGTATTTTGAATTATCTGGAGATGATGTAGAAGATAGTACGGTAAAACCTTTTAAAGTAATCAAGAGGTAAAACTTTATATAGTAATCAAGGTGGCTTATGAAGAGTTGAAAAACTAATGTGAGCAAAGAACATTTATTAAGAAATGAATGAATAGCCTGTGAGGATCTCAAGACCATCAAACATGACTAGCAAAGGAAAGCAGAAAATCCAAATTCCAACCTAAACTTCTTAGTGAGCTTTCTAAAGTAAGTTTGTGCTAATGATGGAGCTATAGTGTAGTTCTCAGAACCTCCTGAGAGCTATATGGCTTGAGATTTAATAAGATTAAATTTGAATCATTGTGCCTTGAGCCAGGAGATTTCTGAGGAGACACAAGAATTAAGAGGACTGAGATCAGGATTGGAGGGATCTGTATAATGAATAAGTTGAACATCATCAGCAAAAAAAGTGGGTGCTAATACCAGATGATTGGATCAAAAGGACTAGGGAATAAAAAGCAGGTTAAATAGCAGTGGTCAGAGGACAGAACCTTGTAGGAGTCTGCATTCTACGGGATAATTTGCTGAAGTGGAGTTATGAATGGAGAGATTGAACCATTGAACTTTTAAAACAAGAGAAATCAATGAAATAGTGTCCCCAGTTCCACATTCCTGAAGGTGTGATATCTATCAGGTCAAAAGCAGCCATAAGGTTTAGTGAGACTATCAATGCTGCCTTCCCTCTATCTATCAAGGAAAATGTGAATTTCACTCAACATAGCTGTCAAACAAATTTCTCTGCTGTGATGTTATCTATATCCTCCTGATTGTCTTGGATGGAGACAATTATGCTGTTCTACAAAGGGTCGTAGCTGGTTAAATACTATCCCTTTCTGCTAGCTTAATAATGTATAATAAATTAGAAACTGGACAAAACCAGCTTGGTTGTGAAAGGTCTGGAATCTCCTTCTTTGGCATTGGTTTTTACTAATGTAGTCTTCCAGATAGGGAAGATTCTTGAAGACATAGGGCCCGATATTCAGTCAGCAGCAGGCAGCTTGTTTCCTGTCCACCACTGGCGTTATGGCGACTGGCATTGAATATCTAGGTTTATTTTGGCAGCTAAAAAGTTAACCGGCTATGCCAATATTTAGAGCTAACCGATAACTTTTTAGCAGTCAGATAGGTTCGCTATTTAAGCTGCTTATTTTGACAACTCAATACAGCTGGCTTGGCACTGAATACCCGCGTTTATGTTGCACAATATAGCCGTTAACTGGGAAATTCAGCAGGAGATAATCATTACCTGCAGTTAGGAGCTTAAACACTATTTAACTGGCCAGGAGCTATTCCTGGCCGGTTAAATAGTTTTGAATATTTGAAGAGATAGTATTCAACATAGCTGATGTAAAAGGGTGGAGAGTGTGTAAAAAAATTCTTTAGACTTTTAGAAGATATGGGATTTAATACTGAGTTAGCAGTAGAGGTTTCATAAAACATTTTTCATAGAGAGAGATTGAGCATACTGTAATGATCTCCTCCCAAGATGGATGGCAGGGCTATTGGGAGCTGCTTTAACCATTGTTATTTCCCCTTTGCATCTCTGAATACTGTTTGAAAAGGATTGATGAAGATCATTCACTTTTGAAAAGAAATGATTTGCAATTCAATCAGCAGGGGGAAACTTCTCATAATTGTGTGAGACATCAAAATTGCCAGCAAGCTCATGCACTATCCTAAAAAGTTCTTTAGATGAGCATAGCCTTTCAGAGACTCCTTTTGAGTAGTGGGCTGTCATGAGACTGGTTCTGAGTACTGGAATGTTATGTGATCAGGGTTACAGTCTGGGGCTGTCCTGGAGGGTCTGAATGCTGGAACTGTGCTGTGCTAGGAGGAAGTCTGAGTACTGGGTTGTCTAGTTTCCTTTATTGAAATGAACCCACCTATAAAATTGCTCAAAATTTTATTTCACAATGCAAAAAAACAAAAATAAAATAAAACAATTAACACCTATTTTATTACCTTCCTAAATCACTTAGGGGCATAGTTATCAATGTAGGCTTCTATTAAGATGTGTTATTTTACCACTAACTCATGCTATTTTAGCACAAATCCCATTTTATACAATGAGACCTAAGGGTCCTTTTACCAAGTTGTGCCAAAAATGGCCTGCAATGTTGTAGACGCATGTATTGGATGCGCGCAGATCCATTTTTCAGCGTGCCTCCAAAAAAAGGCCCCATTTTTGTGTCCGAAAATGGATGTGCGACAAAATGAAAATTGGTGTGCATCCGTTTTAGGACTGAGACCTTACTGCCACCCATTGACTTAGCGGTAAGGTCTCACTCATTAACCATGTGGTAATCGTCAGCATGCATACAATGCTGAATACTGCCTGGTTAGCGCCATGCACTGGAAATTTTCTGGGGTGCATAGTGGGTGCGTATAAAAAAATGAAATTACTGCTCGGGACACGCGGTAATTCCAAATTGGCATGCGTTGTTACTAATATAAACAACCCATCTTAAAAGTAGTCTATGTTGATAACTTTCCCCCTTTATCATCTGGAAAATACATACCTAAAACTGTGTTTCTCAATATTCAGCGGCACTTATTTGGGTAACAGGTGCTGCTGAAAATCCCTCCAGACAACTCTAGTGCTATCTGGATTGTGCTAGGGCAGTCCAGAGACAGGAGCTACCCAGAGACCAGCAATATTCAGAACTGGTATCCAAATAAGTTAGGATGGCCAAAAAGCTGTCATAAATTATCAGTACGATAATCTGGATACCAGGTAATCTCCACTCAATCCATTATACCCAGATATCAGTACTGAATATCCAGGTATAGTTTACGAGTGACAGCCAATAATTAAAACAAACAATGACCTCCGTGTCTGAATATCAAGTTGGCAATTTCTAAACAGCTAGAATTAAAAACCATAATTTAAATCAGAATAAATTAAACTAAGCAACAAAGAAGTCCTTGGATGTTATACTAATTAGTGCTTTGAAGGTCAATATTCAAAATATCAGGGCCACGGTACTGTAAATCTTCATTTGCAACCGCATGAGATTTTTCTCTGCATGTCAAAATGTCACTTCTCCCAGCCATCAAAGTGAGAGTCCTGGCCAGAGGTCACAGATGATCTGGCATTTGTCAATCCTGAATTCAGCCACTAGATGTCACTGATGTGGGAGGGCTGAGTCTTTCTTCCTCCCACTTGCACTCCATTCTCACTTTTGTCCAGTATGCCCAGTTTCATGTAAACACGTGATTGAGATACAACTCCCTCTCATGCTATTTTAGGGTTATTACCTGACTCCACATCGTAAAGAGCAGGTTAATCAAGTACAGGGAGGTGCATTTGTTTGAAGCGACATGAAAAATGTCAACAATATTTCCAAAATCATTCCATGTAATTTTTTTAGGCTGAAACAAAAGGAAAAAAAAAAGCAAAATTATGTTTTTTTTTCCAGTGTCATAGTTTGCACCGTTTGCTGATAGTACACACTACAGGAAAAGAATATTTACATCTATGCACTACTGAAAAACACACGGAGTGGCCTAGTGGTTAGGGTGGTGGACTTTGGTCCTGAGGACCTGAGTTCAATTCCCACTTCAGGCATAGGCAGCTCCTTGTGACTCTGGGCAAGTCACTTAACCCTCCATTGCCCCATGTAAGCCACATTGAGCCTGCTATGAGTGAGAAAGTGCAGGGTACAAATGTAACAAAAAAAAACATATTCACTATTCATCAGTAATATGCTCTATTTACAACAGTGCCCCCAAACAAAACAAAACATTAAAGGAAGCAACCTATGACAGGTTTGGTCCAGTTCTGGGTTTACCCCATTACATGCATGGGCTTGTAGTTCCAATTTTCCCATTGCATTACCTTTAAAAAAAAAAAAGCATGACTACAAGTCCCTGCCCCTGCATGCAATGGGGTAAACCCAGGACTGGATTCACTCTGCCAGGTGAATCTGGAGCCAGTTAGCATCCTTAGATATGTGTAGAATAATGCTCCTCAAGTATCAATGGCTGAGAAAATTTCAGTGGAGTTGGTGGAACTTTCAATGATGGCAACAGAATAATCCCTGATTGTGGGGCTGACTGAAACTCTGGGTGAAAATTGGATTTTTTTTTCTTGCAAGTGGAAATGGAGGTGGGGGTGTGGGGGAGAGGGATCCTTCTGGTTTGGTCTGGTTTAGTTACTACTGTCTACTGAGTGTAAGTGCATAGAAGAAACTATATGCACTTGCTTTTGTTATGTCCTGATTTTCTTTTACTGTTGACCTTGTTAAAGATGTTAAATAAAAGTTTCCGTTAAAAAAAAAAAAAAAAAGAAAGAAAAAGCAGATCAAAATGAAAATTTGTATAAATGACATGGGAAACTAAACAAAATGAAAATGCTTGCCTGCATGCCACCCAATCAATTCCTGGTAGTGTCCTATTTTATTATCTGGATTTATACTACTACTACTACTACTATTAAACATTTCTAGAGCGCTACCAGGGTTATGCAGCACTGTACAAAAAACAAAGAAGGACAGTCCCTGCTCAAAGGAGCTTACAATCTAAAGGACAAGAAAGACAAAAGGACAAGGAGTGCAGACAATCAAAAATTGGAACAGTCTAGATTCCTTGGGTAGAGGTACAATGGTTAGGTGCCAAAGGTGACATTGAAGAGGTGGGCTTTGAGTAGGGATTTGAAGATGGATAGGGAGGGGGCTTGGTGTATGGGCTCGGGGAGTTTATTCCAGGCATAGGGTGAGGCGAGGCAGAAAGGGCGGAGCCTGGAGTTGGCGGTGGTGGAGAAGGGTACTGAGAGGAGAGATTTGTCTTGTGATCGGAGGTTACGGGTAGGGTCGTAAGGGGAGATGAGGATAGAGAGGCAGTGAGGGGCTGCAGATTGAGTGCATTTGTAGGTTAGTAGGAGGAGCTTGAATTGTATGCGGTACCTGTTCGGAAGCCAGTGAAGTGACTTGAGGAGAGGGGTGATATGAGCATATCGGTTTATTTATAGTTTTGAGTTTCTTGGGAACTCAGTAGAACAATCAGAATTACAAATCCATGCATTGAATAGAGTAAAACCAGGACTGGATTATCTTATTCCTTGTGATATGGAATCAGGTGGCAACCCTATGCTGTGCTCAGCCACTCCAACTAAGGGGTCCTTTAACTAGGCGGTGTTAAGTGCTAATGCGAGCTTAATGGAGGAAAAAAGGGCTTACCAGAAAATGCATTAAAGTGTTTTGTGATAGTTTGCCTGTCAGCGCATGCTAATTTGTGCGTTAGCTATTTTTCAAAAATATGTGTAACCTGGGTCTCAACATCACCAGCTCCAACTCAGCTCTCTCCACACCGACCCGGGTCACAGGGAAAACCTTTCTTTTTTTTTACTCTTGCTGTATTCTCTCCACCACAGTCCTCTCACTTCACATACTCCACTCAGCAGAATCCATTCAGTTCGAGCTTGGGAGTGGGTCAAGGTCCAGAATAGAGATTCAGGGATTGGGAAACTAAGTGAAGGTTTTTCCAGTACCACTTTACCAGTCCAGGGAGCAAGCGTCCCCACTCCCATTTTCTGAGACAAACCATTCTGTACTCCAAATGTTTCCTTCAATGCAAGTCAGCTTTGCTAAACTTTCTACAAACGGCAGGTAACAATAATATTAACTTAATCTGTACAACAGAACTCCTCCTGTCCAGTCAAGACTGTATTTTACAATCTTTATCCACTTTTCCAACTTGATCAAGAAGTTTAAGATTTACTCATTTATAAGTACACCTGTCCTTTACCCATCGCAGGGCTGGTAATAATCCAAAGCTGTTATTAAACTCCTCTGATTCCAATCTGCTTCCAGGAACAGGCTGTCCTCCTTCCACCGATGCACTTCTGGAGCTGCATCCTGGTCTTGAACAGGCTTCCCCTGTCCAGGTTCCTGCTTTGGGCTGGGTTTCCCTTATCCACCCTCAGCTCACCCACCATCACAGTTGCCATTTAGTGGGGCACAGGGCCGCAGAGAGACCCAGCTGGGCCTGGGGCAAGACCAGACCACTGTGCCCCTCCCCCACCCGGGCCACTGCCACCTCCCCAAACTCAGACCACTGTCGCACCAACTTGCACCATCTGCCCCTTACCGACTGCTGCTGTCCTCTCCTGTTCTTGCTGCACGTGCCACCCAGGATCCAGATGATTGCATTAATGTGATATCATGTTAATACAATTACCAGGTCCTGGGTGGCAGGCAGCAGGAGCAGGAGAGAGACCAAGAGAAGACAGACCCGTCCCGGAAGCAGGCAGGAAGAAGCTTGCCTGCACGGGCCTGGACCCCCCCCCCCCCCCCCCACCTTGGAGGCCGGGCCCAGGGAATTTTGGCCCCTCTTGGCTGCCCTGGTGGGGCAGCAACTCCTCCTTAGCCTGAGTTCATTTAGTCACTTTAGTATCCCTCTCTCCACCATGGGTCCCAGAGGGGATACAGGCAGGCAACCAAAGACCAACTTTTTCCCTAAACAGGAGCTTTTATGACCTTTAGCTCCACCTCCTTTATGAATCACCTACTAATCCCACTTTCTTTCAGCAACTTATTTCAACACCACTCCCTTTGGGCTGGGCTTCCTCTCCCCCAGGAACATCACAGCTCTCCACCCAGTGACTCCAGAGAGCTGACACCAAACTCTAGTAACCCCCATATAATGGGGGATTACATATGTTCTGCTGGAGGCATGTCATGGGTGGAGAATGGGCATGGATCTATTAACCAGCTAGCGCATTTACATCAATGCACTCTAACAAATTAATGCAAAGTTAACACAGGAGCACTTAGCATCTCTTAAATAGGAGGCAGTAAGTGCTCCTGTGTTAACCTTTTACAGGTAATGCACGCTAATACAAAAATTAGCGTACAACCTGAAAAAAAAAAAACAATGAAAAATGCCTAAAATGATGCCATGCTAAAAATAGGTTTAGAGGGCGAGAAGGTCATGCATTAAAGCACACTAAGCCCATATTCTAAGATGATTTAGTATACAGATCCCTAAGTTTGACTGTGAAATGAATATTTCCCAAATTTTCATTTGATTTTATTTGGAAGACAAAATAAGGGAATGCACACAGAGCCCTGTAGACATCATCCACCAGTGCGTTTTTTCTAGCGAAAAAGGTGCTGGTACTCAAATGCCAGGCCACCCTTCAAGGGTGGGGTGATCATTGAGGGACCCACCCCCAAAATAGCCAGCCCCCCCCCCCCCCCCCCCCCCGCAACCAGTCACAGAATCTATGACAAAGCAGAATTGGTGTGTAGAGCCTGAGCTCTTTCATTAAAACTTGGGGACCATGGGTCAATTTTAGCAAAGGAGAAGGTACCAGTGCTCAGTACTCCCAAGTACCCCCTCAAAAAAAAAAGCCCTGCCATCCACCATCCCTCTCTCCACCCCCACCCCCACCCACCCCCAATCTGTTTGTGTCATTGATTTGCACTCACTTTGTCCTGGTACCACTGACATGCCAAATAAAAGGGCAATCGATACCTGATTTGAATTCTGACATTTCAATAGGAAAGAAAGCCGGTGAAGTTTTGATGTCACATAAAATATCTATAAGGAGGACTCAGATGTGATGAACACAGTCTCTGCTTTGATATTACAGCTGCTGCTCATGAGTACCGCTGAAATAGTATTTAGCATTTGTACTGAAAATGTACAGGGCAATGTGATGGTGTGCACATTTCTAAAAATGGAAATGCTTCGCTCTGCTGTTTAATCCCCCTGAACAGCTGGTTCTATTTAGCATTAGTTATTCTGGTGAGCAAGAGCACGCTTGGGAAAACATTTAACCCCAACCCACAGGATCCGCAGCAGTTAAAGAAAGAGGTTACAAAAGGAGAACAGCTATAGCAAGAAGTTGGGTAAAAATGGTCAGATTTAGTGCACTTTGCGGTTCTTCTCTGCAGTTGTGTTCATCGTTTCTGTATAGCACCTCCAAAAAGTTACTTCAGGAATGCGTGTTAAAGCAGGACTGAATATAACTCTCTTTGGTAAGCATGCATACTCATTTGAAACGAAAATGAAAACGACAAATCAAAACGGACCATTTTGTTTTTCACATTGCTATAAAAAGAAATGAAAGATTTGATCAATTTGAGGAGAAAATCAGAAATGTTGGCGAACACCTCTAGAAGTAATAATCTCCGTTTTATTAATTTCCCGCGACAACCTTTAATTTCACCTAGAGAAATGTCGAAAAATTACTTTAAAGAAATATTAGAAATAGAAGACAAAGATATACCACCCTTTTCACAGGTCTTTTATATTCCTGTGAGGGTTTTGGACAATCAACAAAGGAATAATATTCAAAATGATCAACCACTTGATGTTTCAGCTTTGCTCGAAATGTCAGATACAGAGCAAATAACAGCTACTACTTTGTTGGCTACAGTAGCGTTACCCTCTGACAAGATCTGGATTTAAAAAAAATTCTTTCAGAAGAAAGATAAAACTTTTCGTGGTTTGCAAACTCGTGTTTTTCCAGATCTAGCGAGGGAAACGCAAAGGCGACGGAAAACTTTTTGCAAATGAAACAGGAGGTACTCCAAATGGGAGCAACATTTTATCCTAAATACCCATGCAAATGTTTAATTTCCTACCAGTTAGTGAAATATGTATATTTTGATCCTGACCAATTGTCCTCCTTTATAACAGCTAGAAGAGCTCTTATATAAGAAAAAACCAAATAGAAACCTGTCTGAAACTCAATTTGATGTAAAGATTATTTTCCTTTCTCTCCTTTATAGGACTATTGGACTCTGGTAGTGGACTTATATGAAACTATAGAATTATTTAATCTGTGTACAGATAATTTCCCTTAGAATTATTACCATAGTGGAATTTTTCTTTTGCAAGTGATATGCTTGTATAAAATGTATAATAATAAAGAGATTTAAACAAAAAAGAAATGAAACAAGGACTGCTATTGAAGTCCATGCGGCACTAAAGTCTACGAGGAAACAAAAAAAGCACTATGAGAGCAATTCTTTAAGTAACATAGTAGATGACGGCAGATAAAGACTTGTACGGTCCATCCAGCCTGCCCAACAAGATAAACTCATAGTATAAGGTATGATGTGATACTGCAAATGCGTACTTGATCTTGATTCGCCTTTGCCATTTGCCAAGCACAGACCGTAGAAGTCTGTCCAGCACTGGCTTTGTTTCCCAATTACTGGTGTTTGCCATCTAATTACCGCTAAGCTTCTTTGGGTCCATGCCTTCTAAAGAGGATTCCTTTGTGTTTATCCCACGCATTTTTGAATTCCGTTACCATTTTCATTTCCACCACCTTCCATGGGAGGGCATTCCAGGTATCTACCACCCTTTCCGTGAAAAAGTACTTCATGGAGACATTACTCCTGAGTCCCCCCCTACAATCTCAGTTCATGTCCTCTAGTTCTACCACCTTCCCGTCTCTCAAAAAGGTGTGTTTGTAGATGAATACCTTCACTTAAATAACCCAACAATGCAGAGCAGGTGTCTATTCTATAACAGCACCTGGACACCCAGATTTCCTTATAGCAGGATTCGGCAACTTTTATTCACAGAGGGTCGCATGAATGTCTCTACTATCCGCAGGACGCAACATTAGCTAATGTCGGAACTGAAAGTGCACAGAGCTCCACAGACCTGTGATAAATAAAGAAAGAAAGAAGTAGAAATGTAACTAAAAATGATGGAAACAAACTGCTAAAGTGGCTATTCTGAAAATATTTGCAAAATACGGTATTTAAAATAACGGAAACTCTGCTTAATGATGTTTTCTGTGTATATTTCCCACGGTGTAGGGAGTTACGTAGCATTCAATGCTGTGCCACAACTTTGGATTCATTTTCTTTTTAGACTTCACACACATATTTAGCTTACTCAGGTTTTATGACTAGTGTCATTTTATATACTTCGTTTTATGAATTTTTCTTTTTTTGATGTTACATACATATTTAGCTCACTCAGATATTATTATCAGCGTTATTTTATATACTCCGTTCCATGTGTTTTTTGGATATTACATACCTTCTGGAAAAGAAGGGATTACACAATATTTATTATTTTTATTTCAGTTTTACTTTGATATTGATACTTGGCATTCCTTTATACATTTTTCACATTTGATTATGATGTCTGTGTGTTGGTATCTATCCATGTGGAAGCATGCCTAGTTCATCTTATTTCTTGTTTATGGTTCCATGGAAATATGTTATGTGCCTTTTGGATATGTATCAAATATATGTGTATTATTTTAAAATCTATGTGTGACACTTCAACCTATGGTTTGATGGAAATTGTTTTTGAAATTCATTGATTTAAACTCATATTGGTTTTGTATTTCTTATTTTTAGACATCCTTGTTCTTTACAATTTCATTGTAATTCAGCTGTTTCATCTGTTCCAACCAAAGCTGATAAGTATGTTTTTAGAGTGTCATTATACTTATTATATTCATCCTTTTTTTTGGTTTTAAATTTGTTGTATTATGTTTAGTTATTTATGTCAATATATTTGTTTATTTATAGACCCCTGATGCAGGCCGGTGTGGCTGAAACACGATTCGTGTCGGGCTTTTATTGATTTTAATAAAGACATTGTTTGGGAAGACATTACATGAGAGAGGACTCTTTTTGGATCCACTGTGTGTACCTGGTGTTCTTCATTTCTCCTGTGGTTGTTTTGCTTTATAGGAATTCTTTACCTCCAATTTTGAGGTATTTAACTGATTATATACAATTTCTTAAGACTCTGAAGACTTTCCTATTTCAGGAATTTGTTTTTGCCAACTGATAAAGATTATTGTTGAATCTGTTGATTGATTTAAGTTATGTTCACCCTGTAATTCCTTCTTAATGTGAACCACTGCAAACTTTTGAGGTAATGACAGGTTATAAATGTCATATGTAATGTAATGCAGTGGCATAGGCAGAAACATTTAACAGGGACTGCGCCCCCCCCCCCCCCTCCCATTCTCAGCTTGCCTCAAAGTGAAACAGAAGGCACCATTTTGTAGGCCTTGTCTAAAAGGTATCAGATGGATAGAAACCATTTGTGAAGCTCCTTTCTTCTCAGAGTTCAGAGACAATCAAATAAGAACATAAGAATAGCCATACTGGGTCAGACCAATGGTCCATCTAGCCCAGTATCCTGCTTCCAACAGTGGCCAATCCAGGTCACAAGTACCTGGTAGAAACCCAATTAGTAGCAACTTTCCATGCTACCAGTCCCAGAGCAAGCAGTATCTTAGCCATGTCTGTCTCAATAGCAGACTATGGACTTTTCCTCCAGGAACTTGTCCAAACCTTTTTTAAACCCAGATACACTAACCTCTTTTACCAAATCCTCCGATAGCGAGATCCAGAGCTTAACTATTTCTTGAGTGAAAAAAATATACTGGCAACAGCTGCTCCCACACGTCAATGCTGGTACAATGGAATGATTTCCAGGAAAGCTGTAAGTGTGTAGGGAAGTCAGTCAAGGGGCAAAACCGAAAGATCATCCAGCTGATACCATGATGGGCAGAAAGGAGACAATGTGCTAATGCCATTGATTGGCTCTCTTGCAAACTGAGGCTAGCCAAACAGATGTGAGGGTGAGGGATGTCACAGCTGCCTACATTAACAAAGAAGGGATGGGAACTGAGCAACAGAATACATGGCTTATTAACTATTGCACATAAGTAGAAAATAAAAGAAGCAAAACAATGATAAAACTTCTGATACTGTGACATTTCATTCGAAAATCAGTGATAGATGAATTCCTTATACCACAAAAGACCATGTGTGCCTACAGCTTAGAATTCACTAAAGCATAAGAGACTAAGATAAGTTTTCCTGAAGGAAATTGAAATGTTTGGAAGATTTTACCATTGCAATAAAATAGATAGCAATGCAATTAAAAGGCTAACGGGATGGAAAACCTTGCAGACTGAAGTGTATTCAATTCATTAGTTTTTGATTTACAAAGCCTTCATTTCAGCTTTATTGCAAAGACTGTGGTAGCTAACAGCACTTTTGCCTTTCCTGGTCTTAGAACTGGAAGCGGAGGGATTCATTGTAGTAAAATAAATGCAAAATGTCAGTATATCTTGGGTGCCATTGAGGGTCATTATATTTTGTTCACATATTTGCATTACATATTCAAATATTACAGAACAATATCAGTAACCAGTGGGTTTTTTTTCCTAGCAAAAAAAGGTGCCTGGACTCAAATGCATGGCCATCCTTAAATGATGGAGTGATCACTAATCAATCTGCTCCCACAGTAGCCATGCCCCATACAAATATTACAGCGGTCCAAAGAATACAGCTCTTGTTGGGAAAAGAGAACAAGCTGAACTGCTAGAAATCCCTAAATAGAGAGCTACAGTCTCACAGTTATCTCACCTTGGTCACTTATGCAAAATATAGATAGAGCCTAAGCAAATATAGAATAAACAGCCACATATGAGAAATAGAAATGTCCAGATAAAAACTGAACTGCAAGCTCTGAAACACAGCATTCTGCCTGCAGTACAGCACCAGGAAAATACAAACAAAAATGAATTTTCTCCTATGCTGTGCAAAACACAAAAGATCATAGATTCTATACATTCAAATTCCCAAAGCTGTCATATTCAAATCACTAAACCAATGCTAAAATGTTTTTCTCTACTTTTATTGTCTGGAAATCACAACCTCTGTAGCTTGTGCCTCCCACATGTTGTGGCGGCTGAATTATTATGTGCTGCCTAAAGCATGCACTTCCACATTCTCCCATGGATCTCTGATAATTGGCTAAACTCAATACTTCTCCCATTGGTTGGGGTGGGGGAGGAGGCAAAACCTACACTTGGCGATTATGAAGGCAATTCTATAAGCTGGTTTCTAAAGGTACACACCATTTATGTAGACTACTGCAATAGTATTTACGTAGGCTGCAAAGATCAAATCATAAGAAAACTACAGACAGCTGGTTTAAACATAACCGGCGAAGCTGATTTTGGCAGCGGGAAGATTAGAGAGAGCAGTACGGATCATCACAGGTGTGGGATGGCGCAGAGAGGTGAGGAAACCGGAGGGAGCGGTGCCGTCGATGGGGAGTAGAAGGGCGGGCAATCCAAACTCCGAGTAACCTCTGTGCTTGCCGCATTGTGATCTCCTGATCCTCAGTGGATTTATGGACATATGTTTGGACTGTGAACGCTTTGTCCTTCGTGAACCTTGGATCGCCACACAGACCATCCTTTGGAAGTCTGGTTTCGCCACACAATCTCCCACCCAGGTGAACATACAGTGATGTACTTAGGCTATATTCAAGCTGCACACAACACTGCTTAAAAAGATGGGTGCAAGGGGTGCTCATCTTCCCAATACTACCACAGTAACAATGAAACTCAGACACATGCTAACCAAATCGTTTGAATGTTAACTATATTGGTTGAAAATACATCGTTCGAAACTCGCACCTTTATCATTTGAAACTCGCACCTTTAGACATACTGTTGACAGTATTGTTTTGGGTGTTGTTGTCCTACTGTGTTTTGGCACAAATTGTTGTCTGCACAGGGACACCAGGTGGTGGCGCTAATAAGTAGGTACCATCGGAACTGATTAAGACAATCAAATATTGCTTGATAACTGATAATTGAAGGTTGTCTGATGGTGATGACAATATAGATATTTGAAAAACTTCTCATTGAAATTCAAAGCTGAGAAATGGATAAGGTCAGCAAATAACTATTGATTGACTTATTACACACACTATAACATAATTCAAAAATGGTCAATATGAAGACATGGTTTTTCCACTACCTAATAATACTATGGATAATCAGGCTGCAAGTTGCAGCCCTTAATGAATGAATGAAACAAAATCCCTGTACTTATCTCCACTAGATGACGCTCATACCATCAATTAGAAGAGATAAGCTACAAACCTCACAACAAACCAGAGAACAACATACCAACCACCAGCAAAAAGATGTCAGAATAATAATCAAAATAAACATAAATTCAAAAAAGATACAATGCATAGACAATTGCAAGTTGTTAAGCACATCGATATCAAAAATGATACGTACGTTCCTATCCCTATAGTCTGTGTAAATGCAAGATCAGCGATTACAAAGTCAGCTATAATTAGAGACTGGATTGAAACTGAACAACTAGGTTTTCTGTTTATAACTGAATCATGGCTACACCTCAAAGATGAGGTGCTAATTGTTTACTAGATAGCTGCTCTAATTACTTGATGAAAAATCCACCAGATTGGTTCATTAAATACTTCACTGAACACATAGGATATATGTTTTTGAATGATCCGGCACTGAATATCAGGGAATAATTTATCTGGTAACGACCAGCACTTAAAAATGCTCTGACCACCGCTGGCTGCATATTGGGGGGGGGGGGGGGGGGGGTTGAAAATAGTGTTTATTGGGAAGACTGAATTCTATTTGCAGTTCCCAAAAGAGATGAATCTAACCCCAACCACCAACTGACCAAGTATCCAAATACCATTCTCATACCAGGGGTTTTATTTATCATAGCGATGCTATTTTGCAAAATAGGCATCTGTTTTTAAGGGAGGTTTCCTAGAGGCCAGATTGGATTGAAGTATACTAAATGCCTCCATAGTTGATACAACTACTGAGATGTTCATGGTTATTGAAAAGGACATAACTGGTACTAACCAGAGATGAATGGGGTTAGAACATCCTCTTCCAGGCACAGCCAAAGTTTTGTCATTGATCTTCCATCCTCCATGAAAGCAAGATGACAGTGTTGGAAATCAAGAAAATGCATCCCACCTAGTGGCTTGGCTAACTTCAGCATTTTTAGAACTATTCGTTGCATCTTATTATTCCACAGGAACCCTACTCAACAATTCTTAAACAGATCTCTAGGAAACTTGTGGAAATTGAGTCCAAGACATGATTCAGTTTGAGGCAATCATCTTTTTGATGACCTTCAGCCCGTCTCACGATATCATAAAGAGGGAGAGGAGACCATTTTGGAGAATACTCTCAGACTATATCCTGAAAAGTTTCCATAAATATAGTATCTTCTAGAGTTCTTTGTCATATATTTATTCAAAGAGAGCACTTCAGGCCATTATTTTAAATAAGCTTGCTTGGAGAAGAAATGACAGATGGGATATGACAGAGGCTTATAAAATCATGAGTGCTGTAGAACAAGTTAATAGGAAATGGAAGTAGTTATTTAATACTTCTGAATAATTCCAGGACTAAAGGATATGCCAGGAAACTAACTGGTAGCAGACAAAATAAATTTAAGAAAGCATATATTCAATCAATGCACAATTAAGATGTGGAATTTGTGGCCAAGAATGAGATCATAATTATATAGCCAAGCTGAAAAAAGGTTTGGAGAAGATTATGGAAAACAGGTCCATTAAAAACTATTAAAATGATGATTTTCTATCACCATCACATCAGTTCACTGACCTAAAACCTTTTGTTACTGACCTGGAACCTTTATGAATTTGGTTCCTTTTCTCCATTGTAGCTGAAATGGAAGGAAGAGACCCACACTGTCCCCCAACTTAGTACTGTATCCCACAGATGAATTAGTCAGATAGACCTGGGGGATCATTATTATGTCTTACTTCTGAAATGACCAAGATGGAATAGATCCCTTTTTCAGGATTTCCTAGATACTTCCAAGACACCATAGCCAGAGACATGTTAATGGACTTGATGGTGGACCTTTTTGCACATTTTGTGTTCGCATCTTGTGTATTCAAAAATTGATGTATTTATATTTTTGAGATTGCCACAATGAGCATAACATAAGAATATAAGAGTTACTATACTGGGACAGACCGAAGGTCAATCAAGCCCAGTAACCTGTTTCCAGGTTACCTGGCAAGATCCCAAAACAGTACAATAAATTTTATGCGCTCCAGGTGCCCAGCGCTCCCACCAGCTGCCTTCCAGGTGCTGTGGAGGACTTGCAGCCCATCTGCATATCCTCACATCCTTTTCCGGTGTGACTCCCAGGTCCACTCCGATGCGCTCAGAGCCTTTGCTCCAGGTGTCCAGCGCTCCCACCAGCTGCCTTCCAGGTGCTGTGGAGGACTTGCAGCCCATCTGCATATCCTCACAGCCTTCTCCGAGATGACTCCCAGGTCCACTCCGATCTGCTCAGGGTCTTTGATCCAGGTGTCACGCGCCGTGAAACATTTTCTCTGTACACTTTGCATTTTCTCTACTATTTCTCATGGCTCCAGTGCAGTTTCTCTTCTTGGCACTGTTCCTTCCCAATCTCTGAAACCACTGTATACCGCAGAAACACATTACCCCACCCTTCCTGTTGTCTTCTCCCTTCTTCTCAGCTCTCAACCTTCAACATTTCCTTCCTTCCATTCAACCATCTCCATTCTATCTGAGTACATCTCACCTTCATTGCTGTCATCATGCCTCTCCTACTCTTCTCCATACTCTCTTGCTCCTTCTCCTGCTCTCCACTGGGGATATCAATCCCAATCCTGGTCCTCCACATTCTATTCGTACAGGTCACACCATGATGTCTCTAATCTAATTTCCGTTCTTCTCCTCCCCCCTTCTTCCCTGCCTTTCTCATGTGCTCTGTGGAATGCCTGCTCTGTCTGCAACAAACTTTCCTACATCCAAAACCTTTTTATCTATTATACTCTCTATCTGCTTGCCCTAACTGAGACTTGGCTTTGCCCTGAAGTCTCTGCTTCAGCTGCAGCCCTGTGTCATGGAGGTTACCTTTTCACCCATATTCCTCGCCCGGTTGGCCGCAGAGGTGGTGTTGGGCTAATACTTTCACCCTTTTGTAGATTTCAACCTCTTTTTCCACCTCAATCTCACTGCTTTTCTTCCTTCGAAGTACACTGCATCTGTCTATTCACTCCTCTACCTCTCCGAGTAGCAGTCATTTATCGATCCCCTGATGTCCCTTTCTTCCTTTCTCACTGACTTTGACTCCTGGTTTTCCTTCTTTCTTGAACCTTCATCTCCTTCCCTCATTCTTGTGGATTTTAACATTCATACTAATGATCCCTCTGACTCTTATGCTTCTCAGTTTCTCGCTTTAACATCCTCTTTCACTCTTCAACTGTGCTCCACTAACCCCACTGACCAGAATGGTCACTGACTTGATCCTATCTTCTCCAACTGCTCACTTTCCAGTTTCTGAGCCTCAGCTCTTCCCCTCTCTGACCATCTCCTGATAACTTTCAAACTTAAACACCCTCCCCCCATTCCCGTTCAATCTCCACCAATACATTTAGGAATTTTCAAGCTGTTGACTCTTCTACTCTGTCCCAGTGTTTCAAATCTCTTCTCAACTACTATGTTATCCAAGTGTGTCAATGAGGCTGTCTCTTTCTATAATACTATTCTATCCTCTGCTCTGGATACTCTCGCTTCTCCCATTCCCCGTTCTGTAAGGCATGCCAAACCCCAGCCTTGGCTGACCTTTAGAATCAGCTATCTACATTCCTGGGCAGAAAACCCGTGCCCATGCTGACTTCATACATTTCAAATTCTTGCTGACCTCCTTCCAGACTGCTCTTCACTTGCCAAAGGGGACTACTACATCCAGTTGACAAATTCTCTCAAACCCTTGCTGTCTCTTTACAACACTGAACTCTCTCCTCAAAGTGCCTTCACCTCCAATTCCCCCTTCACTTTCTCCGCAGACTCTGGCTGAGTACTTTCATGATAAGGCTCACAAGATTAACCTTGAATTCTCAACCAAGTCAAATCCACCTCTCCTTCCCTTAGTCAATTCTCTTAAACCTCCTTCAACCCCTATTTCCTTTTCTTTCTTTTCTGAAATCACTGAAGAGGAAACTACCCATTTTATTTCCTCTTCAAAACTAACTACTTGTTCCTCTGATTTTATTCCCACCCATCTACTTAGCACTATCTCTCCTACTCTCATCCCTTTTATCTGTCATATCCTAAATCTTTCACTTTCCACTGTGACTGCTCCTGATGCCTTCAAACATGCCATAGTTACACCACTCCTCAAAGAACCTTCATTAGACCCTACCTGTCCTTCCAACTATCGACCCATCTCCCTCCTCCATTTCCTATCCAAGATACTTGAATGTGCTGTTCACTGCCATTGTCTTGACTTTCTTTCCTCTCAAGCTATTCTTGATTCACTTCAATCTGGCTTTCGCCCTCTTCATTCAATTGAAACAGCGCTTGCTAAAGTCTCCAATGACCTGTTCCTGGCCAGATCCAAAGGTCTCTATTTTATCCTCATCCTTCTCGAGCTATCTGCTGCTTTTGACCCTGTTGATCACCGCCTATTCCTTGATACTGTGTCCTCACTTGGATTTCAGGGTTCTGTTCTTTCCTGGTTTTCTTTTTATCTCTTCCATTGCACTTTTAATGTATACTCTGGTGGATCCTCCTCCACTTCTATTCTACTATCATTTGGTGTACCTCGGGGCTCTGTCTTGGGACCTCTTCTTTTCTCCATCTATACTTCTTCCCTTGGTGCTCTGATCTCATCCCATGGTTTTCAGTATCACCTTTATGCTGATGACTCCCAGATCTACCTCTCCACACCAGAAAGTTCAGCAGGAATCCAGGCCAAAGTATTAGCCTTCCCTATCTGACATTGCTGCCTGGATGTCTCACCGCTATCTGAAACTAAACATGACCAAGACTGAGCTTCTTATCTTTCTCCTTAAATCAACCTCTCCTCTTCCCCCATTCTCTATCTCTGTGGATAACACTCTCATCCTCCCTGTCTCATCAGCGCGTAACCTTGGGGTCATCTTCGACTCCACTCTCTCCTTCCCTGCACATATTCAACAGACTGCTAAAACCTGTCGTTTATAATATCACCAAAATTTATCCTTTACTTTCTGAGCACACTACCAGAACCCTTATCTACACTCTTATCACCTCTCGCTTAGACTATAGCAACTTGCTTCTCACATCTCCCACTAAGCTATCTTTCTCCCTTCAATCTGTTCTAAATTCTGCTGTATGACTTATATTCCACCAGTGTCGCTATGCTCCTATTAGCGCTCTCCTCAAGTCACTTCATTGGCACACTATCTTTTTCCACATACAGTTCAAACTCCTCTTATTTACTTATAAGTGCATTCACTCTGCAGCTCCTCAGTACCTCTCTGCTCTTATCTCTTCCTACACTCATCCCCAGGAACTCTGTTCACTGGGTAAATCTCTCATATGCACCCTTCTCCTCCACTGCTAACTCCAGACTCTGTTCCTTTTATCTTGCTGCACTATATGCCTGGAATAGACTGGCTGTCTTCAAATCTAGGCTAAAAGCCCACCTTTTTGATGTTGCTTTTTTGTTTGTTTGTTACATTTGTACCCCGCGCTTTCCCACTCATGGCAGGCTCAATGGGGCTTACATGGGGCAATGGAGGGTTAAGTGACTTGCCCAGAGTCACAAGGAGCTGCCTGTGCCTGAAGTGGGAATCAAACTCAGTTCCTCAGTTCCCCAGGACCAAAGTCCACCACCCTAACCACTAGGCCACTCCTCTTTAACTCCTAATCCCACTCAGTTATTCAGTATCCATGTTTTCTAATTCCCACCTTAGTAATTCCTTTATCCCTTATTTGTCCTGTTTGTCTGTCCTAATTAGATCATAAGGTCTTTTGAGCAGGGACTGTCTCTTCATGTTTAAGTGTACAGTGCTGTGTATGTCTAGTAGCACTATAGAAATAATAAGTAGTAGTAGTTATCCTGGAAATAAGCAGTGGATTTTCCCAAGTCCCAATGGCTTATGGACTTTTCTTTAAGGAAATTATCCAAACCTTTTTTTAAATCCTGCTAAGCTAACTGCTTTTACCACATTCTCTGGTAACAAATTCCAGAATTTAATTACATGATAAGTGAAGAAATATTTCCTACATTTGTTTTAAATTTACTACTTCATAGCCAGTGGCGTACCAAGGGGGGGGGGGGGGCAGTCCGCCCCGGGTGCACGCTGCTGGGGGGGGTGCCGCGTGCCTGTCGGCTCTTCGTTTTCATGCTCCCTTTGCCCCGGAACAGGTTACTTCCTGTTCCGGGGCAGAGGGAGCATGAAAACGAAGAGCCGGCAGGAGCGCGGCAGCCCCCCCCCCCAGCGGCGTGCACCCGGGGGGGGGGGGGTTCTTTCACCGGGGGGGGGGCGCTGCACCCAGGGGCGGGGCACATCGCAATCTGCCCCGGGTGTCAGCCCCCCTAGGAACACCACTGTTCATAGCTTCATTGCATGCCCCTAGTCCTAGTATTTTTGCAAAGAGTAAACAAGCGATTCACTCCATTAATTATTTTATATACCTCTATCATATCTCTCTCTTCAGCCGTCTTTTCTCCAAGCTGAAGAGCCCTAGTCACTTCAGCCTTTCCTCACAGAGGAGTCATCACATCCCCTTCATCATTTTTGTAGCCCTGGAGGAATTGCAGGCCAATATCCTTGCAGCCTTCTCAGGGGGACTCCCAGGTCCACCCTGATCCATCCAGGGCCTTGGTTCCAGGTGCCTAATGCTCCCACCAGCTGTCTTTCAGGTGCTGTGGAGGACTTGAAGTCCAACTGCTTATCCTCATAGCCTTCTCCGGGGTGACTCCCAGGTCCACCATGGCCAATCCAGGGCCTTTGATCCAAGTGCCGCGCGCATCCACCAGCTGTCTTCCAGGTGCTGTTGAGGACTTGCAGCCCATCTGCATATTCTCACAGCCTTCTCTGAGGTGACTCCCAGGTCCACCCCAATCCATCCAAGGCCTTCGCTCCAGGTACCGTGCACTCTGAAACATTTTCTCTATACACTTGTATTTTCTCTCTGCTATTTCTTATCACTCCAGTACAGTTTCTTTTCTTGGTACTGACCCTTCCCAATCTCTTTCGCCTTCTGTAGCCACTGTATTCCAGAGGAATACATTGCCCATTTTCTGCTTTCATCATCTCACCCTCCCTTTTGTCTTCTCCCTTCTTCCAAGCTCTCAACCTTCAACATTCCCTTCCTTTCATTCAACCATCTCCATTCTGTCAGAGTGCATGTCACCTTCGTCGCGGTCGTCACGCTTCTCCTACTCTTCTCCGTATTCTCTTGCTCCCTCTCCTGCTCTCTGCTGGGATATCAATCCTAATTCTGGTCCCCCACATCAGCACTCATCCTATTCATGCAGGTATCCACTCTAATTTCTGTTCCTCTCCGCTCCCCATCTTCTCTGCCTTTCTCATGTGCTCCATGGAATGTCCACTCTGTCTGCAACAACAGCCTAGTGGCAAAACATGCATGTCGGACAGCTTTGAGCCCCCGGTTCAAAAATGCTTAAGATAAGTACATTAAATAGATCAATATAGAAATGTAGAAGCCGATGAAGAACTGAGTGCTGTTTGAATTGCCAAAAATTATTGTTGGACAATTAAGCACTACTGAGGCAAGAGTTACAATCATTTGTGAAAACTGTGATATGATAAAATTATGCTAAGTAATGTGGTGGGAGAAAAATAATATTTGGGACTGACGAAGTGGATGTGGATTTAGATGCACGGTCCCTAGTAAACTATCTATATTTGTTACTGCCTATATATACATGGAGACCAATTCTATTTTCAACATTTCATCTAAAAAGGGCCTTCAAAAGTGTGCTATTCTTCAATAGGTATCTACTGAGCACTTCAATAGGTGCCTGTTGAACAAGAACAAAATGTCAAGATTTTCAAGATGAATTTTAAATGACATAGACCATGTTGTTGACACATCTGATGTCATTTCAAACAAATACACATCTCTAATATCAATATTGGAAAAATTAGGGGGGGGGGCAAGGTCCCTTTCCAAAAACTGCATGGATTACACTAGACAAATATATTGTTTGCCAAATAATTCATTAGCGTCAAGTACCCCAATAAACTGTCTAATGTTGGAACAATCCCCATCCAGATTGTGTCAGTTTTCTCTTTTGTTTGTTTTATGAGGGGTGTCAGTAGATTTACATTAACCTAAGAGCCTTGAAAGACTATTTTCCCCTTCCATGCTCTTCTATCAGGATAGGACTTGGGAACATAGGTTGCCAGATTTATCCCAAACTCATCAAAGAGCTCTTCAGCCCCTATATTCAAAGGGTGGACTAGGGGCTATATATAGATAAATATATTGTGATAGATAGATAGAGAGATAGAGAGATAGTGATAATTATAGTGATACTGATAGATATAGATAAATAATTATAGATAATGTAACCCAAGGGTTTAAATAATCTCAACTGGGCTGAATAAGGGTTCTATTCAGTGACATCACTCTCAGACATCACTCAGCTGAGCAATTGGTTGTCTGGGAAACGGCTTGCTGGGCAGTTGGGAGGTGAGTTGGACACTGTTCAGATGTGTAAAGAAGGGTCTGAGAACAGTGGTGACTTAAAATCTGTGTTAAAATGGATTTTAGGTGATTGAAGGTTGAAAGTGTGTGTGAGTAATGTAATTTGTGTTTATTAGTTGTCTTTAAAGCCATCCGTGTGTTGTGGCTTTGCTAGGAGAGAGTGCCTGCTGCTGATCAGCTGTGACTGAGTTATTCTAAAAGCTTGATCATTTTAAAAAACTGTAGTATTTATAAGCCAGGGGTTGCCTGATTAATAGAAGAACACTTTTTAGTAGTTTAAAAGAAACTGCTGGCAGTAGTGTTCTTAAAATGTTTAATATTTGATATAACAAGCAGGAACTCTGAGCTGGCTAAAAAGGAAAGCTTGGAACCTTATTAATAATAGGGTTAATATACACAGGTTATTGTGAATTCAGTTCTCAGTGACTTTAGGAAACTGAGAGTTACACACATTTCTTTAAGTTTAATTGATAAAGAATTGGGAAGGTTTAGAATAGGGTTCAATAATTATATGTTTATTTTAAAGGGTAAGCTAGTTAGGGAAGTGAGATAGACATTTTAAGAGAAGTTCCATAATATTCTGTACTAGTTAGGGTTTAGGGTTTCTTTTATTGATTTTTAAAGATTAGAATAGTAGGTGCGGATTCCTGTTCCATCTGAGGTCATCTACTAGGGGACGGAGCCCCTGCGCAGCAGCTGAAGGAAGAGGAAAGCGCGTTGAAGTGCATCTATCGCTGCAGAGACACTGGGCCCCCACGCAAGAAAGGGAATTTTTGTCCGAAGGCAAAAAGACTGAGCTAAGTGGGTGTTCCAAATAAATAAATAAATAAAAAATAACAATACTTACCTGAGATCCAGCAAGGAAGGGACATCTGTAATCAAATTCTTTGGAAAAGAAAAGCACTCTGTTCTATTTTAACAAGAAAGAGGTTTTATTACTAAGTTTTAAACCAAGAAAATACGTATCTGATGCTGGAGTAAAGTTTCTGTTGCTGGTGGGTTATCCGTCCAGTAAAAAGAAATCTGAGGAAAAAAACATAATTATTAAGTTTGTATTACATCGTAAGGTTCTGTAATTTAATATTTTATATCAGGATGTATGGGGTATGCATAGGGGTTTAATTGTAGGGATTGTTGATTGTCTTAAATAAAAATTTATGTATTAAATTTTTATTGAGTTTTTTTGTATCCTTCCCTTTCTCCTGAGTCAGGCATTTATGGTACTCGGCCCTGACTGTTTAAGAAAAGAATTTTAGAAAGTTATTTAGATTTTGGGAGTTCACTCAGGAGAGGGGCGGGGTTACAATAATGGCAGATACAGAGATGGATATAGATATGTAGATAAATAGTGATAAATAGTGATAGACTGAGATATAGATATATAGATAGTGATAAAAAGTGATAGATTGTGATTGTGTTGCTGCATACAGTTTATCAGTTGACAATAACCTTCTGAGTAGCTAAATTTATGAAATGTAACACTGCTGGAGGACTAATAGCCCCTTCTACAGCCAATCAAATTACATCAACTCAAACTCATTTACTACTACTACTACTATTTAACATTTCTAAAGGGCTACTAGGGTTACGCAGCGCTGTACAATTCAACATAGAAGGACAGTCCCTGCTCAAAGAGCTTACAATCTAATGGACAAATTTACCTTGCAATATTGATCATACAGACACAATTACTTAAGACATTGAATCTACTATTCTTTTCCAAGGAACAAATGTAGAAGTAAAAGTTGAGGCTGCAAATGATAAACTGCATGCAACAACACAGTCAGGAGACATTTTTAGGACTGTCCACACACGTTTTCACTTTGAAACTTGCTGAGGCTACAGAGTACCTGCAAATAGTTTTTGCCAAGGAAAAAAATATGCTTAAATTTGAAAGCACAATTTGCACACATTTTGTTTTCCTTCCCTAACTCAAACATGGCCCAAGTATGTCTTTGCTAAATGCAGCTGAATGTTACATATATTGCAGAACACCACAAATACTTTTAGCTGTATTGTGTGAGGGTAGTTTTTGCACATAAATTGCTACTTACCCACCTAAATGGCTTTGTAAATTGTTTTTGTAATATATGAGTTGCAGAAAATGAGCATTGATACGAATGGGAGGCATTCGTATCTCCATCTCCATTGTAGAAGGGCACCCCTAATCCAATGCACGCACAGATAGTGCAATGCAATTTCAGATTCAACATATATATATGACATCATTTTATTTTTAATTTGCTTTGTGGTGACAGCAGACACTCAGCATGTCTGGAAGATAATGGAAGGCAATCTACAGTGAACAAATACATACAAAGGACAGTGGAAGAGTTTAATGTATTTGCTGAACGACAAAACTGTGATGTTGAAATGTGCTATAGCAGCTAACTTTGAATCAGAGAGTTTAAATGAGAACTTCACTTGTACCTTTCCTGTTGATCCAGATCAAAGGACTTTTTTTATTAGGTTTTCTTTTTGGGTCCTTTATTGTAAACATGTGCATGGAGCGTTGTACAGTCTAGAGAACTCCAAAGAAGGGGGTGAGAAGGACTCGTTACACACAGGCTTTCATACTAATGCATAAGAAGTAGCAAACATATGGCCAGGCTTATTTCAATATGCATGAAGTTGTCCTTTGTGACCACCATGTGTAGAACAAAATGAGAGACACACGGATGAACAACCCTCTTAGCACTTTCCAGGTTACACCAGGGCAGCCTTGAATGTGCAGCGTTTACTAATGCTAAATTTGCAGAAGTTGGCTAAATTAGAACCTGATATTATAATGCTTTATATGCATGTGATTGATTGGCTGCCCCCATGCAATTTTTCATTTTAAAAATTCTTGACCACAACAATTAAGTTGCTTTCTTGGGCAATGTGCAATGTTCCAACAATGCCTATCTTATTGAATGATACTGGTAATTAGGCAAGTCCAAACTGAACAAGAAAATCTTTGTGGCATGACCCTATCCCACTGGACGGAAGGTAGAAACATTGCATCTAAAATTCTTAATTTCCTAAATGGAAATTGCAATGGAAATGATATCTTGGGTATTTTAACTCACTAAGGTGACATATTTGGTATTTAAGGCTGCAAAAGATAATAACCTTCCTTCACAGTTTCATAATGTCACCTGTTAAAACACTTGTGGATTGCATAAAATGGAATTAAGGTGATGATGTCCTATTGCTAAAGGCAATCTGGGGTAATTGCACTCTCAATCTCTCTCTCTCTCTCTCTGCCTGTGAAGCCTGCTGAGGACAATACCAGAACTAGACCCCTGCTCTAGGACACAATCAATACTAAATTAGCCTTTAATTACAATTCTTTTAATTATTCAGTGTTGACTTATGTGTGTAGTCAGCAGCATTAAATCTTTTGGAAGCAATAAGCTTGGATCCTGGCAATCCTTTCTTACCTGCTCTAACACCTTGTTGAGGAAAATATAAAACCTGCACTGGCCCCCGTTTCACACATGTACATGAGACAGTGCTGCTCAAGAATTACAGTGCTAATTTGCAAAACCTCTGGCCTTTTCAAGGGTACAAGAGATGTTGGCAGATGACTCAGTTTTAATAGATATTACACGATTGTCATGGGAAGTCTTTATTTACTGCCAAATTACAGAGAAAGGCAACATATGCGTGAACAAAATATTTTAAAATATTTGGTGGTCATTGGTCTCCTACGCATTCCCTGTCGCTTTGGCCTCCAGGACAAGATTAACAGCTGAATATCAACTTTTCCCAAATATTTACCATAATAATAGAGTCTTTATGACTGCTATTTAATGAGGGTTTTCAAGTTCTCAAGAAGTTGTTTTCAAGGTCCCAAATAAAGATATTTGGAACAAGAAAGTAGAGCGGCTCACCCCTATGATTATCAGGCACCTCCCTATCTCCTGTCCCTCCCAAAAGTGGCCAGTCATCCACCTAGATTTTTACTTTTATTCATTTCTTTGAGGTCACCTATTGAATGCATTTAGCCCTGCTCACAACAGGAGCAATTCCAGCCAATCTCTCTTTTGCCTCATTACTGTATTTCCTACAAGACACATTTGAATGCTTAATTTTCATTTGCTCCTATGAAAGACTTTGGAAAGTTGGATCTTGGCATGCTATTTTCTGTTATTCTGATTGCATTAGAATCTGGGCGAGATTAATATTATAAAGTGCCTTAAGCAACTTATATGCAAAATTGACGATGTCACATTTTGATGCCTATGATGGCCCAGGGCAACACTGGGCTGTTCATTTCAGTAAGGTATGATGCTATGCAACTTTCTTGATGCCATTATGAAGCAAGAGAAATCAAGCACCATTACTGCCCTGCCTTTCCTCATACCCAGGAGCTGCAGTTAATTGCTGTGGGGGGGGGGGGGGGGGGAGGAGGGGAGGGGTGCCTAAACTCACAATCATACTGGCTTCAAGTTGGGTGGTGGCATCTTTTAGGAAATAGTGGTAAATCCAGGGCAGGATTATGCCACATCGCACAGGGCTCTCTAAACTTCTTGGGTTCTAGGCATATGTTGTTTGACTATGCCTTCATCTAGCCCTGATTGGAGAAAAAAGTTTTGTTTTGTTTCTTAAGCCCAATTTGGACTCATTTCTGGCTGTGTTTTAGATGGACAGTTCAACCATTGTGGCAGCTCATTGAGCACTAGGTGTGCAGTGCTGTCTCAAGGGGTTGTGATACCCTGAGCCAATTTTTGCTTTTATGGTGTCCCTGCCCCAAGCCAATTTTTTGGGAAGGCTCCCCCACCCCCCACCAAGCCGCATCAACTGCATACGTCTTTTAAACAGCAGCAAGATCTTTGTGCTTTGTTCTCACCACTGTTCTCCTCCTCCTCACTCAACTGCTGACACCACCACAGGTTTAAATGCATGAACAGGAAGTACACTTGTTATTGTGTCTGCCTCTGCAGTGGTTTCAGTGGCTGACTGAAGAAAAGAGTACAGCGGTGAGAGCAAAGCAACATGCTCTTGCTACTGCTGTGAAAGATGACAAATAATACAAAACCAGAGTATATTCAATAAAGGAGATAAAGAAGTAAGAGGATTGACCTAGTACGGTTCTGGGTGGACAGTCAAAATATGCAGTCATGATATGCAGTTGAACCGGAACACAACCAGATACGGAGATAATTTGTTGACAAGGACTGCGTCCATTGAGGATCCTCTTGACTATCTAATGCTAAGTGCCTATTTATTGATTGATTATAATGTAGACAGCACAAAATTGGGTGTATGATAGCTACAGAGACTTACAGAGACAGTACATTTTTTTAATTAGATGATTATAGCACATTTTGTTATTTTTGATGTGCATGAGGTCTTTTTGGAGAAAGTGACAGGATCAACCTACTCGGTTCTGAGATTTCTGAGAGAAGAATTTACACATTACTTAGTATTTATTATGAACACGGGTGCTTTTGTTCAAAAAAATTTATAAAAAATATTTAAGAGAAGTTCTATGATTGAGAAATTTGTCCACCCTGAGAGGCGTGACTCAATTGTGTGGTGCCTCGCTTGGGTGAGTTTATAACTCTGAGAACATCTCTATCATTTACTAAATATTTTGACTGTCCACCCAGAACTGTACTAGGTCAATCCTCTTACTTCTTTATGTCCTTTATTAAATATACTCTGGTTTTGTATTATTTGTTATATTTTTTTCCAGAGATAGATTTGGGAATTTTGTTGATTGGCTGTGAAAGATGAGCCATTGGGGCAGGCTTTTGGCAACCTTGAGCCTTGACACCCTGAACTGGTGCCTCACCTGCTGATGTGTTTGCAATCTCTATCTACTACAAAAGCATCTCAACACATTTTCCACACATCCCTCACCTCTTTCTCCTTCCTGTATGCCTCTTTCTTACTATATCTCTCACAAGTATCCACTAGGGCAGGGATGCAGAAGTTCAGGCCTCAAGTACGGCATGCAGGCTGGATTTTCAGGTCACCCCTAATGAATATATATGCAAGAAATAGATCTGCATGGATACTACCTCCATTGTATGCAAATCTATCTCATAAGTACATAAGTAATGCCACACTGTAATGCATCTTCAGTAGGGATATTCTGAAAACCTGGGGGGGGGGGGGGGGGATCTTCTACTAAAGCTTAGCTCGAGTTATCTGCAGCAGGGCCCATTTTATTCCTATGGGCCCTGCTGCAGATAACTCGAGCTAAGCTTTAGTAAAAGATCCCCCTAGCCTGTACGGGAACAGACTCTGTGCACATCTACTACAACTCATTTTCTCACACGCAGCACAGCTCTCAAAGAAGTCCCAAAAGGAATCACTAAACACCCATTGTCACCCTAGAAATAGCCTAGTGGTTAGTGCAGTGGACTTTGATCCTGGGTAACTGAGTTCAATTCCCATTGCAGTTCCTTGTGACTCTAGACAAGTCACGTAACCCTTCATTGCCTCTGGTACAAAATAAGTACCTGAATATATTATTTATTTATTTATTGCACTTGTATCCCACATTTTCCCACCTATTTGCAGGCTCAATGTGGCTTACAAAGACCTGTTATGGCATCCCATACCAGGATGAAGAATACAATTGGTGTTACAATGAAGTCAAGGAAGACAAGATGATTTGGCTAAGCAGTTGGAGAGAGATACATTCTGAATAAAGTTGTATAAGTGTTGTGTTATAGTTGGTTATGGGTTCTCGTGGTAGGCTTTATCAAAGAGGTAGGTCTTCAGAGATTTGTAAACCACTTTGAATGTAGTTGCAAAAACCTCAGAAAGGTGGTATATCAAGTCCCATTTCCCTTTCCCTATTTGAGACTCTACATGGAATGTTGCTACTATTGGAGATTCTAGATGGAATGTTGCTACTATTGAGATTCTGTTGCTACTATTTGAGATTCTACATGGAATGTTGCTATTCCACTGGCAACATTCCATGTAGAAACCTGCCCTTTCAGATCACTAATGCGGCCACGCAGGCTTCTGTTTCTGTGAGTCTGACGTCCTGCACATACGTGCAGGACGTCAGACTCACAGAAACAGAAGCCTGTGCGGCCACGTTGCTGATCTGCTAGGCAGGCTTCTACATGGAATGTTGCTAGTGGAGGAGTAGCCTAGTGGTTAGTGCAGTGGACTTTGATCCTGGGGAACTGAGTTTGATTCCCACTGAAGCTCCTTGTGACTCTGAACAAGTCACCTAATCCTCCATTGCCTGTGGTACGAATAAGTACCTGAATATACTATGTAAACTGCTTTGAATGTAGTTGAAAAAAACTCAGAAAGGCAGTATATCAAGTCCATTTTCCCTTTTTCTCCATTCAGCCTTCCGCATAGTTTTCTACCAGGTTGGAATAACAAAACATTCCTATTTGCTGGTCTGCCAGAATAGCTGTTCTCCTCAGGATCCTTCTTAATCTCAGAATTTCTGATTCAGCCTTGTTCTCTTGTATCAATCATAGTCTAGATTTGCTTCCAAAAAAGCCATTGCCAGTAATCCACTATCAAGTATATCAACCACTGCATATAAATGAATATTAGGATTTGTTACTGGAAATATTATAATTTCTACTTGTAGGGATTCTGTCATGGCTTGAAATGAAAGTAACCTGCAAATTATTTTCATATCCCATGAATAATACTCATAACCCAACGGGGGTATAGACACTACTGTGGCAGCCCTGCCCCCCCCCCCCCCCCCCCCCCCCCCAACCCAGGAAACACAAGAGCTGAGCAGGGAGCTGAATACATGACTGTGGACAGCACTTGTCACTAAACCACTGGGCAAGTCCTTGATGCTGTGGGAGGGGTTATGTCAAAGCTGGAGCTAGAACAAAATCTCCTAAGTCACCACACCATACATCTAGAGGTCTGTGAGCATAGCTCAGGCATTGTGGTGTGAAACACTGTGCCCTATTCAGCAATGTGTATTCAAAACTGAAACATAAGGTTATGCTTTCATTTGTAAACACGATAGGGACATGAATAAAATTTCTCATGTCATTTGTTATTTTGTACCTGAAACAACCATTTGCTATGCAGTTTGTGTCATTTTAGATGTCTGGTGTGTTTTGTAAAAATGTACTCCAGTTAGGAACTCCATTCCTGCACACTGTTAAAAAAAATAAAATCTGATTCCAGGCCCTCTGGTTGATTCCCCCTCCCCATCCCAATTATTGTAAATAAGAATGGTTCCAAGCTGTCTGACCCATGACTGCCCCCCCCCCCCCCATTACTCTTCCAAAACCCCCTACTCTGAACTAGAAGCAGGACTCCTCTTTACCCACATCCTGCTCATTAGCTAGTGTTGGTCTGACAAGCTACACTAGCTACATTGGATAGCCAACACAAAGGCCAGCCAGTTTGACAACACAGTGCTATCCTAGCCATCATGGCTACACAAGGTAGCTCAGATACAAAGAACCAAAGATCCATACTATGTAAAGCGCAGGCTAACAGCAAAATAGGTAAAGAACTTTTTAATACTTATACCGCAGTACTCATGAAATAAATTGATAAGTCTCTCAATGTTTTTGTTAAAAGGGTACTCTTTTAACAAAAACATTGAGAGACTTATCAATTTATTTCATTGAGTACTGCGGTATAAGTATTAAAAAGTTCTTTACCTATTTTGCTGTTAGCCTGCGCTTTACATAGTGTGGATCTTTGGTTCTTTGTATCTGATATATAATTTTTACCAAGGATTGTGGGGTGTTTTGTTGTACACAAGGTAGCTGGCATACTCCCTCATTCTTAGGCTTACCATAGTACTCTTTTAAGAGGACATGTCCTCCTTTTGGACTTCTTCAGATGTGTCCTCTGGGTTTTTTCATTTTTAGGAAAATATCTTCTTTTATATATGGCACTTAAAAAATTGCCACTGAAATCAGTGCCAACTAAGGGTGTTCTAGGTGCCGATTATAGAATATGCTTAGTCGATATCTCAGTGCCTTAATCTACTCACATCCATTTACACCAATGAAAATGTGGCGTAAATCCCAGCACGTAGATTTAGGCGCACTGAGGCCATATTCTATAACTATGCATGTAAATTTCGAAACATCCATGAAACAGCCATTTCCCTGCCCATATCCATGCCCCTTTTTACCTGCGAACGTTAGAAGTTTGGCACGCTTCATTACAGAAGATGCTTAGCGAGTTGTGCACCTAAATTTTATTTGTGCCAATTAGTGCTCATTATTATGTAAGTGCTGTTATCAGCGTTCATTAGCTTATTAAGCCAATTAAGTTGCAAGTGTTGTTATAGAATCTGCGCTGATTTTAGTCCGGATCTCTAGGCGTACTATATAGAATCCGGGGGATAATAACAGAAACCATATGTGGCCTATTAGTCAGTCTGGACACTTGGGGGTGCTAAAGAGAAAGAAAGGCATTGCTGATCTCCTCTCTGTTTCCGTCCTGGTTGAATCTGTCAAAGGAATTTTATTTGTGTGGCACAATTTTAAGCATATGTTATGCAAAGACTTTCACACGTATCTCAGAAGCCAGTCAAAGCTGATAAAGCTCTTCTGAGTATGCTTGGGCTCAGATTCAGTCAAACTGAAAACCATAAAATTTTGAAAAGTAGATTACTATCTACCAGGGGTGTAGCCAGACCTCAAAGTTGGGGGGGGGGGGGGGGCTCCATAGCCCAAAGTGAGGGAGCACATTTTGGCCCGCTTCCCCACCGCTTCATACCCAGCAGATAGGATCTGGAATGAATTTGAAACAATATCAGAAGATCTTATCTCCCAAACGCTTAAAAGATACGCCAAATCTAATTGCAAACTAGACATATGCCCAAATAACCTTATGAAATCAGCCCCCCAACACTTCATCACAGAGCTAACGAAACACGTGAACTTTATGCTACAAAATGGACTCTTCCCAAAGGAGAAAGGAAACATTCTACTCACCCCCATACGCCATGCGCCCTCCCTGCCCATTTTCAAGTCCTTACTCAAAGCCCATCTCTTCTCCCTTGCTTTTGGCGCCTAACCACCTTCCCCATTCATGATACCTACACTGACTACATAGTTTGTTACCTTTAGATTGTAAGCTCTCTTGAGCAGGGACTGTCCTTCCCCATGTTTAAACTATAGAAATGCTAAGTAGTAGTAGTAGTAGTAGTAGCAAAGACGCAAAGAAAAATACAAGCGAACTAACCAACTATAGACCAGTCGCAGCCATTCCCTTAATAACCAAAGTAACAGAAGGATTGGTAACCAAACAACTCACAGAATATCTAAACAAATTCTCTATACTGCACGACTCCCAATCAGGATTTCGTTCTAATCACAGTACAGAAACAGTATTAGTTACGCTCATGACGAAATTCAAACAAATGATTGCAACTGGCAAGAACATATTACTTCTACAATTCGACATGTCCAGCGCCTTCGATATGGTCGACCATGGAATCCTACTACACATCCTGGAATACTTCAGCATCGGAGGCAATGTTCTTAACTGGTTTAAAGGATTCTTAACCACACGCTCATATCAAGTCACATCAAAATCGACTACATCAACCGCATGGACACCTGAATGTGGAGTTCCACAAGGATCTCCCCTTTCACTGACTATATTCAACCTAATGATGACACCTCTGGCCAAACAACTATCCAACCAGAACCTCAACCCATACATTTACACCGATGATGTAACGATCTACATCCCATTCAATCAAGACCTAAAAGAAATTTCCAATGACATCAACCAAAGCCTGCAAATCATGCACTCCTGGGCAGATGCCTTTCAGCTAAAACTCAATGCAGAAAAAACCCAATGCCTAGTACTTACCTCTTAATACAACACGAGCAAATTCACCACCATCAACACACTAAAGATAAACCTACCTATCTCGGACACCTTGAAAATCCTTGGTGTCACCATTGATCGACACCTAACACTTGAGAATCATGTGAAAAACACAATCAAAAAGATGTTCCAATCAATGTGGAAATTAAAAAGAGTAAGACCATTCTTCCCGAGGACCGTCTTCCGTAATCTGGTTCAATCTTTAGTCCTCAGTCATCTAGACTACTGCAACTCACTGTACGTTGGCTGCAAGGAGCAAATACTCAAAAAACTCCAAATAGCCCAGAACACGGCAGCCAGACTCATATTTGGCAAACCAAAATATGAGAGTGCTAAACCCCTATGAGAGAAGTTACACTGGCTCCCACTCAAAGAGCGCATCATGTTCAAAGTATGTACCCTAGTACACAAAATCATCCTTGGCGATGCCCCAGCATACATGTCAGACTTGATAGACCTACCATCCAGGAATGCTAAAAAATCTTCTCGCACATTCTTCAATCTTCATTTCCCCAACTGCAAAGGTATAAAGTACAAACTAATGCACGCATCAACCTTCTCTTACATGAGCTCACAGCTCTGGAACGCATTACCACGTAACCTGAAAGTGGTCCATGAACTAACCAACTTCTGGGAGCTACTAAAGACCCATCTATTCGACAAGACCTATCACAAAGACCAAGTCATGTGAAACTCACACTTATACCATGAATGTAAATCAAGGCCTCCTGTCTCTTACTTTTATGCTTTCCATTACCATCCAACACAAACCCTGCTGTAACTCCAAATGCCTAACCTCTTCTCATTTCCACTATCCATGATGTATTGTAAGCCACATTGAGCCTGCAAAGAGGTGGGATAATGTGCGATACAAATGCAATAAAATAAAAATAAATAAATAAATTCTCCCACTACAATGCCAAATACCTTGGCTGGTGGGGGTCCCTAACCCCCTCCAGCTGAAATGTTTCTCCACCAATGCTTTCCTTACGTTGCCTGCAGTGCTTCCACTCATGAAGTGCACGCTTGATTTTGATGAAATTGAGCATGCGCGAAGTGTCGCGAATGCTCAGTTTCACTAAGACTGAACATACACTTGACAAGAGGGAAGCAGGGCAGGCAATGTAAAGACAACATTTCAGCTGGCGGGGGTTGGGGACCTGATGTTACCTGATGCTAGGGTCCACCTTAAGAGCAAGCACCCAAGAAAAAGATCTAGGGGTCATTGTAGACAGTATGCTGAAATCTGCTCAGTGTGAGGCAGCAGCCAAAAAAGCAAACAGGATGCTATGTCCTTGAGATGGGGATCAAGGTTTTGGCTCTAGCCCCGACTCTGGCAAAGTTTCCTCCACTGACATCGAGGGGGTACCGACACAGGCAGCAGTTGACACCGAGGCAGCAAGCAGCACGGGCTTCAGAGACCTCACCTCAGGTTGTTAGTCATGCAGGATAGCAGAAAAGAAAGGCAGGCCCACGTGGTGAAATAAAGCAAAATTTAGTCAACTTTCCTCTAATCACTCAACATGGCCATATTTCACCCTCTCAGGGCAAGCATCCCAGACGCTGATACACTCTGATGTATGAGCCTCACCAAAAGCTCTGAAGCAAGGTCTGGAGGTGCTCATCGAGGGCTGACATCAGGAAAGGCTGGGGCATCGGTGTAGATACTGGCTTCTGAATAGTCGGGGTTGGAGCGGGTGCCTAGCCCTCACTGCATGGAGAGCAATGCAACGGCACCTCTTGTATGGAGGAAGAGTAATCCTCCCGGTGCCGATGCTTCTCAGGTTCCCTCAGTGCCCCGGAGCTCCCGGCACCATGCGTTAAGGGCGATTCATGCCAATACATCTTGAGCTTCCTCCGATACTCGGCATCAACACTCCTCAGTGCCGACAAGGTCGAGGATGACATTGAATCCTCACGTCACCTCAGGGTTGGGTCAGATTCTGACTGGTTCCAGGGGACCAGCACAGCAACTGAAATTCAGGCAGGTGGAGACCCACTTGATGCACAGCCACTCCCAGTGACTATGGGCCTAGCAGCCATGCAGACTGATGCCCCTAATGCTGATGCAACTGTCGACACTGATGCCGATACCGACGTCAAGGTTTCAGTCCTGGCTCCAAAATATTTTTCCCATTGAGACCCTCTGGCCAACTGGGTTCTTTTTTTCATACAAAGACAAAGAGCACATTTAAAAGGGGAATGCTCAGGCTCCAAACAGTGAAGACACCAAGAATGGGTGTCCTTGCCAGAGATGATCCTATTGCACCAGCTGCAGCACTTAAAGCCACTGGGAACCTTCGATGACATGGAAGGAAAAACACCGTTGCCAAATCAAAAGACTTGATGGTGCCAAAAAATTGGGCAAAGCACCAGAAAAAAGATAGGAAATCTGACTGAAGCTCAGGCCTAAGTGCGGCCTACTGAGCTGATAAAAAGAAACTTAAAAAAAATGGCAAAGATAACCTAAACCATAAGGGAAAGGGGAAAAAAGAGAACCCTGAAAAAGAACAAGACAAAATTAAAAAAAAAAAAAACTAAAGAACTAGGAAGGCACAAGAAAATTTGCTCTCGAAGCAATCCCGAACTGGCTCTGAGAGGAGTTAAAAACTGAGGTCCTCACCTCACGGCGGAAAAAAAGAGAACTGCAGATCCCATGTTCTCACGACGGGCAGGAAGGCACTCACACATGCATGGTGGGAGCACATGCTCTTAAAGTTATATAAATAGTTTTTTCAAGCTCCAGACCAGGCAATACAAACCATGTTACCCATATATGAGAATTATTCTGCTTGTCCTTGGAAAAAATAACAGTACATAGTACGGCATAGTATACTACTTAGATTGTCAACATAATATGCAGTAAAACATCTTAATAGACAGCATGGGGTGTAAGCAAAGGTGGAACACATAGATAAGAGAGAGTAACAGGAGTCAGAGACTGGCTAAAGTTACATATAAAGTCTGAAGGGTGCATGAGTATAATCTCAGCTAGGGTAGCAGTGGGTAAGCAAGTCCTGCTACAATATACAGTGTTAGGTCCTTGTGTGTTTGTATGACCAACACATTAATTGCTTCTTCCCTTAAAGGCAAGGGAGAAGAGCTAAGCTTTCACCTGCTTCTTGATGTAGAGATAAGTCACCAATGTATCTAGGCAGTTTGCAGTACATTTAAAATACAGAACACTGGGAAAAAAATAGAAATAAAAGTAAAGATTGACAAGGCAATATATATCAAATTTAAGGTTTAGGTACATAAGTACATAAGTAATGCCATACTGGGAAAAGACCAAGGGTCCATCGAGCCCAGCATCTTGTCCACGACAGCGGCCAATCCAGGCCAAGGGCACCTGGCAAGCTTCCCAAACGTACAAACATTCTATACATGTTATTCCTGGGATTTTGGATTTTTCCAAGTCCGTTTAGTAGCGGTTTATGGACTTATCCTTTAGGAAACCGTCCAACCCCCTTTTAAACTCTGCTAAGCTAACCGCCTTCACCACATTTTCCGGCAATGAATTCCAGAGTTTAGTTACACGTTGGGTGAAGAAAAATTCTCTCCGATTTGTTTTAAATTTACTACACTGTAGTTTAATCGCATGCCCCCTAGTCCTAGTATTTTTGGAAAGCGTGAACAGACGCTTCACATCCACCTGTTCCACTCCACTCATTATTTTATATACCTCTATCATGTCTCCCCTCAGCCGTCTCTTCTCCAAGCTAAATAGCCCTAGCCTCCTTAGTCTTTCATAGAGAAGTCGTCCCATCCCCGCTATCATTTTAGTCGCCCTTCACTGCACCTTTTCCAATTCTACTATATCTTTCTTGAGATGCGGCGACCAGAATTGAACACAATACTCAAGGTGCAGTCGCACCATGGAGCGATACAACGGCATTATAACATCCTACGGCTTCAGTTCCTTTTCTAGTGTCTAACTCTGTTCCATTTTGGTAGCTTGGTGGTTCGGATATTCGAATCATTTTCTGCTGATCAGTTCTTTGCTGTGTGGATAGCTTTGTTGATTTTTTAACCTTTTGCGTTCTTCTCTCTCCCCCCCCCCCCCCCCTCCCTCTTTGGGAAAACTGCTTTTCTACATCCCATTAGTCTGGACTGGTCTGGTATAGATAAGGAAGGAAAAATTATGTTCTTACCTGATAATTTTCTTTCCTTTAATCATACCAGACCAGTTCAGATGCCCTCCCTGGCTAATGTCTGTCAGAGTGTTGTTTCCCTTAAGTATCCCTGGCTGTTCCACGACACTTCAATACGCTGGGATGTCCTACAGCACTGCCTACTTCATCTTCTCTATTCAATCTCCTGCCACTTACAAAATATCAGTGTCAACATCTATTTATTTTATTCTCCTTAACACTTCAGACAAGATGGTCTAAGCTATCAAGAGAGAAGCAATATCAGAGATATTTTCTTGACATATCTAGAGGTGAAATATTCAGCTGTTGAGGAAAAGGTATCAGCCCAGTCCTCCTTTGAGAATTTTCCAGGATCTCAGTGTTGTTAGGTAGCATGATCATACATTTAGGAAAGGAAATATTCACTCTGCAAAAAGCAATGTTTCTCTCCAGTGTTACACTTTGGAGGGTAAAAATAGAAATGAAACAAAGCAAAAAGAAAAAGAAGACGACTCTTTTTTATCTGACTAACAATACACTTCTTAACTGGCTTTTGAAACTACACGTTGGAGGTAATTTTACAAAGCAATTATTTTTGCATATTAAGCATACTTAACAGAAAGGCTGAGATACAGTGGTGATGGGGCATAGATGTATAAAAAGAAGATGCAGTGAAACATAGGGGGGGAAATTCTTTCCTATTCAGATTTAGGACGTTTTGTGCAAAACATCCAAAGTCAGACGTAGACGTCGTATTGAAAATGCCCCTCTATGTAACTTTAAGTGCTTTACAAATACACCTTCAAGTGAAGAAAGAAAGGACAGTAAGAGATCATGATCAGTAAGTGCAGAATTAATTCAGAGTGAATAGAGAAGTGGAGACAGCCATAACAGAAACAAAGCCACAAGTCCATAAACGGATTCTTTATTAATGACTGACCTGATATGGCCATGTTTCGGCACATTGCCTGATTCTGTGCAACACTCATGGTCGTGGTCTTTCAGATAATACATAAGAAGTATTCCAATGTTTGGAATGCATGCATGAAATTTGGAAGGTTTTTGCTGGCATCTAGGCCTTTTCCCCCATTTCTTCCTTAAGGCCAGCTGCTGTCACTACATTCTCCGGCAACGAGTTCCAGAGTCTAACTACATGCTGAGTAAAGAAAAACTTCATCTTGTGTCCCCTGGTTTTATTGTTGTTTGAAAGTGTAAACAAACGCTTCACATCTGTCCGCTCTACTCCGCTCATTATCTTGTAGACTTCTATCATATCACCCCTCAGCCGCCTTTTCTCCAAGCTGAAGAGCCCTAACCTTCTCAGCCTTTCCTCATTGGGAAGTCGTTCCATTCCCTTTATCATTTTCGTCACCCTTCTCTGCTCCTTTTCTAATTCCTTTATATCTTTTTTGAGATGCGGCGACCAGAATTGGACACAATACTCGAGGTGCGGTCGCACCATGGAGCGATACAACGGCATTATAACATCCTCATGTTTGTTTTCCATCCCTTTCCTAATAATACTCAACATTCTGTGTGCTTTCTTAGCTGCGGCACACTGGGCAGACGTTTTTAACGTCTTATCAATGATGACTCTCAGATCCCTTTCTAGGTCCGTAACTCCCAACGCGGAACCTTGCATGACATAGCTGTAATTCGGGTTCCTCTTATCCACATGCATCACTTTGCACTTCTCAACACTGAACTTCATCTGCCACTTGGACGCCCAATCCCCCAGTCTCGCGAGGTCCTCCTATAATCTTTCACACTCCTCCTGCGACTTAACGACCCTGAATAATTTTGTGTCATCTGCCAATTTAATTACCTCACTAGTTACTCCCATCTCTAGGTCATTTATAAATATGTTAAAAAGCAGCGGTCCCAATGGGAAGACTGGATAGGACATATGGGGGCTGATAAAGCAATTTAAGCGGGCAGGAGCCTCTCCTGCCTGCTTAAACCATCTATCGCTGCCCAACCGTGGATATTCAGCAGCACTAAAGCAGGGAGTGCCACTGAATACTGCCTCTGACCAGACCCCCAAAAAGAGGGCGTCAGGGTTGGGTCAAGGGGCAGCACTGGGGAGGAGCCAGGGCTTATAGTATAGGTGCTGGGAATAGTCAGTAAGATTTTTGAACTGTCCGAACTTCACCCGCTTATCTTTATGCAGGCACCGGCTGAATATCAGGCTGAGACCCATATTAAAAAAAATTGTTTTTCCCCCCTCCCGCAGCCCCCAACAACAGCTCCCCCCTGTCAGCATTCCTATCCCACCCCCACCCCCACCTCCCGGTCAGGATAGGATTCCCCCTAGGAAGGCCCTGGGGCAGGAGGGGGTCGGATAGGGCTGCTGATGAAGGGGGCTGTTGCCAGGTGCCGTGAGAGGGCCAATATTCAGCCGCGGCCTTCATAACTTTCTTTATCTGCTGTCATTTTGTATTTTCCTATGTTTCTTCCTTTTATCTCAGGCAGCCTAACCACCCAACTTCTTACCACCCCCCCCCCCCCCCCCCCATTTTCCCCTTCTTGGACCTTTCTATTACCTGTTACTGTTTTTTTCCCCTTTCTCTCTTCTCACCCCTCTCCCTTCACATTCTCTTTTTCCATCTCTCCCACTTCCTCCCCATGTCATCTCTCCCCTCACACACAAAAGGCACCAGGCCCAGTGGCCTTTATCCTCTAGTACTGTTGCAATGAGAAAAATAAAGACATTTCTAGATGGGTAACAAAGGTTCCAGAGTGGTGACCTGATATGTCCTGGCAGAAAATCACCACTGCTCCCTATCCTCTTTTTCTCTCTCCTTCCTGTCCTCTTTATCTTCCCTGAAAGGTATAAATAATGTCCAGTTTGCAAGTTCTAAGACCCAAAGGATGTACAGTACCTTCAAAAGTAGCTTTAGAAATTACTTCCTTACAGAAAAGGTAGTGAATGCATGGAACAGACTCTATGTGAAGATGAATGAACCAAAATTAGTGCAAAGAATTCAAGAAGCACAGAGCATTTCAGTTGTGAGGAGGCGAGGTGAAAACCAGTCTATTATTGCAACAGGAAAGAAATGTAGACAAATTAATTAGGGATGAGAAAGGCCTTACGGTGCTTATGGTGGCATCATATGCTGTTTATATGCACAGCCCACCCGGTTTCCTGCAGCAGATTTTACAGCAATTATGTGGTGCATTTTCATAAATTTGTCTAAATTGGTTTTCACTTTATAAAAACAAAGTCATTTTATGGCATTTATTCTCTACCCAGTAAATTTGGTTGGTCCTTTTTTTTAAGTCTTAGTATTTTATTGATTGTAATACAAGAGAAGCATTAGTATCAACAAATGTAATATACAATTTGATTTAACATTGGGAGTATAGAACGAAAGAGAGAGGGGAAAAAACAAACAAACAAAACATAAATATGAAACATATTTTGCCAAAAAAAATCAATTTGTTTTGCTTTGTATTAGAAAAAGTGGTTCTTTTTCTTTAGGAGAGGGAATGGAGTGGCCTAGTGGTTAGGGTGGTGGACTTTGGTCCTGCGGAACTGAGGAACTGAATTCGATTCCCACTTCAGGCACAGGCAGCTCCTTGTGACTCTGGGCAAGTCACTTACCCCTCCATTGCCTCATGTAAGTGGCATTGAGCCTGCCATGAGTGGGAAAGCGTGGGGTGCAAATGTAACAAAAATAAAATAGATACTATTGGAGATTCTACATGGAATGTTGCTATTCCACTAGCAACATTCTATGTAGAAGGCTGTGCAGGCTTCTGTTTCTGTGAGTCTGACGTCCTGCACGTACGTGCAGGACGTCAGACTCACAGAAGCAGAAGCCTGCGCGGCCACATTGGTGATCTTCAAGGGCCGACTTCTAGTGGAATAGCAACATTCCATGTAGAATCTCAAATAGTAGCAACAGTGGAGGAGTGGCCTAGTGGTTAGGGTGGTGGACTTTGGTCCTGAGGAACTGAGTTTGATTCCCACTTCAGGCACAGGCAGCTCCTTGTGACTCTGGGCAAGTCACTTAACCCTCCATTGCCCCATGTAAGCCGCATTGAGCCTGCCATGAGTAGGAAAGCGCAGGGTACAAAAGTAACAAAAAAAAATGGATCTTAGCAATTGGTGCTGAGAACAGGTGATATAAAGGGTTGAATGGGGATAAAGAGGGGATTTCAGAGGAAGCAAATGGAAAAGAGAGCTCAGGCATTAGGGGCAGGGAGAAAGGAGAAGGTAAAGAGGATAGTGGCATAGAGGCAGGGAAGGATGCAGGGAATCATGGGGCAGAAGGTGAAGGAAATGAAATAGGGAAGAAAAAGGAATCAGAGAAGGGAAGAGGAGGAGAAAGAGGGGATCCTGAGTCAGGAACTCTAGAAGGTCATTTTATAATTTTTTTTTTAAATGCATATGTGCATTAATATTCACACAAAAGGTCTTTCATAAGTTTATTTACCCCCACGTTCAAGTTCACCCTATGTCATTTAGGCACATACTTGTTCGCAACCTGGCTGTAGATGAGTTCAGGGAAGAGTTTGGTCAAAGCATGGACAGCGAACTAGCCAAAAATCCAGTGCCAAAATGTGGTCATTTTCAAACCAGAAAAATATCTATCTTTTTGGTTCAAAAATTGCCTTATTTTAGTTAGTTATCTGCTCAGTGCGTCTTTCTGTAGGGGCTATTTTCAAACAAAAAACATTCAAGGACAAAACACACAAAGCAAGCTGTTGGGATGTCTGGGTGCCAGCAGTTTTACTAGTCTGGCCCAGTAGCGTAGCCAGCGATTAATTTTTGGGTGGGCCTGGAGGTGGACTGGGTGGGCACAGACCTCTTTCCTCTCCACCGCCCGCCCGCCGCCACCACATTTTGTGTCCACGACGGCCCCCTGCACTGACCTGAAGCACGTTCTCCCTCCAATCCAGCACCGGCGATCATAGCCAGCCTTCTACCACGTCCAGCGCGCGTCGTCGGAGCTTCTTCTCAGGCGCGTCCCGCCTACTCTGCAACTTCCTGCTGGACGTGGTAGAAGGCTGGCTATGATCGCCGATGCTGGATTGGAGGGAGAACGTGCTTCAGGTCAGTGCAGGGGGGCTGTCGCGGGCGGGGCGGGCCTGTAGCAAAAGTGGGTGGGCCTGGGCCCATCCAGGCCCACCCGTGGCTACGCCCCTGGTCTGGCCACATAGACATCCCAGCATAGCAGTGGGGCAGCCTAAGGGGCACTGCAGTGAACTTCACATAAAAGGTCCCAGGTACACATCACATCATAACTCCCTTATACTGTATGGTGAGCCCTCTAGGAATAGCAAAAAATGCATTGTACCCAACTGTACACCACTAGAATAGCTCTTATGCCTGCAGGTGTCACCTATATGTGAGTTCAGCCGGTTTTTGTGGGTTTTGAGGCACTCACACTTTCCACCACAAGTGTACCAGTTAGAGTAGGATGTGGGCCTGGGTCCCCTTCTCTACAATTAACTGCACCGACCATTAGGGTACTCTAGGGACCTACTTGCTACTCTAAGAGGAATGGCCATTATATCTGCAGCTGTCATAGAACCTGGTATGTACTATCACTTTCGCCTTTTAGGGGGGTGGGAGAGGGTCAGTGACCACTGGGGGATTAAGAGGGGGGGTCATGCTTTTATCCCTTTGGTGGTCAACTGGTCGGTTTGGGCACCTTGTCGGCACTTAGTCATTATTAAAACAGGTCTAGACAAAAACATCCTATTTTTTGTCCTGGACATTTTTACAATGTTCTAGCCAATCTTCTCATAACACGTCATAACTGCCTAACCAACCAGAAGAAAACCCATTATTCCAAAATAACCTCATATTGTCCAATTAAACTCAGTGGAAATGTTGCCACTCTATATTAATATTGGCTCAATCGATTTCAACATAAAAATCTATCACTGTTCAATCTGTGCCAGTCTTGCATGCTGATCTTGTCCTCTCACAGAACTGGGTAAATGCTCATGAATCCCCGCTTTAATGTCATTGAATACATGTTATCGTAAGCAGTGTTTACGAGGGGTGCCTCTGACGTCTTCCTGTTGATACTACTTTTATGCATTGTAAACTGTATACTGAATCTATGGTAGAAAAACATCCAAATCATAAGCCCACCCTAGTCCCGCCCAAAACACACCTCCAAAACACCACCTTGAGATTTAGACAAACTACATAGAAAAATGTCTTAAAAATTAGTTTTGAAACAACGATTTGGACGTTTGTGCAAAAAAAAAAAAAAAAGTCCATTTGCCACTTTGTGCCATTTTTGTGGACATTTTTCTGTTTCAAAAATGAGTCCCGTAGGTTATAGAATATGCACCTACATGCATACTTCAGCTGTGTGCATTTACACCAGCTTTTTGGAAAATATATCTATCACATTTACAGAATCTCAGCGGGCAGGCCACATGCTTGGCTGATGCACTGCTGCTGCTTCACCAGGGCAGAGTGGAGGATTGGCCCCCTAGAACTGCTGCATACAGGTCTGTGGCTGGGGGGAGGGGAGTGAGAGAGGGTGGCTGGAAGCAGACTGCTGATGTTCCACCAACTAAAGTGGGATGATAATAGGACACCATCACCCTAAATGCTGCTCAAGGGACATTATCCATCCTGATTTCCATGTGCTTAATCAGCTTTATAAAGAGGCATTAGCAATTAGGCATTGGCTTGGTAACACACCTTTAAAAGTGTACTGAGTGAAGCCCTCCCTGTGGCTTTAGAATTGCAGGAGACTGGGGCCTGTTAATACATTTCTCTCCCTTGTTCAGTGGGTTTGCTATGTGCACTCCTTTTCTTCTAGAGTTGAGTCTGTGATTATGTGATACTGTGCTTATTGCTTGGTGCAGATAGTAGTATAGTTTTATAATTTATCTGTGTAATTCATGATTTAGAAGGATTGTAAGTATAGTTTTGTTATTTTGTGAAATCAGGCTGTGTGATACAAGATGAAACTGGGGTACAGAAGTGCCCTCTTCAGTTACAGTGAGTTAAGCTCACTTGTTTGCCATGCTGTGTGGTATCAAATCACAATTTGCATGTGATTTGTAGTATGGGGCATGAAATTATATGGATGTGCACATGCTATGAGGTTAAAGTTACCATATTTTGTCCTCTGAAAAAGAGGGCACATGTCCCGCCCCTGTCCCACCCACGCCCCGCCCCTTGCCCCACCCCTGTCACATATTCCCCTCCCCCGCTCCCCGTCACTTCCCCTCCCCCTGTCACCTCCCCTTCCCCGGGTCACCTCCCCTCCCCTTACTTCCTATCTACTGCCCTGGTGCTCTAGAGACCTCTTTGGAGCAGGAAATAGCCCCCTCTTTCCTGCCCGGAGCTCTGTCCTTGCCCGACATCCTGTTGCTGTGATGGTCTCGGGATTCAAAATGGCCGCCGAGAGTTGAAGTCTCGCGAGGCCGCTTCAACTCTCGGCGGCCATTTTGAATCCCGAGACCATCACAGCAACAGGCGCTAGGATATCAACTGTATCTAGGCGCCGCTTATAGAATACACTTAGGTGAAAATGTTTACCGCGCAGTTTTTTTAGGCACCTTATATATAGAATCTGGCCCTTTATATTGGGACTAAATAATCTGTTAAAGCAGGGGAGTATTAATTAATCCTGTCAATAATTCCCAGTGCTAGTGATTTCTCAAACTATTAATCAAATTAAAAATATGAGTATGCTCCAGAGAGTATTCATTCCATTATATCATTTTCAAAACTGAATAAGTCAATTTCATACTCATATTTTTAATTTGAGCAATCATTAGTGCTCGAAATTAATGACTTTAGTAAATAGAGTGTATGTGTACAACTATATGATGAACAAATGCTATTGGTTTGTTTAGTGTAAGCTGCAGAGACTTTGCACATTTCAAAGGGAGAACAGAAGGTTTTAGACTTACGGGATCAGAAAAGGTGCACTTGATCTAGGAGCAAATACATGTAGGGGCCCTTTTACTAAGCCGCGTAGGTGCCTACGCATGCCCGATGTGCACCAATTTGAAACTACCCGCCCAGCTACCGTGTGGCCCGAGCGGTAATTTCATTTTTTACGCACGTCCAGTACGCACGCCAGAAAATATATTTTATTTTCCAGCAGGCGGCGCTAACTGGGCGGTAATTGGCATTTGTACATGCGCTGATGATTACCGCCCCGGTTAACGCGTGAGACCTTACCGCTAAGTGAACAGGTGGCAGCAAGGTCTCAGGCCCAATATGGATGCGCGCTAATTTTAATTTAGCTGCACGTCCATTTTTGCCCACCCCCCCCAAAAAAAGGCCTTTTTTTGCAGATGCACTAAAAAATGGACATGTGCGCGTCCAATACACGCATCTACAACAGCCAGTGCTGTAGCGAGGGTGCCTGACACCTGGGGTGGGTTGCCGCTGCGCAACCCCCCGGGTGCAGGGCATGGCGCCCCCCCTCCGGAGCGTTCCCCCCCGAAACGCATCTTATCTTTCAGCGGGGGGCAGGCGGGAGGGCCGATCCGCCCCCAGTGCACGTCACTGGGAGCTGTGTTGGCTCTGCTGCTTCCCTGCTTTCTCTGCCCTGGAACAGGAAGTAACCTGTTCCGGGGCAGAAAGAGCAGGGAACCAGCAAGCCAATACCCCCCCCCCCCCCCCCCCCAGTGCGTGCACCCAGGGCGGACCGCCCCACCGCCCCCCCCTTCCTACGCCACTGACAACAGCTCAGGGCATTTTTCTGCGCACCTTCGTAAAAGGACCGTGTAGTTAGCTATTGTTTTGAAGGAAGGATCCTCATGCAAAAGGATATTTTTGCCCTGCAGAAAAACAAAATCTTCATTGAGTAAGGCCCTACATCTTACAGAAAATGAAGTGAAACATTTCATGTTGAATTGAAGGATTCTCAGACAGAGCTCATATGGTGGAGCCATCTTGCCAGTTATTTGCATCTGTAACTGAATTTGTAAAATTGTTTTTTTCAGAAATAATATCATTTGAAAAGAAAGAGGTCATGGTGGTCACCAGGCTCTAATTGGATTCTGTTTTGCTGAAGTAAACAGTGAACCTCTTCAGGATTCAGAGACCCCCCTCCCCCAATCCCCATCCCATTCATTATATTGCCCTTATCATTTATTCATTGTTCATTTCCAAAACTCTCAACTCCTGATGTCATTAACCTTATCACATTTTATCAGATTCTAAGCTTAGATTTTTTTTTTAATCCCCTGCTCCTTTTATACATGTTTCTCTGGACCCAGCAGTGTCTAGAATAAGCTATTTCATTTCTGCTTGGTGACTTTTATTTTATTGTGCTTGTTTCTTTGTTCAAAGCAAGGGAATGCCAGCTTACTACTGCTAAAGGGCAGGCACGAGCTGCCAAGATTGACATTACAGTATATTTTAACAAAGCGTACCGTTGATTTCCAAGGACTCTGGATATATGTGCAACTAGAGCACTCTATAGCATTTGCTGGCTTGCTTTTATTTGGCCATATCAACTCATTTTATTTAAAGATGTAGCACATTGTAAAGTCAGTTTCATCAAGATTTTAGGAGGGAGGCTTTCAAGAGAGGAAACAATTATGGCCCTTTGTAGAAGAACAGTCTAGTGGTTAAAAAAAAAAGTATTAATGGGCTGTGTACAAGGAGATAGTAATATAGTAACATAGTAAATGACGGCAGATAAAGACCTGTAAGTTCCATCCAGTCTGCCCAACAAGATAAACTCATTTTACATGGTATGTGATACTTTATATGTATACCCGAGTTTGATTTGTCCTTGCCGTTCTCAGGGCACAGATCGTAGAAGTCTGCCCAGCACTGTTCTTGTACTAACATTTCTGAAGCTAACGCCCCTTAAAATTTACACTCTAGCTCATCCATATCTATTCAGTCAGATCAAGATTGAAATTCTGCCTCTCCTTTTGGAACTTCTTATGGCCTTAGGCAAGGACAGTTATATTATATAACCTTAGCCACCAATGTAGATCGTAAGCTCTTTGAAGCAGGAATTTGGACAATTATTTGAAAAAAGGGGGTCATTTTCTAAAATAGGGGCTAATATTTATATGTCAGTTATGCATATAGGACTAGGTTCTATATATGGTACCAAAAACACCTCACAGAAGTGGTATTCTACAGTGGTGGAAATAAGTATTTGATCCCTTGCTGATTTTGTAAGTTTGCCCACTGACAAAGACATGAGCAGCCCATAATTGAAGGGTAGGTTATTGGTAACAGTGAGAGATAGCACATCACAAATTAAATCCGGAAAATCACATTGTGGAAAGTATATGAATTTATTTGCATTCTGCAGAGGGAAATAAGTATTTGATCCCCCACCAACCAGTAAGAGATCTGGCCCCTACAGACCAGGTAGATGCTCCAAATCAACTCGTTACCTGCATGACAGACAGCTGTCGGCAATGGTCACCTGTATGAAAGACACCTGTCCACAGACTCAGTGAATCAGTCAGACTCTAACCTCTACAAAATGGCCAAGAGCAAGGAGCTGTCTAAGGATGTCAGGGACAAGATCATACACCTGCACAAGGCTGGAATGGGCTACAAAACCATCAGTAAGACGCTGGGCGAGAAGGAGACAACTGTTGGTGCCATAGTAAGAAAATGGAAGAAGTACAAAATGACTGTCAATCGACAAAGATCTGGGGCTCCACGCAAATCTCACCTCGTGGGGTATCCTTGATCATGAGGAAGGTTAGAAATCAGCCTACAACTACAAGGGGGGAACTTGTCAATGATCTCAAGGCAGCTGGGACCACTGTCACCACGAAAACCATTGGTAACACATTACGACATAACGGATTGCAATCCTGCAGTGCCCGCAAGGTCCCCCTGCTCCGGAAGGCACATGTGACGGCCCGTCTGAAGTTTGCCAGTGAACACCTGGATGATGCCGAGAGTGATTGGGAGAAGGTGCTGTGGTCAGATGAGACAAAAATTGAGCTCTTTGGCATGAACTCAACTCGCCGTGTTTGGAGGAAGAGAAATGCTGCCTATGACCCAAAGAACACCGTCCCCACTGTCAAGCATGGAGGTGGAAATGTTATGTTTTGGGAGTGTTTCTCTGCTAAGGGCACAGGACTACTTCACCGCATCAATGGGAGAATGGATGGGACCATGTACCGTACAATTCTGAGTGACAACCTCCTTCCCTCCGCCAGGGCCTTAAAAATGGGTCGTGGCTGGGTCTTCCAGCACGACAATGACCCAAAACATACAGCCAAGGCAACAAAGGAGTGGCTCAGGAAGAAGCACATTAGGGTCATGGAGTGGCCTAGCCAGTCACCAGACCTTAATCCCATTGAAAACTTATGGAGGGAGCTGAAGCTGCGAGTTGCCAAGCGACAGCCCAGAACTCTTAATGATTTAGAGATGATCTGCAAAGAGGAGTGGACCAAAATTCCTCCTGACATGTGTGCAAACCTCATCATCAACTACAGAAGACGTCTGACCGCTGTGCTTGCCAACAAGGGTTTTGCCACCAAGTATTAGGTCTTGTTTGCCAGAGGGATTAAATACTTATTTCCCTCTGCAGAATGCAAATAAATTCATATACTTTCCACAGTGTGATTTTCCGGATTTAATTTGTGATGTGCTATCTCTCACTGTTACCAATAACCTACCCTTCAATTATGGGCTGCTCATGTCTTTGTCAGTGGGCAAACTTACAAAATCAGCAAGGGATCAAATACTTATTTCCACCACTGTATGTTGTGCCTAAAATTTGGCATGGTTTGTAGCAGGGGCGTAGCCAGACTTCAGCAGTAGGGGGGTCCAGAGCCCGAGGTGAGGGGGCACATTTTAGCCCCCCCCCCCCCCGCCGCCACCTATCTTTGCTGGCAGGGGACCCCAACCCCTGCCAGCCGAGGTTCTCTTCTTCCGGCGCAAGGCTTCGTTCTGTTTCTGTGAGTCTGACGTCCTGCACGTTGTCAGACTTACAGAAACAGAACAAAGCCTTGCGCCGGAAGAAGAGGACCTCGGCTGGAAGAGGACCTCGGCTGGCGGGGGTTGGGGTCTACGCCAGCAAAGGTAGGCGACGGCGGCGGCGGTTGGTGGTGGGAGAGGGGTCGAGAGGGTCATCGGCAGGGGGGGTCCAGGGCCAAATCTACGGGGGCTCAGGCCCCCTTGGTCCCACGTAGCTATGCCTCTGGTTTATAGAGGTTGTTCATAAATTTAGGTGCCGCCATTTACACCGGTGGAGCAAATGCCCACACCTAAATTTACGCACGGATCACAATTATTCTACAATTACATACGTAACCCAAAACCACGCCCCAATCCACCCCTAAATGCCCATCCCGTGCCTAACATTAAAACTAATTTGTGCCAATAATTGCTTGTTAAAAAGCCAATTATTGGCACTAATTGGCTCATTATTCTATTAAATTACACAGGCAAATCAAGGACAGGCCTATATTTGCACACACAATTTTAGCGACTTCTATAGAATCAGGGGGATAATGTTCAGAATACTAGCATATATGCCCATCTTAGCACATATGCATGTATATGCCAGATATATGCCTATGCCCTATTCTGTAAATGGTTTATGGTTTAGTTAACACAATATACTGCCAATTGTGAGAACAAAGCAAAGTGGAGGAGTGGCTTAGTGGTTAGGGTGGTGGACTTTGGTCCTGGGGAACTGGGCAAGCCACTTAACCCTCCATTGCCCCATGTAAGCCGCATTGAGCCTGCCATGAGTGGGAAAGCGCGGGGTACAAATGTAACAAAAAAAATCAAATGAAATATAAAAAGTCCAATTCAACTAGGAAAAAGTGATAGACAGCATGAGAGAAGATAAGTAATAATGGTGGCAAGAGTCTGGGTGCAAAGGGCTCAGTCACCAACACCGTCTCCCCAATTGCTGTAGGGCTGCTCTAAATTTATGGAAAGAAAGCTCAGTCCGGAGATTCAGATGCATGGAGTTCCAGAGCAGTGGTGCCATTACAAAGTGCATTGGTAAGTTGATTTTAGATGGGCCCAATGAGGAGAGAGAATATGCAACTGTCCATCATGCAATGTTCACGGGGCTCTTGTAGGGGGTTTGTGTACAGGAATCAAGGAGGGCAAATAAAGTGGGACACCTTGATTTAGCAGCTTATAAAATGTAGTGAGGACCTTAAACTGAATTCGATATTTGATCAGTAGTCAATGTTGCTGGATCAGTAATAAGGTTACACAGCAGTGGCGTAGCCAAGGGTGGGCCCAGGTGGGCCTAGGCCCACCCACTTTGGGCTCAGGCCCACCCAGTAGCAGCACACCTATGATGTGACTGGCAGGGATTCCCAAGCCCCACCAGCTGAAAACTCCCAACGACTGTTCCTCCTTCATACCTTGTAAATAGCAGATCTTTGCCTGCAGCAGCAGCAGCAGCAGCAACTACTGATATATACCTCTCACAACAGCCCCACAGCCTTCCCTCTAATGTATTCCCACCTGTGCGAAACAGGAAGTTGGTTAAGTGGGAAGGCTGTGGAGCAAACATTTACAGTGTGTATTAGTTGATGCTTGCTGCAGGCACAGATCTGCTATTTACAAGGTATGCGGGAGAGGGGGGATGTTTGAAAGATCATATGGCATACAGGCGAAAGAAGGAGAGACCAAATCACCTGTGGGATGGGGTGGGGTTCTTCTGCCCACCCATCTTGGGCCAGGCCCACCCAAAATTGGGTGTCTGGCTACGCCCCTGTCATGCTCTCTTGCATTGGAGAAAAGTCTGACAGTTATGTTCTGGACAGTTTGCAAACGCTTAAGTTGGTAGTGAGTGTGAGGGAGTGGGTGGTATAGTAAAGAGTGCTCTACAGGTGGTGCAGTTGCCACGTTACAGCAGGTGGCACTAGCAAGTCTAAGGCTGAGTCAGAGAGGCGGGGTTCAAGCCAGGATGGAGTTAAATGCCCTGAGTCAGTGTAAAGAGGAGAGACCCCAAGGCAAGAGGTCTCCAGAGAGGTCCTGAGGTCAAGGATCCTCACAAGGTGATCTGGCTTAGGCTATAGTACCTGGTGGAGTTCCAGGGAAGAAGGGTGACCCTAGCCTAGACCTTGTATGCTGAATGAGAAGAAGTCTGAAGCTTATGCATGAAGGAATTCCAAGGTTGAGTGCTTGTAAGAGAGAAGACTGCCAAAGTAGACTCAGAATCCCTTGGTTGTTCAGCTATGGTTATAAGTACTGAAGAGTATTGAACCTAAGAGGATGATTATTTTCCTTGTATATAGTAATAAAGTTTTCCTTTTTGATCTCACACTGCCTTCTGGTGTGTTTTCTAAGAGTCCCATGCCTGCCTAACAGGTCACATTATCAGATATGGTGAGAAGAGGGCGGGCAGGTGGATATGAATGGGAGGGGAGGATGGGGAGAAGGAGAATCGCTGGACATGGATGGGAGCATGAAGGGAGGGCAGGGGAGAGAGGAGAATCGCTGGGTATGGATGGATGGAGGGGGCAGGGGAGAGAAGAGATTTGCTGGGCATGGATGGATGCATAGAGGGAGGCAGGGGAGAGAAGATAATTTCTGGGTATGGATGGATGGAGGGGGGCAGGGGAGAGAAGAGAATTGCTGGGTATGGATAGATGGAGAGGGCAGGGAAGAGGAGAATTGCTGGATATGGATGGATGGATGGAGGGCAAGGGAGAGGAGAGTTGCTGGGCATGGGTGGATGGAGGGGAGGGCAGGGGAAAAGAGAGTTGCTGGACATAGGTGGATGGAGGGGAGGGGAGAGGAGAGTTGCTGGATATGGGTGGATGGAGGGGAGTGGAGAGGAGGGTTGCTGTACATGGGTGGATGGAGGGGAGGGCAGGGAGAGAGGAGAATTGTTGGACATGGATGGAGGGGAGGGAAGGGAAGACAGGAAGGAGATGCACATGGATGGAGGGGAGAGAGAAGAACTTCTGGACATGAATGGAGGGTAGGGAAGACAAAGAAAGGAGATGCACATGGATGGAGGGGAAGGGAGAGAGAAGAAATGCTGGACAGGGATGGAGGGGAGGAAAAGAGAGAGGAAGTGAGATAAACATGAATGGAGGGGAGAGAGGAGAAATGCTGGACATGAATGGAGGAGAGGGAAGGGAGAGAGAATAAATGCTGGACATGGATTGAGGGGAGGGAAGAGAGAGGAAGGGAATGAGATGAGGGAAAAGGAAGAGAGGAGAAAAACTGCACATGGATGGAGAAAATAGGCAGAAGCTGGATCCACTGGACAGTCAAGTCTGTGGAGGACCCAGCTTTTACTTACAGATGTAGGGCAAGCAATGAAGAAGAAAGGAGGAAAGTAAAGAAATAAATGGAAAGGAAGCCCTGGAAACAGAGTTAAGAGGACAGATAGCAGCAGAATCAGATACTGGGCCAGCATGATCAGAAAAACAAAGTCACCAGACAACAAAGGTAGAAAAAAATCATTTTATTTTCATTATAGTGTTTGGAATATGTCCACTTTGAGAATCAGATGCTCAACGTTAAAATTTTATATTTATTTACTTATTTATGGCATTTTATCCCACATTAAACATGAATTAGATTGGAACCTGGGATCATTTAATTTTTTTCCTGACGAGAGTAATGCATTGCCCCCCCCCCCCCCCCCCCAGGCTCTCTCCCCGGCTATAGCCAGCTCTGCAATTTTTTTTGGGGGGGGGCACAGAGGTGGATGGGGGAGATAGCCTGTTGTTAAACATTTACCAGCACACCACTGGCTAAAGTGATCAGTTCTGCCTTAGACAGCTTTGGGAAAATAGAAGAGTTAGCAAGCACTGGACAAACAGGATTTTTTGTGGGGTTTAAACAGTGTTGCAGTGCTGGAGCAGCCAACAATAAGCAAACTGGCTTGGAGATAAGCTACATGGAAAGCTGGCCGTGCAGCGCTGCGTATGCCTTGTAGCACTATAGAAATGCTAAATAGTAGTAGTAATAGTAGAGGGGCTGAGAAAGGTTCTGTAGAGTGTGTTTGAGGACTGTTGTGCAAGCCACACCTAGCCAAGAGAGTGGCAAGGTATAATGAAGAGAAAAGAAAACAAAATTAAAAATCCAATAAAGGCAAAACCAAAAACGTATCTTGTGCTGCAACTTAATGAACCACTTCTTGGTGTACGCTGACACGCTGATGTTAAATGTGATGGCAAGAACGCTTCCACTGTATACCCCAAATGTGAAATTCTTCAAAAAAATTTTTAAACAATTCCCTTATCTCCAACAAAAGCTGTGTTTCACAAGAATTGCTTCATCAGGGAAATAAACATTTATGAATGCATCAAATAAGAATCATCAAAAATCGTGCTCAAACGTTCAATGGAATGAGCACTTAAAGATCCCTCCCATTCAAGCACAATATTTTATGATTCTTATTTGATGCATTCATAAATGTTTATCTCCTTAATGAAGCAATTCTTATGAATCACAGCTTGTGTTGGAGGTAAAGGAGTTGTTTAAAAGATTTTCACATTTGGGGTATACAGCGGAAGCTTTCTTGCCATCATATTTAACATCGGTGTGTCAGTGTACATCAGGAAGTTGTTCATTAACTTGCAGCACAAGATAAGTTTTTGTTTTTGCCTTTATTGGATTTTGTATAAATTAATTGACGTTGCAACACATAAATGAACTCTATGTCTGATTCCACACACATTATATGCAGCCCCCCGTTGCCTCTCCGCTCTCATCTCTCCCTGCATTCCTCCCCGTGAACTCCGCTTGCTGGACAGGTCTCTCTTGTCGTCCTCCTTCTCCTCTGCTGCTAGCTCTGGGCTTTGCTCCTTTTCTCTCGCGGCACCTTATGCCTGGAATGGACTTCCTGGACCTGTACGTCCGGCTCCATCTCTGCCTGTTTTCGGGTCTGTGCTGGAGGCCCACCTTTTCACTACTGTTTTTGGCTCCTAGCCACAATTGCCCTCCCCTTGTCCCTTCCTCCCTTCTCACCCATTACTTCCCTCACCTGTAGCTGTCTTGTCTGTCTGTATTATTTAGATTGTGGGCTCTTTTGGGCAGGGACTGTCTCTTTGTATGAGGTGTTCAGCGCTGCATGCGTCTGGTAGCGCTATACAAATGCTAATAATAATAATAATAATAATGGTAGGTGGCTTCCAGCTGGAATCACCTGGGTCTGAGCACATATCACATATTTAAAAGAAAATTTTTTTAACGTAGTTTACCCATCACATTATTTTCCCCGTTCAAATTTGAGATTTTTGTTTAATCATAACTAGACAGACTGGTGGTTATGGTGGTGGACTTTGATCTTGAGGAACTGAGTTCAATTCCCACTTCAGGCACAGGCAGCTCCTTGTGACTCTGGGCAAGTCACTTAACCCTACATTGTCCCATGTAAGCCGCATTGAGCCTGCCATGAGTGGGAAAGCTTGGGGTACAAATGTAACAAAAATAAAATAGATACTATTGGAGATTCTACATGGAATGTTGCTACTATTGGAGATTCTACATGGAATGTTGTTAGTGGAATAGCAACATTCCATGTAGAATCTCAAATAGTAGCAACAGTGGAGGAGTGGCCTAGTGGTTAGGGTGGTGGGCTTTGGTCCTGAGGAACTGAGTTTGATTCCCACTTCAGGCACAGGCAGCTCCTTGTGACTCTGGGCAAGTCACTTAAACCTCCATAGCCACATTGAGCCTGCCATGAGTGGGAAAGCAGAGGGTACAAATGTAACAACAACATTTTTATGAATATTCATTAGAGATATCCTGGAAATCTGGCCCGTTTGTGACCCTCAAGGACTAAACTTGGAAAAGCCTGCCTTGCATCACATTAAATTCAGTGGCACCTTTCAATGGCCACTGCTAAGACTGAAATGTGAATATAAGCATTCTCTATCCATGGCAATAGCTCTCACTCATTGAAATTAAGCTATGAAGGTATATTTTGATTAGTTTCTTCTTGGTGATTTCAAGATGCTTGAGCACTGTTTACTTTCATGCAGAGGTTTTCCTAATGATCCATTTTTCGGATAAGTTCCCTTGACACACCTGTTGTGCAAAACGTAGTCTGCATTCAGATCACAGCATTAGTGTGATGAGAGGCTCTTTACACTGATTGTCTTTTGAACATGTCTTTTAATGGGTAATTCTTTAAAGGGGTATCAAGAATGTGTTTATTTAGAGCCTATTTTATTAAAATACTGTTTTCTTTATAGAACACTAGCATAGCAGGTCAAAAACACACCTATATTTTAGACGGGATTACTTAACACCAGCCTGACTACTACTACAATTACTACTTATCATTTCTATAGCGCTACTAGACATACGCAGCGCTGTACACTCAAAGGATCTTACAATGTAATCAGGACAGACAGGACAAATATGGGATAAGGGAATTACTTAAGGTGGGAATGATAAAACAAATATGGGTACTGTTCAAGTGAATAGGGGTTAGGAGTTAAAAGCAGCATCAAAAAGGTGGGCTTTTAGCCTGGATTTGAAGACGACCAGAGATGGAGCTTGATGTTTTGGCTCAGGAAGTCTATTCCAGGCATATGGTGCAGCAAGATAAGAGGAACAGAGTCTGGAGTTGGCAGCGGAGGAGAAGGGTACAGATAAGAGAAGTTTACCCAATGAACAGAGTTCCCAGGGAGGAGCATAGGAAGAGATGAGAGTGGAGAGGTACCGAGGAGCTGCAGAGTGAATGCACTTGTAAGTCAATAAGAGGAGTTTGAACTGTATGCGGAAACGGATAGGGAGCCAGTGAAGTGACTTAAGGAGAGGGCTAATATGAGCACAGCGACACTGGCGGAATATAAGTCATGCAGCAGAATTTTGAACAGATTAAGGGGAGAGAGATGGCTTAGTGTGAGACCTGTGAGAAGCAAGTTGCAATAGTCTAAGTGAGAGGTGATGAGTGTGGATAAGGGTTTTGGTAGCATGCTCAGAAAGGAAATGACAAAGTTGGATGATATTGTAGAGAAAGAAATGACAGGTTTTAGCAATTTGTTAGATACTTGCAGTGAAAGACAGAGAGGAGTCAAACATAACCCCAAGGTTATGAGCTGATGAGAGTATTATCCGCAGAGATAGAAAATGGGAGAAGAGGAGAGGTGGGTTTAGGCCGGAAAATAAGAAGCTCAGTCCTGGTCATGTTTAGTTTCAGATGTCAGTGAGACATCCAGGCAGCAATGTCAGACAGGCAGGCTGATACTTGGGCCTGGGTTCCTGCTGAAATTTCTGGTGTGTATAGAGGTAGATCTGGGAGTCATCAGCATAAAGGTGATACTAAAAACCATGGAATGAGATCAGAGCACCAAAGGAAGAAGTATAGATGGAGAAAAGAAGAGATCATAGAGCTGGTGTAAATGCTAAGGGGACAGGCAGTCATTTCCAATGATATGGGAAATATGAACAACATCACATTTTATTGCATGTCATTAAATAATGAAAAAAAAAAAGCAGTGTGTTTTTTCATTTGCTGATGCCAAGGAAGTTTGACAGGAGATGATAGGAGCATTCTTGGCCCATTATATGGCCTGAAGCCACTAGGCGGAGTTTGCCACCATACTGAATCATCCAAAACAATAGCAAAAGGTTATTAGAAATAAGGACTGCCTATGTTTGGCTTGGCTTGGACCAATAGTTTGCTTTGTTTTGAGTATATCAAGATGGTGGATATGGCTTCAACATTATCACATGACGCTGTCTCCTGTCAGTTAAATCTCCTTGGTTGATACTAGTGTGCATACTTCACAAAGAAGGAGCACTCAGTGTCATGACAAAATGCACCCCCACCAAATAAAATGAACATTCCTGGAAATTTAAATTTTCTGGATGCCCATCCCTTATAAATGCTTGCACCTAGATTGTTAAAATGCAAACACAGGTTACGGTATTTTATGTGTCCGGCTCGTGCTGACCTACATTCCATCTATGTGAATGCACACCTGTAAGGTACATACCATTGAATTTTGCCATGTACTTACAGAATACCACATAACTTGAAAAGGATCAATCCCTTGTCACCGAAATCTAGGCTGTTCTTCATAAAATTGCCACTTTCTGTATATGCTATTTGTGAAAACAACAATCTTTTGGCATCCTACAGGATGGAAGCAAAGTTCTTTTTGGTATGGATGTTTTATGGTATTGATTTTAAGTTGTTCGGAGGACTCTCAAACAAAAAAGGAGAGAAATAAAAAGACCAAAAAAAAGGAAAATTGGGGGGATTTTTTTTTATTGTGTATTGATTTTGGTGTTTTGGGGTTGGGTTTTTTTTTTTTTTTCCTCACTGGATTTCCTATGCAGTCTATGGAAATGGAGTGGCTGAGATGAACATACATTTTCACTTCATTTTTCATTTTCTGGCTTTTCATTTTTTTCTACTCTCTGACCTGCTTCACCTGTTTGTTTACTTTCCCCCTATTTTTGTTTCAAGATTTGTTTTGACCACTAGGGCAGTCTTGTATTCTCTGTTAAAATAAATGTGCCTAGTTGTCCCTGGAGATGGGCTGTTTTGCGACACCAACAGAAGGTGCTGAAATCTTGAGTATGGATTAAATTACTTGCCTTTCCAGGGCACACTTAACATGAGTTACTTCTCAAATATAGAAGGAATTTCCCAGCCCAAAGGTCCCTGTTTACTAGGTGTGTTATTTGCCAATAATGCATTTTAATGAGGGATACTAAGCAGTTTGATTTTAGGTAAAATGAATAACACAGCTTGCATTGAACTTCACAAGCTGCATCGTACATGGAAAGTTAAGCTTCCATCCGTGGTGCAACTTAAGAGCATAGGTGCATAGGAAAAACTAACCCCACCCACCTCAAATTCTCCACTGGCCTCCCATCATCACTTTTTAAGAATAAAATTGCACATCCAACTGGTTTTTCTTTACCCTTCACCCACCTATTCCTTTCTAAAGGTCCCCCCTTAAGCCCTTTATCTGATTTTTTTTTTAAATTCTAATGCTCCCCCCCGACCCCCTCATGGCCCTGAATCCCCAGAGCTGCCCACCATATACCTGGGCAGAATCCCTGGTGGTTAGTGGGAGGCAGGAGTGATTCCCATCAATCCTGCTCTGGTGGCTCCTTCAGATGTAATGGAAGGCTCAGAACACTAGTGGTACTCATATAGCATTACAATTAGGGGTCAGGCTGCCAGCCTAACCTTTAGATGTAGTACCATCAAACTACCACCATAGGATCTGAGCTTTATATTTGTACTAAGGGGTCCTTTTACTAAGCCACATAAGCGCTTACACACGCCCAATGCGCATCAATTCCAAGTTACCATCTGCTACCTTGTGGCCTGGGCGGAAATTTCATTTTTGACGTGTTACCTACGCGTCAGAAAATAATTTTTTCTTGCGCATGAGCGGTAATTGGCATTTGAACGTGCGTTGACCATTACCACCCGGTTAACAAGTGAGACCTTACCAATAAGTCAATGGCTGGTGGTAAGGTCTCAGACCCAAAATAGATGCACGCCAATTTTCATTTTGCCGCATGTTCATTTTCAGCCCCCCAAAAAAGGAATTTTTTACAGGTGCGCTAAAAAATGATTCTGCGCGCGGCCACAACACGTGCCTACACTACCGAAGGCCATTTTTCAGTGCACCTTAGTAAAAGGACTGCTGAAGGAGCTGTGGGGGAAGAAGCAATTTGGGATCACTCCTGCCAACCTTTAACCAACAGAGATCTCACCCATGTTTGAGATGGAGGTAGAATCTGGGGTCCAGAGTCAACAGGGAGGGCCAGAATATTTTTTTAAAGGATCAGTGGTGGTGAAGGGTGCAACTTACTCTTAAGGGACTGGCTAGGGGTGAAGAGGGGCCAGTGGGGAACTTGATTTATTGTTAAAAGGGACTGATAGGAAGATGGGAAATTAATCAAGCAGGCGCATATTTTTTTAACACACATCAGGGATGGGAGAGATAATTTGTCTCTATCATAGCCCAGCTCTCTAAAAGATAGCAGACACAACTAGAAGCCCACTTACTTTGCATTGCTGCAGCTGGGAATAAATGATATCCCTAGTTGCACCAACTGAAAAAGATTTATGCTGCGATTCACTACCATGTGCTACTGAGGGTTAGAAAACAGCATGGAAAGCTTTCATGTGGTAACGTAGTACACAATTGTACCATGGTTTATTAAGTAGAGGCCTAAATGTTGTATCTGAGGCAATGGAGACAGAAGTGCCTTGTGCAAGATAATAAGGGGCATCATTAGACAAGGAAAAAATTGAACTCGGATTCCCTTGGTTCTTAGCCCACTCCTCCTCCATTTCTTTATAACTGAGGATTTCCTTAAACTGTACGGATTACAGTAAGGGGCCCCTTTACTAAGGTGCGCAGGCCAGAGGTGTATCTGAAATGCAGCGGTAGGGGGGCCAAGGCCAGAGTGAGGGGGCACTTTATAGCCTCCCCGCTGTCACCGTCGCCGTCACCGTCCCCCGGCCACCACTGACGTCCCCCCTCCCCCCGCCGTCGTCACCTACCTTTGCTGGCGGGGGACCCCAACCGCTTCCTCCTGCCGCCGCCAGCCGAAGGAATATTTTTAAAGGCAGCAGCAGGAGGAAGCGGACCTCGGCTGGCGGGGGTTGGGGTCCCCCGCCAGCAAAGTTAGGTGATGGCGACAGGGGGGGGTCCAGGGTGAAATCTGCGGGGGCCCAGGCCCCCATGGCCCCACACAAATACGCCCCTGGCACAGGCACCTATGCGCATCCAACGTGCAGCAAATTGGCACTACCACCTGGCTACCGCATACCCCGGGTAGTAATTCCAATTTTGCTGCGTTCCCAAAACACGCTGTAGAAAATATTTTCTATTTTCTACCATGGGGCGCTTACCTGGCAGTAATTGGCAGTTTGCGCGCACTGGACACTTACTGCCCAGTTAGCACATAAGACCTTACCGCTAAGTCAATGGGTGGCGTTAAGGTCTCAAGCCAAAAATGGCCATGCGCTGGTTTTCATTGTGCCGCACATCTATTTTCCGGCACAATAAAAAAAAAATCTGTTTTTCCAGGTGCGCTTAGGAAATGGACCAGCTTGCGTCCAAAACACACTTCTACACTAGCGCAGGCCACTTTTGGGTGTGCCTTAGTAAAAAGGCCCCTAAGTGGATGATTATTAAAGCACTAGTACCGTAGTCAGTGCAATATTATAAGATGTAGCAGGATAGGAGAATAAGCTTTAGTATTGGTCAAGATGTAGTCTTTGGGACCACTTCTGACAGCATAATCCCACTGAAGAAATAGCAGCTTGATTAGCAGTCAGTCAAGAAGGCTAGTGTGTGTCCATATCCATTTAAAAATCTCATCTCTAAACAGAAAAGGAATGGTCTACATTGTGCACAGTTGCCCCTGGATTCTGTGCCCAACTTCATGCGCCATCAGAGATGTGTGGACAAATAAATGTACTAACAACCAATTATTGATGTTAATTGGGAGTCTTAAAAATGTGCGCACACATCTTGCTTCACGCTATTCGTTAAAGCACGGCACCAAATTAAAATTGTATGTACCTGAAACCCCTTTTTCATAGCCAGGGAGGTGTATCAGGAGCATTCCAAAACGCTATGCACAGATTTACAGAATATGCCCGAAGTATGCCTAAGTTGGGCATCAGCTTTTAGCAGGAGTAGGTACAGCACCCAGAAGTTAGGCTCCAGATCTATGCCGAGTACTATTCTACAAAGGGCATGCTCCCTTTAAAGAATAGTGCTTGGCGCTCAATTTTTTCAGCACTGAATTTTGGGCACCATATAATGAATTTCCTCCTTGGTGACTGATGGCATGGCAAAATATTGGGATGGAGGAGGAGAGCATTGCATTTTTCCTATGGTTCAAATTTTATTAAACTAAAACACTTTTTTTTTCCTGGGGAAATTTTTAAAACTGTTGTAATGGATCTTTTCGTTTAACTTTTCTAGTGCAATCCTTCGTACCCATGGTTGGCCTCTCTTCCACATAACGGGTAGATAAGCAGGTATAGAGGTGACACAAGGAATTGGGAGATCAAATAATGGACCCTGGAGCTCTAGACCTGAAGTCTGAAACAGATTCTTATCAATTTGATCCATATTAGACTGTACCTTTATGACAGAAGCTTCATAGTATTATTAAACCTTCTAGAAAAATCTGTGATAGTTCCTAACTGTTTATATTGCAGTGATTGTCACTATTTTTCAAGCAAGGATCACTTTAGCCAAAACATTTCAATTTGAAAGCTAGTCAAAGCCATTGCTAGTCAAAGTAGCTGATGTCCTGGACATGTGGAGAGTCCCCTCAGTTCCTCTCCCTCTCTCCTCCACAAATTCTTCCAATAATATACAATGTTCTTCAACCCCATTTCATCTAGTCTCAACATACACCTACCATTCTCACCAGTTAGCCTCCACCATACTATTCCCACCCCAATCCCCTTCAAGCCAGGATTCTTCTCTCGGGCCCCCCCCCCCCCTCCACACCGGGCTCAGTATTCAAAGGATTTATGCTCCTAACTTTGAGAGTTTTAGGCTCATAGACCCCCCTTAAAAATTTACTAGGCCTCAGTGCATACATTTTTAATCAAAATGTCACTAAACTCTTAAATTTTGGAGCATAAAAAGTGGGTGGCAACATGGGCAGATTTAAGTCAGGGAAAAGAAGTTAGGCGCCAAAGTTAGCACCGATTTTCAGCACTAGGCTCATAAATCTAGATATAGGAATGGCAGGCCTAAATTTATGAGCATAACTTTTAAGCTCCTAAATTATGATGAATTATCAGCTGAAAAGTTATGCTTCTCAATTTGGCTAAAAATAGGGCACACGTTTAGAAGTGTGTGATACCGCGAGCGAGGGTTGAGGGTTGGCCTGCAAATAGCACAGCTGGACAAAGGTGTAAAACTTAAACAAGTGCTTTATTAACAAAAAAAAACTGAGGTATATTATATTACAGGGACAAGAACACAAGGTGAAAAGTCTCTTTGATTAGTGAACACAGACTTAACCAACGCCTCTGGCTGACAGGGCCCAAACACAGTCTGAGGCTGTTGGTTGCCATGCCCCAAACACAGACTGTAACTTCTCTTTCTCTCTGTTTCTCTCTCTCTCTGAGTTCTAGGTCTGGCTTCAGACAGATCCTAGAGCAAGGCTTACACGTATCAAATCAAAAGTTGGCTTACGATCTGTTACGAAACTGTAACAAAATCTCACATGCAAGGTAGACACCAGCTTAGAATCTACTTGGCCTTCTTGGTCTCCGTTTGGGAAGAAAAAAGGTCTCAAAGAGCTCTTGGATATTAAATATCTAAAAAAGCTAAATGGATCAATTCAATCCTCTCTTCATCATCGGCCAAAAAAAACATTCCAGAGCTCAACCATGTTGATTTATTTCTTTTCTATTCTTGTTATTTTTTATTACTTGTTTTACTGAGCTTATCACTTCAGACTTAAATTTTTTTTGACCGATGATGAAGAGAGGATTGAATTGATCCATTTAGCTCTTTTAGATATTTAATATCCAAGAGCTCTTTGAGGCCTTTTTCCTTCCCAAACGGAGACCGAGAAGGTCAAGTACATTCTAAGCTGGTGTCTACCTTGCATGTGGGATTTTGTTACAGTTTCGTACTTCAGCGATTTATTAATCCCACCACCAACTTTTTGAATGTTTACAATCTGTTACCCCAGGTTTCTCCATTTCAGATCATTTTCATAAACGTTTTGATATAATGTTGGCATTGTCCCTGACTAGAAGAAGAATAACCACCTTAGCACTCATGAATGGTAGAACCAGTGGCGTACCAAGGACGGGGCGGTGGGGGAGATCCGCCCTGGGTGCACGTGGAACTATCTAAGTGCCATCAGGTCTTATGAAGAATCTGCTGCAATGAAGACTCAGTGCCTTCAACATTTTTGGAAATTATGGTCATTCTTTGACACCTTTCGGAAGTTACTTTAAGCACTGTTCATTTTTCCTGCAATCCTTCTTACTCCAGTTACACATATAAACAATTTGCATTGTGTCTGTTGTTTCTTATGATACTGTTCTCAGTTCTCCTGTAAGTTAATTGTTTACTGTATTTAGTATTGTAAAACTCAATAAAAACTCATTGAAAAAAAAAAGTTGGCTTACCTCAGCCAAATTACGGTCACTAGACATAGGTTGTAGAGGTACCTGCTGGGGCTTCGGTTCTTCCTTCCCTGGGCCTCCTTAACCCCCATCTTATAGACAGATTGAGCCTATAAGGAGTAACGTATATACCACCTTATAATGTATATACCACCTTATAGGTTCAATTTATCTTATGGTAGAGTGAAGGTGTAACGTATATACCAGTGCGGAACAAACTGGCGATCATAAATAGTTACGCTCTTGAAAAAGCCCTGGCAAAACAGTGGCGATCAGTTGAGCTACTTCATGAAAATTGAAGATTCAGTTGCCAGATAAGTTACAAGTTATAAGTTTGAGCTTGAATAAAATAGAGAGATGATGACCTATTGTCAGAAGAAAATGCATTGAATATAATAAAATATTACTGATTTGTAGAAATGTTTTTTTGTTTTAAAGATTGATGAAGAAAAAGCTCTCCTTGCTCTTCAACACCAAACAAACTGAAATCCCCATGCATGGAAACTCGAAATTTCATTCATGGTTGAAACCTAAGCTGAGATTCTTCAGTGGTAATCACCCTACCTCTGTTAGACTAGGATTTATTCCAATTATTTCCTGTCTCTTTGCTGTAATTCTCAAATGAAATGGGTCTGCTGTATTTAAATCTGGAAGCTGATTTATTTGAACAACAAAATCAGACTGGTTTCCAGCCTTAGATAAGTGGGCAGCATCTTTCTATAAGCAAACCTGTACACATCCTGACTTTGCATCGCCTGGAGTAATAATCACCAGCCTATATTCATAAAATATTTATTGACCTATGCTGAAATTCTGTCTTTTTTTTTAAAGTGCAAAGTGCTCTTCTGAATATAAATGATGGCTTTGAGCAAATCATTAACCTCTGTCTTCCCAGCGTGCAAGTTAAACTCTCATATCCCTATTCACCAGAGGGTAGTTCAAAGATGTGGGAAAGCAAGTGGCAAAAATAGATATTACATGTTTTATTACAGTAAATACAAACACATCTATTTCCACACACACGCACTACTTAGGGAAGTTAGGTGACAGACCGTAGCAGTAACATTTTTGCAATATTTAATACTAGTAAAAAAGACCCGTTTCTGTTTTAAAGGAAACGGGCACTAAAAAGGTATTCCTCAGAGTGTGTATGTTTGAGAGAGTGTGTGTGAGAGTGACTGTGTGAAACATAGTGAATGTGCGAGTGTGTGTGTGTGTGTGACAGAGAGAGAGAGAGTGAGACTAGGTGCAAGTGTGTGTGTGAGAATGAGAGTATGTGCCAGGGTCGTCCCCTCCCTCCCAGTTTCACGGTCGTCTCCCCCCCCCCCCGTCTGTCTCCCAGTTGCAGGGGGTCTCCCCCTCCCTCCCAGTTGCAGGGGGGTCCCCCTCCCTCCCTTCCTTCCTCCCTTTTTCCCAGTTGCAGGGTGTCCCTCCCTCCCTCCCAGTTGCAGAGTCTGTCTGTCTCCCCCCTCCTTTTGTCCTCCACGTTTTAAGGCACTGTCTATCCAGTTGAAACAGCTTTAGACTTGTTTCAGATGGAACAACAATTTTAAAATGCCAATGTGAAGCAGCAGCTCTTAGTTTTGCTTGGTTTTGAGTGTATACCAAGGACGGCTGAGTAGGGGCGTGGAAACAGAGATTAACCAATGGGCTTCCTTGCTTACCGTAGACTTGCGTTGCTCACTTCCACTCCTGTGCATTAAACGTCCTGCAGCATCTCATAGGTTTGCTTCATTTGTTTTGAGTGAACGAGGATGACGGCTGCGCTGGAGTTGGACCCGCTGCTCTGTCCCTCCCCCCTCTTCCAAGTCGACATGGACCCTGACGGCCGCCCTGAGCCCTCACCCAGCTCCTCCACATTGTTCAGTCGCCGCAGCCGCTCGCTTGCCGTCCTCCCTCTTCATCCTCTCCGACAGTCTGAATCTCATGGAGAGGAGAGGGAGGGCGGCGGCGGTTTTTTGCGGGCGGGTGGTTCGGGAGGTTGGCAGCCAGTCTCGAGCGATGCCTAGGCAGGGGGAGGAGTCTCCTCCCCTTGCCTGGGTCGCTGTTTGCTGCTGGCTGGGTTGTGGTTTGTTGTTGAGCGTCAGGCTGGTGACGTCACCCGAGGTGTAGCCAATCAGTGGGATTCCTGACGTCATCTTGATCTACAGCACCTAGCAGACCACGGGAAGCCAGGCAGCTTCGAAACGTTGGAGGTGAGAATTATTATATAGGATTTTTCAAGTATGCACCAATCTGCAGTTTAAAATGTAATGGAAACCAGAAATTTTCAGGAATGGATTAGCCCCATTTTGACAACTAAAGGGGTAGGTGGATCAGATATTTGTGCCAGTGTCTATCAATAGAAATCAAACAAAATAAAACATGAAAAAGAAAAGATGATACCTTTTTTATTGGACATAACTTAATACATTTCTTGATATGTATTAAGTTATGTCCAATAAAAAAAGGTATCATCTTATTTTCTTTTCCATGTTTTATTTTGTTTGATTTCTATTGATAACCTTAAGAGTGGACTAACACGGCTACCACACTCCTCTGCCAGTGTCTAGAAACTGCTTCTTACTTGCCAATGTAAATGTATCACCAGTCTCACTTGAATCAACATGCGTTATCTGCCTTTCTAGTATTATATATTAAGAACATATATAGTATGGACTATAAGGGCCCCTTTTACCAGGCTGCGGCAAAAGGGGGCATGCTGGCATCGGCGCATGTTTTGGACGCACGCTGAGTAAAATGGTAGTCTTTCTTTTCTGCATAAAATGGCTATGCAGCAAGTAATGTACTTGCTATGCGGCCATTTCGGGGCTCCCTCGCTAAACCGGCGATAATCGAGCAGCACACGGCATTGCCCGATTACCACCAGGTACTCCAGATATGATTGCACGCTGGGGATGGGAAGTACCGCCGGGCTGCTGTGCTAGCCCTGAGGTACTTCCTGTTTAGCGAGCGGTAAAAGGGGCCCTAAGTTAGTTAATGTGAAAATACAGTGTACTGAATCAGAAGAACAATGTTATGGTAAAAACAAGTAATTAAAATAAACAATAACCAATAAAAAATGTTAGAACAAAACAAAAAGATAGGAGGTCATGTGATGAAGCTTGAGAGGAGAAGGTGTCAGTGTTGAGGTCCTGCAAACCTCAGTTGTGTTTATCTTGGTTAATGATGCCAGAATCCCAATAAAACACTGTGGGGTCCTTTTACTAGACTGTGGGAAAAAGGGCCCTGCACTAGTGGCGGGGGCCATTTTTCCCACACACCAGGGCCCTTTTTACCGCAGCAGGTAAACAGCCCCCAGACAAACATGGCCATGCGGTAAGAGAACCCTTACCGCATGGCCATGTGGCGGGGAGCCCTTACCGCCATCCATTGAGGTGGCAATAAGAGCTCCCATGGTAACCCAACAGTAACCGGGCAGCGTGCGGAGATGCCTGATTACCTCTGGGTTACCGCCATGCAAGCCATTTTCTGGGGCGGCCATGTTGGACTGGCGATAGTCCCAATTTAGCATTTGGTACCCACGTTGGACTTACCAACCCTTTGTAAAAGACCCCCTGTATGACAAATAGCTCCTGAAGAGAGAGAGAGAGAACATTCAGGTAAAGTCAACAAACAGTCATCCAGATCTGTGCAAAAAAGTCCACTTTGGAAGAGATAATGGTGCCTAACAAAGGCTAGTGAGACTGCTATTGATATCTCTTAGCTTGCTCTCCATGCAAATGTTTATTTATTTAAAACAAAATTATATTCCACTGTTCACAGCAGATTACAATTATAAGACATAAATCATTAAAATATACAAAAGTAAATGACAACTTAAAACTATAAACATATGAATATATCTCGGAAAGAAGTATTCGATCCATTCGATGCAGTTGCGTAAATTCTTTCATTCCAGAATAGAAACGATAGTGAGCAAAATCGCATAAGTGAAGGCCAGTTTAGATAGAATCTAGTAATGGTAATTGAGACACTTAGGTTGGGACATGTCAAATTCTGCTCATATTTTAGAAAAAGATCAGCTGATGTAAAGCTTTTACTGACATGCATGCGGGAATGCACGTGTATGTATCAGCCATGTGTTGCAGGAGCAACTATTTTGCATTTGTCAACATCTAAAACATCAATGAAAGCAACATGGCAACACAGACATCTAATTGTTGGCACTGCCCCCCAAGCTCTATATAGTGTGACGTAAGTTGCATGTGCAAAGCTGGTCATAATCTGTTTTACTTAACAAACCACTTAACAAGCAATTATTGCCACTAATTGAATTTAAATAGAATTTATGCGCACAACTTTTTAAATATATTCTATAAAATGAAGCATGTAAATTCTAAAACACATCTGAAAAGGGGGCAAGGCCATGAGAGGGGCATGGGCATTCCTAGAATTTACACGCAGTGTTATAGACTATGCCTGTTCTGCACGTATCTTGTGTCGGCATTTACACCAGGTTTTTGTTGGGGTAAATGGCCACGAATAAATATAGTAGCAGGAAATAAGTGCTGGGCATATTCTATAAATTACACCTAAATTTAGGCATATTCTATAAAACATGCCTAACTTTAGGCATAGTTTATAGAATACGCCTACACATATTTTTTTGGTCCCAATTTTTTAGGTGTCATAAATAGAATGTAGCCCAACATGTGTACGTTAATAGTTCAGAGCCTAGACATGTAAATGCAGCAATATACAAATGCATTTGGAAACATAGAGGGTCATTTTCGAAAGGGACGTCCAAGTTGCGATTTGGACGTCCTTGTAAAACTGTAGAATCCAAGGGTAGGTAAACCCCTATTTTCAAAACAAGATGGAAGTTCATCTTTTGCTTCGAAAATACCGTCAGAGATGTCCAAATCCTTAAATTTGGACTCCCCTAGATTTGGACGTCCCTAGACATGGACGTTTCTGACTTTCGGCGATTTTCGAAAGCAAAGATGTCCATGTCAAAAACGTCCTCATGCAAGCCATTTGGGCGTGGGAGGAGCCAGTATTTGTAGTGCACTGGTCCCCCTTACATGCCAGGACACAAACCGGGCACCCTAGGGGGCACTTCAGTGGACTTCATAAATTGCTCCCAGGCAGGGGCGTATCTGCGTGGGGCCTCAGGGGCCTGGGCCCCCGCAGATTTTGCCCTGGCCCCCCCTACCGCCATCAACCCTCCCCCGCTGCCGTTCTTACTTTTGCTGGCGGGGGACCCCAACCCCCGCCAGCCGAGGTCTGCTTCCACCTGCCGCTGCCTTCAAAACTTCTTCTTCAGCCGGCGGGGGACCCCAAACCCCCGCCAGCCGCCCCGCGCTGTTTAAAATTCATCTTCGGCCTCCGTGGCCGTGCTGCTGGGATAGGCGGCGCTGTTGAAATCCACTTCGGAGTCTGACGTCGCAGCACGTACAACGTACAACGACGTCAACTCCGAAGTGGATTTCAACAGCGCCGCCTATCCCAGCAGCACGGCCACGGAGGCCGAAGATGAATTTTAAACAGCGCGGGGCGGCTGGCGGGGGTTTGGGGTCCCCCGCCGGCTGAAGAAGAAGTTTTGAAGGCAGCGGCAGGTGGAAGCAGACCTCGGCTGGCGGGGGTTGGGGTCCCCCGCCAGCAAAAGTAAGAACGGCAGCGGGGGAGGGTTGGCGGCGGGAGGGGGGTGGAGAGACTAAGTCATTGGTGGCGGTGGGGGCTCGGCGGCGGCGGCGGGGGGGGGGGGCGCGCTAAAATGTGCCCCCTCCCTCTGGCTCTGGCCCCCCCTACCGCCGGAGTCCAGATACGCCCCTGCTCCCAGGTACATAGCTCCCTTACCTTGTGTGCTGAGCCCCCCAAAACCCACTACCCACAACTGTACACCACTACCATAGCCCTTACGGGTGAAGGGGGGCACCTATATATGGGTACAATGGGTTTGTGGTAGGTTTTGGAGGGCTCGCTGTTTCCTCTACAAATGTAACAGGTAGGGGGGGTATGGGTCTGGGTCCGCCTGTCTGAAGTGCACTGCAGTACACACTAAAACTTCTCCTGGGACCTGCTTGTGCTCTCATGAACCTGAGTATGACATCTGAGGCTGGCAAGACATATTTTTAAAGATGTTTTTTGAGGGTGGGAGAGGGTTAGTGACCACTGGGGAGTAACGGGAGGTCATCCCCAATTCTCTCCGGTGGTCATCTGGCCATTTCGGGCACCTTTTTGTGCCTTAGTTGTAAGAAAAACAGGTCCGGGTGAAAACGTCCAAGTGTTCGTCAGGGACGTCCTTGTTTTTCTCGATTATGGGTCAAGGACGTCCAAGTGCTAGGCATGCCCAAGTCCCATCTTCGCTACGCCTCTGACACACCCCCTTGAGCTTTGGCCATCCTTGCAACGGAGTGCAGTTGAAGACGTCCTAAATCCTGTTTCGATTATAACAATTTGGACATCCCTGGGAGAAGGATGTCCATCTTCCGATTTATGTCGAAAGATGGACGTCCTTCTCTTCGAAAATGAGTCCAATAGACATTAAATACTCTCACTTAAGTACAGAGCCCATAATCATTTGGAGCTATCACTTTTAGGGGGAAAAACACTGGAAGATTAAGGGGGTGACCTCCCCTAATCCCTCCTCTAGAGTGCTGCCCAAAACAAGCCCTTTTACAAAAACTAAATTCCCCTGGAAGCAGCTGTAAGTCCTAATGTTGATCTCAGTGGTCATTATGCTGAAATGGGGAATACATGTATTTTTTGGGCCCGCCCTTGCTCCACCAAAATCATACCCGCTTGCCATAATCACATTGCAATTTTCGCTTGCAAATCTCAGCTTTCTAAAATTGGGTTTTCTACATGTCTGAGATATACATGTACATGCCAGTATTTACACATGTAAATCATGAATAGGGCTTCTAAAATAAATGCCTTAGGGTCCCTTTTACTAAGCCGCGTAAGGCTCTATGCATGCCCAACATGCACCAAAATTGAGTTACTGCATGGCTACCGTGTAGCTCTTGCGGTAATTTGATTTTTGGTGTGCGTCCGATACACGTGGCCAAAAAATAATTTTTATTTTCAGCCGTGTGTAATGGGCACGTGCCAAGTGGCATCTGGCACCTATAGGTCATTACTGCCCGGTTACCATGTGAGACTTTACCGCTAGGTCAATGGCTGGCGGTAAGGTCGCAGGCCCAAAATGGATGCGTGGCAATTTTGATTTTGCCGCACGTCCATTTTCGGCAACAATTTTAAAAAGGCATTTTTTACAGGTGTGCTGAAAAATTATTCTGCGTGCACCCAAAACTCGCGCTTACACTACCGTAAGCCATTTTTCAGCACACCTTAGTAAAGGACCCCTTAGTATCTTTAGTAAATGAAGTTACCAACTGTTTGCATGACCTAGAAGAATGTGTAGGAGAGATAGATTCTCAAACAGTGGAGGACCAAAAAATTGAGAAGATAATTTGGAGCTGACAAAATAATCTTAGGATTACTGGCCTGCCAGAAAAAAACTGCAAACCCTTTGTCTTTATATGAAAGTTGGCTCCCCAAGCTGCTGCAGTTTAGTCTCGGAGCTTTTATTGTGGACAGGGTCCATCGAGCACTAGGATCATCTCTAGCTGAAGGCCAGAGACCTTATGCTTTTATCATTTGATGTCATTGTTTTGGAATTATGGCTGCAGTGTTAAAATCACACATTTTTATTTTCAAGGATTTCTCTCTTGAATTACAGAAGCAGCATTAGGAATTTAGGACCCCTTTAACCAAGCTGCGGCAAAAGGGGGCCTGCCCTGGCATTGGTGCATGTTTTTGACACACACCAAGGCTCCCTTTTACTGCAGCTGGTAAAAGAATAGTCTCTCTTTTCTGCAGGAAATGGCCGCGCAGCAAGTAAAGCACGTGGCCATTTTGGGGGAGGGGGGAGCCTTTACCACCACCCACTGAGGTGGTGGAAAGGGCTCCTGTACTAACCTGGCGGCAACCAGGCAGCGCGCGGAACTGCCCGATTTCCACTGGGTACACTATAGTGCTACAAAAATAAATATATTTTTGTAGCGCCAGATATGACGGAGTTCTGAGGGTGGGAAGTACCACCGGGCTGCTGCGGTAGCCCGGCGGTACTTTCTGTTTAGCGAGCAGTAAGCCTGTGTTGGGCTTACTGCCGCTTTGTAAAAGGGGCCCTTAGTGAAGTTAAAAGAGTGTTTCAGAAACATGGCACAATGTGAAGCTTAAAATCATACCCCCCCCCCCCCCCCCCCCCCCAATATTCCAAACCATTAAACCAGCCAGGAATGGCACCTGGTCGGTTAAATGGAACTTAACTGAATATTCAGCAATATTCAGTGGAGGATAACTGGATGGTCCCTGCTGAGCATTCCCGGCTATATCGTGCAACATAGCTGGCTATCCATGAATATTCAGCGCATAGCCAGCTATTGTAACCGGCCACTTTGGACTGCTTAAATAGCTGGAATATCTTTGGCTGGTTCAAACTTAACTGGCTATCCCCAAATATTAACATAGCCGGTTAAGTTTAAACCGGTCAAAAATAAACCGGGTATTCAATGCCGGTCACTGGAAATAGCCTGGCATTGAATATCAGGGCTGATCGCTGACTGCAGGAGTTAGCCAGGCTCCCTCCTGTGGTCTGAATTTCAGCCCCATAATGGATGGCAAGGCTAAGATCTTCAGTACAACTTATGAGATCAAGCTGTACCTGGCCTGAAGGAGATAAGTAATGCAGCCTCTAGCTCCTGACCTGAGCACCTCTGTTTTCTCCTGGTTTAAATCCTGTTGGGCTGATAAGTCACTTCAAATCTGTGGTAATCACACTTTATCATGGTATACCCCAGGGATCCATCTTGGCTCCTACTCTTCAATGTGTTCATCTCACCACTTCTGTTGCTGATTCAATCTCTTGGCTGTAGCCCTTACTGCTACCCTGATAATATTCAGATATTTTTCACCCTTCCATCTTCTTTTACCATTATTTCAACTCTTAATAAATGCTTGCAGGCTGTATATCTTTAGCTTCAGGACAACCTCTTGTTTCTTAAGCTCATCAAAGTGTGAATCCATCTTATTTCACTACCTTTGTTTTGACTTTCTGTCTTGTCTACTTATTCAAGAACATCTCTACCCTGAAGAGGTACATATACTTGGAGTGATTTTTGACTCAAAGCTAACCTTCAAGGCTCAGATTGATGCCGTTGTCAAAGCCTCCTTTTTTTGCACATCACCATATCCATCTCCCCACAAAGTTCTTTGTGCTAGTCATCATTCACTTGGATTACTGCCAGTGCAATTTTTCTAGCAAAAAAGGTGCCGGTACTCAAATGCCTGGCCACCCTTCAGGGGTGGGGTAATCACTGAGGGACTCACTCCACAATAGCCAGGCTCCCTGCAATCAGTCACAGAATATATGACAAGGCAGAATTGGTGTCTTGAGCCTGAGCTCTTTCATTAAAACATGTGGTCCATGGGTCAATTTTAGGAGACACTGGAAAAGGTGCCGGTACTCAGTACGCCCGAGTACCCCCTCAAAAAAAGCCCTGATTACTTCAATTCGCTTTATTCTGGTTTACCTTTAGCTTTATTTCAACATTTGCAACTTATTCAGTCCACTTCAGTTAAATTACTTTATTATGCTTGACCCAATGACCATTTTACGCCCTTTCTTTATACTGAACGCTGGCTCTCTCTATCAGCTCGGCTTAAGCTCAATTCAATTCAGATCTTATATACCTCTAAAATTCGGTGTTCAGTGTGGTTTACATCATAAGTAGGACATATGTTGGATACAATAATGCAAGTAGAGCATTGGCTGGGTACAAATTTTACAATCTTGTTAGTAGGATGCAATCTTGTATAGCACTACAGAGTTTGAGAGTAGTGGAGGTGTTGCGTTTGATGGTTTTGGATCAAGTTAAGGGACATATAGAAATAGAGGCGGAGACCACGTGAGGCATTGAGAGGGAGAGATGCATTTCTCATGCTCTGAGGCCCCGGCACCCCTTTTGAACTGATAAACTTGGAAAGACCGCCCTCGACGAGGTTTTTTACCAGCTCCCTTGCAGTGCATGCTAAATGGACAAATTCTTAGAGTTTCCGACTGGAAACATGACAGGCAAGGGAGCAAAACGGGAGAAGGAGAAACTGAAGGCAGCCGAGGGAAGCGCTGAAGTGAGGTCGCCGCAGGGGGGATCGTCCTTCACTACAGAGCAGCTGTCCCAGATAACGCCGGCAGTAGAAAAAGCGTTTGAGTAAAAATTGGACAGATTATCCTCACAATAACTAACTTTGAGACACTTCTGGCGGAATCTGGGAAAAGAACGGGCGAGCTCGAGCAGCGGGTGTCACCTCTGGAGGATGCCTCCACCCCTGCGAAGCAGACAGTGCAACAACTAACCTCCACAGTAGGCGAGCTGTTGGCCAAACTAGATGATTTGGAAAACTGCTCCCAGCGGACTAACCTGCGTATTGTCGGTTTGCCTGAGTCGGTGGGAGATCGGGTTCTCTCTTCAGTTCTGGAATGATGAATTTGCACTGTCTGACCATGCGGGGCCTCTGTGCTTGGAACGAGCACACCGCGTGGGCCAGATGTAAGATGGCCGACAGACTCCAAGAACAGTGATAATGAAAGTGCATAATTATGTCCACAAAGTGGAGATACTGCAAGGATACAGATTAAAGCGGGACAAAACACACTATGACGGACACCTTATCAGAATCTTTCAGGACTACTCGGCGTCCTTGCAAGAGAGAAGAAAACAGTTTACTCCACTCTGCCGCCATTTGCAAGAAAGAGATAAAAAGTTTGTGCTGCTTTACCCTGCGGTACTCAAAATACAACATGAGGGCCGCTGGCAGTCGTTTGATAAATTAGAAGCAGCGCAAGAATTTGTCTCCAGATTAGACAACAATCAAAGATAAAAGTCCTTAGCTCGCTAAGGAGGTCCAGGGACAAATTGTCTTTATCTTTCTGGAATTTCGGATAGATCGCAGCACAGAAAGGACACTGTTGAAAAGGTCACGCAATAAGAGTTTATTTCTGTACTTTTGAGTGGCATGGGGAACTGGGGGCCTCAAGCATGTTACCGTGGTTCCAATATCCACCTTGTTTATGGGATGGATGAGTTTTGCGTTTTGGGATAGGGGAAGGATAGATAAGTATGAAAGAGGGGTGGGAGGGGGGGGAGGGGAGGGGATGTTGGCTAGGAAGTGGGATGGGATGTCAATTTGTAACTATTCACTGTGGGACAATGTGGAATGCTTTAGTGTATGTGTGTGGCACTATTAGGAGGAATTGTGGATCTGTGTATTGTGTTGTGGGAGAGGGGTTCCCTGGGGGGAGACTGGGTGCCCCGGGGTGGGTAAAGAACATCATACTGCTACTAAGCTGTACCTGGGACCCTGGCTAAGCCCCCAAGACATAACGTCAGGATAGTCTCATTGAATGTTTGTGGGATAACCTCAGTGGTGTGCTGGTAAATTTTTAACAACAGGCTCTCTCCCTGGTCCACCTCTGCGCCCCCCCCCCCCCCCCCCCACCTCTGCGCCCCCGACAAAAAAAAAACAAACATTTGCAGAGCTGGCTATACCCGGGGAGAGAGCGTGCTTTCAAACAATCCTTACATCCAAATGTACCTTCTTTTAATGTAAAAAAAAAAAATCCTTTATCCTCCATCCTTTAAGACACTGCCTACCTGCTGGATAGTGATGGCACAAGGAAAGCAAGTGAAGACTAACTCAAAATAACCTGGCTGTTCCTTAGATGGGCACTAGTATTACGATATTGAAGATGCGACCATAGAATGACTCTGCGGTTATGCTCCACTAATAAGTTAAAAGATTAACTGGATTTCTTGAAAGGATTATATAAACTTAGGATGCAGGACTAGGGACACACACATACACGTATTTAGTCAATATCATAATTCTTCATGTACAGCCACAAAACAACCTTTTAGGGTGGATAGTGTTCACAATGAGCTCCTTTTATTATCGACCAGATAGAGACAAGAGTTTTCAGATTTGACACAGCATAATTTATCACAAGAACAAAATATAAGAAAACCAATGGGCTGCTGATATTCGATTGTTATTTCATGAAATTTATATATGGGAAGCTTTCAAATAAATTAAAAAGCTGTTCAATAAGTAAAAAAAAAAACAAAAACTTTTGACCTCTACTTTTTAAGGCACTACCTATCCAATTGAAACAGCTTTAGAGTTGTTACAGAAGATGGGCAATAAAGAACGACAACGTGGATGCAGCAGCTCGACTGTCTAGAGGAGATGACAGCTGGGGCAGTGAAAACAGAGATTTTTACCAAACTGGCTTCCTTACCGTGCAGTAGATAGGCAGCGCAGCAGGCTCAATTTCACCTCCTTGGTCCCGACTCTCGACAGTGTCCGCTTTGACTGCCGCGTCCTGCCTACGCAGAAACAGCAAGTAAATTGAATCAGAGTAGGCCGTAGGCAGGACGTGGCAGCAGAAGGACCCCGACGCTGGCATGATCCGATCCCGTTCTACCGCGGTAGGAGGACGACGAAGACATGCGAGGGAGGGAGGGAGCGGCGATGCGAGAGGGGGAAAAAAGTTTCAATGCATGGCAGTGCAGCGGGAAGGGCAGGGGAGAGAGAATTAACAGAACGGTGCAACGTGCAAGTGTTTTTGGGGGGGGCGGCGGCGGGCCACGGGGGACAATGCTCCCCCAACCACTTGACAGTGTAGTTGTCCATTGTCCTCCTCCCTCTCTCCCAACAAACGGGCCCAGCAACAAGTGTTTTCACATTTCTTACCACAGGAAGCTACTAGCTACACGATCAGCTGAGCTGAGCTGCAGGAGCGCTGCTAGCCCACACGAGCACCACTTGCCTTACCAGTGCAGCACGAGGAGGCAGGGGCTGCCACACCATGCATGCACCAATATCAATTGACAGCTGGTGTGTTTGGGCATGCGTGATGCGTTCCTCCAGCCTTCCGAAGCAATTTGTGGGGGAAAAAAAAGTCCCTGCTGACAGCTGAACAACCGGCTCGTAAAAATCTTTAAAAATTAAAAATTAACAACCGGCTCTGCAGAGCCGGTGCGAGCCGGCTCCAGCACACCAATGGATAACCTCCCCAGTCACAAGAATGAAAATCCTATCGGACTTGAGGAGACATGGGTCTGGCATAGCTTGTCTCCAGGAGACCAGGCTTTCTGCAGAGGAGCACAAGAAGCTTCAACGACAGTGGGTGGGAGCAGGGGCGTAGCTACGGGTGGGCCTGGGTGGGCCCAGGCCCACCCAGTTTTGTCTCAGGCCCATCCAGAGTCCCTCGCCGTGTCTCCTCGCCGGCTCACCTTCTCCCACCCCCACCGTAGCGCCGCCTCCCACCCCTGCGGCAGCTCTTGTAATTTGCTCGGCGACGGCGCTGCCTCACAGCTGCAGACACGGCGTGATGTCCTGCTCCGGGGCCTTCCCTCTGCCGTGCTGATTCAACTTCCTGTTTACGCAAAACGGAACGCACGCGGCAAAGGGAAGGTCCCAGAGCAGGTTGGAGGAGGCGGGACGATCGAAAGCGTCGAATTTGAAGGTAGGAGGACGCGGGAGCGCAGCGGGAAATTTTAAATGAGGGAGAGACGTCGGATTGTGGCGGGAGCAGGGAAGGAAAGACGCTGGATTAAGAATGGGGAGATTTGATGGACTGGATAATGGAAGAGGGATCGCTGAAGTATGTGCAAATTGCAAGTGGGAGACTATGAGGTGCAGGGGGATGCAGCACCGATAGTGTTGAATACAAGCACTGGGGGTGGGGGGGGGAGAGAGTGAGGAAGACAGTGGTCTCTGCTGGCACTGCAAGGGAAGGGAGATTTCTGGATGTGTGTTGGGGGGGGGGGGTAAGACAATGGGGAGCTAGCCCTGCAAGGGGAGGGGGCTGAAGGGAAAGCTGATGGCCCTGCAAGGGGAGTGGGCTGAAGGGAAGGGAGAGGTGCTAGACTTGTGAGGGGCAGGGGGTTGGAGAGAACGGAAGGGAGAGAGGTACTGGACTTGCAGGGGGAAGGTTGGAGGGAAGGGGAGAGGTGGTGGAATTGCAGGGGGGGGTTGGAGGGAAAGGGGAGATGTGCTGGATATGCTGAGAGTTGAAATGAAGGGGAGAGGTGCTGGACATGTAGGGGGGCTGGATGAAAGGTGCTGGATATGCAGGGGATAGCTGAAGGGAAAGGAGAGAGATGTGGACCTGCAAGGAGGGTTGGAGCAAAGAGAGAAAGGTGCTAGACCTAAGGGAGGGGTTAGAGAGAAGGGAGAGAGATGCTGGCCAAGGGAATAAAGGAAGAGGGAGTCAAATGCTGAACCCACAATGGGAGAAAGAGCCAGATGCATAAGGGGAAGGAAAGAGAGAGAAAGAGAAGCTGGTTGGGGTGGGATCAGAGAGGAGAGGAACACATTGGTGTGGAGGAGGGAGAAAGGGGACATAGGGAGGTGTACAGATACAGAAGGGAGATGATGGGCATTAGGTGGGAGTATGGGGAAAGGCACACAAATGTGAGATACTGTATGGGGATGGCAATGGCATATGGGCACAGAGGGGGCAATGCCTGACAAGGGGGGGAGGGGGATATGGAATAGAATACAATGCTGGACACAGAGAGGGGGAGAGATGGCAGATAAGGGTACACAGATAGGAACACAGAAGGGATATGCTGGGCATGGGGTGCATAGGTGCACAGAGGAATGATGATGGATGAGGGGATATGAACACAGGGGAGATACTGGACAAGGAAATATAGGAAAACGGAGATGGATGATGGACATGGATAAAGAAGAAATGTCAAATGGACAGGAGACCCTGACAAATGAGTTAAGAGAAGACAGGGGGAAGCAGAAATCAGACACTGGGACCAATATGATTTGAAAAATAAAATGACCAGCCAACAAAAAGGTACAAAAATTATTTTATTTTTAATGTTGTGAATATAATACGTTGGATTTGCACTGCTACCCTCATTGAAGTTATGGGGAGCACGGTAGGGACAGAGCATGGGTGCATCAGGTTGCTGTTTTTTCTCTTTCAAAAAAGTTGTAGTGCCCACCCATCCAACCTGTTGGCCCACCCAAAAATTGCCTTCTGGCTACGCCACTGGGTGGGAGAGGTGTTCTGCTCCCCAGCAGCAGGGCGCAAAGGTGATGTAGCAACCTTGCTTCACAAATCATTAGCCTGTCAGGCCAAACTTTTATTCAAAGATGCAGAGGGCAGATGTGGGGATACAACTAAATTTACAGGGGAAGGACATGTTGCTGGTGGCGGTGAATGCACCAGCCACACCAGACAAAAGCTTTTACCTCCAGTTGTTGTCTTGTTCTCAACAATTCATGGCCTTACCAATAGTCCTGGCGGGGGATATAAACTTGGTATGGAATCCCAGCACAGATAGGTCAGGACCTCCGCAATCGCGGACGTCGTCTAACCCCTCAGTTTTGGAATCTTTTTGTATGGCATTAGGCCTGATAGATCCTTGGCAGCTGCTACACCCGGAAGAGCGAGACTTTACACTCAGTAGTTGAAGAGGGATCTTTCCCGCTACATGCGAACTCTGCACTGATTAGCCTTATACCCAAGACTGGGCGTAACCTCATGCAGCCGGGCTCTTTTTGGCCGATCTCCCTGATAAACGTAAATATAAAAATCCTGTCTTGTATTTTGGCGGGCAGATTTGCGCCCCTGATGCCTCAATTGATAGCTGAAGATCAGGTGGGATTTGTTAGGGGGGCGGCAGTCGGTAATTAAAGTCCGTAAAATAATACTAGCAATGATGCAGGGTCAGTCCACAGAGAGCACAAAAACATCTAGCAAATAGCCATTTTTGAAAAAAAGATAAACGTTTTTCTGTTTTAAAAATGACTATATTCCCCACTTGAATTTTAAGTTGGACTTAGACATCATATAGAAAATGTCCCTCTATGTTTTTTCTGAGTCAGCAGGGCTTTTTAAATAAAAAGAGAAAATTGTCTGATTCATGTTGATTAAAAGCACATGCATATGTGCATTATTTTCTATCAAAATCCCACAAAAATTATATATAAAATTGGAGTAAAAAAATGTATCAATTACTATGAAAATATATTTAATGGTGAATTTACTATTTCCTTCTATATCCTTTCCAAAATTACGCATACTAAAGCCATAAACTCTGCCTACTTTTTCATATTCTGATATTGATAAAACAATTCTATACCCTGCTTCAAACATTGGTTTGTATCATAATACGTGTTTTTACAGTCTAAAAAATGAGAGGAAAGGTTGAGCTCTAAACGTAAGATTCAAGCTCAAATACTGTGGCGCCACCATTTCATTCTCCAAAAATCATCACTACTGAACAAAAAACTTGCATTTCATCTGTTTAAGCAGATTGTCCAATATAAATTTGTACTTAGGGGCCCATTTACAAAGCGTTGGTAAGCCCAACGCAGGCTTACCATATGCTAAACTGGAACTACCAAGATAAAACAAAAAGGAGGTAAAAACCCTCACGAAACCGTGAGATATGGAGAAAAAAGTGAGGAGAATGAATGAGGATACCAAATATGTTTATTCACATAAAAAATGACGAAATTCTCATAAAAAATGACCCGACACGGCCGTGTTTCGGCCCAAAGGCCTGCCTCAGGGGTCTTTAAAACCTCAGAGAGTGTGGCTTGAAATGTGTACTCCAAGGTAAATGATAAAGCAAGATTCTCTTGGGTCTCCTCTCTTCTAAAAAGGTTTTTTTAAAAGAGAAGAACGGAAAAGGCTTGTTATACTCCACTCCAAAGCGACGTTTGCAACTGTATTTAGAAGAGAGGAGACCCAAGAGAATCTTGCTTTATCATTTAAACTGGAACTACCACCAGCCCAACACGGCCACCGGCAGTAGTTCCAGCTTGAGTCATTTCCGGTGTGCTGGACAATGGTTTTTTTCTAGTGTGGCACTAACCCGGTGGTAATCGGGCATTGCCGCAGGGTTACCGCGGAAGCCCTTACCACCACCTCAATGGGTGGTGGTAAGTGTTCCCCGCTGCATGGCCACACAGTACCAAGTATACCCCTGATTGATAAGTCTAAATAAACTGCTTGTTCTCATGTTCTTTGCAGCCTTCTGTGTCTCCTTCTTTTGGTACTTTATGGGACAGCTTGTATGCTGCAATGGTGGACACTGTTGGCTACTATGTAGTCTTGCGTTTAGTTGCCTGGAGGGAGGGCAGACAGGTTGGAGTCTATACACATCATTTGCCTCTATCTCCACCCTACCTCCATTCAGAATTTTCTCTCTCTCTCCTCCCCACTTCCAGATTACAGGGTAGTCAATTTAGGGGGTACTTTTTCACAGAAAGGGTGCTGGACACCTAGAATGCCCTCCTGTGGGAGGTGGTGGAGATGAAAATGGTAATGGAATTCAAGAATATATTGGGATAAGCTGCAAAGGACTAAAATATAAATCAAGCTACGCACCCAGCTTCTCCTACATAAGCACGCAACTATGGAATGCACTACCAAACGTCACGAAAACAATGCATGACCTAACAAACTTCTGGAAATCATTAAAGACCAACTTGTTCAAAAAGGCATACCAAAACGATCCAACTTAACCACCAGAAACATGCAACACAACAAAAACCTATAATGGAACTGGACAAAACTCAACTCCTCTACTTAATTTACTGTACCACTCTTGAACTCTAACGCCATACCACTCTGTATTTTCTCATACCGGAATTGGCGATGGCCATCATGGTATTATGTAAGCCACATTGAGCCTGCAAATAGGTGGGAAAATGTGTGATACAAATGCAACAGTAAGAGTTATCTTGCCATATGGCCGGCTTTTTTTGGGTGGGGGCTTTTTACCTGCTGCGGTAAAAAGGGCCCTGGTGCGCGAGGAAAATGGCCCCTGCCACTACCGAGGGGCCGTTTTTCCTGCACCTTAGTAAAAAGACCCCTTAGCTGGCAATAGAGTTGGAAAAGTCTGCCAAAGCATGTAATTCAAAATGCTACAAAAACTCCAAATTCAATCTAAAGAAATAAACAGAAAATAATCATTTCAAAATCAAAAATGTCAATGTTACTTTTGCTGCCAAAGAAAATTTGTTATTTTGGGGAGTTAAGAAAGGGCCCCTTTTACAAAGCGGCAGAAAGCCCAACATGGGCTTACCGCTCGCTAAACAGGAAGTACCCGCCTCAACCCAGTGGTAATTCCCACCTCCTGCATTCCGTCATATCCAGTGCCGCTGGATGCCTGGTTACTGCCGGGTTAGCACAGGAGCCCTTACCACCACTTCAACGGGTGGCGGTAAGGGCTCCCTCCCCCTAAATGGCCATGCATCAATAACATGCGACAACGCCAGCACAGGCCCCCTTTTGCTGCAGCTTGGTAAAAGGGCCCAAAATTTGAGGCATTTTACTAAAGGGCATTAAATTCTAATACATTCTTAGTGCTTAGTGCATGGGAAAATGCTTACCGCACAACACATTAATGCAATTTGCTTAATTTTGCTTGTTCTGCATTCTAAGTATGGGTTAATTAATTTTTTTAAATATTTTTGGAATGGGCATACCTCTTAGGGTACTGCTCTTAGGGCGGTAACTGCTCCCTCGTTAATATTTTTGCAGTTCTCATGTACTACTGGAAAATTTAGCACAGGACCTGTAAAAAGAAAAAAAAAGCCCTATTTTATGACTGTGTTAAAAATGGGCTTAGACAGCATGGGAAAGTCCAGTGTTAAAATGTGCTAGGCCCATTTTCTAACACAATTTAGTAAAATGGTTCCTTTAACATTGTACAGTATAGAATGCCCTTGCCCATATTGACATGATCATCATTGCATTGGATGTGAAAAAAATGTCAGTGCATTTGCTAAAAAGTAAATAAAAAATGGATAGATTTTAAACCAATCAGTTTGGATCGTCAATTAAAGGAAGAACTGCCAATCTTTCTCAACATTTAATCATCCAGTGTCTAAATTTGTCAGTGAAGACTATATTCCTATTCTTTTCTACACAGATGTTTTGAAAAATTACTTCCCCTCCTTGAGAAGAATTGACTTGTTCAATGATGAAATATTTTAAATCTTCCAGTGAATGATTTTCTGCCAACCAATGCACCACCAATGGTGCCAGTTGCTTTGAGCACTGTATTGCTGAAAAATGTTCAATGATCTGTGTTTTCACTGATCTAATTTTTTTTTCCATATAAATTTTGGAGCAAGGGCAGACTATGGCATGCATAAACCCACTCATTTTACAATCTGTTCTCGTCTATAATTTATGATGCAGATGTATAAACTCAGTCTGTCCTAGAATGTGATTGTATGTTATACACTTGCCACATTTTAAATGCTCCAAATATTTCCCATGGTAGATGGCCTTCATACCCTTGAGTGAACCACAAAATCCCCTAGGTTCTTCTGTATTGAAAAGCAAAATGGGGAGGGGATGCAAAAAAAACTAATGTACTTTTAAAATATGCCACTATTTCAAAATTGTTTTCTTATTCCAAAAAAGCTTGGTGAGAGTAAGGCAAAACACAAGGTGTGTTTCAACTATTTTCTCTATATATTGTAATAAAATATCCCAATTAGTATATTTAGCTCATTTTAAAGCTTTATTAATTACAGCCTCTGAATAATGTTTTCCATAAAATTGCCAATACATAAATTTTGCTTGTATTTTGAACTCCTTAATAGTTGTACATAAACCATATAAATGGAAATAACTGTTCCACAGGGATATTATCCTGTAAATGTTTTGTATAATAATTTTATAATGCAATAAATCATTATGGTCCATCTGTTTATGGAAAATAGATATATAAAACCATTTATCCCCTTTTCTACCAAAACATCCAAAATACTATAGATGTTTCATTTATCCGAGGAATGAGTTGTAAGGCACATCCTAGCAATTGAAAAAGCCTCAAGAGAGAACAGAAGAAAAAAAATATCATCAATAAAGCAGACCCATAACTTGACAATAGACCAGACTAATAGATATAAACTTCTTCAAATTTTTTCACATATGCATGCAATTGAAGGCCCTGTTTACTAAGGTGCATTAGCGTTTTTAACGGGCCTACAATTAGTGCATGCACTGTGTAGGTGCCTATAGGGATATTGTAGGCGCGTACATGGTTAACGCGTGTTAAAAACGTTAATGCGCCTATAACGCAGCTTAGTAAACAGGGCCCTGACAGCTACAGTAGTCCCCATTTTTCACAGTCAGGTTATCATCAGTTCCATAACACAGAGACTGTCCCACTGGCAGTGATGGATATTTTGGGGACAAAGTTATAACAGAGCTTTGATGCCTCACAGATTTAGTTGGACTTAATATCTAGCTTTGACTCAGTTCAGCATGATCAGTCGCTCCAATGACATCATAATATCGGCATAGGGTCTCAAGTGCAGTGCTGATTTCAGTCATAATTTTGGAATTATTTGCTTTGAACTTTCATTTGGCGCACAGCGGAGTTTCTCAGGCTCTTTGCTGTCACCTCTCCTTTTCAAAATATACTTAGCATCTTCAACTTATTTTTTGCACTACTAGTAAACACTATTCACTCTTAAAATCTATTAAAAAATGCTTTATTAAACACTGCTATAATTCTGCTTTACATAGTATACGTCCCTTTTTAAAACCCAATTATCTCCCCACTGTTCCCAAATTCCATTCATACCACACTCATAAACTATCTAAACAAGAGCCACAGGTCACAATGTTATTATTCAGAAGATACTATTCAAACATATAAATATTTTCAAAATCTTCTTCCAATTCAACCTGTGTTGACATAAAAGCCATAAGGATGGTCTTGTTTCACATAAGCAGTCCCATCTTCACTTTAAACAATGTTATTCAATTGTGAATCCACTGCTTAAAATCATTATTAGAAGTCCCGAACTGTGATTCAATTTGTCATTGCGTCACAAATTTTTACTTCTTGCAACTCGTGAATCAACGAGTTGCCAATCCAAACTGTGCCGTCAAATAAAGCTTATGAATCAGCCCTCTTCCTCACTTTTGCTGTACTAGAGCTCAACGCCCTTATGCAAACAAAGTGTCAGCACCCAACACAAGTTTGTGTTTCGAAAATCGCGTCTTCAGGGGCTATGACTAGAACACAAATTACAGTGAGGAGAAAAATTAATATTTTAAAAACAGACTCACTACTCAATACTCTAAACCCCTTCTCACACATTACATACCTGTAAAAACTTTAACTTCTTATTGGCTTTGCTCAGATGAAGCTCCAAACGGCTGTTGGGAAAATGGCGCCTCACTACTCAGAGAATGCCATGCATGCGCAAAGCATACAGAGCCTTTGACCCGGAGGCAGAGCGAGCCCGTTTATAAACCAGCCCCAAGTTAAGACAACATTAAGGGGTCCTTTTACCAAGCTGCAGGAAAAAGGGCCCTGCACTAGCGGCGGGGGCCATTTTTCCCGCGCGCCAGGACCCTTTTTACCACAGTGTGTAAAAAAGCCCCCAGACACGCATGGCCATGTGGTAATAGAACTCTTACCACATGGCCTTGCGGCGGGAAACCCTTACCGCCACCCACTGAGGTGGCAAAAAGGGCTCCCACGCTAATCTGGGGTAACCGGGCAGCACACAGCAACGCCCACCGGGTTATTGCCGTGCAAGCCAAGCCATTTCTGGGGGCTTCTTTTTCCTACAGAAATGATACATGCTTGGGACCACTGGTAGTCCCAGAAGAGCGAGCAGTAAGCCCACGTTGGACTTACCACCACTCTGTAAAAGGGCCCCTGAATCAAACAGCTCAGCAAAAACAATCACACTAAGTTTAAATATCAAACATGTATCTTGTCTCTGGAATCAGCCTGACGGGAAGTCTCATAGCCAAGCTCTGCTTCCGGCCACAGGGCTTCCTCCTTGATTTAATTTTGTATGCATTTACAGAAAATCAAAGAACATTTGGCACAGAAAAGCAGCACAATAATAAAACAATAAGAAAGAATAAAATAAGAAATATTTTAAGCTCAGCCGTCCACAAATAAGGAGGAGGTCAAGACCTAAAATATGGAATACTGAATTCAGGAAATTCATTTAAAAGGAAAGAAGCAAGAGCCCTCACTCTTAACATTAAATTTCCAGATATCTTCAGTCTAGGTCAGATTATAAAATACTTCTGTTATCCAAAAAGAAGCATAACTTATTAAGGGGGTCTTTTACTAAAGATCAGCTCAACTTATCTGCAGCAGGGCCCATAGGAATGAAATGAAACCTGCTGCAGATAACTTGAGCTAACCTTTAGTAAAAGACCCCCTAAGTTCATAAAAATGATATATTCTGCTTGCCATATTTATCACACATTTACATGGAAAACGAAGGTGAAATCTAGTACAAATGAAGGACACCTGTTGGCACATTACTAGAAATGTCTTCCTTCTCTCCTGAGTCTATTGTGAAATATCCAGTATGATTTAAATTCTCATTCGCATAAAGAATACATCCAATAATCTAATCAATTAGCCACTTACTTTGAATAAAAAGTAACTAAAATTAGGGAGGCTGTACTCTAACCGGCACTTCCGGCACCTCAGATGTACCTGTGTGCTCACCCAAAGTCAGGTGTTTGTAGTCGGGCCTGAATGCGAGCACACTATAAGTTACCGGAAATGTGTTAGAATCGCTATCCTCGTCTTCCACTCTCTAAGAATGGAAGAGGAAAATGAAACTAAATTTAGGATTCTCCCTATTGGGCTCCCACACAACTCAATCAGCCACAGGGTTCTTTTCAATGCAATAAATTGGTATTTATTTTAAATTTTTTTAATTCAACCTCAAAGTAAATTAAAGACAAACTTACAAAATTATACAATGAATCCCACAATTTATGTACATGAATAACCCTTTTCTTTTAAAAAGAAATATAAACTCGCTTCTTTTCTATTTTCAGGTATTCTTACCACAGAACCAGAACAAACATCAGATAAGTATTATGTTTTTTTATTCTCACTAAACCTTTCCCCTGTTTAACAATTCTTTGTACTCTCCCAAAGGATGTTTCTCCAGACTTTGATACTTTGTGTTCCCCTTTATGTTTTGCAGGAAACGTCTTCTTCCCCACCTTCAGAAACAGGTAAGTATTTGGTTTGGAATTTTTTCCTCTTCTCTCTTTTCCTTTTTTTCCCCTTTAAAGTAAGTAACACCCACTTTCCCCTTGATACTCAGTCCTAGTATCTCAGTCACTTAGCTGTCGGTGTATCAATTCCTTTGGTTCCAAGCGTGCCGGTGAAATCTTTCTTGCGCCGGGGCCCTTGTAGATTTTCTGAAATGCACGGCTGCCTCTTCCTCCTAAACCTCCCCTCAAAAACAAAGTAAATGGAAGGAAAACCCTGTCTGCTCTGGGTAACGGCAGAAATTCTGCCTGCTAGGAAGATTTTACACTGTGGTTCCTCTGATTATTAAAATTAAAATAAGTATAGTTTGTCCCTTTCTCTTAAGTCTTCTCCTTTTCTAACTATTTTTTCTTTCCCTAACTAACACTAGTGTAATAGTGTTGGCCGGTTTTAGGTACTTTCACTACTCCTTCACAGTACGTTATACCACGTTACATTCCATTCATACTTCTATACTGTTTTCTAGCCACTATAATAATTTAACACTTAACTCCTAAAAAAAAACTATTTTAAATTCCAAAATTCATTAACTATTGCACCCCTACTATATTCCCAAACACACCCTTATATAACTCACACCCCGCACCCCTTACAAACCCAATTACTATTAATCCTATTTCCTAAACTTAATAAATTTTAACCAAACTTCCCCACTAAACCACTATAACCCCCTCAATAATACACTATTCTCTAATTAATTTTTTCCTTCAAAATTTCTCAAATTCCTCCACTTTTACCCTTCAAACACCTTCCACTCTCTCCCCTCACACACCACACACCTCTCTCCTTGACTGACCAACACCTTCTGACCAACTGCCTCAACCACCGTTTCCAGGGAGACCAGCGCTGGCTTGCCATTCCGAGACCAGCTCAGCCAATCCCTATCCCTTTTAAACATTCCAAGCTGGCTGAGCTGACCTGCGGAATGTTGGCTAGCGCTGCTACAGCTCCATTTTAAAAAATAAAACCCCATAGACTTTAATAGAAAATCATACTAATTAACCAAAATCACCTTAAAATTTTCTCAAATCACTTCAAACTTGACCCAAAAATTAAACTCCCCATTCTCTATCCATCCCTGTTTTCCAATTTTAAAAATTCCAAATTCTGACGTCCACCTTCAAACAAACTATCCTAGACCCCTCTAAAATTCCCAGATCCAATTAAAAACTATCCCAAAAATTTCTAACTCCCCTCCCGGACCTACCCTGTCGAATTTAAAAAATTAACCCTTTCCTAACCCTATAAAACCCACTCCTGTCAAAAACTCCTATTTAAAAAACAAAAATTAAAAAACTAAAGTACTACAAAAATCCTAAAAAATTCCCTAACCCCAAAACCAAAAACAGAATTTAAATTAAACAAATCCCTGATTTTTTAAAAATAAAAAACCGAATTTACACATTTTAAAAATAAATAAATTAAAATTTCGGGTCAAAAGACCCCTTACCTTGACCGGGATTTTCCCCTCACACGACCCCTGCCTTCGGTTCCGGTCCTTATCGTCTTCCCGCAAAAACGGAGGCAAAAATAAAAAAGCTCCGAAGCCGGGCCCAAAATTTATGCCCCGGCTTCGGCCTAAACGCGAAAACGCGCATTCGCGATATGTGCATGAGGCGCGCCGCCTCATGCACTCTCGCACCGATGTCCGCGAATCGCCGGCCATCTTAAAAAAAAACGCTGGCTCTTTGCAGCACTCCTCTTCGGACTCCAGCCACTAAACGGCCCTTTTCTTGGCCGAAGACTGCCCACAGGACCCCGAAGACGGCCCGAAGCCCGAAAACGGTCCTATTTCTCCTCTTCGACCCCGGGGACTCACTCGTCCCCGGAGCCATAGCGCTGCCTGACCCCAAGCAGCGCCAGCTTGCAGACACTGCTACCGGCCAAACGAGGCCGAACTCCAAAAGGAGCACCTCCGGCAGCGCTCCCCTCACTCTTCCCAGCCCCGGACACCCTCCAGCCCCCAAAATAGCCCCGGAGCCCCCAAAATGGACCCCAGGTAAATATTTAATTTATTTTTTTCCTAAACCTAAACCCCCTGTTACAGTACTGCAGCTTAAGGCTGCTAGCGTTCAATCTTGCATCAAGCAGCCTAGTCTGGATGCTGGTATTGCAGCTGACCGACTGTGGTCTTCCTTTCTTCTACCCACTCATGAGCCTGTCAAATCCTTTCTCCAAAAGTATTCTTCCTCACATTGCCTTCTGGATACTTGTCCGAATTATTTATTAAAAACTGTAACAACAGGATTCATTGACCTTCTTCAAGCTCATATCTCATTTATGCTGACTCAGGGTACTTTTCCACAGTGGAAAGGTTCCATAATATTTACCCTGACCCTTAAGAGCACCTTGGGTTCATTGAGAGATGTTACTAATTACAGGCCTGTCGCTTCTATCCCATTGTTGACTAAGGTAATGGAGGGATAGTTGGTACTCAGCTAATGAATCGTCTTTCCTCTTTCTCCGTCTTGCATAAATTCCAGTCAGGCTTTAGGCCTTGTTATAGTACCGAGGCAGTCTTGACCACCTTAGTATCTGATTTTAGGAAAGCAATTAGTCTAGGCTTTAAGGGGCCCTTTTACAAAGTTGCACCAAAAACTGGCCTGCGGTAGTGTGGGCACGTGTTTTAGGGGTCACCGGACCCTTATTGTACCGTGCATGAAAAAAGGGATTATTTTAATGGGCTGGAAATTGGATGTGCAGCAAAATGAAAACCAGCGTGTGCCCATTTTCAGCCTGAGATCTTACTATCACCCATTGAGACCCTAGACAAGTTACTTAACCCTTCATTGCCCCAGGTACCAAAAACAAACCTCTTAGATTGTGAGCCCACAAGGTATAGAGAAAGTACCTGCATATAATATATATATAAACCACTTTGGCTGTACTTCAGAAAGGTGATATATCAAATCCATAACCTTTTACCCACTAATGGGTCAGGGGCGTAGCCAGATGGACAATTTTGGGTGGGCCTGAGCCCAAGGTGGGTGGGCATAGAATTCACCCCCCAACCCCCTCTGGTTTACGCCTCTCTCCACCCCTCCCTGCCCACAAACCCCAAATATTAAATACTTGAGCTGGTGGGGATCCCCAAACCCTGCCAGCTGAAGATTTTCTCCTCCTTCTCGAGGAGACAGCACTCTTCCAAACAGCAGCCAGAAGCACTTGCCTCAAACTGATGCTGCTGCCAGCAGGCCGTGCATGCTCAGTGCTTTTGTATGTGCAAAAACTGAGCATGTGCAGAAGGGCCAGTCTCAGCGTCAGCTCAAGGCAAGTGCTGTTAGCTGACATTTGGAAGAGCGAGGGCTGCCCAAGGAGAAAAAATCTTCAGCTGGCAAGGTTTGGGGATCCCCACCAGCCACAGCAAGTATGTCACAATTTGAGTGGGCCTGAGTCCAAAGTGGGTGGGCCCTGGCCCACCCGGGCCCACCTGTGGCTACGCCACTGTAATGGGTCATGCAACAAGGCATGCCCATCACCAGAACATGTGCAAAACAAGCAGCAGTACAAGAATTCAATCTCTATACCACAGTGAAGAGGTGGCCAATGACTTCTAAACTGAGTGGCCATGGTCAGCAAAGCACACAAGCAATTGAAGTCTGCCAGATAGACTGCATTGGGCTTCTGCCAGAAGACAAGAAGCCATCTGATACAATAGCCGTGGATCCATTTTCTAGATCAACTGCAATGCTATCTATGGTCACTTATGACCAAAAGAGCACTGTGGGAACCCTTATAATGCTAACCACAACATATGGAGCACAAGAGAAATCCACTCTGGTGATGAAAGACACTTCACTGAACAGGCCGCAAGATGGGCTACTGATTTTGAGATCACCTGGATCTTCTACATTGCCTGCTATCCAAAAACTGTAGCACTGATTGAATCCATGAGCAGACTCAGCAAGGAGGGCCTATGACAGAATATACCCTCTTATACTCTGAAAGGCTGGGGTGAAACAGTCTCAGGAGTGTTTTTTCAATTGCCCGCATGAGGGAGTCATACCATATCTGAAACAGGGTTTGCTGTCTTCAGAACTTGAAATCCAGGCTCTGGAAAGAGGGGAATGCCTGGTTGTGATATTGGTCAATTCTGCAGGAAAGTGAGGAAGGGTTAGGCTGTGTTGCCAAAGAGACCACAGTAGGCCAGAGGCAGGAAAGAACAGTGCCACTGGGGACAATGCCAAACAACACCAGTGCTTACATTTTTCTGGTAGGGAGAGATGAACACACCACACCAAAGGGGTGATGCAGAACATTTTGTGATAGGTAAACACATGTGTTCACTTTGAGGCAGGTCAAGCTTTTGCTGCACTAGAAAGTTAATGTGTAGTTACAGTGAGGAACTTTGAAGCCAGGAAAAGAGAATACTTATTTGATAATATGTTATGGTCCAGAAACTGTTGTCCCTATGCCTTACCCACAGGTTGTTACATCACCTGTGAAGAATGACTGTCTTACAAGCATGCAGTTACAGTCACCTGATTGTCAACACTTTGACAGCCTGAGCTGACAATACCCTGCACCAGCTGCGTCATGCTGCTACAAAAGAGATCAACTGAACTGACCATTGAGCACAGTCTCCCATGTGCAATGGAAACAACTTTCTACATAAGACCAATATCCTGAACTGAAGACTGAAGCTGTTATTTTTCACACAACAGAGTGTTGAGGCCAAGAATTGCAAGAGAAGATCATCAGAAAAATACTCATTTAGTTTTAGCACCATTGCAATAGAGTAAATGCTTAACAAAATGCTGATTGTTAGTGATTTTGACTTGATTTACTTCCATAAGTAGGTGTAGAAATGAATTGAAACTAGAGTAAAATGCTTATGTTGGCATAATAGATACAATTATCAATGTATTTTTTTTTATTTTTTGTTACATTTGTACCCCGCGCTTTCCCACTCATGGCAGGCTCAATGCGGCTTACATATTATATACAGGTATTTATTTGTACCTAGGGCAATGGAGGGTTAAGTGACTTGCCCAGAGTCACAAGGAGCTCCCTGTGCTGAGAATCGAACTCAGTTCCTCAGGACCAAAGTCCACCACCCCTAATCACTAGGCAACTCCTCCACTGTTGTTGCTACTATTTGAGATTCTACATGGAATGTTGCTATTCCACTAGAAGTCGGCCTTTGCAGATCACCAATGTGGCCACGCAGGCTTCTGTGAGTGCTAGAATTCCATGTAGAATCTCCAATAGTAGCAACATTCCATGTAGAATCTCCAATAGTATCTATTTTGTTTTTGTTACATTTGTACCCCGCGCTTTCCCACTCATGGCAGGCTCAATGCGGCAATGGAGGGTTAATTGACTTGCCCAGAGTCACAAGGAGCTGCCTGTGCCTGAAGTGGGAATCGAACTCAGTTCCTCAGTTCCCCAGGACCAGAGTCCACCACCCTAACCACTAGGCCACTCCTCCACTACAAATATGCTATATGTAACCAAAGATGTTATGAAAAATGTAGGCCAAAGACTACTCAGAGTAGGAACTGTTTAGCTTAAGATGTAGTATTATATTAAGCTAAGCCATTGGTTACTGTAGTACACACACACTGTATCATATTTCTAATTAATCTTGTACTTGGCAAAGTTCAACTCTGACATAGCTATAAGGTTAAAATTAAGGATTTTATTGATTACACATTTCTAAACGCTATTGTTGAATTTATTCAGAATCCTTAAGCATGCACAATATGGACAAAATGTTTCAGCAGGGTTATCAACAGAAGCCAAAGCATCACCTTGCCGATGGCTGCTTGCAACTGTCAGTGTTTAAGGGTGGTACTATAGTTTGAAAATATCTGAACCTGGAAATATTTCTGTTCCAGTTTTGAACAGACATTCACATTTATATGCAAAACTAATCCATCATGGCCTGGTAAAATGGATTTTAGGGTAAGCAAAATAACCATTACAGTCTAGTAACACTGTCATGGAAATGCGCTGCCTCCTTCAGTATTCAGTGACATGTTTATGGTTTCAGCCACCATCATTCTCGCTACCTCATTCAGACCTGAGATTTCTGAATGATTAGGAATGATATAAAGATTGATTTCTCATGTTATTCAAATAACAAATGAAGCAGGGATCAGCATGGTTACTGGAAAGAGTTTGTTAAAGTTTGTTTAGAAAAATATTGCTCCTGCATAGTTCTACTGTTCTAGCAAATTTGTTTTACCATTCTGCCACTGATGACTTTAAAGGAAATTTGGTAAAGCCAACTACATAAGATATTGGCCATAAATGATGACCAAAAAAGTACCTAATTAACAACATAAAGGAATAATATCATTAGCTTTGACCTGGATTCATCAAATAGTTAATGTAATATATTAATGGATACTATTCAACCCTAAAACATGGACATTATTGGTTAGCCTTGCACAGTGGCGTAGCTACAGGTGGGCCTGGGTGGGCCACGGCCCACCTACTTAGGGCTTAGGCCCACCCAACAGTAGCATAAGTTTAGCGGTAGCTGGTGGGGATCCCAAGCTCCGCCAGCTGAATACTTCTGCCTAATGGTAACAAAAACGCTACTCTCAACGATACTGGAACCTGCGCAGGCTCAGTTTTCAGTGCATGCCTTTGCAGACTGCCAAGGTGGAAAGAAGCGTTTTCCTGCCAGCTTAGATATTTTTTTGGTGTTGGTGATGTTAGTGGGGGGGGGGGGGGGGGGGGGGGAGAACACTTGGTGCTCACCCACTTCTTGCCTAGGCTCGCCCACAATCTGTTGTATGGCTACGCCCCTGGCCTTGCAACTCAACCATAATGCTCTAGCATAGAAGACTCAAGTTCAAGTCTCCTGTCCAATAGGTCAAGCAGAGATAAAGTTTATCACCAAGGTGACTCAATGTCTGGAAGGGAAAGAAGATAGCTTCTAGCCAAAAAGCAAGCCTGAGGATTAGCCTTCATAGAGATTTCACTGTGGTTTCTCAAGATCAACCAGGGTTCCATTGTCATCCGGGTGAGAGAGGTGAGGCTTTGAAGTGGGAAACCTGGATGTAAACACCTCCATGGAAACTGGGCACAGCATAAATATTGCAGTCAACAGGATCAGTTCCCAAAGTAGAAAGGTGGGAAAATGAACAGGTTGAGAATAGAGCTAAAGTCATAATAGGACATATAGCCCTATTTTCCAAATGAGTACAAAATAAGAAATAGATGGGGGGAATGGGAGGAGATGATCTTGGAATAAATCCAAAAGAAGAAGCAGTAGTGACTAGGGATAGGCACCCATAAAATTTTAATTTTTGTTTTGTTTCTTTTTTGGTGTGATACAAATGGCATTAACAGCGCACACTATTTGCATAGAGGAAACGCTTTTCTTAAAGAGTGCGTGCTATATACACATATCTCCAAATTCAATAAATGACGCCTTAAGTTGTGCGTACTAATTTGGCCGCATGACCAAACTGCGCACACAACTTAATTAACAAGCCAATCTGCGCCGATAATTGGCACTTAACCAATTAGCAGCACTAATTAGATTTAATTATAATTTACATACACACAGTAAAAAGAATGTCCGCTAAGCATATTCTATAAAGTATGCCTAACTTCTGACATAGTTTATAGAACTATGCTAAGTGCATGGCTTTTCAGCACAGATATTTAAGGCACCATTTAGCCCATAGTGTGCACGCTTTCCAAATAGACTTTACATATGCAAACCATTACACATGCATGTGCATGCACAGGCTGACAGGCAAGGCCTGTCATGATCTGAGGAGAGGGAGAAAAGAGAAAGGACCAGGAAAAGTCCAGTAGTTTTCCATATTCCCCACGAAAAGAAGAAAGAAACCAAGAAAAACTGTCCTTATCTAAGAAATCGTGCTTTCATAGTCCTAGAAAATACATAGGGCTGGAAAAAGTAGAAAGAGGAGGGGTGGGAAGGAAACAATAATTAGGAAACTAGCCAAGCAACAGCCTGGGAAATGTACCTAGGCATCCTGGGAGTTGTAGTAAGATCGACTGTTCCCTGCAGGTGAGCAGAATAGTCATTAACTGCTCTGCAGAAAGCTTGGGAAGTGAGGATTTGCCTCTTGGGAGTCATAGTAGCAGAGGCTATTCATTGCATCTGAACAGATTAGTTATTAACCACCCTCCAGCTGGAAAACAGGGTGTGGTTGACTCTATGCACAAATAAAGCACTATATTACGAAATTCCAGGCACAGGAGGATCTGCAGGACATATAGAGCAGCCTGCAGAGGAAAGGGAAGACCTAAAGAGAAGTTGTCCCCAAGAGACAGGTGCTGTCTACAAGAAGCTAGGAAAGGCAGAGAAGTAAATTGTTTTTTAAGATACTCTCTGTTTACATAGAAGGAAAGAGCGAGGAGCTAAGCTATCCCTGGAGAACTGCATGGGAGGCATGGGAATAAAAGCAGCTGGAGAGAGAAAGTAAATACCCAGAAGAAGTTTGAGAGATAAATTTTAAGAAGTGCTCTGTTTGCAGAGGGGGGGGGGGGGGGGGGGGGGGAGGGGAGCTTGGCGTTAAGCTACCATACACAAATGTGCATCAGAAGCATAGGGATAAGGGAGCTGGAAAGGATTATAAACTGCCTTTTAGAAGTTTGCTATTATGCAGAAGTAAAGGAAAGCAGAAGGCTAAAGGGAATCTTTAAGGTGTGGAAGTTTGCACCTGGGAAAGAAAAGTTGTAGAAAGGAGAACGCCAACACCAGGAAGAGGTTAACCCTACTCCGGCCCCCGAGTGTGGTCTTTTACTGGGTGGAAAAGAAGCCTCTAGAGAAAGATAGCAGCTTAGGATAAAGAGGGGGAAGACTTGTCACTAAGGGGCAGTGTGTCATGCAGACGGGGCTCCTTCTTTAAGATAGCCCTTTTCTGAAGGGTGCTGGCTCCAGAACAGGGAATTTCACTCAGAGATGTGAACCTGGGAACATCTGCAGAGGCGCCCCCTAGCAGTGACAATGCAGTACTGGGAAAGAGCACATACTGGTCTAAATTCAATAAATGGCGCTTAAAAAATCAGCGTAAGAAAATAGCACTTAGCGCTATTCTATAAACTGCGCTCAAGTTAGGCACCATTTATAGAATTATGCTTAGTGCTGGGAACTGTAACTCCTTTTAGGCTCGACCATTTACACCAATGAAACCCTGGTGCAACTCCCCATGCCTAAATTACGTGCAGATTCCTTTATTCTATAACAGCGCACATAAATTATGGGAATGCCCCCAATCCGCCCATGCCCCTCCCATGGCCATGCCCTCTTTTGGATCTGCATATAAAGTTATATGTGTAAATTTTAATTAATGCCAATTAGCACCAATAATTCATTGTTAGCATTCAATTATCGGCACTAATTGGTTTGTTATTCAATTAAATTGCACGCATTTTGGAGGACTATGTGCATATAGTGTCAATCGGCATTAATGTGAAACTACTGCCACTCTCTAGTAGAGACAAGGGACACAGATTATCCTTTGAGCTATCTGTTGCTTTTGAGCACTAGATTCTGCTAATGCTAAAAGAAATTAATAATAATAATAAAGTATAACAAAATGAATAGAGATTATTCTTCTTAGGTTTCCTTCAATAAATCATTCTTTGCTTTTTGTTACAACAAACATCAGAAGACGATTCCACTTGCCATTCCTCCCCACAAAAAGTAATTAGAATGCAAGGTAGTCTCACTAAAATGCATTATGACTTTAATATCAGTAAACTGCACTTAAATATTAAACATACAGCAAAAAATATGAGCGGAATTATGATAGAATAATATGATCAGGTGCTACATGATGGAAAAAGACAAATGTGTTTTAATAAACTGCAGAGGCTTGCATGGACCACATTCTTCCTTTCTGTCAATTTTATTTAGCGTTAGCTGACACTGAGATAATTAGTTGGGCATTGCTGGGCCTCATTAAGAGCTTTTCTTAATGACCACATGGTAGAATAAGTAAAATGGGTTTCTTTATTTAAACTCTATGGGACTTATCAAAGGAAACATAAAGGCTTAGTCTGAAAACCATGCCTGGCTTCTCAGAGGTTGTATGCCAGTCGTCTCACCAAAGAAATTGAAGGACCCCTTCTGTGTACGAAGAATACTGCCAGACTAAAACATTAATGCATTAGTTCTCACATTGAGCCTGTAGGAAGCTTTAACTAAATCAAATGCCATTTATTCCTTACTAATATCAGAAAAAAGTTATTATATACAATGCACCATATTATGAATGGCCAGTTGAGGACAATAAGACATTGAATGTTTCTTTTTGAACATTTTATTTTTACAAGAGATTGTTCAACAAATAGTACTCAACTCTATATGCATTCACAGTCCTCCCTTCAAATCTAAGCATCGGCGGGGGGAGATAGGAGAGAGGGGTGATGCCGGGAAGATGGCCAAGTTGTGAGGGGCAAGGTCTTATGAAAGAGGATGTGTACTTATGCTCATACTCAACGCTTCATGGTGACAAATGGTTGGATATTGAAAGCTTTGTGCAAGAACTCCTAGACAATGGCGTTCCTTGGTCGGCTGCTACCCGGGGCAGATCACCGCTGCGCACCCCCCCCCCCCTAGGTGCAGTGTCATCTGTCCCCCCCCCCCCCCAGATGCAGCACCACCACCCCCGACACATCACCGTTTCCCAGAGCATCACCTCTAAGCCCTCCCTGGGTGCATTCTTCTTGCCTGCTGGGGTGCCTGCTCTGCTGGTTTCCTGCTTCCTCTGCACCAGAACAGGAAGTAACAGCAGAGGGAGCAGGGAACCAGTGAAGCTGGCAGCCGCGCGACTGCTCCCTGCACCCCTCCTGCAGCGTGCACCCGGGGCGGACCGCCACCACCGCCCCACCCTCAGTACACCACTGCTTCTAGAAATGACCCAACCGTTGCAAAAGGTTTATGAAGGAAGAGAAACTTACAGAGGGTAATTTTATAACAGGGTGCCTAGATAAAATTAGCAGGAAGGACCGTATTTTGGAGCTATTTTTAAAGACACGTGGAGGGGCATAATCGAACGCGAATGCCTATGTGTAAGAACGTCCATCTCTGAGAACGGGTCCGTGAAGGGGCGGGCTGAACAGTATTTTCGACAAAAATGGATGCCTATCTTTTTTTTGCGAAAATACGGTTTGTGCCAGGCAAATGCATTGGATTTGGTCGTTTTTTGAGCTGGGCGTTTTTGGTTTTTAGCGATAATCAAAACCGAAGCGGCCCAGCTCAAAAATGACCAAATCCAAGGCATTTGTTCGTGGGAGAGGCCAGAATTCGTAGTGCACTGGTCCCCCTCACATGCCAGGACACCAACCAGGCACCCTAGGGGGCACTTTTACAAAAAAAAAAAGTAAAAGAGCTCCCAGGTGCATAGCATCCTTCCCTTGTGTGTTGAGCCCCCCCAAATCCCCCCAAAACCCACTGCCCACAAGTCTACACTATTACCATAGCCCTAAGGGGTGAAGGGGGTCACCTACATGTGGGTACAGATAGGGGTGATGGGCCTGGGTCCACCTGCCTGAAGTCCACTGCACCCCCTAACAACTGCTCCAGTGACCTGCATACTGCTGTCAGGGAGCTGGGTAAGACATTTGAGGGTGAAAATAAAAAGTTGTGAAACTTCATTTTTTGTGGTGGGAGGGGGTTAGTGACCACTGGGAGAGTCAGGGGAGGTCATCCCCGATTCCCTCCGGTGGTCATTTGGTCATTTAGGGCACTTTTTGGGGCCTTATTTGTGAAAAAACAGGGTCCAGGAAAAGTGTCCTAAATTCTAGCTAAAAATGCATACTTTTTTTCCATTATCGGTGACATGCGCCCATCTCTGTTCGACCGATAACCACGCCCCAGTTCCGCCTTCACCACACCTCTGACATGCCCCCATCAACTTTGTCCGCATCCGCGACGGAGTGCAGTTCAAAACGTCCAAAATCGGCTTTCGATTATACCGATTTATTCGTTTTTGGGAGATAAACGTCTATCTCCCGATTTGGGTCGCAATATAGGCGTTTTTCTCTTTCGATTATAAGCAGGATAAGCTCTTCTGTGACTCTATAAAACACTAGTATAAATCCAGCAGCAACAGTGAACACATTCAAGACGTGGAAATTATACCTGCTGGAGAGTGGGATTAAATGTAAGCACAAACACACACTTGTGCTTGTTTAATATTATACATGTGTAAATCACAGCTCCATTCCCATGCAAACCTACTGTATTTGATGACTTGTACTGCATGTACTTTTGGGTGTGACCTAATTTTACAAGAGCTTATTTACATGCACAAAGCACCGTTTATGGGCAAAATAGTTTTTAAAAATTACACCCACAAGAGAGGCAATTCTATAAATGTCCCCTAAATTTGGGGACAAAATGCTGAGTGCTAACAGCAAACTCTACAATGGTATTTGCACACAAACATTTAGGGCCCCTTTTATTGAGCTGCAGCAAAAGGGAGCCTGCGCTGGCATCTGCGTGTGCTTTCGATGTGCGCCGAGGCCCCCTTTTACCGCAGCTGGTAAAAGGGCGGCCTTTCTTTTCTGTAGGAAATAGCTGTGCGGCAAGTAAAGCACTTGCTGCATGGCCATTTGGAGGGGGGGGGGGACCCTCACTACCACCCATTGAGGTGGCGGTAAGGGCTCCCGTGCTAACCCAGCAGTAACCTAATTACCGCCGGGTACACTCCAGTGCTACAAAAATAAATACATTTTTGTAGCACTGGATATGACGGTGCACTGGGGGTGGGAAGTACCACCAGGCTGCTGTGGTAGCCTGGTGGTACTTCCTGTTTAGTGAGTGGTAAGCTTGTGTTGGGCTTACCATCGCTTTGTAAAAGAGGCTCTTAGGCTCTCTCAAGTATGCCAGGAAAAAGACAAGTGTAAATGTGAGCATGTAAATGCATTTTAGATAGAACAGCTTTTAAACTAGAATGGGGGGGGGGGGGGGGGGGGAGCCGACAGTCGCCCAGGAGTGCACGGTTTGGTGTGGAGTAGCCTTGAAGGATACTATTGAAACAAGACATTCAGGGAATCCCAGTAAAAAGGTTTCAACAATGCTGAAAGTAAGCCAGCATTGAGAGAGCTGGATAAAGAATGTGAATTATTCCCTTCAGCTTCTAAGCAGCTTGTAGATCAAAGGAAAAAACACTGAAGTGCCTGTAGACAAATGCTAGAAGCCTAAAAAATAAGATGGGAGAATTAGAATATATAGCACTAAATAACCAGTAGTTATAATAGGCATCTCAGAGACTTGGTGGAAAGAAGACAATCAATGGGACACTGTGTTAACAGGTTACAAATTGTATCGCAATGATAGACAGGATCAAATTGAAAGGGGGGAGGGGGAGTTGAACAATATGTTAAAGAGGGAATTTAATCAAATTAAATAAACATTCCACATGAAACAGCAATGTGGAATTATTATAGATAGAAATTCCATGTGTGAAGGGAAGAAATATTCTTGTAGGGCTGTACTACCTTCTGTTTACAGAGATTAGGAAAGCTGGTAAATTGGACAATACTATAATAATGGGTGATTTCAATTATCCCGATATAGACTGGATAAATATTACATCAGGGAGTGCAAGGGAGATAAAATTTCAAGATGTAATAAACGACTGCTTCTTGGAACAACTGGTCCAGGAACCGATGAGAGGAGGAGCCATTTTGGATCTAGTGCTTGGTGACGTGCAGGGTATAGAGCAAGTGGTGGCGGTGTTGGGTACCCTGGGAAACAGTGATCATAACATGAAGAAGTTTGAGCTACAATCTGGGATGAATCCGCAAAATAAATCTATGGTAGCTGCATTTAATTTTTGAAAAGGCGACTATAATAAAATGAGAAAAATGGTTAAAAAGAAACTAAAAGGATCGGCAGCTAAGATTAGGACACTAAAACAGGCATGGATGTTATTCAAAATACCATCTTAGAAGCCCAGTCCAGATGCATTCCACATATTTGCAAAGGTGGAAAGAAGAGGAAATGACAGCCAGCGTGGTTAAAAGGTGAAGTAAAAGAGGCTATTACAGACAAAAGATTGTCCTTCAAAGAATGGAAAAAGGATCCAAATGAAGAAAATAAGAAACAACATAAGCACTGGCAAGTCAGATGCAAAACATTAATAAAGAAATCGAAAAGAGAATTTGAAGAGAAACTTGCCGCAGAGGCTAAAACTCACAGTAACAACTTTTTCAGGTACATCAGAAGCAGAAAGTCTGCAGGGGAATCCTTTGGACCATTAGATCACAAAGGAGCAAAAGGGGTGCTCAGGGAGGGCAAGGTCATAGCGGAGAAACTGAATGAATTATTTGCTTCTGTCTTTATGAAAGAAGATGTAAGAGACCTGCCTGTACCGGAAATGGTTTTCAAGGGTGATGATGTGGAGGAACTGAAAGAAATCTCGGTGAACCTGGAAGATGTACTGAGCCAAGTTGACAAATTAAAGAGTAGTAAATCACCTGACCTGGATGGCATAATATCCAAGGGTACTCAAAGAACTCAAGCAAGAAATTGCTGATCTGCTGTTAGTAATATGTAACCTGTCATTAATATTGTCTGTAGTACGTGAAGATTAGGGGGTGGCCAATGTGATGCCGATTTTTTAAAAGGGTTCTAGGGGTGATCCGGGAAATTACAGACCAGTAAACCTGATGTTGCTGCCGGGCAAAATAGTGAAAACTATTACAAAGAATAAAATTATAGAATGCGTAGACAAACATGGTTTAATGGGACAAAGTCAGCATGGGTTCAGGCAAGGGAAGTCTTGCCTCACCAATTTGCTTCATTTATTTGAAGGCATGAATAAACATGTGGATAAAGGTGAGCTGGTTGATGTAATGCATCTAGATTTTCAGAAAGCTTTTGATAAAGTTCCACACGAGAGACTTTTGAAAAAAAAAAAATGAAGAGTCATGGGTTAGGAGGCAAGGTTTTGGTGTGGATTAGGAATTGGTTATTGGACAGAAAACAGAGGGTAAGACTAATGGTGCTATTTAACATATTTATAAATGATATGGAAATCAGAACGATGAATGAAGTGATTACATTTGCAGATTATGCAAAACTATTCAAGGATGTTACAACACGTGTGGACTGTGAAATATTACAGGAAGAGCTTAGGAAATTGGAAGACTGGGAATCCAAATGGCAGATGAAATTTAATGTGGACAAATGCAAGGTGATACACATTGGAAACAATAATCCGAATCATACTTACCTGATGCTAGAGTCCACCTTCAGGGTTAACACTCAAGAAAAAGACCTAGGTGTTGTTGTAGATAATATGCTGAAATTTTCTGCTCAGTGTGCAGCAGTGGACAAAAAAAGCAAACAGGATGCTAGGAATTATTACAAAAGGGATGGTGAATAAGACCAAAAATATTATTCTGCCTTTGTATTGCTCCATGGTGCAACCACACCTTGAGTATTGCGTTCAGTTCTAGTCGCCGTGTCTCAAAAAAGATATAGCGGAATTAGAAAAGTTCAAAGAACAGCAACCAAAATGATAAAGGCGATGGAACACTTCTCGTATGAGGAAAGGCTAAAGAAGTTAGGGCTCTTCAGCTTGGAAAAGAGACGGATGAGGAGAAATATGATTGTGGTCTACAAAATCCTGAGTGGTGTAGAAAGAGTAGAAGTAAACTGATTTTTTACTTGTTATAAAAGACTAGGGGACACTCAAGGAAGTTACATGGAAATACTTTTAAAACTAATAGGAGGAAATATTTTTTCACTCAACGAATAGTTAAGCTCTAGAACTCTTTGCCAGAGGATGTGGTAACAGCAGTTAGCGTATCTGGGTTTAAAAAAGGTTTGGACAAATTCCGGGAGGAAATGTCCATAGTCTGCTATTGAGACAGACATGGGAAGCAACTGCTTGCCCTGGGATTTATAGTATGGAGTGTTGCCACGATTTGAGTTTCTGCCAGGTATTTGTGACCTGACTTGGCCACTGTTTGGAAAACAAGATACTGGGCTAGATGGACCATTGCTCTGACCCAGTATGGCTACTCTTATATTCTTAGTAAATTTTTGATTATTATCTGTAATTCCTGATGATTGTATCAGTATTTTTTATTCTTTTGTATCCCGCCTTGAAACCTAATTGGAGAGCTGGCAGTTTATAAGTCCCTTTGTAATGTAATGGTACTTACATTTAGGCGCTAAGGTTATAGTTAGAAAGAATATGTGCATAAATGTCAGGTATCAAAGGGTTCCTTTTACTAAGCTGTGGTAATCGCTAGAGCACACTTAATGCAACTTAAAGTGTCCTATCATGGGACGTGCTGAGGCATCCTGTGAAAAAAGCACAATGTACATGCGCAAATCACATGTAAAAAAAAATTCTTTATTTTTCTCTGAGGGGGTGTGTCTAAGGGTGGAGAGTGGGCGTAACAGTGTTAATCAGTTAGGGGCCCTTTTACAATGGTGCACCAAAAACTGGCCTGTGGCATTGAGGGCACGTGTTTTTGGTGCGTGCCGAACCCTTATTGTGCTGTGTCTGGAAAAAGGGATTATTTTAATGGGCCAGCAAAATGAAAACCAGCGCACATCCTTTTCAGCCTGAGACCTTACCGCCACCTATTGACTTAGTGGTAAGGTCTCACGCGCTACCTGGGCAGTAGAAATGCAGTGCATGCCAACTGTCATTTACCGTCATGTAGGCACCCTGCAGTAGAAAATAGAAAATATTTGTGTTTTTGGCATGCGCCAAATTCAGAATTACCGCCCGGGGCATGTGGTAGCTGGACGGTAATGCCAATTTGGTGCACACTGGACGCACATAGGCCCTTTCGCACCTTTGTAAAAGGGCCCCTTAGTGCGGGATTGGGGTGTGAGCCCTTACTGCCTAAAAAATGGGTGGTGGTAAGGGCTCACACCCTAATTTTTGGTAATGGTCATGCCCTAATGGCAACATTACCCCATGCCATAATCCAAACTACAAAGTGAGAAAAGGTGTTCTCTGTAGCAACCACTTATTTTTCTATTATATAAAAAAGTTGGGAGAAAAGACCTCAGACACCTGTGACATTTCCTACACTGCTGTGTTAATCAGTTACAGCGTCTTAATCACAGTGCTGGCTTCAATCATAGATCATAAAAACCCCCAACAGTTAATTTTTATGCGTGCAAAAATGTTTCCAAACTGTGCCAATAAAATGGTAGTCAAACTTAGCTTGTCTGCAATAGTAGGAGGCAGTTGGAGCACGTCCCACAGGGGACTCGATACTGCCTTGCTTCTGTGATACTGCCAGTTCAACTAAAAAGAACAAAAAACGTCAGCATGCCAGTGGTAACCATCCCAGTGAAACACCAACACAACAGGACAGGGAGCAAAATTCCATATACCTCTACGTTGGCGGCTGTGCAGTGGCCGCTGAACCAATCAACATGGTAATCACATTTTAGACGCCAGCGCATGTGCGGAGGCAAAAAAAAATCTTTTTTGTGTAATTAATGTGCTGCTCACGATGGATTCATCCAGAGGTGAGCAAAATGATGTGAAAATGAGCACTGTGTACAAAATGTAAAATCTTGTAGATGTATCCTTCCGAACTAGAAAAAAGCTGACCACTCAATTCTAACATTCAACCCCACTGGTTCAACTGCTTGCAAACGATGTATCGATCGTTGTTCGAGTTGCAATAAATTTCTATCAATGTCCCCTCCACGTACCTGGGGAGAAACGCTATTGATGAGCCACAATGTGAAATCCTCGAAGGAATGGCGATTTTCTAAACTGTGCGCCGTCAACGGAGCTCCTGCCCGTTGATGAATGATGCTATGTCTGTGTTCGTTCATACGAATGTTTAAACTGCTGCTGGTCTTGCCCACATAAAAGTTTAGACAAGGGCACTACATTACCGCATGGCCATTAATTCGGAAATTGGCCATTTTCCAACTGCGGTAAAAACAGCCTTAGTGCACAGGGAAAACATGTGGTAGGATGCACTGATGCCACTTTTTACCGTGGCTTAGTAAAAGGACCCCAAACTTATTTACCTTTAGAATCTCATTTTCTAAGAATTTACCACAGGCAGAGCAGGAGAATCCCTTTCAAAAGATCTCTTTTTTAGCGGTTGACAATGCAGATCTTGTCTCAGACGCTTGCCTGTGTTGCATCTATAATTCATCCAGAAATCCTAATGTTGTTTGCATTTCATTATGAGGCTTTACATTATCGCTCTTTAGTGCTCCAGAGACCAGACTCAATTACAGTCTATTTGTGACATTTTTTTTTTGCATCGAAGGTATCAAAGCAGAGAGAAAATGCAGAATCAAAACTGAAACTCTAATAAAAACAAAGTTAATCATATCTGCATAATTGGAAGGCACTAATGAAAGGTAATTGAGTTTAATATACAGTTTACACCCTGACTAGTTAACTTAATGCATTGCATTTAGCTCCAGCACACACAAAAAATGTATACTTAAGGTTTCAATTATTTCATAAAACAGAAATAAATGTCAGTTGTCTTTAATTTGAATTTTTTGAACTGGTTGTGTTTGTATGCTGAAATGTCTTTTCTAATACTATCTGGAGTATATGCATGCAAACATACGCATGTAAACCCTGAGCAGAGGTAGGTGTATATAGTTTGGGCTTGTGTGCATATTTTATAAAATGCATAAGTATGCATATGAAATAAACTAGGAAATTTGTGCATACCAAAAAGCATATTTTATTTATTCACGTCATTTGATATACCGCCCTTTTGGCTTGAGGCCAAGCACAGTGTTTTACAATATGCCTGAACGTGGTATTAGAACAATTCAAATTAGCATACAACATTGTTTATCGTTTATTAGTTTACTATACCGCTTTTCTTGTGAACAATTCAAAGCGGTTTATAAATATAATAATTCTATAAAAAGGAGAGTGAAAAGCATTCCATATAATGATAGGAAAGATCAGCCATCCAACCACACACTCAGAAAGAGGAGTAAAACATTCATCAAAAATTCAAATTATCCCACAAGGCCCGCTCTCCCTCTGCAGGACAACCCATTTAAAAACAAGCGTCAAATGCCGAGTGAAAAAAGTAAGCCTTCAAAGAAGGATGAAATAAAGAGTATGAACGTTTGTGATGAAGATGCTGAGGAAGGGAATTCCACAGTGCGGATGAAAGAAAATAAAAGGCACTGAATCTCGTTGATTCTCATCTCACTTTAGTTGGATACAGTAAGACCAGCCTATTATCACTTAGAGATCAAAGAGTGCAAGATGGTGTATAAGAAATGATCAAGGACGCAAGAAAAAATGGTGTCAAAGAAATATATTCAATGACAGCAGATAAAGACCATGGGAGTAGTTTTACGAGCTGGTGTCTCCTGTGGTAAGATCCTATTCTATAGCGGCACCTGGGCACCCAAATTATGTTTTAGAATACTAACATAACCTGGTATCAGCACACCTTACATTTAGGAGCCTGATGTTACATCAGCCATAGGCCTGGTGTAAACACAGGTACCTAGGTATAGCACTGTAAATATTGCACTGGGCCCTAAATCATCAGTATACGTATTGAGAAAACTGTACAAGCCATATTACTACCGATCTTTACATAGAGATCCATGTTAGCAGGATATCTGGCCTCACAGAAGGTAGATAATAGTTAAAGTGAAAAAACAAGAAGCCAGGTTCTTCATGCAGTTCAACACTGGAGAAGTATGAGTGCATTTAACCTGTACTGTGCAAAATACAAACATAGCAGGTTGTGAGGGAGTCTATAAGACACGACCATTTCCCCTTAAGGATACTCCCTCATAGTGTCAGATCTACCTTAAGTTCCATAGTCCCACCCAAGGGGGAAGTGACATAGGAGGGGTGGAGCCAGAAGAGCAGGAGCTAGGAAGTGTAAAAGCTAGGGGCACAGCCAGGTTAAGGAGGCCCAGAGAAAGCACCACCACCCAACTGCATTTGCCTCCACCACCTACTTATGAACTGCAACTGCTAATGTCAGGTAGGCCAAGTTCAACTTGTAACCTTGCAACTTTGGATTTTGACCCAAGTAACTGCTAGAGACTATATTGGTAACCAAAGACATGTAAAGTGTGTTGCGGTGCTAAGAGACAGTATTGTACGCTGTGGCAGGGGCGTAGCCAGACAGCAGATTTTGGGTGGGCCTAGGCAAGAAGTGGGTGGGCACCAAGTGTTCTCCCCCTCCCCCCAAAAAATATCTAAGCTGGTGGAAAAATGCTTCTCTCCACCTTGGCAGTCTTCAGCAGGCATGTGCTGAAAACAGAGCATTCGCAGGTGCCAGTATTGTGGAGCAAACCATTTTCAATACCATCAGGGGGAAGTCTTCAGCTGGTAGAGCTTGGAATCCCCATCAGCTACTGCTAAACATGTGCTACTATTGGGTGGGCCTGAGCCCTAAGTGGGTGGGCCCTGGCCCACCCAGGCCCACCTGTGGCTACGCCACTGTGCTGTGGCCTGCAGGAGCAGGCCACTGGAGAACCTTTGTAACATTTAAAGAACATTTTTTGTGTTTATTTTCTCTCCCCTACCTATAAATGGAACAAGACCCCTACCTGATACTTATAATAAACAGTATTTCTTTATCCTGCAGTTGCTGTGTGGTTCTCTTTTACCTGGGCTCCAGGCCCACACAGATGTAAATCCCAGAAACTGACATATTCCAGTCAATACACTGAGAATACAATTCAGTTCCCTACCTTTGTTGTCTGGTCATTTTATTTTGGTCTCTAGTTTCTGCACACATCCTGTGTGTGCTCCTTCACATGAAACTGAGCATGCTCAGTTTCACTTAAAGGAATGTACAGGACATCAGGAGGAAGAAAGAGGGCAGGGAACGCTGCGTTCCGGAGACCAGCGCTGAAGAAGGCTTTGGCTGGTGGGGGTTGAGGACCCCCACCAGCAAAACCAGGGGCCCGGATGAAATTTGGGGGGGGGGGGGCAGGCACTCGTGGCCCCACCTAGCTATGCCACTGCTTCATAATCCCCCTTCTCCTTCAGGTCAATTTGCAGGGGCTTGAAGGCAACCAAAGAGTTTAGGCAACCAATAAACACTTTCCCACTCTAATTCTTCTCTTTCATCCCCTTCCAGCTTCTTCCAAATCTGTCACTCACTCCCCCCCACCCCCACACACACACATGGGCACTATCTTTCTGCATTTTATTCCATACACACTCCTATGGGCTGGGCTTCGGACCTCCCAGTCATTCCCCCCCAGTGACTCTCTTCCAGGGCTTACTCTTTTAGTAATCCCAATTTAACCAGGTATTACACAAGGAAAAATATTGGGGGTGCTCAGACACCCACAGAGTTTATGCCTATGAGCATGGCCATGCAAAACCATGGCTTTTTTCTCATTCCCATCTCCATTTCTGTAACTATGGCTGTCGGGCAGCAATGTTGTGCCTAGTCCCCTGCAGCACAGTGTGCCACATCCTGTTTGCGGATTCCACATCACATAACGCACAATGGCAAGCTGCAAACTGCCTGTGCTGCTCTTGGAAACAAAGCTCTCTTTCTCCATCAACTCTGTGCACATAATGAGCTCTTGGACTTCATCACAGATAACAGAAACATTAACTGGAATTGAAAACAGAGTGGCGATAGCCGCTCTGTCTTCCTTGTATAGGTCATGTAATCTGAATCCATACAGGAAAAAAAGGAACCACAAATTTTAGCACAAGTATTTGTATAAAGTTTAAGCAAATACTACATGAAGTAGGTGAGAAAGCACATAAGAAGACAATGCTCATAAGAATTTTATTTAATGAGCCCAATTTGCAGACTATCGTCTTTGGAGCAACTGCCACTAACGTTGTTAATGTGAACTATTTTACCACGGGTCCCCATGTTTATAATAGGACCCAGATACTAATAATGTACAAGAGTGTTAGTAGTTTACAATTAATAGTGACCCCCCACACCTGAAAAATATACAAGCTCTAATTTACCTTTGTAGTCGTGACCTTTTACCTCAAGCTTGACACTATTCAGTGAGAGGGTTCACTTAAACTAACCTCATACATCTGCAGAAAAATAAACTAGAATTTCAAGATTTTCTTCAGTCAGACAACAGGTTGCATTTGAAAATGAACAATTCTTTTTATTTAAATAGAAACTCAGATTCAATTAAAAGCTAAACTCACTCACAATAAATTTTGTGTACAACTCCAGCAAATAAGTCACACAAAGGTCAAAGAAACAATCTCGATATATTATTTCTTAATTTGTTATGTTTCAGGCACCCGGTATTCAGACTTTTATAATTTTATCACCTCTAATGGAACCCAGAAGCCCTGTCAGATAAGTATCAAATTTACCCCTTTATCAATTTAATGAAATGTTGTATGACACTAGCAGGCTCATTTTTGAAAGAGAAGGACGCCCATCTTTCGACACAAATCTGAAGATGGGCGTCCTTCTCACAGGGTCGCCCAAATCGGCATAATCAAAAGCCGATTTTGGGCATCCCCAACTGCTTTCTGTCATGGGGATGACCAAAGTTCACGGGGGGGGGGGGGGGGTTGTCGGAGGTGTAGCGAAGGCGGGACTTGGGCGTGCCTAACACATGGGTGTCCTCAACCCATAATGGAAAAAAGGGCGTCCCTGACGAGCACTTGGATGACTTTACCTAGTCCTGTTTTTCTTATGACCAAGCCACAAAAAGGTGACTGAACTGACCAGATGACCACCGAGAGAATTGGGGATCACCTCCCCTTACTCCCCCAGTGGTCACTGACCCACTCCCACCCTCAAAAAACATCTTTAAAAATATTTTGTGCCAGCCTCTATGCCAGCCTCAAATGTCATACTCAGGTTCATCACAGCAGGATGCAGGTCCCTGGAGCAGTTTTAGTGGTTGCAGTGCACTTCAGGCAGGTGGACCCAGGCCCATCCCCCCCTACCTGTTACACTTGTGGTGGTAAATGTGAGCCCTCCAAAACCCACCACAAACCCACTGTACCCACATCTAGGTGCCCCCTTCACAGTAAGGGCTATGGTAGTGGTGTACAGTTGTGAGTAGTGGGTTTGGGCAGGGCCGTTTGGGGGGCTCAGCACACAAGGTAAGGGAGCTATGAAGTCTACTGCAGTGCCCCCTAGGGTGCCCGGTTGGTATCCAAGCATGTCAGGGGGACCAGTGCACTACGAATGCTGGCTCCTCCCATGATCAAAGGGCATGCATTTGGTCGTTTCTGAGATGGGCGACCTTGGTTTCCATTATCGCCGAAAATCAGAAACGACCAAGTCTAGGGACGACCATCTCTAAGTATGACCTAAATGTCAAGATTTTGGCATCCCCGACTGTATTATCGAAATGAAAGATGGACGTCCATCTTATTTCGATAATACGGGTTTCCCCACCCCTCCACCGGGACGTTTTACGAGGACGTCCTCAGCAAAACTCGGGTGTCCCTTTCGATTATGCCCCTCCACGTTTTTCTTTCCAAAGAAATGATTCTTTGTGTTTACTTTTCCTCTCAACAGTTATGTGACACCATATAGATCCTGGAACCTTCTTTCAGGTAAGTATGGTTTTAATTACTATCCCAAAATCAAAACTCCCACCCTATATAAATTTAGTTCCACTGCATTCATTTGATGTGGTTTCACTTAGCTGTGAGATGTCTTGATTTAGACTTTGGTCTTTCTTGGATGCTGGAGCCCTTCACCAGTGTCCAGTGCTGTCCACGTCACTGCAGGAATCTATTAAAACCTAAGCTTTAAGATCTCAAATAAGGAAAACCCTACTTCCTTATTCTTATTGGATGTCAACCCTAGCTCTGGGTCACATTACACATATATACGGGCACTCTAATTAATCAGGAACAGTTCCCTGTCTTCCACGCCTGCAACTGTTACTGTGCCTTATGCTAAAGAAGAGCACCAGGTTAGCGGATAGTGATACTGTGCATTCACTCGCCCAAGCACCCACCACTTTACCTCACTCGCTCTCACACTTCAGGCCTTAGGACCCAAAGATTGAATTTGTTATAAAGGGTTTCACGTAGGTTTAAAAATAATTTCTCCCCTTCAACCTAGGACTTAGCATTCACACTCACTTCACTGCCAGTCACTCATTTAAGCTTAAAATTCTTTTCTTTTTTTTTTTTCCCCCTTAAAATATGAAAGGAAAAGATAACCTCCATATAGGAGGCACACTAATCAATCATTCTACTTTCAATTAGAGTTTTCTTAGTCACTCAGCGTCTCTTTACTGCACCTTAAGTAGGGAGGTGTGGTAGCCATGTTAGAGAAAAAATATCCGCCAGAAGGAGGAGAACTCTAGACGCCCCACAGACAACAACAAGAAATGAAATAAAAGTGGGAGGGCGACCAAGGATTCCAAAGACTGAAAGGATATATAATAATAAAGATGTTTATTGAGGTATAAAGACTCGACACAACGTTGTGTTTCGGCCGTTAGGCCTGCATCAGGAGTCTTAATGCTAAATGCTTTTGAGAACTATTTGATGAAGGCAAATCCTCAACAAAGGGAGGTCTTTAGAAAGACCGTTGTGAAGGTGAGCGTGCTTCGTTGTCTCCTCTGACACAACGCTTGTATAGAATGCTGCAATAAGCAAATGGTGGGGATGGGAAGATCTCTTTCAGTAATTCATCCTCCTGGAGTAAGGGCTGTAGGTCTCTTATGATTTTCCTCAGTTTCTCCAGCTCTGGGTTGAATATCACTACAAAACACCCAGGGAAAATCTGCTACAGTACAAAGAGAAAAAAGCCACATACAGAATTCCCCTTGTAGTGACATACAACCCAGGCCTGGAGAAACTGAGGAAAATCATAAGAGACCTACAGCCCTTACTCCAGGAGGATGAATTACTGAAAGAGATTTTCCCATCCCCATCAGTGCTGGCCTTCCGATAGCCACCAAACTTAAAACACAAGCTGATCAGAAGTAAACTCCCAACACAGACGGAAAAAGAAAAGGGCACGTTTCCCTGTAACACATCCAGCTGCAAGCTTTGCCAAAACATTTCACAAGACCCCACAGTCATTCACAAGGGAAAAATATTAAACATAAAGGACTATTTTACATACTCGTCTTCCAATGTGGTATATATCATTCAGTGTAAAAAATGTAACGAAGGATGCTATATTGGAGAAACAGGCCAGATGCTTAAGACAAGATTCAATCTGCACAGACATCACATGAAAATAGCCGGTGCCAATCAAGCCCCCACCCCTGTGGGCCAACACTTCACAAGACCAGATCACTGCACCAGTGATTTCACAGTAAGAATACTGAAAGGTAATTTTAAAACAATACAGGAACGTAAGACCTTTGAAATAAGAATGATTGAATATTTTAACACCCAACAGACAGGACTTAATAAGGATCTGGGTTTTCTAACCCATTATAAACCATAAAGTTGTATTTCTCTGTTTATTTCTCTGTTTATCACCCTCCTCTCACCTACCAACACCCATCCTGTTAGAATATCAATGAAATGCTTTGATGTCCCCATGCATACCCCCACCCTCCCCCTCTGTCAGACTGTCAAAGTAATGCTTTGATGTTTCTCTTATATATACTGTCAGCTAGCACATTTGCTTATCTGACGAAGAAGGGCAACCTTCGAAAGCTAATCAAGAAATGTATTAAGTTATGTCCAATAAAAAAGGTATCATCTTATTTTCTTTTCCATGTTTTATTTTGTTTGATTTCTATTGATAATCTTTACTGCACAAAATTCCTCCCACTCACAGGAGAAAACCAAGCACATTTCTGCTTTCCCTGAAATCTTCAGCTCTTCCGACCCACTCAGGGAAGCTGTTCCCTTGACAATGCTGCCCAGGCTCCATCACGTGACCTGATCCACCAATCAGGAACCTCTTTGCGGACCTAGCAGTTTTCTTTTCAAAGCATGGAAAGTCATCACAGTCTCCATTTTGAAAGTTAAAACCCTCATAGGAATAAATGGGAAAGTCATATTTTTTTGTATAAAATACCATACAAAATATCCCCAATTTTAATAAAACTATGTCCCTGTCCCAACTAACCGTGTACAAACCACAAGCACTTTCTCAAATTTTAAAATAGCACGCTGTAAAGGTGTTATTGAATTTCTCCCTAAAGCCATACTTTAATTCACCCAAAATTTCTCAACTCTCTTAAAAATTATAACATGCCCTCAGACACCGGCACATGCGATGGGAGCCCAAACCGTGCACCCCGTGGCCCAAAAACCTGCTCACACCTAAAACTGCCATGAAAACAAGCTAAAATACATTTTAACCATTTGCACCCCCTAACCCATCCTAGGGAGATTCCCATACCCCCCCCCCCCCCCCCAAGGGACAAAAGATTTTTTTTAAACCACTGTCATGATCCACAGCACCACAGACCCATAACCTTCAATTTAAAATGTAAATATTAAAATTTCCGGGCCCTCAGATCCCTTACCCGACTTCCCAGGGCCTCCAAAGTTGATCCCCAAGGCCAGCTGAAAACAACGGGTCTTCAGCATCACCTTAAATTTTGAAAAAGAATTTTCTATTCTTATTGGAGGGGGGAGGTCATTCCAGGATTTTGGAGCAATGAAAAGAAAGCTGAGGAACATGTAGATTCATAATGGGCTATTTGAGAGCAAAGGTACCGTAAGGCGGTTGACATCTAGTGGCCCAACACAGGCTTACCACATGCTAAAAAAAGAGTTACCACTGGCCCAACGCAGCTGCTGGCAGTATTTATGGCTGGAGTATGCGCTATTTTTGGTGCTCCGGGAAATTTGTTTTTCCGTAGTGTGGCAGAAATCGGGAATCACCATGCGCTGCCCAGTTACCGCTGATGGGTGTGTCTAGCGTTAGCTTGCGCTGATTTTTAGCACACACTAAAAACTCTAGAGCGGCTACAGCGTGGCTTAATAAATCGGGCCCTAAGACACTTACCTTCTTTATACCCCCTGATAGCGTATACGTTGATATTACCAGCAGGACTGTATTTGCAGCGCGTTTTTATTTATAACTTAGCCCTGTTAGTGGCAGATTTGCTACTGCTTTACAGAGAATTCTGCAAACTTATGTAACCACTGGTGCAGGCGAATAGTCACCGAAACACAGCCCGTGTCGAGTCCTTTCAATAAAGAATTCAGTCTTTTCCCATTGTCCTGCTTCTGAAGGTCTTTCTGTGGTTTTTGTTCTGCTTTTTATGGAATAATCTGCCAGGTACTGTACAGGATAAAGCAAATTTCAATAGGTTTAAGGCCTTGTTAAAAACCTTATTCTTTAAACAAGCTTTTGATGCTGACTTAGATTGCAGTAATAAAATGTACTAGTGGGATGTATTGGCGTTCCTGCAAGACACATGACCCAGGAGGAACAATAAGCCTGTAGTGTATGAATGACTTTTTGTATAGATGCCCCAGGCTTTCCTATCATATTAATGGAGTTCCTCTTCTCTTTGATTTTTTTTTTTATTATCTCATTATATTTTATAAATAGTAAACCGCTTTGTTCGATAAAAGTTAAATGGTATATTAAGTTTTAATAAACATATTGTAAAGCACTTTGGACTGAATTTTGTTCCAAGAAGGCGAAATGTAGCACATTTCTAATATATCACTCTACAACTTCTTCAACTGCAAGTTTCACCTGTGTCAGCTGTGGTCTCACTTGGGGGGTCAAGAATTGGTCATATATATCATATCAATGGGCCCATAAATAAACTTAGCCAAAGAGAATTGCTGAAATCTCATATTTCATCATCAACAGGAGACTCTATCACCATTATCATCATCGTCACAGGTCAGTCAGTTCAGGAAAACACTCACATAAATAAAGTAGCAAAAGGATCCATCCATCCATCTATCCATTAGGATACTCAGTATTTGTCACCAAAGCTTATTTGTGGAGGATGTATTCTTCTTCGGATAATACTCTGCCAAACATGGGAGGGAGGGAGCAGCCTTGTGATTAGAATAAAACACTGGTAATCCAGAGATCTGGAACATATTAGAATATGTTCCTCCAGATGTTTCCAGTTGTTTGTAAAGTGCACTAATGTAGAATCTTATATAAATGCAAAAAATAATGGGACCGTTTTCAAAATATTTTTTTTATTTTTATTTTTGTTACATTTGTACCCCGTGCTTTCCCACTCATGGCAGGCTCTATTTGAAAATGAATGTAAAGTGTCCATATATCTCTTGCCTGATATTTTGTGTAGGCAGCCAAGGGGGGGGGGGGGGGCGGGGGGTAAATTGTGTATGTTCCTTTTATCTTGCTGCACCTCAAGCCTGGAATAGACTTCCCGAGCCTGTACATCTAGCCCCGTCTTTGGCTGTTTTCAAGTCCAAACTCAAAGCCCACCTCTTTACCACTGCTTTTGACTCCTAACTCACTTGCCCTGTCCTTTTATCCTCACCTCTTTATTCCCTTACCCTTAATTCTTCTGTCTGTTTACCTGTCTTATCTAGATTGTAAGCTCTTTGAGCAGGGACTGTCTTTTTGTGCATGGTGTACAGCGCTGCGTATGCCTTGTAGCGCTATAGAAATGATAAGTAGTAGTAGTAGTATGTGTATTTTAACCCACACACAGGGTGGGCAATTTTCCCCAGCTAAAGAACAACTTACATGAGTGAGTGGCTTTTGAAAATTGTCCTCATTATGATAACAACTATGGTTTCAATTTCAGATGTGTTGTGGTTAACGCAAACATTTACAATTTATTATTCCATTGAATGCTTTCCAGTGCTTTAGAATTGTCATTTATAAATTAGTCAGCAGAGATATATTGAGCTTATTTCATATCTTATTCTTCTCCATTCTGTCATGTTTGTACCTCACAATTTATGAGATTGCTTGATGTGGGTATCTAAAAATACACTGAAAATATAATTAGTGAAGTGAAACCTATCAAATAACAGGCAATGAGAAAATTAAAGAGTAATGAGATAGGAGGTAATATTCTGGTGTGGATTAGGAATTGGTTATTGGACATAAAACAGAGGGTAGGGTTAAATGGTCATTTCTCTCAGTGGAGAAGGGTGAACAGTGGAGTGCCACAGGGATCAGTATTGGGACCGATGCTATTTAACATATTTATAAATGATATGGAAATCGGAACGACGATTGAGGTGATTAAATTTGCAGATAACACAAAACTATTCAAGGTTGTTAAAACACCTGCGGACTGTGAAATATTGCAGGAAGACCTTAGAAAATTGGAAGACTGGGCATCTAAATGGCAGATGGAATTTAATGTGGACAAATGCAAAGTGATGCACATTGGAAAGAATAATATGAATCATAGTTACCTGATGCTAGGGTCTATCTTGGGGGTCACACCCAAGAAAAAGATCTAGGTGTCATTGTAGATAATACGCTGAAATCTTCTGCTCAATGTGCGGCGACAGCCAAAAAGCAAACAGAATGCTAGGAATTATTAGGAAAGGAATGGTGAATAAGACTGAAAATACTATAATGCCTCTGTATCACTCCATGGTGCAACTACATCTTGAGTACTGTGTTCAGTTCTGGTCGCTGTATCTCAAAAAAGATATAGTGGAATTAGAAAATGTCCAAAGAAGAGCGACCAAAATGATAAAGGGGATGGAACGCTTCTCATATGAGGAAAAGCTAAAGAGGTTAGGGCTCTTCAGCTTGGAAAAGAGACCGATGAGGGGAAATATGTTTGAGGTCTACAAAATCCTGAGTGGTGTGGAATGAGTAGAAGTAAATTGATTTTTTACTTGTTCCAAAAGTACAAAGACTAGGGAACGCTTAAGGAAGCTACATGGAAATACTTTTAAAACAAATAGGAGGAAATATTTTTTCACTCAATGAATAGATAAGCTCTGGAACTCTTTGCCGGAGGATGTTGTAATAGCGGTTAGTGTATCTGGGTTTAAAAAAGGTTTGGACAAATTCCTGGAGGAAAAGTCCATAGTCTGCTATTAAGACAGGCATGGGGGGAGCCACTGCTTGCCCTGGGATTGGTAGCATGGAATGTTGCTACTCCTTGGGATTCTGGAATGTTGCTACTATTTGGGTTTCTGCCAGGTACTTGTGACCTGGCTTGGCCACTGTTGGAAAGAGGATACTGGGCTAGATGGACCATTGGTCTGACCCAGTATGGCTGCTCTTATGTTCTCAGACTCCCTTCAAGTAGAGGAGTAGCCTAGTGGTTAGTGCAGCAGACCTTGATCCTGGGGAACTGGGTTCAATTCCCACTGCATCTCCTTGTGACTGTGGGCAAGTCACTTAACCCTCCATTGCTCAAGGTACAAAATAAGTACCTGTATATATGTAAACTGCTTTGAATTGTAGTTGCAAAATACCACAGAAAGGTGGTATATCAAGGCTCATTTCCCCTTCATAAAAGGAGTGGGGCAGCATTTTCATGCTTAAAAAGCTATTTTATACATATAAAAGGATTTCTTTAACAATACCTTAACCTTAAAAGTGTAATCAGTGCAATTTGGCATGTATTTGTAAGGACTATAGGGCCCTTTTACTAAGTTACGGTAAGCACTAATGCGTGTTTACTGCAGCTTAAAAATTATTACCGCAGGCCACACTCAGGTGTCCCGCAGTAGTTTTGGCATCTTCGTGCGCTTCCCACATGCTAAAGAATACTTTAGCGCTGGGTATGTGTTTGGGAGGGGAGAATAGGCATGCCCAGTGCTAATCAGTTAGTGCAGCTACATCACTATGCGCTGATTCGCACAGGATTAGCGCGGGAGCCCTTACCACCTAGAAAACAGGTGTCGGTAAGGGCTCCCGAGCTAATGGCCATGCGCTTATTGGGAAATTAGCATGTAGTCATTAATTGAGGAAATGGAAAATGTGGCCATTTTACAGCCATGCTGAAAGTGGACTCAGCGCATGGGAAACCCATGTGCTAGTCATAACACAGGCCACGTTTTAGCACAGCTTAATAAAGATCCCCATAGAGAAGACATGTTCAGGGGAGGAGGTAGGGTAGAGTGCGAGCAGAATCATGATTTATGCACGTATTTTATAACATATGCGCATTTATGCATATTTTGGAATCCTTTTACTAAGGCATGCTAATGGATTTAGCGTGCGCTAACAATAAGCACACGCTAAATGCTAAGGTGCCCATTATATTCCTATGGGCATCTTATCATTATTACACGGTAAATCTGTTAGCTCACTTTAGTAAAAGGACCCCTTTATGTGCCAACATGTGCACCTGTTCCTGGGCAGGTGTAATTATCAGTGCCCAGAATCTAGGTACTATTTTTGCAGGTTTTATACTAGTATTTTATAAAAGTAATATTATCAAAAAAGGCTTCTTATATCTTAAATATTTGTGTGGACCATCAGAAAATAGGTGGGTACTATTTTTCCAAGCATGAGGCAAAACACTTGCACACCACATTCCAAATCCTCATTGGTCCCTATTTTTGCATGTATAGTTTTTACATATATAAAATCCACTATAGAAATGATTCATTCAATGTTTTATTCAATGCTAAAGTTCAAAATAATTCAGACGTAATAAAGCACCTATCTTAGTCAGGAACATAATGGTAAGATGCCTCTCACAGTTGGAGCTTTAAATGTTGCGTCTCTGTCCACAACTACACTTCAGTCCAACATAGCACTATGTTTCACTTCCATAGCTGCTTCAGGGAAAGAATTACTTATTCAGATTTGGCATTCTTCCATTCTGCTATTTTAGGTGATACTACTTTTATAGTCCTGCATAGCAGAGACTCTTGTGCATCACTACAAACTGTAAGTCATTTTTTCTATGTTTGATTTGCATTAAAGAAGTTTTGATTCAAGAGTTCTGAGTCTTTACAGTAATGTTTTATACTATGGTCTAGCTGAAATCTAGCTAAGTGTATGAGACAGCACTTCTGCAAGGACTGTACACAGGGCTTACCTTCTGCTCTCCCCCAAGAGCAGAACATCCCCCTCTCTGTACCCCCAACCTGCAACCCATAGGCCCCCTGGGCCTACTCAAATTTCCCAAGTGGGATCATTTGGAGCAGGAGCAATGCCCATTCACTTCTGCTCATAGTTGCACCTAATGCAATATGGCAGTTACACAGGCCAGCGGAACAGACCATGGACAAGATCTCAAAAGCAGAACCGGTAGTTATTAATTTATCCAATAGAGATCTCACTTCAACAGAACAATCAGTTCTACTTAAAGGTTTTTCTTTTGTTCCGTCCACTCACTTTAATGATTTTCAATTTCATATTGACCTGGAAAAGTTTATTAGAAAATTAGAGCTCAAACTTTTTTTCCAAAATTATGAAGACACATATGATAAGACTATTGTAAAACCCAAGTCGACCTGGAAACCCCAAATCCCACAAGCCCCTGCATTACAGACGTTCAAAAGCATGATTCTCAAAGATTTAGAGGATTTAAAAGCAGAAAGAGGTGTTCTACATCAAAAAAACTACAACATCACTAGAGATGAGATGAATGCACTAAAAGATCTTAGAGATGATGACAAGATCATTATAAAAAAAGCTGACAAAGGCGGAGCGATTGTCCTTCAAAACCGGAGCGATTATATTGATGAAGGACTCAGACAATTGAATGACACCAGACATTATAAAAGACTGACTTTAAATCCAACCAAGAGATTACAGTCACTTATCAACAGAATTACCAATAAAGCACTTAATGAAGGCTTTATTTCATTGAAAGATAAGAAATATCTATGCTGTCAACATCCAATTATTCCAACAATGTACTTTTTGCCTAAAGTACACAAACGATTGATCAACCCTCCAGGCAGACCCATTTTGTCTGGTAGAAATTCTATTTTAGAACCATTGTCAACTTTTATCAACACTTTCCTAAGAACGGAAGTATCTCAATACCCATCATACATTAGGGACACAACTCACTTCCTCTGTAAGCTTCAGGAGGTGGGCTTTGTCCCTGAGAATGTTTTGATGGTCACCCTGGACGTATGTTCCTTATACACCACCATACCTCAAAATGAGGCACTTGACACAGTCAAATCAATATTAGAAAAAAGAGTTAGACCACACGCCATACCCACTGAATTTCTATTAACATTGACAGGGATAGCGATGAAGGAAAACCACTTTCTGTTTCTTGACAAGATGTACCTCCAAACCAGTGGGGTAGCGATGGGGGCAACTTTTGCCCCATCAATAGCTAATCTATACATGTCCAATTTTGAATCAACATGGATTGCTTGTTCCCCGTTTCATTGCGTCATTTTACACTGGTGGAGGTACATAGACGACATTTTCATGCTTTGGGGTGGTTCGGAGTCAGACCTCCAGCGGTTTATGCATTGGCTAAACAGCTGCCACCAGGACATACAATTCATTGAACAACATTCATATGATTGCATTCATTATCTAGATGTGGAGATTAACATTGTTTCTAATAAATTCATTACTAAGGTATTCAAGAAAAGTACGGATCGAAACACATTTCTCCACAACTCAAGTTGTCATCCAAAACATCTTAAAAACAGCCTCCCGTTTTCCCAAATGTTGAGGTTAAGACGCATCTGTTCTGATCCAACTATGTTTAAAATTCAGGCGGAAGAATTAATGTCCAATCTATTGAAGAGAGGTTATTCTAAGTCTGTCCTCAAGAAGGCATACCGCAGGGCTAAGTGTAATGATAGGGACCTTCTTCTGAGAAGTACATCAAAACATCAAACAGATGAGAACAACTTCACTATGGTCATGCAATACACTGAACACAGTCCGTACCTTGCAAATTTAATTAAAAACAGATGGGATATTATGAGATCAATACCTGCATTTGAAAATATCAATTTACGTATTGCGTTTGCTAGGACGAACAATATCAAAGAGATCATTAGCCCAGCAGATGCAAGCCTTTCTACTGTCAACAAAAATCGAGTCTTAGGACATCACAAGTGCGGACACTGCCAGATATGCCAGATCACTGAACAAATCAAACAATTTGTGAATCCTAAAACCAATAAGATTCATAAGTTATTACAATTCACAAATTGTTCCTCTGACCACGTTATATATTTTTTACGTTGCCCTTGTAACAAGATCTACATAGGCATGACAACGAGACCATTAAAAGTGAGAATCATGGAACACAGATCCAATTTACGCAGATCAGCCGTCAAAGAACCAATGGTTGAACACTGCATTTCTTTAAAACATAAATTTGAGGATTTACGATGCTCAGTACTAGATCAAGTAGTGGCACATCATCGAGGAGGTAATCGTAAGCTCAATTTATTAAGAAGGGAAGCGAGGCTGATTTTTGAATTCAATACTCTGGAACCGAATGGGCTTAACAATGCCATTGATTGGCATAACTTCTACTAACATCTGTGACGTAACACGCACGTTAGTATTTCAGTCAGCTGACCACAGGCAGACGCCAAGGCGCCATTTTGAAGCATTGCAGAAGTCCTTTGAAAAGTAAGTTTGACCGTGGTGTGAATTTTAGGTGTACGATTATTTTCTTTCATGGTATGATTTTTGTTCACTTTAGATCTTCAACATATTTCTAAGCACTCCGTTCCTGAAGAAGCCATGTTTCTAGGCGAAACGGGTCCCCGTAGAACGGACAGCGATGAGTGCCTGGGTCTCAACACATTTAAAAAGCTAAGTGCTATTTTCTTCGATATGCAGTTGGGACTTTTTTTGAAACAGCATTACATGATTTAGAATCTATTGAAAGAAATTCATTGCTTGAGGCGATCAAAATTTCCTTTGAGCCCTTTTCAAGGATTTAAAAATTTAAAATCTATTGAAAGAAATTCATTGTTTGAGGCGATCAATAATTCTTTTGAGCCCTTTTCTAATGGAGTTTTTCAGCCCAATGATCGAACTATAGTGTGCGTTACAAGTCGATGTAAGATCATCTTTAACCACACTCAAAACCTCTAGGCGATTTGCCTACGGTTTCTGAGGGCTTTTCTCCATTTTTTGCAAATAAACACTGAAAAAATTTTTTTGTTAGAGCAGTTTTTTGGTATTAGGTTACTCTGTTTGCTCTAGCACACTGCTTTCTGTCCGGTTGGATTATATTCAGGTAGGCCCAGGGGGCCTATGGGGAGATGAACTGTCTGGTTTTTTTGGGGGGGGGGGGGGGGGGATGAAGGGAGTGGGTCCTGAAAATTGTTGTTTCATGTCATCTCCCATGATGACAGAAAGAGAGAAATACCCAAAGAAAACACACATTCCTGTAAACAACACAAGAAATGACACAAAATGGCAATTTTCAGGCTGCCCATCTCTACTTGGCAGTAGTGACCACTTACATGCGTAAATGATTAGAAAAACACCATTTGCATTCCTTCCTGCCAGGACATCAAACTCACAGAAACAGAACGAAGCCTTGCAAGATGGCTTCGTTCTGTTTCTGTGAGTCTGACGTAATGCGCATACAACGTGCAGGACGACAGAAACCGAACGAAGCCTTTGTGGGAAGAAGAGGACCTCAGCTGGTGGGGATTGGGGTCCCCCGCCAGCAAAGGTAGCCCACAGTGGCGGTGGCGGGGGAGGGTTGGCGGCGGGAGGGGGGGTCGAGAGGGTCGGCGGCGGGAGGGGGGTCGAGGGCCAAATCTATGGGGTTCCAGGCCCCCATGGCCCCACGTAGCTATGCCACTGGTGTGGGATATGTGTCCTGTAATGTAATGTAATGCCTGCTTAGCTATGCAGGCACTGAGGCTGAAAATAGCTAGTGCCTGCATAACTGCTGACTTCTCCCTGAGTCCACCTTTGGACTACCCTGGCATTAAACAGGCAGTGCTGTGGCGGTTAGAACTGTTATTGGCAGCTGGGACACTGAACATGGTTTATTCGGGCAGAAGCCTCTCCTGCTCATTTAAAACACTCTGAATATCAAGACCACACTGCTTAAAGTTCTCATTGTGTTAATTATACCTCGAAGTAGAATCGAATATATATATATAAGTAATCTTTCCTTGTATTAATTCATTATTCCTATAAGTAGAATTGATCATATGAAAGGTATTTCATAAGGTCAACTTATGTTCTAACATCAGAGTGTTTTGTGGTAATAAACCTTTACCTATATCCTGTGATTTTCACATAACTTTAAAGTTCTGCAAATTATCACGTTTGGAAACAGGACTTCGCAAGCTCACAGAACTAAAGAAACCGAACACGTGGACATTTTGTTTTGTTTATTTGATCACTGCAGTGTTTGTTTTAAAAGTTGTATGCATGGTTTAGATATGCATAAACTAACATTTAGAAGTTTGTATTGCATACCCATCTAAATCTCGATGTACACGTCTAAAACTCAAAAATGTGCATATTGAAAAACAATGTGATCTGGGCGTGTTTTAGGTGGGACTAAAAATGCATGTTTATGTTCCAGCACACACAGAAAATGGAAGAAAAGTACTCCACAAAAACAATCTAGACCAAGCAAAAACAGTGGTGAAGACAAAGAACAGCTTGTTACTTCGAAGTCTTCACTACAACAATCTTCAAACATCTTGACAAGGGCTGTGTTTCGGTCCCAAGGTCTGCATCAGGAGTCTGTAAAACTTCCTATGTGCTCTATAATTATGTAGAACTTAAAACCGCTAAAACAAGCAAAAAAAAACCACTAAAACAAGCAAAAAGTTGACCGAACACAGTATGTCCTTCTGAACAGCATAAAGTCATTTTGGCATGTATTACAGCACTGTCACATCAGAAGGAAAGATTTAAATTCTACATAATTATAGAGCACATAGGAAGTTTTACAGACTCTTGATGCAGTTCTTGGAGCCGAAACACAGTCTATGTTTCACCACATGCATGTGTGTGCTAGTATTTCAGAACATATACATGCATATGCAAGTACATAAATGTTTATGTTTCTGCACTGACCCCATTGATAAGTTAGACATTTACCCCGGATTCTATATAGCGCAATATAAGTTGCGTGCACAAATCCAGTCATATTCTGGATTTGTGCGTGCAACTTAATTAGTTATCAAGACAATCAGTACTGATAACTGCCACTTAAGCACTTCTTGACACTAATTGGCATTAATTAGAATTTACATGCAGAACGGTCTAAACGTATTCTATAACGTGATGTGCGTAAATTCTAAGTCACATAGTTGAAAATGGACATGCCAATGGGCAAGGAATGGGTGGGTCAGGTGCATTTCTAAAATCTAGGCTTATTCTAAGCTTATTCTATAAAGAACATGTAAATTTAGGTGTACTTTTTTAGAATATGCCTAGGCATATTCCATTTCGGCACCAATTTTTTAGGCATGATATATAGAATCTAGTCCTTATGGGGTTAATATTCAGCTGGTGGTGTTCAGTGTCTTTTTCTAAACTCTGACTGCTGCCACCAAAATTAGGCTCGGATAGTCAATTCTGGATCATGTCTGGGTACCAGCATTAAATATCCAGGTATGTGAAACTGGATGGCTCTTAACTAGATAAGTGCCGATATTCAGCCTTTAACCAGGTAAGTTAAACCAGTCAACGATAAGACTGCCATTTACGTGGTCCTATTTGGCTGGTTAACTTAACCGGTTAGGAACGGAATATCAGCAGATATCTGGTTAAGTGCCGATTCTGCCCCAAGTTTGTCCGTGGACTACCCACTGAATAGCACTTTTAAGCTTTATTGGTTAGAGGGGATATTCAGCCGCACTGGGCCTTATTCTATAAAGGTTATGCTCCTAAATTTGTGCTCCTAAATTACGAGTGTAACCTATTTTGGAGCACAGAGTATGCTCATAATTTAGGAACATAAATTTTAGGAGCGAAAGTTTAGGAACATAACCTTTATAGAATAAGACCCACTATCCAGGTAAGTGCTATTGAATATTCCCTCAGGGCCTGGTCAGCATGAGTTAACTGGATAAGAATCTCTCTTAGGGGGGGCGCGTTTTACTAAGCGGTGTTAAGCGCCAACACAAACCTAATGCAGCTTTAAATAGTGTACCATGGGATGTGCTCAGGTGTCCTTTGGTAAGTGTCAAATCACTGCATGCTAATGGCAATCTAGAAAATATTTTTTGAGGGGGCATGTCAGGGGGCGGAGAGTGAGTGTTCTTGCGCTAATCTGCGCAGCTACTTTACCAAGCGCTAACTGGTTACCTCAGGTTTACCACATGAACTCTTACCGCCTATAAAATGAGTGGCAGCAACTGCTCACTTGATAATTTGTTTTAAAGGGCCATGCAATATCAGTAACATTAGTGCATGGCCATTAAATACAACAAATAGAAAATCGGCCTTTTTACAGCTGCAGTAAAAATGGCTTTAAAGCATGGGAAAAACTTCCTTAATGTGCCTCTTTTTCCTTTAGCTTAGTAAAAGGACCCCTTAGCTGGTTAACTCACTTTGAATATGAACCCCCATGATTATAAAATGGATGCTGCCACCCAGTGGCGTTCCTAGGGGGGCTGGCACCCAGGGCGGATTGCCAATTCGCCCCGCCCCCCCCGGGTGCAGCGCTTTCCCCTGATGCAGCGCGGACACACACCCCCCCCCCCCCCGGCGAAAGGACACTCCCGCGAAGGAACCCCCCCCGCCGGGTGCATGCCGCCGGGGTGGGTGCCGCGCGCGCCTGTCCTCCGTTGTTCCATGCTTCTTCTCTGCCCCGGAACAGGAAGTAACCTGTTCTGGGGCAGAGAAGAAGCATGGAACACCGGAGGGCAGGCGCGCACGGCACCCCCCCGCGGCGTGCACCCGGGGTGGACCGCCCCCACCGCCCCCCCTAGGAACGCCACTGCTGCCACCGCACGTAACTGGCGCATAACCATCCATTTTATGTATTTTTGAATCGGCTCTAGGTCAGCAGATCCTCTCCTAAGATACTAACAGAACTTGACATGTCCTCCTGTCCTACATATCTCAATTCTGATTTGCACATTCGTTCTAAAGTTCCACTTCATATGTCACTTTAGCAAAATAACAGGTAGGTACTGTAAAATAAATAAATAAAAAATGAGCAAAGAACTTATATGCAATGAAAATGAAGCTGCCAGCAACAGGTTTGCGCTGACAGGTCACTTTAGATTGGAGTTTAATTTATGAAGATTGCTTTACCTGGGGCTATGGTAATCTCTGCCTTTGGAGTAATTCACATTCAGCCTAATTTCGAATGCACTCAAAGAATGTCGTATTTCATGGTGACAATGTAATCACAGGATCCGCATTAAAAAGTCATTATTGTTTAGAATCCAGCTTGGTTTGAAAAACACTTACTATAAAATTCAACAGCCTTTGTAAATTACCCAAAGGTTTACTCAAGAATACAAGGTGCAGTGATTTAAATCAGGAACTTACCTTTTTATCGATTGTATGGGGATTTTTAGGTCACTGCATTACGCAAAATGATTAGCGAATAATCAAAGTAATAAACTCCCTGATGCTGGTTCATAAATAATTATGAATTAAATTTGCCTTTGGAAATATTAGAGCCAAGCAGATTTAACTATAAGATACTTGATATTGAAACTCCTTTTATCAACTCTACTGCTGTCAGAAAACTCAGTACGGTAAAAAAAGAGAAAACGATGTCCTAATTTTGTAATGACACGGTATAATGTACACAATTACTATAGGTTCTACAGGATGTCCTAACTTTATTATTTCTGGGGTCCTTTTGCAAAGCTGCAGTAAGCACTTAGGCGTGCTTACCTCAGCAAAAAATGGTGTACGGCGGGGCACGCTGAGATGTCCCATGGTAATTTTGCCATGTGCACACACTATCCACATGTTAAAAAATATATTTTTTATTTTTGACGCAGGAGGCATGTCTGGGGGTGGAGAGTGGACATGTTCTGCGCTTGATTTTTAAGGCCTGGAATAATGATTCACCCCTTGTTTTAGCCCTGTTTACTAAGCTGTGCTAGCATTTTTAGCGCATGCACAAAATTAGCGCGCGCTAACTGAGTAGGCACCCATAGGAATATTGTGGGCGCCTACACAGTGCACACTAATGGTTAGCGCATGCTAAAAGCACTAACGCGCCTCTAGCGCGGCTTAGTAAACGAGGCCCTAAGATTGTATCAGCTACCTCATAGTCTGCATTCTTTGGATAAACTTTTATTGGACATTCCCAGAGAGGGGTTTGTTACTTTTTAAAAGTACTTAAGTAAAAAGTAAAAGTACTGGCTTCAAAAGTAGTGAAGTATAAGTATAAAGTCTTATAAAAAAAAACCCTGCTTAAGTAAAAGTAATAAAGTACAGCTCTTAAAACTACTTTTTTTTACTATAAAGTAAAAAGTATTCTTAACAAATTGGACCACAGAATCTAGTACTTTTACAAGGTAACTTCCAGGGGGGTCACACAAGTTCCTTCCTAGAAAAAAACAATCTGAACATTGCAGTGGGCAGAAGAACATTAATAAACCTATTGGAAAACAAAACAAGCTGAGGGCTCTTTTTACAAAGCCATGGTACACGCAACGAAGCCCATAGGAAATGAATGGGCTTTGTTGCATTTGCTGCGTGGGAGTCAGTACCGCTGCTTTCTAAAAGGAGTCCTGAATTATTACAGATCAGTCATATACAGACACTTGATGCTAACAGAATATCCAGCCTTTTTCACACATGAGCAGAGGTAGCCCCATGAAGTATAGAATAAGTAACCTCCCTACACCCACACTCCATCCAACTTTTATACAGCCCCCCCCCTGCATATACACCACAACCCCCCCCCCCCCCCCCAGCCTCATCCATCATTTTTTACAGGCCCCAGGCCTCCCTTTTTTTATAGCCCTTTCACTCACTTGGCAGGTTGGCTGGCTGGCTGGCCCCAGACGCCCCTTTTTTAAGCCCTCCCCCACCCCCACCCCATTCCACTCACCGGATGGGCTCGGCTGGCTGGCTGGCTGGCCTGGGCTTTTCTGTCTGGCTGGACTTGGCTGGGCTTGGCTGGAATGGTTAGCTGGCTGGCTTGACTAGTTGTCTGGGCGTGGCTGGGCTTGGCTGGCTTGACGAGCTGGTTGGGCTTAGCTGACTGGTTGACTAGCTGGCTGGCCTCAGACTCCCCTTTTTTACAGCCCCCCTCACTAGCTGGGCATGGCTGGCTAGCCTCTTTGGACCAGGAAGGAAGCTCACTAGCTATACTACCACATATTCAAAATGGCCATTGAGACTTCAAGTAGCAGTCTCATAAGGCCACTGCTTAAAGTCTTGGCCCATCTCTAGACATTTTTTCCTTTAAGTGCATTAGGCTTGAAGCCGACCGTTCACCAGTGCTTCAGATTGCAAGTGCAGCTATTTGGAATACTTTGTTTACGTGTGATAACTTCTATCCTTCAGTTTAGAAAGCAGTTAAAGTCATTTCTTTTTGCTCAGGCTTTTTCAATCTACCCCCCCCCCCCCCCCCCCTTTTAGAAAGCTATGGTCATCCTTCTCAATCTGTCTGCTGCTTTTGACACTGTTGATCACCGCTTACTCATTGATACGCTGTCCTCGGATTACTGGGCTCTGTTCTTTCCTGGTTTTCTTCTTATCTCTCCCATCACACTTTTATTGTATGCTCTGGTGGATCCTCCTCCACTTCTATCCCACTATCAGTTAGTGTACCTCAGGGCTCTGTCTTGGGACCTCATCTTTTCTTCATCTACACTTCTTCCCTTGGTGCTCTGATCTCTGAGCTACACACCAGAAATTTCAGCAGGAACCCAGGCCCAAGTATCAGCCTGCCTGTCTGATATTGCTGCCTGGATGTCTCACTGCCATCTGAAACTAAACATGACCAAGACTGAGCTTCTTAATTTTCCCCCTAAACCAACCTCTCCTCTTCCCCCATTCTCTATCTCTGTGGATAATACTCTCATCCTCCCTGTTTCATCAGCTCGTAACCTTGGGGTCATCTTCGACTCCTCCCTCGCCTTCTCTGCACATATTCAGCAGACTGCTAAAATCTGTCATTTCCTTCTCTATAGTATCACCAAAATTCATCCTTTCCTTTCTGAGCACACTACAAAAACTCTTATCCAAACTCATCACCTCTCACTTAGACTATTGCAACTTGCTTCTCACAGGTCTCCCACTAAGCCATCTCTCTCCCCTTCAATCTTTTCAAAATTCTGACACACAACTTAATTGTACAGCACTGCGCAACCCTGGTAGCGCTTTAGAAATGTTAAATAGTAGTAGTAGTAATATTCTGCCAGTATTGCTATGCTCATATTAACCCTCTCCTCAGATCACTTCATTGGCTCCTTATCTGTTTCTGCATACCAGGGGCATAGCCAGACCTGGAGGTGGGAGGGGGGGCAGAGCCCAAGGTGAGGGGGCACATTTTGGTCCAGCCCCCGCCAGCCCCCCACCGCCGCCTCGCCGCTCCCACCCGCCCACCACTGCTGCTGCTGGTATGGTATGATTTGGTATGTTTTTGGTTGATTGTGACATGTCGGAACTGTGCAGACTGGATAGCACTAGGAATTTGTTTTTTTTCTTTATTTAACTTAAGTTTGAAAATTGTGGCCCAGTTTTCCATAAGGTCAAGGACTTTTTTAACCTTACTCAATATTTCTGTGATGATGTTGTTGAAAGGTATGTAAATTGTGATGTCATCGGCATAGATGAATGGGTTGAATCCCATTAATTCTAGTGTTTTGCCTAGTGGAGCCATCATGACATTGAACAGAATTGGTGATATTGAAGATCCTTGTGGCACTCCACATTTAGAGATCCAGGAGTCTGAGAGCTGGTTAGACATCTTTACAATACAATACAATGCAATGGACAATCCGGTCTATAGAAAACTACTGAACCAGCTACTGCACTGCTAATTCCCATGTTGTCGAGCAGAGTCATTAGTGTTTTGTGATCTACTAGGTCGAACGCACTTGACATATCGAATTATAATAGTAAGATTTTCTGTGCTTGGCATATTAGACTTCTGAATTTTGTTGTCATAGGCTTGTGGTCTGAAATCTGATTGAGAATTGTGAAGGATTGAGAATTGTGTTAGGTATTCCATTAGTTGTTGTGTTACCAGACCCTGCATCATTTTGGTCAGTAGTGGAATTGATGCCACTGGTCTGTAGTTTGTGAGGTCGTTGATTTTGCTAGTGGTGTTTTTAGGTATGGGATTGAGTACAATGTCAGAAGGGAACTGACCATTCAAAAGCATGTATATGATGTGTTTAGTAAAGCCTTCAGTGAACCAGTCTGGTAGATTTTTCATCATGTAGTTGGGGCATTTATCTAGTAGGCAGTTTGCATGTGCATATTTTGTCAGCAATGTCTTAACTGCTCTAGTTGTGGGTGGTGTAAAGGGAGACCAGATTCTGTCTGCTGTAATGTGAACATTGTGCGGTTTTGCATTCATGTAAGAAGTCTATGATGGATGTTTGTGTTATTACAAGATCCCAAAACTTTCAGCTGCTTCCCATCACCAGATTCTCGCTCGTACTGGAACAGCTGATTTGAAAAGGAAGGTAGGCAATCAATTTAAAAAGTGATGATTAAAATGTACGTGTGCACTGTGACATCTGTTTTATGGCCCTTTACCAGGAGAAAAAAATCTGCACGAATGTAACACATGCTAACTGTGGATATACCAAAAAATAACCCCCTCCCTCTACTATTTCAGCTGTCATATGCAGTACCGACAGCTCCTGACCTCGATAAACCTAGGAACTGCTTCTGTGCATCGGGTCGGAAACACCATGCATGCACATTTGTATAATAATTAGCTCATTATAATAGCTTTGTATAGTTTTGCATTCTATTTTTGTTAGCTGCTACCATGATAAGAAAAGAGCTCAGAGAACCCTTCCGTGCATGTCTCATTTTACTCCTTGCTCACTAAACCAGCTAGAACTGGTATAAAAACCACATTGCTGGCTCGTTAGGTTTTGTGCATCTGGGCCTATGTCTTGTCTTTCAAAGTGATTCCCGATGTAGAATTGCAAAATGAGTTAAATGAATAAACCATGTTGACTAATGAGAATTTGAGCCTGTAGATCCTAGAGACAAAAAAAAAAAAAGAAATATCAACTGTCTTGTCCCAGATGAAAAGGGAAAAGGATCCTACTTCTGAGGAAAGATACAGGGAAGCAAGTTCTTCACCTTTGTGCTACTAAGGTCAACTTGGGATGTGAGGAGCAAGAAATCGAGATATGGGAAATGAAATGAAGTTCCTAGGCAAGAAGAAGCAGTCAAACATGAGAATACAGAAAAGTGTGTACTGATTATGAATGAATACAATGCAGCACAAAATTCATTCAAACATAGATAATTATTTTGGCAGCCTGTTCTTAAACGACCAAATGAAATATCTTCAACAGTTGCACATTACCCAAGTGATACTCAGCCTGCAGTGATCAGCATTTTTCTAAAGGCTGGCTGGTGCAGACATTTCATGCCCAAATTTTTAGTGCAGGCCATTTTCAGATCCTGGTGCTGAATATTAAGGGATTGTTTGGCCACCAGCACTTGGTACTGGCAATATTCAGACCGGTGCCTGGATAACTACCCGGACAAAGTTAGAACTGAAAATCGCCACCAGGAGGGTAACTGCTGGCTCTGCCTAGATTCCACCCTTGGGCCACCCTGATACTAACTGGACAATGCTAAAGGAATTGGAACAGATATTTAGCAGCATTAGCCAAGTAAGTGCCTCTGAATTTCTGGGCAGAACCCAATTGGCATGATTGATAGGAGCTGTTCCTATCTACTTAACACAAGCTAAACATTGACCACTACAGTTAAATTGTGGAGTGGAGGAGTGGCCTAGTGGTTAGGGTGGAGGACTTTGGCCCCGGGGAACTGAAGAACTGAGTTTGATTCCCACTTCAGGCATAGGCAGCTCCTTGTGACTCTGGGCAAGTCACTTAACCCTCCATTGCCCCATGTAAGCCGCATTGAGCCTGCCATGAGTGGGAAAGCGCAGGGTACAAATATAACAAAAACAAATTAGTTTAAAAAAATAATAAAATTAAGGGGTCCTTTTACCAAGCTATGGGAAATACCGCGTGGCCATGCAGCAGGGAACCCTTACTGCCACCCACTGAGGTGGTGATAAGGGATCTAATACTCCAGAGAACTGAAAAACAGCCAAACACAATTACTACTACTACTACTTAACATTTCTAAAGCGCTACTAGGGTTACGCAGCGCTGTACAATTTAACATAAAAGGACAGTTCCTGCTCAAAGAGCTTACAATCTAAAGGACAAATGTACAGTCAGTCAAGTAGGGGCATTTACACAAACCTCCCTTTAGCCCTACCCATCAATTTCTACTCCTTGTGTCAGCATTGGACACATTTTCAGGATTTGTTCAAGATGGAACATAGGTACTACAGGCAATTTTAGAAGAGATTTATTTATTTATTTTTTTATTGCATTTGTATCCCACATTTTCCCACCTTTTTGCGGGTTCAGTGTGGCTTACAATATGAGTTAAATGTTGGAAATACAATTTGTTACAGATTGGTTATTGATTACATTTTGCAGAGTTATGCAAAACAATTGAGGTGTCGTTAAGGAATGTAACAATGGAGCACAAACACTGAAACTTTGGAAGGAAACAATGGGAGCTTAGAGGGCGATAAAAAGGCATGAAGACATATGGTATATATCTTTCTGTGATTAAAGGTATGAATGGTGTGATAATACGGGAATGAGAGTTCAGAGGTGAATGTATGATGCATTCGTGAACAGTAAGTGTGGACTTTATGTGTTTTGGTTCTTCCCGTAAATCTTTTCGAAAAGATGGGTCTTCAGTGATCTGCGGAAGGAAGCTTGCTCGTTGATTGTTCTTAAGTTGCGCGGCAGTGTGTTCCAATACTGCGTGCTCATGTGAGAAAAGGTTGATGCATGTAGCGCTTTGTATTTCACGCCTTTGCAATTGGGGAAGTGGAGGTTCAGGAAGGTTCGGGATGATCTTAAAAGCCGGGAATCTAAAAAAAAAAAAGTCTGCTTAATTAACGCACACCTGATCTCACCTGTAAAGGCAAGCCTGAAATCACAAATTGCTTTGCAAAAGCAGCCCTAAAATATTCCCTGCTGATCATAGCAAATCAAGGTCAGCCTTAAAGAAGGGTCTAGCTAGTCATCTCCAGACCTCAACTTCAAAATGAGCCATCAAGAGATTCTATGGGTTATCTGGAACACAAAAGCCCAGCTTATTGCACAGCAAAACATGATGGCATTTGGGCTAGGATGCACCTTAATGGCCCTTAATGTATATACCATGTTAAACATACTCCAAGTATAGGTTTGTCATAAGTCGGCTTAACAAAAGTTGAATTAATTAGTTTAATTTAAATCTTTTATATTCCGTTCAGCCAGTTTGGAGCGGATTACAAAAAAGAAATATCAATATACATACAATGCAATATAAAACCAATAAATCAGTACCATCATAGCACATGCTGTTTATAATCAGAAAAGTCTAAAAAATGAAGTAGTAAAGGCTAGGAGGACCTGGCCAAATCAAACATATAAACGGCGAGTGACCGAACTCACTCGCAAATGTGCAGCAAAGACCCTCTCTGCCCCACCCCCGCGTCAATACGTGATGACGGGGTGGGACAGAGAGGGTCTCTACTGCGCAAGGGGAGGGACGAAACCGCCGTCGCTACCGCTCCCCCCCCAAGGTCGCCGCCACCGCCACCCACCCTCCACCTGGGCCCTCGCTCCGCTATAGAAACAGCGTCAACGCAGTACACAGCTCAGCTGAGCTGCCGTCGGCCTTCCTTCCCTGCCTGGGACACAGGCAGAGAAGAAGGAGGGCCGACAGCAGCTCATCTGAGCTGTGTGCTGCGTCCCCGTGCTGTTTCAATAGCGAAGCGAGGGCCCGGCCCGGGGGGGGGGGGGCAGCGGCGGGGGGGGGCCTTGCAGCGGTGAGGAGAAGGGGCCTTTCAAACTCCCCCCCCCCATCCTATAGTAGCCCGTTTCTACGGGCTCAACGGCTAGTATATTTTAAACAACCAAGTCTTTGTGGTTTGCATATGCTTAATCATGCACACACAGCACCCAGCATAAAGGTGTTCACTAGCTTCTATCAGCCTCAGAAAACAAATGTATTGAAAGCAAGTCACATCTCCTTCACTGATGTACTATTTCACAGTGATGTGAAATAAAGATGTGCATTTGCATTTGGCTCATTAGTGTGCCTGGAATTCTGGTAAAAGTAAATTAAAACATGCATGAAACAACAAACAAAATATGGGAATAAATGACTAACTGAAAAGTGAAACATTTTTCACAGTCTGCATCACTAGGACATTTACTTCCAAATTTTTTTTTTCTGGGGGAGGGGGGGCTGTCTATACCAGAATTTGAAAGCTCTCTGTTCAGCAGCCTCTGCAATGAATGTCTACTGGGCTGATGGAGGCACTTGCTCCTGTTGCAATCCCTCATGAGCCAAGAATGGCATTAAGAGTCCCTGGACAGTGTACCTTTCAAGGCATGTACTACATAAAACAAAGCACCCCTCATCCAGAACACACTAAATATTTTCACTTAGATATGCAGTAAATCCAAATCAAATATATAAAGCCATTGTCATCTTTGCTACATTATGATTTCTACAGATGTCAGGAGAAAAAAGGGCACACCTTTACTTACCCTCACATGTAGAATGTTATTTATTTATTGATTTAAAATATTTATAAACCACTTACCCACAGTACTAAACATAATGCAAAGCAATATACACAGCAGCATATATATACCAACCCCCCCCCCACCACCACTAAAAAAAATGGTCCTCTTTAAAGAACAGATCTCAGCCCCTTACCATAAAAAAGAGATTCCCATGTAGGCTCTGCTAGTCTAACACTCAGGCCCTGGCTCCTTTTCTTTCAGCTGGTAGTTTCTTTTAAAACTGTGTTCAATTCTGAGCTGGTAAAATGCAAGGCGCAGTGCCCCGCGGGTGCATGGAGCCGACTGTAACATGGCGCCGTGCCCCGACGGGCATGCGCGCCGGGACCAGCGGGTTGTGTGGAATGAATGTAAAGAAATGAGGAAAGTGGGAAATACCCTCAGAAACCAAGGCTTCTGCCAAGGTCTAATCAACAAGACACTATTATCTATAAAAGGCTTTGTGCCCATGATCAAGTTTCTTTCATGGGGTAAATATTCCCTACTCCACTCATTCAAAAATGCCCATATAGGAGCATCATGCAAAATTGCCCATAATAAAGCACAATTTTTTAATACAAAAAAGCCCATAATAGAGTACAAATATTAAAGATAACTGAGTAACAAAAACTGTTCAAGCTACAGCATGGCATGCATCAACGTAGCTTAATAAATGCTGGCTTGACAACCCCACAGTTCAACTGTTGATTTTCAACTGGGCCCGATTCGTTTCACCCATAACAGGGCTCCATCAGGAACCACTCAGTTGGATCATACTGACAGGGGTATCGGTCTATAGACAAAACAAATGCCAGAATCAGATTACCATACTCTTCTAATACAAACATATAACTTCTGAAAACACTTACAAAACATTTAGAAGAGTATGATCCGTGTAGGGCTGGTGGTAGTCCTGATTTAGCGTTCGGTAAGCCCGCATTAGGCTTACCGACGCTTTGTAAAAGACCCCCTAAATAAGAAATATACTGCAATATGAACCTCATATTGAACAAACTGCTGGACCTGGAAATTAGTTCCAAAAATATATGTGTATGGCTCCATAAATTTGGGTGATAAAAAAAGCACCAGGTAACAATAATTTAACCTTTACACTGAGGTGGTCAAGTCACCGCCATGTGGAATCAGCGCTGGTGGAAAATATGGATAGATAGAAATATTCTGCCTGCTTCCATTCAAAGAGATTAATCACCCCTGTGGATGCTGGTGGCATAGCTACAGAGGGACAATTATGAAAATAAATTAGCACTCCATTTTCTACTTTGAGTAGGTAAAGCGCCTGAAATCAGAACCCAACACGGAGACAGCAGGTAACCACTATTTCTACATCTTCCATATGGCTCACAGTGCAGCACAACATAGGATAGAGCAACATTTAAGTGCAGAAAAAGTAAATAAATAAAGAGTCAAACAAAGCAGGATTTTTCCCATATTATTTTCTGATGAAAGGTGTTGTGAAAGCTCAAGTCTGGAACATTGATCTGTTGAAGGAAAAATTCAAATTTCATTATATTGAGAAAATAAGCATCTCAGTAGGGACTGAAATCAATGACTTTCTGATCTAAGAGCACCAGCTTTATCGATCATTCTGAAAGTCATTCTTCTATAGGATAAGCATCAGTTCTTTCTCTTCTTACCACTAATGAGAGCACATGAAGAAATGACCAAAGTGCAAGGAACTGCCAGAGAGACACAGTTCAGAGGACAAGCTCAGAATGATCCCTTCACTGACAACAAAGTCCAGGTTGAAGCTTCAGAGGCAGGCTAGGCTTAAGTTAAGACAAGGGGCCTGATGTTCAAAAAAGGCTGAACTCTTAAATGTGCCCTATTTTCAGCCAGACTTGGGAGCATGTGCAAACTGGATAACACTGGGTTAAGACGGGAGCACTTAGCGCTTTCTAAATAGGAGGCAGTAAGTGCCCCCATGTTAAATTTTTACAGGTACTGTGTGCTAATACGAACATTAGTGCATGACCTGCAAAATTAAAAAAAAAAAAAAAAAGAAAAAAGCCATGAAAATATGCCGTGTTAAATCTGAAGGTGCACTGGACGCTATGCCCAGATTTTACCACACTTTAGCAAAGGGGCCTCTTTGAGAGTTATAGGCCTGATATAAAAAACAAACAAACAAACAAACCTGAGCTCATAAATTTAGGCTCCTAAGCTAGGATCTTAAATGTGTGCCCTCTTTTGTAGCCACAGTTAGGAGCCTAAGTTTTCAGCTGAAAATTCATCTTAATTTAGAAGCTTAAAAGTTATGGGCCCCATATTCAAAAGGGTTTAACCTATTGATTTTTCCTTATTTTATATGTTTCCCCAACACACGTCTGATCAGACATGGTACTGACTGGAAGCCATGCCTCTGAAGCACCATCTAAATTCTGCAATTGGGGGCCTTCCCAAGATAGCCCACAATAGGCATCTCCTTTGGATACTGAGATGCTCTTTGACATTTGTCTTTGCAGTAACAGGGAAATGCAAAAGGGAAAAGTATTCATGAGGGAAAGGTGTGGGGGAAAGGGGATCCCCAGACTAAAAATCTTTTTCTACCACACTGGCCCCTTCATGGAAGAGTCCCCGGGAGCGTTAGGCTGAACATTAGTGGACTTGATGCTCCAGAAGAGCAGAATAACACAACACTCAAGGCTGATTGCAAGATCTCTCATATTCTATTATACTCTGCACATCCTTCATGAACACTCCTGACCCGCCCATGGCCCTCCTATGGCCACACCCCTTTTTCATTTCATTGCAAAATTATTTATGCATGGATCTTTATAGAATAGCATCTAGGAAGATGCATGCGTAAATTCAAATTGTGGCCAATTAGCACCAATAATTGATTGTTAGAGTCCAATTATTGGCACCGATTGGCTTGTTACTCAATTAATTTGTGCATGCAATTTTGAGCGCCATTTATAAATTTGGGGGATAGAACCTTTTATAATGTACACACTTACTTGCATGATCTGTATCTGCTCTGCCCAAACTCCACCATTGTATGTACCCACCATTACAGAATGTGCTGCTCGGTATTTTATTAAGAGGTCATTTATGCATGTAAGCAGGGCTTTTTTTGAGGGGGTACTGAGTACCGGCACCTTTTCCATTGCCTGCTAAAATTGGCCCATTGTCCCCAGGTTTTAATGAAAGAGCTCAGGCCCTACTCACCAATTCTGCCTTGTCATAGATTCTGTGACTGGTTGCAGGGGCTCTGGCTATTATGGGGTGGGTCCCTCAGTGATCACCCTACCCCTAAAGGGTGGCCTCGCATTTGAGTACCAGCACCTTTTTCTTTAGAAAAAACACACTCCATGTAAGTGGCTACTTATGCATATAAATAATTAAAATACTGACATTTACATGCATTGTTAGCACGTAAAACTAGACAGCACCTTACAGAATTACCCCCAGTAAGTGCAAAATGTGTGTGTGTGAACTGAGTGCTAAAGTCAGCCCTGCTGTTAATGTGAAGCAATGCAGTTAGCTACACCTTTGTTCCACGTTTCCTGTTGCATTCATTTGAAATTACATGTCAGACAGCACTTCCCCTGTTCTTTCATGTTGTTCTTAATCCAAAACGCCAGGAAAAAAAACCCTGAAATTCTGTTGTTTCTGTGTCATCAGTAGTGCACGCTATTGTTTATTAGTGAACCTTAGTGCTGAATGATATGCACTGTTGCTCAGTGGTGCACAATTTTTATCAATATATGCACTAGTGTAGACTTTTGTGCAATAGGGTGCACTATTTGGACAGTACTGTGCAGTACTGCACAATGGTATACACTATTGATATTTCCCCTGAAACAACAACAAAAAAGAAAATCCCATAATCAACATGGAAAAACTAAACAAAATACATTTTTGTGGCCTGCACACCCCTAACTAGCAATTAGCACACAGTAAGTGCCCACACTAACTAAAAAGCACAGTTTCTACCCGTTCCCCATCCATTCTATGATCCCTTAACTTGGCAGATAGCAAGCGCTAACAATTAACATGCCGCATCAATCGTAAACACAGCACCAGACTGTTAACATGAATTAAAAGCTATGTTAAATGACTAAAACAGTTTAGTAACTAGGGGGGGTCCTTTTACTACGGTGCGCTGAAAAATGGCCTACAGTAGTGTAGGTGTGTGTTTTGGCCTCGTGCAGAATCATTTTTCAGTGCACTAGTAAAAAATGCCAAAAATGGACGTGCGGCAAAATTAAAATTGGTAGGCGTCCATTTTGGGTCTGAGACCTTACCGCCAACCAATGACTTAGTGGTAAGGTCTCATGCGTTAACCGGGCGGTAACGGTCAACGCATGTTCAAATGCTGATTACCGCCTGAGCGACAAAAAATATAAATATTTTCTGACGCGCTTAGCGTATGCAAGTCAAAAATTAAATTACCGGCTGGGCCATGTGGTAGCCGGGTGGTAACTCAGAATTGAAGAGAGTTGGGCTCTTGTAAGCGCTTATGTGGCTTAGTAAAAGGGCCCTTAGGTCCCTAAATGTTTTCTAGGATGATGCTGATTCCATTTTTCTAATCTCTGTGGAGTAAATATTCAGCTGTCATATATGTATTGAATGTTGGTACTGTTAAAAAAATGTTGAAAAAATATTATTTTCAAGTTAAGAGAATTTAATCTGTCTGCGGCCAATATCTTTTGGCCACCTCTGGCTTTATGCCTCAGTATTCAATGCTGGGCCATGTCCCATCACCAGCACTGAATATCTGAGTTTGTACTGCCGACTAACCCATATTATTATTATTAACATATGTATAGCGTTACCAGACGCATGCAGCGCTGAACACCTGACATAGAAAGACAGTCCCTGCTCAATAGAGCTTACAATCTAAAAATATAATACAGACATATCTGGTGAAGGGGTATTTTACTAAGCGGCGGTAAGCCCAACTCCCACCCGCCCCCCCCCCCCCCAGCGCACGCCATTTCTGGTGCTACAAAAATATTTGTATTTTTGTAGTTCCTGTGTTTACCTGGCAATAATCAGGCAGTGCTGCGCACTGCACTGTCCGTTTACCGCCAGAATAGCGCAGGAGCCATTATCATGACCTCAATAGGTGATGGTAAGTGCTACCTGCTGAAATGGCCGCACATCCACTGCATCACTTGCCACACGGCCATTTTAAAAAAAATACCGCCTTTTCCCCACTGTGGTATAATTGGGCCTCATCACGTATCAAAAACACACGCTGATGCAGGCCCCTTTTTGCCACAGCTTAGTAAAAGGACCCCTGATTGTGATATTCAGCATTTAACCACCTAAGTGAAACTGGACAAAGAGAGGACTGAGTTTTATATAGTCTAATTTGTCAGGTTAACTTAGTGGGTTAAGTACTTAATGTCGACATTTAACTGCATAAAAGCTGGTTCTGCCCCTGGACCACCCACAAAATTGTAACTATGGCTTTAGAGGGGATTCTATATATGGCATCTTAAAAATCATCACCGTAAAACCACACGGTTAGCGTGATTCTATAAACTATGCCTAAGGTTATGTGTAGTTTATAGAATACGTTCACACGCCATACTTGCAACTAAAATTTAGGCGCACTCATCTAGACCACCTAAAACCGGGCCTAAATACCTGCGCCAAAGTTAGGCGTAGATCAAGTGTATTCTATAATAGTGTGCATAGGGGCCCCTTACCGCATGCTAACTTGGAACTACTGCAAGCCAAATGCACCAGAAAACCTTTTTATAGCGCGGTGCTAACCCAGTGGTAATCACGGTTACTGTGGGAGCCCTTATCGCCAGTGCTCCCCACTGCATGGCCACATGGTAAGAGTTATCTCACCACATGGCCATTTTTTTAGGGTCTTTTTGGTTGCAGCAGTATAAAGGGCCCTGGTGCGTGGGAAAAACGGCCCCTGCTGCTACTGCAGGGCCCTTTTCCCCACAGCTTAGTAAAAGGACCCCATTGTTTGTTTTTTTTTGAAAAGCCCACAACCTGCCCATTCCATGCCCATGACCACATCCTCTTTATGTTTGTGTGCATTAGAATTTACATACACTGTATTGTAGAATACGCCTACAAAGTTGTTTGCATTAATTCTAATTAAAGCCAATTTGTGCCACTAATTGGTTGTTAAGTACCAATTATTGGCACTGATTGGCTTGTTAATCAACTTAAGGCGGCATATAAAGAATTTGGGGGTTGGTGGATAGTGTTGGCATTCAGCAGCACTAACCAGATTGGGAGAAGTTATCAACGTGGGCTACTGTTAAGACGGTTTATTTTACCACTAGTCATGCTCTTTAACATGGCGTCTCATTGTATAAAATGGGACCCTGTGCAGAGGGATCCAAGATGGCGATCGGGTAGGACGCATGGATGGAACGCTCTCCTCTTATACTAACTAAATTACTTATTACCTGTTGAAATGCCTAAGAGAAAAGGTAAACCAAAGGGACCTCCCCTCCCGAGGCTACAACCTGTCTCTGCTGGTCAACCTTCCATTGCAGCGTATATGGTGTCCACACCGACGGGCGAATCCTTAGCCACGACCGGGAAGAGTCCTGGCTTGGAGGGCGAGACTTCGCTCAGCCCATTAGGCCCAGCTACTCCCCCACCGCCACAACCCGACGGTGTCAGAGTTCCGAGTGCGGAAAGCAACAACTCGAAGGGGCGGCAGACCCCGTCGAGGGAAGTGGCGTCAGCTGCTATCGAAGAGGTGGGGGAAAGATCACCAATCGTGGCGGGAAGAGAAACATCAATGGAGGGGAGCCGGATTGCTGACTCCGGAGAGGAAACTTCATTGCAAGCCATGAAAATACAACCTTTGGTGAAACCCCAAGAGGTAACTCTGGAATCTATATGGTCAGCGCTTGAGGCAATGCATAAGGTTTGTACTGTGTTTATTTCTGCCTCTTTGAATACTACAACGCAAGTAAAAGAAATAAAAGATAAATTTGAAATTATTTCCTCTAAACATATAACTTTGGAAGGAGATTTGGCCAAAATAAAGGAGCAACAATCACAGATGGCAGGAGATCGAATGTTATATAATAGAAAAATTGAAAACTTGGAGAACTCAGTGAGGAATTTAAATATCCGGATGTTAAATTTTCCTCAGACAAATTATATGTCCACTAGAGAAATGTTTAATAAATTCCTGAAAGATATATTTAAATATCCAGAACAATCTCTTCCTCCGTTACAAAAAATATATTACCTGGGAGATAAAAAGAAGTCACAGTTGACTTCTCCACAAGGAGTACTGGACCAACGGGAGGTTTCTTCTGAGACCTTGGACTTATCAGGTTTTTTAGAGCAAACCATAGAAGAAATTAAAACACGAGCAACTGTAATTGTTACATTTGTGTTTTTGCAAGACAAGGAAGCGATGCTCCGTTTATACTTTAAAAATATTAAACCTGAATTTCTGGGAAGCAAAGTCCTAATCTTTCCTGATATTTCCCGTTGGACACAATATAGAAGGAAGAAATTTTTGGAAATGAGACAAAGAACTCTGTTGATTAGTGCTTCCTTTCAGCTGAGATTTCCCTGCAAGTGCTTGATTACCTTTAAAGAAAATAGATATATATTCTATGAGCCAGAACAATTGTGTGCCTTTCTGGATATGCAAGACACCAAGAAAGACTGACCGATAGAATTAGCTGGACTATAAGATATAGGATAACCACCTACTCATATTTCCTAGTTATAATTTTGCTGTTAAAAATTCAACTTCCAGTGTTGAAACCTTGGATCTCTCATTTTTGTGGACTATAAAGATCCAATATTTTTTCTTGTATAAATATGATTTCTTTGTGTTTAAATAACATAGTAGGCTTTATGTAATATTGGTATATCAGTCAAAGATTTATGTCTTTGTAATTATGAAAAATTAATAAAGAAATTAAATATAAAAAAATGGGACCCTGTGCTAAAATAGCATGACTTGTGGTAAAATAAGCCGTCTTAACAGTAGCCCACATTGATAACTTCCCCCCTAAGTGCCACTAAATATCAGCAGATAGCCCCACACAGACAATTTAACTGGGAAGGGGTCGCTTCTGCTTATTTAAATTGCTTGCAATTTCTACCTCTTTTTCATTTCTTGCTTTCTGTAGACTTACTTCTTTCTTTTCTTGACTCTGTTTGATACTTTATTTCCAATGAGGGGCAGCTGACCTAAGCAATCAGTGTTATTTTAGTCTTTTATGTGTTTTAAGATGAATAACTCCATAAGTTGCCCCAAGATCTATGTGAAAGAATCCTCATAGTACAAACCCCTGACTTAGAATAACGATATATGTTTCTAGTGGGAATCTATATACTTGACCTTAAGCTGAACTTGCACTTGACTACACAGATCACGTCCCCGTCAGGTTTTGTTTGGGAATCAGAGGAAAAACACGTGAGCTGCCCTGCTTTCCAAGCAGAGTATGAGATGCCCCAAAAACATTCTGCTTACTTATGGTTTGACTTTATCAATTTATTTTACGGGGTTCCTTTTACTAAGGTGCGCCAACGATTAGCACATGGTAAATGCTAAGAAGCCCATAGGCTTCATACTATTTAGCGTACACTAATTGTTAGAATGCGCTTAGGGCCCCTTTTACTAAGCTGTGTTCAAAGATGCTCTGCGCTAGCAGCAGCAGCGTGCGTTTTTGCTGCACACAGAGTCTCCTTTTCGCGCAGTGGGTAAAAAGGTGGAAAAAAGAAATGGCTGTGCAGTAAGTTCCCACTTGCCACAAGGCCATTTCGGGGGGATGCACTTACCGCCACCCAGGGGCGTAGCTGCTATGGGGCCACGGGGGCCTGGACCCCCCTGCCGGCGACCCTCTCAACCCCCCTCCCGCCGCCAACCCGCCGCCTGCTACCTTTGCTGGCGGGGGACCCCAACCCCGACAGCCGAAGTCTTCTTCCTTCGTTTGGTTTCTTCTGACTGAATCTGACGTCCTGCACGTACAACGTGCAGGATGTCAGACTCACAGAAACAGAACAAAGCCCTGCAGATCACGAGGCTTCGTTCTGTTTCTGTGAGTCTGACGTCCTGCACGTTGTACGTGCAGGACATCAGACTCAGTCAGAAACCAAACGAAGGAAGAAGACTTCGGCTGGCAGGGGTTGGGGTCCCCCGCCAGCAAAGGTAGGCGACGGCGGGCGGGGGGTCGAGAGGGTCATCGGCGGGGGGGGTCAAAGTTGTTGGAGGTGTCGGCAATGGAGGGCGGGCAGGGGGAGGTGTCGGCAATGGGGGGTCGGCGGCGCCGGGAGGGGGGCTAAAATGTGTCCCCTCACCTCGGCTCTGGACCCCCCTACCGTTGAAGTCTGGCTACACCCCTGCCGCCACCCATTGAGGAAGCAGTAAGGGCTCCTGCGCTAACCCAGTGGTAACCAGGCAACACTGCTGGGTAAACCCCTGCAGTATTAATTTTTCAAAAATTCCGGCAGCGCTCGAAATGCTGTGTGCTGGGGGTGGAACTACCACCGGTGGCTGTGTTGGGCCGGCGGTAGTTCCGGGTTGCACGCAGCAACCCTTTAGAAAAAGGGCCGCTAAATCTGTTAGTGCACCTTCGTAAAAGGATCCAGTAGCGAAGAATTAAAAGGAATCAAGTTCTTTCTAATAACATTTACATAAAGGAGTCATTTTACTAAGGTGTGCTAATGAATTTAGCGCATTCTAATGATTAGCATGTGCTAAATGATAAGATACCCATTATGGGGCCCTTTTACAAAGGCATGGCAGGGCTAATGCACAAGTAACACGAGCCCAATCGGAACGACCACTGTGGCAGCATGTGTACCTGGCAGTATGCCGAATCCCATGGCAGAAAATAATTTTCTATTTTCTACTGTGTGGGTGTTCCTGGCAGTAACCGGCAGCGCACCCACATTGGCACGCGCTGCACAGTTACCAAACGGGTAGCATGTGAGCCCTTAGCGCTAGGTCAATGGGTGGCAGTAAGGGTTCAAGTCATAAGTAGGCATGTGCTAATTTTATTATTAGTGCAGGTCCATTTCCCGACCCATTAAAAAAATAGCCTTTTTCCCAGCCGCAGTAAAAAATGGCCCTACGCGCACTTAAAAGATGTGCCCACACTACCGCAGGCCACGTTTTACTGTGGCTTTGTGAAAGGACCCCTATATTCCTATGGGCTTCTTATCTGTTAGCACACCTTAGTAAAAGGACCTCAAAGGGACTGAGTCATGAACACCAGGGAGAGGTTCTTGGTGTATTTGTTACTCAACATTGATAATAATTTCATTTTTATATAATTATTAGGCTTGTTCTTCTGAAGTAGGCTGTGAAAACTGTACGGCTGTTTATAGCTATTCTACATGTTGCTTTAGATTCTTTTAATTTGTAATTTTTCAATTTGTATGTTGTATTTCTAATTTTTTCATTACTTTTTATTCTTTAATTTTTTTAGGGCTGCATTTCTATTAAAATTTGTAATTGCTCGATTAAAGGTATGTTATTTTTTTCCCCCACTGCCGTTCCTGGTGATTCTGGGCAACAGAGAAAGTAACTTGTCCAGAGCCACAAGGAGCTGCACTGGACTAATAAATAAATAAATAAATAACATGCCTTTAATCATGATTAAAATTTAAATTGAAATTATGTCATGTATTTTCCACTTTACCTTACTTTAACGTTCAAGGTATATAAACTACAAAATTAGATGGATAATTAAAAAGAAATTCTTCACATGTTATAAAAACAGAATGAAATATAACTTCAATCTACAATCAGCAAGAAATTATTCAGAAATTTTAGAAATGAACCAGGTCTACGTTGCATTTGTTGCATATTCCGACCTGTGTGCAGTGGTCCAGTGTTGTGTTCAACACTATAAAGATGATTTTTCATTTCTGTAGTAGTCTAAGAATCAAAAATGCAAAACTGAAGAGACCAAACATTCCACCTGTTATAATTTCCACCTTTTTTAAAAGATTTTAATTAAGGGGCCCTTTTTACAAAGTTGTGTTAAAGTGGCCTTACCTGGGTCTTTCCCATGCACTAAGGGTCAAATTCTAAAAATGGCGCCTTAACAATCGGTGCTGAAAAACCACGTGGTTATGTGTAGTTTATAGGATATGTTCAAGTGCCATTCTTTCAACTAAAATTTAGGCATAATCCATTTAGGCCACATAAAACCAGGCCTAAATACCTGCACCTGAGTTAGGCACAGATCAGGTATATTCCATAATAACGTGCATAGTTTCTTGAAATGCCCACAACCTGCCCATTTCACACCCATGGCAGTGCCCCCTTTTCGACTGCAAGCGTGACAATTTATGTGCACCATGTTATAGAATATGCCTAGAAAGTTGTGCGCATAAATTCTAATTAATGCCAATTAGTGCCGCTAATTGATTGCTAAGTACCAATTATCAGTGCTGATTGGCTTGTTAATCAATTAAGTTGTGTGCACAATTTGGCCATGCAGCCAAATTAGCATGCACAACTTAAGGCACCCTATATAGAATTTGGGGGTAAGGCCATTTTTACCACTGCAGTAAGATGGCCAATTTTGCTATTTTTAAAATTAATGGCCACACACTAATTTTGCCATTCATGTGTGGCCATTAAGAAAGATTATCGCATGAGCCCTTGTCGCCACTTATTTTGTAGATTGTAAGGGCTCACATGCTAATCACACACTAATCAATGTATGGCAATCTAGCTGCACTAACAGATTAGGGAAAGGGAATGGGACTTATATACTGCTTTTCTGTGGTTTTTCCAACTACATTCAAAGCGGTTTACTTATTTGTACCTGGGACAATGAAGGGTTAAGTGACTTCCCCAGAGTCACAAGAAGTTGCAGTGGGAATTGAACCCAGTTCCCCAGGATCAGAGTCCGCTGCACTAACCACTAGGCTACTCCTCCACTTGCAGACACACCTACTTCTGCTCCCAAACACACACCCTCAGCATGCTAAGGGTGTGTGTTTGGGGGCGGAGAGTGGGCGTGTATTTTTATTTTTTAGCATGCCAGTACGCGCACATGTCAACATTACCACAGGACACCTCAGTGCATCCCGTGGTACACCATTAGAAACTGCAGTAAAGGACACCTAAGTTTGAAGCTTTGGCTATTGCCACTACTGCTCAAAAGTTACAATTATGGTCATTTACTCTCCTAATGGGAGTCATTTTATAAAGCTTTTTCCAGGTGTAGTGCCTGTTTTACATGCAGAAAAATAATTTTAGAAAATTGCACGATCACATATATGCATAAAAAGTAGGTACACGGAAAAAGTGTGTCCTCTTGTGCATGTTCTGTTTATGCGTTCCTAGGAGCATAGTGTGAGTAGAATGGGCGTAGAGTTGTAATATACGTATGTATTTTATATAATCTGCAAGTATATACATACCCCCTGATTCTATAAAAGTTGCTAAAAATTGAGCTTGCAAATTTAGGAGTGCAACTGATTTGCATGTGCAATTTAATAGAATAACAAGCCACTTTATGCCAATAATTGGCTTTTTAACACTAATTAGCACTAATTAGATTTAATTGGAACTTACACATGTAAATTTAGGCTATAATTTACATATGGCCCAAAAAAGGGGGCATGGAAATGAGAGGGTCATGGTCAATTTGGGTGGATCAGGGGCGTAGTTTTGAGTTAAGTACATAATTGTAGGTATGGGTGCTCTGCGCATAAACTTAGGTGCGGGCATTTGCACCACGTTTTCATTTGTGCAAATGGCAATGCATAAATTTACGCACGACCTCTGCACCAAACTTTAGGCCTGGCTTATAGAATACTGCTTAAGTGAATTTTTTCAGTGTCAATTTTTTAGGCAACATGTGTAGAATTCATCCTATATTGAGTTGGTTCTGAGACCCTCCTTTAGGAAGGCACATAGGCACCTATGTTGCCTTTATAAAAGAGGCTTAGCTTAAGATGGGTGCTTTTCTGAACTTCTCAAATAGGCATTGTATTATAAAATTACCTCCCCCCCCCCCCCCCCCCCCCCCCCCCCCCCCCCCACCATGCAGGAACTTTGGAAAGGTTGGGCAAGCCACTACCTCCATTATGACCATAGTGTTGGCAGAAATAATCTGCCATGAAGGTGAAAAAGAAGGACAAAACACCTTATGAAGAAAATCGAGAAGACCAAACACAGTGAGGGAATGCAGTGAACTTCCAGGACCAGGCAGTCTTTATTCCAACCAGCATTAACAACACAAATGAGATGATCAGACACGGCCTTGTTTCAGCAAGCGTAATGTCTGCATCAGGGGTCGTTAAAATCTGACAACATGGATTGCTGGTGTAATAGAGCAATACCACTGATAAAAAAAACAGTCAACTAGCTTTGGCAATCGTGATAGCACAAGGTGCCGTGAAGTCACAGAGAACTGCAATGCATCACGGCCACTTCTGTGCAGCCAAGTCATTGGAAAGGACCTGGCTGGCTGGTTGCATCATCAGGAAGATTCTCCCCCCCCCACAGGTCAAGTGCAACACCTGAGGATATGACCATCTAAGCTGTCAGAGGGACCATTTTGCCTAGCATTGGTCGTTGCCATAGATGTAATAGTTTGCAGAAATTACAGAAAGCAGTTATGTGGCTAGTATACCACAGCAAAAGTGTTACTAGGTTGTGCACTGGTGATAAGTAACTTTTCTGTCGCAGACTTAAGTGGCCATGGTGGCTATGATGACACTCTTGGAAAAGTGCTGCAATTATGTGGCCTTAAATTGAATTTAATAAGAATTATCACAAGCAATCATGTCTTGTTACAGCAATACAGAGTTAGGCATATATATCAAGGAATTATCAAACTGTATTAGGTAACAAAAAACAAATCTGTTCCTCAGACCACAATTAAGAGAGGGCATGAAACAAAACAATATGGAGATCATTTAAGGAAGAAAGAAAAACTGATAAAGAAAGGTGTAACATGACCCCCCCCCCCCCCCCCAGCTATATTCATATCTTCTAATCCTCTAAGCTAACTTTTTCAAGTCCAGGAAAGCCCTGAGTTGTTGCAGAGTGAAGAACACATGCTTAATTCCAGAATATTTTACTACATATTTACATGGGTAACTCAATAAGTAAGTAGCCCCAAGATCTTCGGTCTCCTGTCTCATGGCCAGAAAAAGCTTTCTACATTCCTGTGTAGACTTAGTGAGGTCAGGGTACATCCAAATTCTCTGACCAGGGGGGAGGGAGGTTACGGGGGGAGGAATATTAGAGGGGTAAGGAAGGGCAGACGGGGGGGTTGCGGGGAGGGATATAGAGGTATGGATAAAAGAGAAATAGCTGGGAGTAGGGAGGGAGGAAGCTAAAGAGAAAAGTGATGGCTACCTCTATGATATGATTACAAGTTGTTCATTTGTTTCCTGATGTATCTTGAACATAGTGTATGAATATTGTATTGTTTGTGATAGGTCATCAATAAAATTGTTTAAAACTAAAACAGCCCTTGAAAGCAGCTAAATTATGCTCTTAAAACTGTGTTTAAATCCTGCTCAAATACAAAAGAAATAATCAGAGTAGAGTGCTCTCGTGTCTTTGTCATAAATTGATCTAATAAATCAGAAAAATTATTTAAGTCTAGTTTTTCTACACATCCTTGAGCTCCTGGTTGCACACCTGGTTCGGTCTAAGAATAAATATAATAAATTCTATTGAAAGGAGGAATACATTCATGGGTACATTTCAAGACTTCCAGAAGATATGACGGTGTGCTCCAGCCAGGCTGCTGCGGTAGCCCGGAGGTTCTTCCTTTTTAGCAAGCGGTAAGCCCCTAGGTGACTACTTTTCATTCTCTAAACATGTTATCAGCGATCATCACAGGAGACTTGGGGAAATTCAGGACACGAAGATTAAGTCTTCTAAACTGTCCATTTGTTCAGTTTTCATTTGAGTCACCATTTTATCCTTCATCAAGGTAGCAGAAAGTACTTGGAAAGATTTAACTTCACGCGTTTAATCTGAGTGGAACAATTGATCTTAACACCTTCTATATTTGATGAAAGCAAGTCCATTTTACTCTCAAATGTTGAAACTTCACCCATTGATTTGGAAACCATAGCTTCCAAACTCTGCAACACCCTTCAGCTAATCTCAAAAGTTATCGCCATGGGGGAGTCATTCCAAATGCTCCCTGGAACTCTGTCACAGCTTCAGACTTGCTGGCAGCCTCATCCTCTACACAGGACTTCCAACCCTCTTCGTGAGTGGATCCCTGCTTAGAAGCTGCCGCTACTGCTGCTGGACATGGAGCAGGACAGACTGCCAGAGGAGAGAGAGTTGTATCTAGTCCTAAAGCGCCGGAGGCTCCTTCCAATGGGGCCACAGCAGGACGCACATTTCTGGTCTTCTACACAGGGGGCCTGATGGCAAATCGCTCCATCGTTTGCTGGGTGGGAAACGAAGTCCTGGCCAGCGAGGGAATCAGGCGAGCCGTGCCATTAAGTTTGGTGTGTGGCATTGGTCTCAGAGGTAAAATTTTCCAGCCAAGCAAACGGAGCTCTTCCTGCCGACAGCCTTGCACTTGCCATCTTCTAATTTGTAGAAGCTGATGTACCATGGCATAGTTAGGTGTAGTGTAAACTTTCATGGAACTGTAGTGCCCTAAGGGGTCCTTTTACAAAGGCGCACTGAAAAATGGCTTGCGGTAGTATAGGCACGAGTTTTGGGCACACACCAATCCTTTTTCAATGTGCCAATAAAAAAGGCCTCTTTTTTTCCCCTGAAAATAGACGTGTGGCAAAATCAAAATTGCCGCGTGTCCTTTTTGGGTCTGAGACCTTACTGCCAGCCATAGACCTAGCGGTAAAGAATTTGGGCGGTAGTGATCTACACACCTCAGATGCCACTTGGCGCGTGTCTGCTACGTGCACCAGAAAATAAAAAAATATTTTTCAGATGCCCGGAGCAAACGCACGCCAAAATTGAAAGTACCACAAGGGCCACGTGGTAACCGGGCAGTTACTCCAATTTGGCACATGTTGGGCTCACATAGGTGCCTAAGCAGCTTAGTAAAAGGGGCCCTTAAAGCATTGAAACATGAACCAACAGCCTCTTTGACAAAACAATGCAGCTTTTTCACAATATAGCGTTTTCAGCAATTTTCACAATTGTATGTAATGGTTAGTACAGAAAGAAATTGGCAAGATATTTCTGTTCATATTGTACAATCCCATCTTTTTTGTTGTTATACTCATTGCTTAAAACCAGTAGTCAGCTGCTTCTTAGTCAGGGAATGGTGTTCAGAGATGGACTGTGTCTTTCATAGGAACACTAGAAGGGAGGTAACGGGGCCACGGCCAGCGAGAACAGTTACAGGTCCTTGGAATATGTGCTGCTTGTATGGAGCCTAAGGTTTCTTGGCCTTAAGCAACCCATGATGAGCAAGGTTAATGGAAAAACACAAAGATATGATAGGAAACTGAAGGAACTGACTCCGTTAGGTGACAGTAAACTGAGGTAATCTGTCCTTGTCCACTAATGTTTATAAACATATTGTAAACCGGCATAAGCGAGCAGCTCATTTCTCTGGAGGAAACAGATGCATCCTTAATACTGACTGAGTGTTTTGTTCTGCCTGAATGTCTGGCAAAGGTTTGTGCTCTGGAGCAGGGGCTGGGAGACAGGGCAATAGCAGTCTCTTCAAAAGTGCCCTGAACCTTTACTTGCTTTTGGGATTCTGGTTTGCCAGTGACTGCTTTCTGTTCTACACAAATGAATTGCTGCAAGCAGGGGTTCTCAGCTTGGCTGCAAAAGGTTCCTTTTACCTTGAGTCCAGCGTGGGCAGATGGGAAAAATTTTCCCCACCCCAAATCGGCCCTAAACCAGCCCAAAACCCACCCAAAGTCAAACCCCGTCCCCAACATCACCGACCCCGCCCCCAACGTCACCGACCCCTGCCCCGACGTCACCGACCCCGCCCCCTGACGTCACCTCTGACATTGTTAGCCCCGCCCCTGACGTCACCTCTGATGTCATTAACCCCGCCCCTGATATCAACCCTACCCCGGAAAAGCTTCTATTGGACCAAATTGGACCAATAGAAGCCCCCCAAAAAAGCGCAAACCCTGCACAGCTGCAACGAAAAAGAAGCCCAAATTCCCGCAGCCCACAGCCTTCGAAAATTTCCAGCATCCTGGCTTAAAAACCAGCCCAATTGGGTGGGAAACCCACCCATCTGGCAACACTGCTTGAGTCACTGACAGCAGCAAATAGTTAATCATGTGGGAGTGTTCCAGAAACTTGCTGGCAGAACCCATTAGTGGGTTTGTAACATCACCCTAAGGCTTTTACAACTACAGCAATAGCTTGCTGAATCACTGAAGCAGGATTTTTTTTTTCTGCTGCCCTTCTGAAAGTTTATCAAAACATTTCATAGAGATGAACAGAACAAGGGCTCTAAAACTCTGCTCTAAATCTGCCTGAGCCCTTACCACCACCTATTTACTTGGCGGTAAGGGCTCACGCGCTACTCGTGCGGTAATCAGGCAGCACGCGACAATGTGGCCGCGCTGCTGATTACCGCTGGGAACACCCCTCGAGGTAGAAAATAGAAAATGATTTTCTATCGAAGGAAAAAGCGCGTGCAAACTTCAGAATTACCGCTAGGCGCCCGTGCTGCCCTGGCAGTAGGGCCGATTTTGCAGGCGCTACTTGAGCAGTAACCCTACCGTGACTTAGTGAAAGGGCCCCTTTGTGTGGTATTTACTGAATTCTGCCTATGACTGTGACTTCACATGCAGAAAGCCAGTTTTTGTTCATGTTGGGCCTGAAATTGTTGGGCACAACACGGCCTGTGTCGGGCAATTGTCTAACATACGATATCTTCAATAAAGTATTTTGGATATTACACTGATCTGCTGGTTTGTTCTCCACGTTGGATTTTGCAGATCGTTTGCCTTGTTGTTTTCTGGGACATATGATGCCAAACATACAGTTTTTTTTTTTTTAAATTAACAGGTAATTTTAAAGATGTGATAATCCATTATGGAGGCGATTCTATAACATGCACTTTTATTTATACAATTAGAGGGCACCTATGAGTAACTTATCGTATTCTATAATATATGTGCATAAGTGTGACTAGTGTCCATGTTCCGCCCATATATACACCCACCTGTCAAATATATAAATATTAGCGCCATAATTACAGAGTGGCCATCCACACATCCAGCATTATATATTATCAAGAAAAGGAACTTAGCCGGGGCTTTCCTGGGACAGTGCTCACCATCCCCCTAATTCTACATATGGTACTCAAATTTCCACAGGCAATTTTTAATTTAATAATGATCCAATTAGCACTGATAATTGGGTGCTAATAATCAATACTTAGTGCTAATTTGTCACGATTAGAACTTACACGTGCACCTTGCTAGGTTCTATTCTATCAAGATGTGTGCGTGAATTGTTACTTATGGATCTTAAAAGGGACGTGACCATGGCAGGGGCATGGGTGGGTCATGGGTGTTCCAGTAATTTGCACGTACTGTTACAGAATATGCCTGATCCATGCCTAATTTATGTGCGAGGATGTACACCAGGTTTCAGTTGGTGAATCCTCGCACTGAGCGCTATTCTATAAATGACAACCAACTCGGAGCATAAATTATAATTAGATTGTAAGCTCTGTTGAGCAGAGACTGTCTCTTCATGTTCAAGTGTACAGCGCTGCGTACGTCTAGTAGCGCTTTAGAAATGATAAGTAGTAGTAGTAGTAGTAGTAATATCACTTAGTGCTCATTTTTTCAGTACTGATTTTATGACGCCATTTATAGAATTGAGTCCCATATGTAGAAATTATGGGTAGCACTGGCTTCTGCTTAGTTAAGTGGTACTCACCAGGGCAGTCAATGATTTTCACCAGCACTCTCTGGATAATGCCACTGAAAGTCATTACCGACTGCCCTGGAGCTATCTGGATAGTGCTGAGCCGGTCATGGGCAGGGCCAAGCTGGATCCTTTATGAGCGTCTGTGCTAACTTGTAAGCATGGGCATTCATAAAGCTAATGTACGTGACCGCACCTTAATGTATGGATGTTTTTGGCCATTTGCACTAGTATTCCTTAAAGAAAACTAGGGGCCCCTTTTACCAAGTTGCTGCAAAAGGGGGCCTGCGCTGGCATCGGCGCGTGTTTTGATGGGTGCCAAAGCCCTCTTTTACTGCAGCAGGTAAAAGGCAGGTCTTTCTTTTCTTCAGGAAATGGCTGTGCGGCAACATCTGGACTAGCAGAACAAAATGAGACTTATGAAAATAAGGCCTTATCAATCTCAGCTGACGCAAACGGAAAAAAGATTTTTTTTTCAGACTTGATTAATCTGGGCTTCAAAAGTTAACGAATAGTCCAAGATGACACCCAGGACCCTAGATTCTTTTTACATAAGTTTATTCTTTCGGATACCAATATAGGATTTCAAATATAGTGCTACAATACTAATCTGCTTTATGAATGTACAGAGAATTTAAAAGCAGTGAAGGCATAGTTTAATGTTTTGCAGAGGGGCCCGAGAACCAAGGGGTTCCCTTATCTTCTCTTAATGTCTATACTTCAAATATTGACTATATTGTAAGATAATAGTTGTCCACTTATTGTTGCCTACTTAATCTCAGTTCTTACCTACATTGAACTTGAGTATAACTTGGGATAATGTGAGGTATAAATGTCTTAAATAAGTAAAGAAACATGTGTGAGTTTTTAAATAAAGGTTCTTTATTCTTTATTTGCACTTACTATATTGCTTTAGGTGGCGCACAGAACAAAGTGGTTTCTATACTAATAAAATACAACTATCAAGAGATAAAGAAAAGGAACTCCAATATTCAATAGGCCACGTGGGGAAGAAAAAGAAACACCACACATATACCAAATAAAGGCAAGGAGAGAGCAATAGGCAAATCAGAGGGAAAAGGGTAAAAAGTGGGAGGAGTTAAAGTTACCAGAACCCACCCTGTTCACTCACCAAAGGCTTGCCTAAACAGTCAAGTTTTGATGGCTGTTTTGAATTTGGGAAGAGATAATTCTCCGTGAATTTCTAATGGGAGGTTGTTCCAGGTCACAGGGGTTAAAAAATAAATAGCACTATGCCAAGTTCTCTAATGTTTGGCAAATTTTGGGCTAGGAAGAACCATACGCTAATCATTAATGGAACAAAGCAATCATGAAGGGGAATACGATGTAGTTGAGGAAGACAAGTACGGTAAGTAGGTGATCCAAGGTGAAAAGCTTTGAAAGCAAGCAAAATAATTTTGCATTGGATTTGAAAGGGCACTGGAAGCCAGGGATGGTCTTTGAGACGAGGTGAAACAGAATCGTATCTCTTAGCATGACAGATGAGTCAATGTTTATAATCTTGATCTGCTTTTTGTAATTCCTGGATTTGGTAATTCATTCTTTTGTGACTCGTATAGTGTAATGGACTTGTGTAACTTACAGCATTCTGTAAGTTATTCACGTACGTGGGAGCCCTGCCTATTTCCCACCCATGCTCTGCCCCTGTGTACACCCTCTTTGTAAATACATGCTACGCAAGTTAAGCAGGTATTTCCAGAATAGCAACTAGGTCCCCTGCTAACATTTACGTGGTAGCACTTAGCGCTATTCCATAACCCTTGCTTACAGTTGGGCACGGTTTATAGCATAGCACTTAGCACCGGGAACTGCAACTACATTTAGGCATGATCATTTACCCCAATGAAAACCTGCTGTAAATCCCCAAATGGAAAATTAGGTGCTGTCCCGCTAATTCTATAACAATATGCATACATTTTCAGAATGCCCTTGACCCATCCATCCCCCTCCCATGGCCATGCCCCCTTTTTTTAGATCCACACACTAGAATTTACATGCATTTCTGTTTAGAATACGCCTAAAAAATGTGCACATAAATTCTAATTATTGCCAATTAGTGCTGATAATTAACATAAGAACATAAGAATAGCCATACTGGGTCAGAGCAATTGTCCATCTAGCCCAGTATCCTGATTCCAACAGTGGCCAAGCCAGGTCACAAGTACCTGGCAGAAAATCAATTATCAGTGCTGATTGGCTCATTACTTAATTAAGTTACATACTGATTGGCTCGCTACTCAATTAAGTTGCACGTGCAAATTGGATGTGCATCCAAATTTGCGCATTCAACTCAAAGCGCCATATATATAAATCCGGGGGTATGTATGCCCATACACATGTGCTAGTATTATAAATATTTATGTATGCAACATGCATTTAAATGTGGATGCCTAGATTACAGAGTTGCCCTTATGGCGCCACTGAACATGTGAATAATCTGAAATGTCTAGATTAGACATTTCAAATTATTCCCTTGACATCCTGCTGAAAATTGACCTCATTGTTTCTTATCCAATTTCAGTTTTAATGCTTCAGTTTATTTGCACTTCAGAACTGATACTGTGGTGGAAAGATATTTAGCAGCAGTGGGTCACCTTACTGTCTTGTGCCTTCCAAACACATAAATCTGAAGGACACAAATCTTGTAAAGTCCACTCAATCATTTTACTGCTTCTCATCTAGGTAAATTGCAAAATCTCTATTACATTTATAGACACACTAGCCATCGCAAGAATTGCAATCAAGAGGAACTGTAGAAAAACAAGCCCACTCTTGCTTTGCCAATAATTTCAGGTTACTTCACAATTATGTGCCCGATTCAAATGGATCTGCTAACATCTGATTCCCTGTCACCTTTGTGTGCAAGTCAGTGAATCTCTACTTGGTCTGAGACTCTAAGCTGTCCAGGGAAGTTTCAGAAATATTTTTCAAGCACAAAAACTTGCAGCAGTTTTTCACGCTGTCTTCTTATCCAGTTGCCTTTTCCTAGGATCCTGCACTCGTGTCCACAGTTCTCTGCAAGAACGAAGCCCATTTTTCAGCAATATAAAGGTGATAATGGATTACATTTCCTTGAGAAGTGGGGAGGCATAGAGAGAGATGTAAGAGGTAGCTGAAGCATGAATATGCTCATTCCCTACAGTGCCCCAACATTGTCACTGTTGAGCTGGAAGAAACTGCAAAGCCATGGCTAAGTGCTGTTGTTTGAATACAGCCACATGCACATCCTTTCATGTCATTCTTTATTTTCCCATTTCGCTAGATTAATATAACCATTTTCCAGTGCTCTGCTGGGCAGAAGAAGGTCAGGAGCGACTGAGCTTCCCCATAGCCACTGCCTGTTGTGCACTCTGCAGTCAGTGTGTGCTACATTACATTTCTGGCATGGAAGCAAATTATTCTTCTCCTCTGTGGCCAGCCTTATTTTTTGAAAGGCTAAGGGTAAACCCCTATAGACAGAAGCAATCTACCACTGAAGACTTCCTGCACACCAGCAGGGACAAAGCAAATGTATTTGCCTGTAGAAGTGCGGTCCAGCCACTTGCATGCTGGCATAGTTAGCTATCATGCTCTATCAAAAAGACTTCAATACAGCAGGTGACATTCATTTGTCCTTAAGCCTTTCTGTCAGAAAATGGCTTGGCTTTCTTTTTCCCCAAGGAGATCTTGGTTTTTCCTTTCTGTTGTTACCATACAGACTTTACCAGATGTTGCAATGCATTAATTTTTTTGTTTGTTCTACCCTATCTTTATTTGTTGTTCTGGCTAACATTTCTGGCTCAGTCCTATATTGTGGTCCTAGAGCTGTTATGTTATGTTTATGTTATACAGGCCTTGTATTCCGCAAATACCTTATCAGTTCACTGTGTTAACAGAGTATGAAAATTGAACCAGCAATCATTCATGGATTACAAATTGAAAAGAAAATATAATCCAGCCAATATTTTAAACCATTTAACCGACCAGGATTGGCTCTTGGCTGATTAACTGGTACTTAACTGGCATCCGGCAATATTCAGCGGGAGATAGCTGGCTATCTCCTGCTGAATATCACCAGTTAGCACTTAGCGGATAGCCAGCTATCTCTACTTCAGGAAGCAGGTTAAAGCTTGGCTCTTCAACCAGGCCTTTAATGGAAGAAGTAACTAACTTGTTAGTCTCACACACACAAGGAGTGACACGGGCTGCACATACTGCAGCAGGACATGTTTATCCACTTCTACCCTAGCTGAGATAATATTTAACCATCTCTCAGACCTCATGTGCAACTTCCTTTAAATTAGTCGCCTTACTCTCTGACTCTTCTTACTCTCTTACCTATCTATATGTTCCATCTTTGCTCATGCCCTTTACTGTCAATTCAAATGTTCTATTACGCATTGTGTTGATAATCAACATGAGAGGTCTAAAAGCATCGACAAAGTCATTTCTTGTGTTTTGAAATTTACAAACAGATCTCCTCAGATCTCTGCAATTTTAAGGAAGCATTGGAAGGTTATGCTAACACAGGAAGCATTTCAGGACCATCATCTTATGCTTTCTTTTGCTCGGAACCAGAATCTACAGGATCAACTCAGTGTGGCAGATGTGTGGTCGATGACCACACAAACTGAGGGATATCATCAAAAATGTGGACACGGTTCTATTTGTCTTATAACAGTGGAATGTTCGGAGTTTAAGTCTACAGATGGTAAGACTTACAAATTGAAGTATAGAACTACTTGTGAATCAAAGAATGTGGTCTATCTTTTTCGGTGTCCATGCAATTTGATTTACATAGGACACACTACTCGTCAGTTTAAAACAAGGGTTATAGAACATCGGCATTGTATTACCAATTCTAAGTTGGAAGCACCTATGACTCGCCATTGTCAACAGGCTCAACATCAGTTTAATCAGTTACAATGCATGGTCATTGATCAAGTGTTTATGGGTAAGAGAGGGGGGGATTTTAAAACAATCTTATGGCGTAAGGAACAACACTGGATTTATGTACTTAAAACAGTTGCACCTTCAGGACTAAACAAAAATATTGAGTGGAATGCTTACTATTAATTATAAGGTTGGAGGTGTGGTTTCCTTCGCTCTTTCATGATGATTGGACATGATAGATCGTTATTACGTCATGACGTCAGGACGTTGTAGCAAGATTTAAGAAACTTAATCTGAACCGGAGTTCCTGCTCCTACACCATCTTTGGCATATATACGACAGAGATTCGGTTTCCAGCGTCGTTTTTGTTTTCAGTAGCAGATGGATTTAAAGCGCCCTTCCTGAAGCCGCCACGAGGTTGGTGAAACAAGGCGCTCTTGTTGGAGGGTCGGCGTTTTTTCGTCGGATGAATAATTTTTTGCAAGGCTCCAGAGCCCTTGGGGGATTGTTGATTGCCAGCATTCTCAACAAGATAATAATACAGGTTTCTTTGGAAGCTTCCGTGCTGGGATTAAGCTAAGTAAAAAGTCTTTCATTTGGATACTTGGCAAGTGGGTTACCAAGTTTACTAGGCAAGAGTGGGTAGGTTTAGGTTTACCCTTACTGTTTTAGTTCTCTTGTTGGTTTTTTGGGGGCTCTTTTCTCCCGAGGGGTCTCCTTATAGGCAGTCTGTTTCTGGGCTGGGGTCAGTTTGGGTTGGTTTGGTTTTTGGTGTTCCTTTAATATATTTTTATAAGAGGGAAGGAGAGTTTTTCATCCCACGTGATTTTCTCATATAAAATGAGTTTTTGCACCTGGGCTTTTTTTCTCTTTTTCCTCCTTAGTAGGAACCTATGATAGTAACCTGCTCCTGTGTATACAAGGTGTGGTGTGTACTTTGGTATGGTCCCTTGTTTGGAGGTTTGAGGTTCCATTTGTTAGATAAATTCTGCAAAGGTTGGAGTCTTCTCCATTATTTTAAAGGGACACCTTCAAACTAACTATATTTGTATATCAAACTCCTCTTATCAGGTTGGAATATTCTATTTAGAGTTTGAATTCTCCAGTAATTGTTAGATTATTGAAGTAATATACTATGCCATACTTTGTATTGTTTTTTGAATATTTTTACTGCTGTAATTGCCTATTGCTCATGTTTGATTTATTCTTATTGTACACGCCTTGACTGAATTCCTTCAAAAAGGTGGTAAGTAAATCCTAATAAATAAATAAGTTTTGCGGCCAAATTAGGCTGCTGAAATAGCAGGCCTATCTTTGACCAGTTTCAGCTTAACAGGCTAGCGCTGAATACCGACTTGGCCGGTTAAGTTGAAACCAGCCAAAATACACCCAGATATTCAACACCAGTCACTGGAAATGGCCTGGCATTGAAAATCCGGGCTCAGTGCCAACCCTGGGAGGCAGCCGGGCTAACTCCTGCCATCTGAACATCGGCTCCAACATCTCCTAGAAAACAATTCGCTAATCGTTATGACAGCAGAAATTTTCTAAATAAAAATGCTTTTAAATCCTTCTAAACTCCATATAACGTCTATTCAGTCTAACAGATGAAGGCAAAGAATTACATACAGCCGTAGCCAGATAGGGCAATGACGATGTCAAAACTTTTAATGAGGTAATTTTTCTAACTGAAGGATAACACAATAATAGTGAATCACGCAATCCATAAGAATTACTATTTGTTAAAGAACGTATTTAACCAGTCATATAAAATGGAGCTTCTCCATATAGTATTTTAAATATAATAATGCAATTTAAAACTGGGCTTTAGCTTCTACCGGGAGCCAGTGTAATTCAAGCAAGACAGGAGTAACATGTTCAAATCTAGGCAAAGAATAGATCAGCCTTGCTGCTGTATTCTGAACCAGTTGAAACCATCTAATTGAAACCTTGGCATTGCCAGTGAAAACAAAATTACAATAATCCACTCGGAACAAAATCAATATTTGTGCCAAGAGTCTAAAAGCCAATAAATAAAAAAAACTCAGTTTCCATGTGGCTAATAGGCAAATTGCAAGTCAGAACACCTCTGTCCCAGATCAAGGCCTGAGGTTGCAGCTACCCTCCCATGAGTGTGGCTGTAACTTCCAACTAACCTCCTCTGAGATGAATGAGATGACATGCCTCACTTCTGTATCCCCCTTTCTGGGGTGGATATTGTTTCATGATATTCTTGCCTGATGTCCTGCTCTTAGTGGATGTCATAGCATGATTTGAAAGTAATGTAAAGAAATAGTGCTTCCACCCCCCCCCCCCCCCCCCCCCACACACACACACACACAAAAATGTTCATCCAACCATAGTCACAACTCAAAATGCTAACATGCTGCTGAGGAATGAGTGTTCTCTGCCTACACATCTTATAGTGTACTCCTTTTTCAGACCAGCTTCCAGGGTTCCCTGTCATGTTATCTCATGCATCTCATACCCCATGTGAATAGCCCAGGGCTCACCACTGACCCCACCTTTCCCCATTCCTGCCTCATGTCAGCCAGCCAGCCAGTTCCTGCACTATGCAAACCATGTTGAATGTGCTGATTTCAAGGACAATCCTTTCACATGCACAGGGCGCCAGCCCCAGGAGGAGCAGGAGAAGGAGGCAGGACTGCTTGCACTGGTGGTGGAGAAGGAGCAGGAGGAGGAGGAGCAGGCGACAGCAGAATGGCCAGACCCCTGGCATGATATACCTCCCCTTAAGGAGGAGGGCCCAACATCACCAGCCCTCTCCACACCATCCCTAGCACCAGCCCCATCACCAGCACCATCCCCAGCCCCATCGCCATCCCCAGCACCAGGAATGCACCTCCTGCAGCAACTGGTGCATAGCCAAAACCAGTTGCTGCAGGAGGTGTTAGTGATGAGGCAGGAGGTGTCGGAGATGCGGCAGGCTAACCAGCAGCATTTCAGGGCACAGAGGCTGCTCCTGGTGCTGCTCGTTAGCCTGCTGCAAAAGGCCATGCAGGGAGGAGGACGTGGCCTCCCTTGAGAGACTTTTGAATTTAACAAAGCAAAAAAAAATAGACTAGTTCTATTTTTTTTTTTGTTTTGTTAAATACACATTTCATATTTTTGCTCTAACAGGGTGTGTGTCTCTACTTTGTGCACTACATATTATCAAATGCTGGGGTTGATGTGAGAGGAGGCGGCAATCTGGGTTGCATGATAGGTGAACTGTGACAGAGAAACGTTGGTACATATGTGTCATAAGTGTGGCCAAACAGAAGGCCACCTGTTCCTTCCAAACTGCATGGCTGTATGGTAATGGGGGGGGGGGGGGGGGGGGAGGCTGGTTGAGCATTTCTGTTGAGGAACAGAAATGCCCATTCAGCCTCCCCTCCTTACCATAGAGCCCCACAGCACAGAGTTGTGTAAATAATAGGTATGTTGTCTAGCACTAGTGATCTGCCACGTACAAACTTGTAGATAACCATAGGTAGCGCATAGTCTATGTTTGCACTCTGATCAGCAGACACCCTTACCCACAACCAAACCACATTGGTGAGGGTCAGGAAGGAGCTACAAACAGCTGGGTCATCTTTGTCACATTGAATGTATCAGCAATGGTATATAGTGCTGAGGAGAAAAAGGAAAACAACAGTAAAAGCATTAGATGGATGTTTACTTCATCACAATTGCAATATAATACATCAGGTACAAATGGACACAGGCTAGGGAAATTATATAGGCACCAGGCTGTAGCCACCTGCAGGTTATTTAGAATAGGAACTATAACCAGAACCCCTCTCCCTCACCATGACTTAAGGACTCAATGTCGTGGTAGGCACGTACCTGTGGCCACCTTGAAAATGGTTTGCAGGATAGAACTTAGAAATGTTGTTGTTCCATAACTATGGAGGATAGTAGGACTGTGTTGAATAATGTGGAAAAGACATTCAGTGCATATATGCTTCCCCCCCTCCCCACCCCCAGCAACCTTGAGAATGGGTGGGCACTTCATAAAAGGGGACTGGGGTTCACCACATAAAGAAGGATGGAACCTAGCGGGGAGACACATGAGGTGCAAAGCGGGAGAAAAACTACCAGCTGTGGATACCCGTGAACCTGGTGAAAATAGAGGTAAGATTTGAATGCAGAGAACATACAGAGAATGGGGAGCCACCCCTGGCCCTTCCAACTGCAGAGCTGGCTACGTCCGGAGAAAGAGCCTGTTGTTAAAAATTTACCAGCACACCCCTGGTTTAGCACCTACATAGCAGAAAGGGAAGAGGTGGCTGAGAGGTATGAGCTTACTTTGAACTTGTGGTGAAAGAATCTGTTGGCTTCAAGGGACCAGATACTGCCTGCTTCAATAAAGGAAAGAGAGAATGGGGGGCAGTGAGGGAGCACATCACACACAGCAAGGAGCTCCTGGAGGGTAGAGAATGGAAAGTTGGTCACATGTAGAAAATGCAGAGTATATGCTAAGCTACTAGCTAACATCCAGTCTGAAACTTTTGGAAAGGAAAGGTACAAAGCCCACACACCAGTTATCTTTCAAGAGCTGGCAAAAAAGTTGCCCCTCCCCCCCCAAAACAAAAACCAAACAGGTGTACTAAAGCACTGTGTCCTCTGCACTCCTTCCACAGTTCTATGTCTACCCACCTGCCTGTGTGGCTCTCTTCCACATCAGTCTCTGTAGTACACTGCGCTCCTCATCTCCAGCTCTGCACCATGTACAATGACATCTGTGGCTTGCCTGCCAATCCCATTCCTCACCATCTCTTTGCTGGGTCTTTGTGTGTGGGGCTATGTATATGAATGCTGAAAAACAAAAGTGGGTTATTTTGACCAACACACTTCCTCCTCTTTTGCTATGCAGGTGATGACAGCCAGTCAGAGGAAGAAGCTGGCCCTAGTGGCCACCAGCCCCAGCACACAGAGCAGCAAACCGGTGGGCCTGGAGGTGTGCCTGCACAAGAAAGCACACAGGACCATGGGGTGGAACCACGGGACCCAGCAGCAGCAGCAGAGGCTCTCCCTCCACCACCCGCAGCCTTTGCCGATGGTGGCACAGAAGAAGATGCAGAAGGGGGGGGGGGGCACATCCTCAGCAGAGGCCATCCAGCCAGAGGAGGCAGCTACTGCGCCTTGCGACACAATTGCAGGGCCACAATGTGCACCTGGAAGATTACCGGTGCCAGAAATTGGAGCTGCAACGGGAAGCACTACAGGTGCATCGGGAAGCAGTACACCCCCACCGTGAAGTGGTACAGCAGCTACAAAGGCTGGAGCACAGCATCGAGGGCCTACGACGTGACCAGAAAGCACCTAGTACAGCCCTGATGCAGCAACAAGTGTCGTCTACTTCCACCACTGCACAGCAACCACCCGCAAAGAAGAGGAGGTTGAGATCCTCAGCCTCCCCAGCCACTGGTCCAGCAGCCACCACACCAGCTCCCCTTCTGGGTCTTGTGCCCAGGTTGCAGGGCAAGCCACAGACCACAAGGTGGCCAGACTTCCACAGGGCAGCCGAGGCAGCAGGCTGCCTTGTGGACACAGAGGAGAGTGGGAGCTCATCAGAGGAGGACTCTCAACAGAGTTCCCTTGCAGCACCAGTTGCAAAGGAACACGGTGGGAGGGGTAGGAGAGGATTGGGATGGGGCCAGGGGAGGGGCGGGTTAAGTGATGGAACATGCTGGGGAGGTGGGGGGTGAGGGTTGGAGGGAGGGGAATATGCACAGAGTGGGTGATGGTGGTGGGAGGGGGGTGATTGTGGTTGAGTGTAAGTACTATGTGATATAAATAAATGTCAACTTACTCTCACACAAAACTTGTCCTGATCAGTCTTTGCCTGGCTTTGACCCCCAGCTGGTGTGCACTCTGCTCTGTGGGCGGGAGGTGGAGGGGGCTCCTCATCCTCTTCATCTGGGGCCTGCTGCTGTGGCTCTTCTGGGAGGGCCTGTCCTCTGAGCATTGCCAAATTATGTAGCATGCAGCAGGCCAGGAATATCTTTGCCACCTTTTGGAGACTGTACAGGAGCTCCCCGCCAGAATGGTCCAGACATCGGAACCTGTTCTTAAGTTGTCCAAAGGTGCGCTCAATGATGCCACGTGTGGTCCAATGCCTACTGTTGTAGTTCTCCTCTGACCCTGTTGGTGGGTGCACTATGGGGCCAACTCTGCTGTGGGTAGCCTCTGTCACCTTTGGGAAGAAGCAGGATGAGAAAGATGAGTGTGTATTGTTTGGAGTGGGTACCTTGTGGAGGTGGGGGGGGGGGGGATAGTGGGTTGTGGAGTGAGCTGCAGGGAGACAGTGCTGAGGGTTGCCCGGTGGAGGAGGTATAGTTTGAGCAGATCCATGCTGCACTTACCTAGGAGCCATCTGCTGGTGATCTCCCCTCGGTCAAACCTGCGGAAGATTCCTGAGTGCTGCAATATATAGGCATCATGGGTGGAACCTGGGTATCGGGCACATACGTCTAGAATCTCTCCCTGGGCATCACACACAACTTGCATATTGAGTGAGTGGAATGCTTTCCTGTTCCTATAAGTGGCCTCTCGTGCCCGTTGGGGGGGGGGGGGGGTCTGAGTGTGACATGTGTGCAGTCAATGGCGCCTATGACCGAGGGGAAGCAAGCTATGGTGTAGAAGTCAGCCATGTTGTTCTGCAGGGCCTGGGGGGTGGTGGGGAAGGTGATGTACTCAGAGGTGTGGGTAAGGAAGGCATCAAGGAACTGGGTGAGGAAGTTAGAAATGGAAGCCTGGGTGAGACCCGTGTTCACAGATAGGACAGACTGGAAACTCCCAGTGGCCAGAAAAGATAGAGAAGCAGTGATCTTTAGGTGCACAGGGATGGGGTTGTTCCTACGGGTCCTGGGCTGCAGGAGGGGTTGGAACTGGTCACAAAGGTGCTGAATGGCACCCCTATCAAAACGGTACCTAGTGAGACACTGCAGATCAGTGAGGTCTAGGAAACTGCTACAGGGCCTGAAAACTCTGGGGTGTGAGTACCTTCTGCGGTGCCTCCCCTCTTCCTCCAACATTTAAGCCACCTGTGCATTTAGTGCCTCCATTTCCCCACACTACAGGTGCAATGCAGTGACACTAGTGCTCACCTCTCCCTACCAACTTGGTGAAACACAGCAGCAACAAACAGAAGCTGACACTCACTCTCCCACCACTGACAAACAATGCGGTCACACACAGCAGAGCCACACTGCAAGCACTCTCTGACCCACTACAAACTCTCCTGCCACACCCTCTAGCCACTCACTCTCCAAGCAGCAAAGGACAGTCCTCACAAACACGCTGCAGCAGTACACAGGAGAGACAAACAGAGACTACAAACAGGTAAGGGAATGAAATTTGAACTTGGGGACAGTTAATGGAGAGGGATGGGGGAGATAGAGAAAGGAGTAGTGGTGTCTGGGTTTGGGGAATAGAAGGGGTAGGGAAAGCTGAAAAGGTAAAACGCAAATGAGGCAAGTGAGGGTGAAAACGTTCTGACTATGGCACACAGACAAAGGTAACAGGTACTGAACAAACTCTCAGCTTTCTCTGCAAACAACAATTCAGCTTTCTCTCCCAACAACGATCTCGTCACTCTCCAACTCCACAAAATCGCTAATGGGTCTAAAGATGACTTTCCCCTTATCCTGGTCGCTTTTATTTCAGGTCTAACTAAGGACGCCTATGTTCCCACCCATGCAAAACCATTTCGCTAGCCGTTATATGTTGGAGGCGCCCATCTCATAACCACGCCCTTAACACACCCCTAACACGCCCCCTGTGGGGACGACCATAGATGGACGTCCTTACAGCCCTGTTTCAATTATTGGATTTGGACGACCTTCTTCCACAGGGACTCCCATATGCCTTTTGTGTCGCTTTTTGGATGCCCTTCTCTTTTGAAAATGAGCCTGCAAGTGTATCTAGATTTTCAGAAAGCTTTTGATAAGGTCCTCATGAGAGACTCCTGAGAAAATTAAAGAGTCATGGGATAGGAGACAAGGTTCTGGTGTGGATTAGGAATTGGTTATTGGCACCTTTTTGGCACTTAGTTGTTAACGAAACAGATCTAGCCAAAAAGTTCTATTTTTTGCCCTGGGTGTTTTCACAATGTTCCATTATTGCAGAAAAAACATCCAAATAATAAGCCTGCCCTAGACCCACCCAAAACATGCCTCCAATGTGCCTTCTCGAGATGTAGACGAACTGCATAGAAAATCATCTTTAAAACGAGTTTCAAAAATAGCATTGTGGACGTTTTTTGTGAAAAAAAAACATCCCTCTGCCGCTTTTTGCCATTTTTTTGGACATTTTTCTGTTTTGAAAATGAGCCCCATAGTCAGGAGAAGCTTGACCAAAATAATATGTCTTCAAAGCTGATAGGTCTCCAGGCATATATCTAGGGGTGAATTGCTAAAGCAAGAGCGCCTAGTGCAATCCAAACAAACCCATGAACGCATAGAGACAACAGTAAGGTTCAACTGTGATGAACAAGTGGATGACTGTATGTGGTAGAAGTACATTAAACAAGCAAGATGGCTGTCCAAAATGGAGAACCTGATAAGTAATAGTGAGTATTTTGAATGGGAGATGAAAAGAGATCAGGAACCAGTGCTCCTCGACCAGGAGTGAAATAACATGATCATATTTCCTTTATGCAAAAGGGTGCTAGATTCATGGATGGGTGGCTGCTACTGCCAATTCACAGGCCCCATACTGAGGTTAATTGGAAGAGGAGAGCAGCATGGTGGCATAGTCATGAATACCTGTGACCCCTAGTGCCTTTAAAATTAGGCACCTTAAGCAGTTGCCTAAATCCGGGCCTGACTCCCAGCAGATGTGGTGGAGATGAAAACAACAAAGAAATTCAAGAAATCATGAGATAAAGATAGAGGAAATTAGAAGAAAATGACAGATCAACTAGGGCCCATAGTGTTGCATCAGGAATGCGAATGGTCCTTATCTGCCCTCCAATTCAGTGTTTCAGTAAGGGGGATATGAAAAACTGGAAATAAAGAAGCCAGAGAACAGACATTCAGGTTGATTCAGCATAGCAAAGTGTGCTTACATTAATGACATTGCTATAAGGAAATTATATTACTGTCAGAGTATGAGTTTAACAATGACAAAGCACATTATGGAGGGGTCAAGGCAGTTATTGCCATGAAAATGCCAAAGCTGTCCATATGATTGCTTTTACAAAACAACATCCACTGAAATAATTGTACAAATACTTGCACCTGTTACTGGAGAAAAGCCTGTGATAAACATTGCATCTCTAAATAAAAGGCACGACCATGAAATCTGCATGTACTGAGCCAAGGTCAGTATGAATTTTATTTTGCAGCTGCTTTCAAAGGGTTTTCTGAGTCAGAGCCTATGGCAGTACTGTTGAAATATGATCTGAGACATTTTCACTTAAATTAAACTCTGCTAAAACATCTGAACTCTCACATGTCATGCTAAAATGTGTGAACTCTCACTTGCAACTAAGGGAATGTCATATGTGAATAAGATTTTCAGAGGGGCTCATCATAGAAAACAATGTGGTATGTTTGCCTTATTCCCTCTTTTCTGTGGGCAAAGTAAAGGTTAACAACTTAACACCCACCTCAGATCATTCTAACCAGTCTTGAGTTTCTCCCTTATATGGTAGAGAAAACCTGCCCAGTGTATCCCAGGATGCACTTGGTAGGGCAGGGCGCCGCCATTTTAAAGGCGGCACTGGAAAGAAGAGACAGTGCTACTCCCTCCTCCAACGTTGAGGTATGAAGGGGGCGGATTGGCCACTATACCACCAGGGAGGGTGGGAGGGTTGGGTCAGCAGCCCACTTGGGCCACCAGGTATGTTTTTTAGGGGGGGGTGAGGGGTTTTGGGGGGCTGGAGATCCACCGGACCTCCAGCTCCCTGTGCCCTCATGCCACCATCCTGAGAGGGGAGTAGGAGCTTTGAGGGCACTAGGCCACCAGGACCTTGCTTTAAGAGGTGGGGGGGGGGGTCTAATGGGCCTTCAGGACATGGTGACAGCCCAGGCTGCCTGATGGGGGGGGGGGGCAGGAACAGAACCTTAACCCTAATGCCACCTCTGAGCTGGCATAGGGTTAAGGCGCTATACCACCCCTACGATCAGAGTGCTGTTCTGTTTAGCAACAATACACTGCTGAGCAGCCCTAGGCTTAGGAGTCACCCTCTTGCGTGCCTAACTTGGACCTGCTTGTTGCTGGAAAAAGCAATGTTTCTCACCTTAACAAATGTTTTCTGTAAGCAGCAGGACTGATAAGGCACCTGATTCCCTGCTACCTCCCTGAAAGTTGTCTGTGTTGAGATTAGGAATGAACTGAGTTGCTGAGGAGAGCACTGCATGTGGAAAGGGCTGGGCATGCACTGAAGTTATTAGCTCTGGAAGAGCAGTTTCATGCGGGTGTCATCAGCAGACTTCAATTATGTGCCTTATCAATTCTGCTCTCCGCGGAAAACAACTGTTACAAGTGAGCAACATTGCTTTCTGCAATGGTTTGAATCTTTTACCTGTTTTGATTGCGTGTGCTAGTTTTAGTTGTAACACCATTTGAAATGGTAAATAAACTACTACTACTACTATTTAGCATTTCTAGAGCGCTACAAGGCGTATGCAGTGCTGCACAAACATAGAAGAAAGACAGTCCCTGCTCAAAGAGCTATGTAATAAAAGTGAGTCAAGTATAGGACAATCAAGCCATTGTGACATCACTGATGAGGTTGGCTCTTATTGGTGGCCTGAGGCATTATGACATCACAACATTAGCTCTGGTTACAAGAGACTACTACTACTACTATTTAGCATTTCTATAGCGCTACAAGGCGTACGCAGCGCTGCACAAACATAGAAGAAAGACAGTCCCTGCTCAAAGAGCTTACAATCTAATAGAGACATACCCTATTTACCTGTGCTAGCCCACTCATGATTTTATAAACCCCTATCATATCTGCTTTTCTTTTTTTTTTGCAGGCTGAAGAGCCCTAAACTGTTTATCCTTGTTTCATAGGGAAGCTATTCCAACCCCTTTATCATTTTCGTTGCCCTTCCCTGTACCTTTTTAAGGGCCAATGCTCAAAAACCGGTGCCAGTGGTAAAAGGGGTTAGCATCAGATTTGCATGCACATTATACAGCGCTGAATGATCAGAGGGCTCGAGGTCGGTGCTAATATGTGTGCCAAAGGTGGCTGTTTGCTAATGAGGTCAGTAACTATTCCTTCCTAATGCTCAGAGGCCAGCGCTGCAATGCCCAGAAACAAATGATGGTCTATAATGCCGAAAACTTACCACCAGCTCGAGGGCAGCGTTGTGGGGTTTGGGGAGAGGATTTCTTCTCAGTTGCTCACATTGAACTTCTGGTTTTGTCTTCTTGTCCGCGTGTGCATGGAAGGAAACCCATGCAACTTCTACACACTGGTAGTGAAAAACAAACATGTATGAGTCCGAGCAAAATCGAAAGTGAAAGCAAACATCAGAAACTATTTTTCTGCGCTTAAATATGAACCTTTCAAAAATCTAAGTGCAAACAATTTTTGAAAAGCTCATATTTAAAGACACAAAAGAACAGCGCCGATGTGTGCTTGCACTTCCGGTATATCCAGGCATAGCATTTGAATGTCATGTGCTTTGAGCATTGGTTATCTGTTTTTCTGTGCTCTTGTTATGCCATGGGGTTTGTTTTGTGGGCTTTAGCACCTGGGTTTTAAATTTGCTGGAAGCATGCCTATTGTGTGTGAGGGGTGGGGGTGGGGGCAGGGGATCAGGGGATCAGGAAGCAAAGAAATTCCCCAGTCTAAGTGGCTTTAATTGAGGCAAGATGCAAGGCGGGCTGAGATACAGTAATACGCAGTGGTGGAAGCAAATGGAGGAGATCCTGCCACTGTGAAAGACTGGTTCGCCTGTGTAACAATAGTAGCGTGGAGGGGCATAATCGAACGGGGCCGGCCATCTATATGGGTGGCCATCTCCAAGACCGGCCCCAGAAAGCGGCATACCCGACTGTATTATCGTAACATAATGGCCAGCCATCTTTCGTTTCGATAATACGGTCAGGGCCGGCCAAATCTCCGCATTTGGGCCAGCGTTAAGAGATGGCCGGCATTAGAGATCGCCGCCATTGGTTTCCCGTCGATAATGGAAACTAATGGCGGCCATCTCAAACCCGGCCAAAACCAAGGCATTTGGTCGTGAGAGGAGCCAGCATTTGTAGTGCAGTGGTCCCCCTCACATGCCAGGACACCAACCGGGCACCCTAGAGGGCACTGCAGTGGACTTCATAAATTGCTCCCAGATCCATAGCTCCCTTACCTTGTGTGCTGAGCCCCCCAAAACCCCCCAAACCCATTCCCCACAACTGTACAACACTACCATAGCCCTTATGGGTGAAGGGGTCACCTCCATGTGGGTACAGTGGGTTTCGGGTGGGTTTTGGAGGGCTCACATTTATCACCACAAGTGTAACAGGTAGGGGGGGTGGGCCTGGGTCCGTCTGCCTGAAGTCCACTGCAGCACCCACTAAAACTGCTCCAGGGACCTGCATACTGCTGTCATGGAGCTGGGTATGACATTTGAGGCTGGCATAGACACTGGCACAAAAATGTTAAAAACATTTTTTTGGGGTGGGAGGGGGTTGGTGACCACTGGAGGAGTAAGGGGAGGTGATCCCCAATTCCCTCCAGTGGTCATCTGGTCAGTTGGGGCATTTTTTTGAGGCTTGGTCCTACAAATAAATGGACCAAGTGAAGCCGGCCAAGTGCTCGTCAGAGCCGGCCTTCTTTTTGAATTCCATTACACTTTTCATCTCCACCATCTCCCGCAGGAGGGCATTCCATGTATCTACCACCCTTTCCGTGAAAAAATACTTCCTGACATTAGTCCCGAGTCTGCCCCCCCTTCAATCTCAATTCATGTCCTCTCGTTCTACTGCCTGCCCATCTCCGGAAAAGGTTTGTTTGCGGATTAATACCTTTCAAATATTTGAACATCTGTATCGTGTCACCCGTTTCTCCTTTCCTCCAAGGTATACATGTTCAGGTCGGCAAGTCTCTTCTCGTACGATTTGCAACACAAATCCCATACCATTATTGTAGCTTCTCTTTGCACCGCTTCCACTCTTGTTACATCTTTAGCAAGATACGACCTCCAAAACAGAACACAATCCTCCAAGTGGGGCCACACCAACGACTTGTAGAGGGGCATCAACACCTCCTTTCTTCTGCTGGTTTTTCCCCTCTCTATGCAGCCTAGCATCCTTCTGGCCACGGCCGTCGCCTTGTCAAATTGTTCCTTCACTTTTAGATTATCAGACACCAACACCCCAAGGTCTCTCTCCTGAGTCGAGCTTACTAATCTCTCCCCTCCTATTCGGTATCTCTCTTTTGGGTTTCTGCACCCCAAGTGCATCACTCTGCACAATTCTTGGCATTAAATGTTAACTAATAGTCCACCCAAGCTTTCAAATTAGATGTGAAACTCGAACCAAGCAGCACAAAGACTGCAAAAGTGGGTGAGAATCTGAGTGTTGCCAGTTAAAAAAAAAATGATCTGAGAGAAAGTGTGGAGGATCCAACAGTAGAATTTAAGTGCAGATGGAATATATTAATGATAGGAAGGCGGTTGCTAAAGGTGGCTTCTAAGCTGCATGCCGAATACGAAAGAATAATAAATAGTTTGGTGGGGAATAGTACAGACAGCAAAGAGCACTGCTCAGCCAGAGGACTTTAGAGCAGCAGGTTTTAAACTGCCAAGCTGTTCGAAGCACGCCCGTCATGCAAGATCAACAATAGAAAAATCCCCCAAGAGCATGAAATCAGCAAAGTTAAACAAAAATGAAAACTGTCTTCAGTCTTGACTTTCAGAGATTAAAGTGCTGGACTCTGATGCATGACTATGGGGATTCTGTCACTGCAGTGAGATCACTGAGTGTTCCAGTCTTTGCTCTGTTTGGAAAAAGCTTCCTGTTGCACCACAATAATGGAATGTGGAGGGTTAGAATATTGTAGGGTTATCCAGCCAGTGTGGCTGCAGTCCATGGAGCATGTGTGAGAAGACAAGACAGGGCATGAAATTGTAGAAAAAGCCTCCCATAAATTCCCATCATATACACATCTGGAAGCAATCACCACGTTAATTAATATATTGATTTTTGTTTCCTGCTGTGACCCTTCCACTTAACTATGTTTTCAGCTTGATTGGTGTCATCTGACTCTCTGCGGAGAGACTTGACTGAAGCCGGTAGAGTGTAAAGAACTTGAGCAGTATAAGGGCGTTTTCCCACCATCTTTCAACAGATTATTAAGAAAAACAAAAAAATGAATTTTTTATCTCTGGAGGCTGGGAGTAGCATTTGCTCTGTTAGCCACAATGGTCTTACCCACTGAGCATAACTAGCATCAGGGAGAAAAAAGAAAGAGAAAAAGACTGACGAGAGAAACAAAGGAAAGTAAGGAAGCAGAAAATAAGAGGGATAAAAGGCAAACGAGAGACAAAACAGCACAAAGTTGGTTTTGAAATGAAAATTCTGTTGTTTGTCACAAGAAAAGCAAGGCTTAGTGGTGTAGCTTTGTTAACTTTTCAAAGAAGTCTTCGGATCAAAATCATTATAGCAGCACTATGCAAATGACACATACAATTGTTTTCAGCAGGCCGCTATGATGAGCCGTTAATAAGTTATGATTGCTCATATTTTCATTTGTACAAGGCCCTAATTTATAAGTGACACCAGCAGTAATAACTATTTAAATATTGTGAAAAATAATTCAGTGCCTAGATGTAAAAGATTAAAGTTTGGTTTTGTGCTCGTGCATAAAACATGAATTTGACTTTGCTAAACTGCTAAAGTGAGATTGTGAGGATCATGTACGTAGAAACTTGTAAATCCCAGATAAGAATTTACCATTATTAATTATGAAAATTCAGTATGTGTGGTGTGTGATAAATGATGTACCTTTCAAAGCACAAGCACCGAGGTAAGAAACTTCAAAAAAGAAATGTTCTTTCCTATAAAAGCTCAGAAGCTAATTTGCATGAGACACAAGTTATGCAAATTAATGAAATTACTGCACACATTTTTTGAACATCAGACAGGGTTGACATATGTGAACTTTTTAAAAAATGTAATTAGATTAATTTAAATACCAGTCATTCTTTTTTAAATGTTAGCAAATGTAGAAGCAAAGAGATATGTGAACATATACATCATGGTGCCTGGTTTTCTCATTTGACCACTGAACTAAGGCCCCGATGATCACAGATAAATACAGGCAGGGCCGACGAGAGGGGGAGCAGGGGGGACAAAATCCCCCAGGCCCGGGCCTCCAAGGGGGGCCCGGCGCCGCAGTCCCCGGTCTCACTTGCCCACCCTCGGCTCCGTCGACAGCCCCCCTGCATTCAAATCACAGCGCCTCACCTCCGTGTGAAGACGCAGCGGCAGATCGCCTCCTTTCGGGTCTTCCCTCCCTGTGTCCCACCTTCGTCTGATCTAACTTCCGGTTTCCGCGAGGGCAGGACACAGGGAGGGAAGGCCCCGAAGGGAGGCGATCTGCCGCTGTGCTTTCACATGGAGGTAAGGCGCTGTGATTTGAATACAAGGGGGCCTGGTGGCGGACGGAGGGGTCTGTCGACGGGGCTGGAGGTGGGCGGGTGGAGACTGGGGACTGCAGAGACCTCGGGGGGTGGCAGCGGGGGCAGGGCGGGGCCCCGGGCCCAGCCCAGTCTCTCGGCGGCCCTGAATACAAGCACTAGAGACCACTAGTGCTATACTAGCACCTACATTTACTAGTGCAGAATGATCAGAGGGGTCTGGTGTGTCGATGTCTGTAGGTGTGTGGGGGCCTGGGGTTGGTTGGGAGGCTTGTGGGGGCACTAGGCCACCAGGCAGGAAGGACTACAACTAGGGTCCTGCTGGACCACTAGGTATTTTTTGTACTGGGGGCTGGAGGTCTACCAGAACTCCAGCACCTCATGTTGGGGGAGTGGTACAGTGAAGTAAGGGTGTCTAGAGGTCCACTGGATCTCCAGCCCCCATGTAGGATTGTTTGACAGGTCTGGGCTTTTTTTTTTTCTTTACAGCCCAGACCTGTCAAACAACTTCTGTAGGAGGATTGTGCCTTGGGCACATGCCTAGGCACAGTCCTCCTGCAGAAGTATCCCGATGATCAAAACTAATAGCGTGCATGAATTTGCATGCTATTAGTTTTGATCGTTGGGTCGTTGTTTTCCAACACTGTTCCAGCGTTAATTTTACAGCACTGTTCCGAACAGTGCGGAGAAACTAATGTTACCATATGCTAATGGGAGCTAGTTTGCACTGTCATTCTGCCACACACACACAGAAATATCATGGGCCATAGTGGCACACAGTACACACTAACTCTATAAGTGCACTAAACAATGAAAAGGCTACTTTCAAAATGCTTTATGACATCATAATGTGGGCTGATCACCTTGAAAGGTGATCTGTGTTCTAAGAAAGAAAAAGAATCAGGGATTCTAAGGTTAGATATTCAATGAGCTTTAAGCAGGAAGGAAAGACTCCAGCCCACTCAACGGGCTGTCCCTGGATATTCAGTGGCACTTAACAAAACCGTGCCACTAAATATGCTCTCTGACTGCTACATCACTGTGTGTTTAGTGTCAGGGCAGTCCGGGGGTAGAGATTGGGAGGAGTTGACATTTATGTGGGCATAGACTATATTCAGTGCCAGATAGAATCGCACAAAAGGCAGATCTCTCTTTGCTTGGTTAGCTATACAAGTGCTCTCACCCGAATAACTTCAAGGTCAGCAGCTAACATGGATATTCAATAGCAGTGCCAAGACATGGCCCCAACATTAAATATCCAGGTTAGATTCAGCCTGCAGAGGTCTGAATATCAAGGGATTAGTATCATGAGCCTTGGGGGCACATAAAAGGTGTGAGCTGGGACTCAGAAGTACTATACTCTGACCAAAATTGTAATGAAATTAAATGAATTGTTCAGAAGTTATTACGAAGGGGCACACTTTTAACATATTTAGAAATGACCTAGAGATGGGAGTAACTAGTGAGGTAATTAAATTTGCTGATGACACGTGAAAGTTATTCAAAGTCGTTAAATCGCAGTAGGATTGTGAAAAATTACAAGAGGACCTTACGAGACTGGGAGACTGGCGTCTAAATGGCAGATGGCGTTTAATGTGAGCAAGTGCAAAGTGATGCATGTGGGAAAGAGGAACCCAAATTATAGCTGCGTCATGCAAGGTTCCACGTTAGGAGTCACGGACCAAGAAAGGGATCTAGGTGTCGTCGTTGATGATACGTTGAAACCTTCTGCTCAGTGTGCTGCTGCGGCTAAGAAAGCAAATAGAATGCTAGGTATTATTAGGAAAGGAATGGAAAACAAAAATGAGGATGTTATAATGCCTTTGTATCGCTCCATGGTGCAACCGCACCTCGAATAGTGTGTTCAATTCTGGTCGCCGCATCTCCAAAAAGATATAGTGGAATTAGAAAAGGTGCAGAGAAGGGTGATGAAAATGATAAAGGGGATGGGACAACTTCCCTATGAGGAAAGGCTGAACATCTAGGGCTCTTCAGCTTGAAGAGACAGCTGAGGGGAGATATGATAGAGATCTATAAAATAATGAATTGAGTGGAACATGTACATGTGAATCGTTTGTTTACTCTTTCCAAAAATACTAGGACTAGGGGGCATGCGATCAGTGGTGTGCTGGTAAATGTTTAACAACAGGCTCTCGCCCCGGTCCCCCTCTGCGCCCCCCCGTCCCCCCGTCCCCCTCTGCGCCCCCCCCTCCCCAAATTGCAGAGCTGACTATAGCCGGGGAGAGAGCCTGGGGGGGGGGGGGGGTGGCAATGCATTATCCAGGAAAAAGAAATTAAATGATCCCAGGTTCCAATCTAATTCATGTTTAATGTGGGATAAAATGCCATAAATAAGTAAATAAATATAAACTTTTAATGTTGAACACCTGATTCTCAAAGTGAACATATTCCAAACACTATAATGAAAATAAAATGATTTTTTTTCTACCTTTGTTGTCTGGTGACTGTTTTTCTGATCATGCTGGCCCAGTATCTGCTGCTATCTGTCCTCTTAATTCCGTTTCCAGGGTATTCCTTTCCATTTATTTCTTTCCATTTCTCCTTTCTTCTTCATTTCAGGTCCTCAGCTTCTGCCTATTTTCTTCATCCATGTGCAGTTTTTCTCCTCTCTTCCTTTTCCCTCATCTCATCTCCTTCCTCACTCTTCTCTCCCCTCCATCCATGTCCAGCATTTCTTCTCTCTCCCCTCCTCTCCCCTGCCCTGCTTGCACCCATGTTCAGCAGTGACCCTCCTCTCCCCTGCCCTCCATCCACCCATGCCCAGCAGTGACCCTTCTTTCCCCTGTCCTCCATCCACCCATGTCCAGCAGTGACCCTCCTCTTCCCTGCCCTCCATCCACCCATGTCCAGCAGTGACCCTAATCTCCCCTGCCCTCCATCCACACATGCCCAGCAGTGACCCTCCTCTCCCCTGCCCTCCATCCACCCATGCCCAGCAGTGACCCTTCTCTCCCTTGCCCTTTATCCACCCATGTCCAGCAGTGACCCTAATCTCCCCTGCCCTCCATCCACACATGCCCAGCAGTGACCCTCCTCTCCCCTGTCCTCCATCCACCCATGCCCAGCAGTGACCCTCCTCTCCCCTGTCCTCCATCCACCCATGTCCAGCAGTGACCCTCCTCTCCCCTGCCCTCCATCCACCCATGCCCAGCAGTGACCCTCCTCTCCCCTGCCCTCCATCCACCCATGCCCAGGGACTCCCTTCTCTCCCCTGCCACCCCTCCCGCGTTGTTCACCAGCGACTTCTCCTCCCTCCCTCCGGATCCGTCCCTCACCGACCTGACTCTTCTAATTCTTCGGCAGGGCAGGCAGTCTTGCCTGCCCGCTACCAGCGCTGACTCTCCCCTGCCAGTTCGCGCTTCAAAATGGCCGCTGAGACTTCAGTAGAAGTCTCGCGAGGCCGCCTCTGGAAGTCTCGGCAGCCATTTTTAAAGTGCAAACTGGCAGGGGAGAGTCAGCGCTGGTAGTGGGCAGGCAAGACTGCCTGCCAGGGTTGCCAGGTAGAAATTTTTTTTCCAGCCCAATCCAGGCCAGAAACCAGCCCAAAACCCGCCCAAACACAAACCCCGCCCCTGACACCCCCACCCCCGCGTCACCGGCCCCGCCCCCGCCGTCACCGGCCCCGCCTCCCACGTCATCGGGCCCGCCTCCCCGTCATCAGCCCCGCCTCCCCATCATCGGCCCCGCCTCCCACGTCATCGGCCCCGCCTCCCATGTCATCGGCCCCGCCTCCCACGTCATCGGCCCCGCCCAAAACGTCACTAACCCCGCCCAAAAACGTCACTAACCCCGCCCCCCGCGGCCGAAAAAAATCAAAAAGCCGCCCAAAAAGCCGCCCGGAAGCCCAAAAAACCGCCCAAAAAACCGCAACCCGCCGCGGGCAAAAATTTCCCGCGGCGGGTCGCGGAAAACCGCCCAATTGGGCGGTAAAACCGCCCACCTGGCAACACTGCTGCCTGCCCCGCCGAAGAATTAGAAGAGTCAGGTGAGGGACCGGATCGGGCGGGCGGGAGGGAGGAGAGCCGGCTTGCAGTGGGAAACAACCGGCTCGCAAGTCGTTACAAAATGTAACAACCGGCTCTTGCGAGCCGGTGTGAGCCGGCTCCAGCACACCACTGCATGCGATGAAGCTACAAAGTAGTAAAAACGAAACGGAGAAAATGTTTCTTCGCTCAACGTGTAATTAAACTCTGGAATTCATTGCCAGAGAATCTGGTAAAGCTGGTTAGCTTAGCGGGGTTTAAAAAAGGTCTAGATGGCTTCCTAAATGAAAAGTCCATAGACCATTAATAAATTGACTTGAGGAAAATCCACTGCTTATTTCTGGGATAAAGCAGCATAAAATGTATTGAATGTTTTTGGGATCTTGCCAGGTATTTGAGACCTGAATTGACCACTGTTGGAAACAGGATGCTGGGCTTGATGGACCATTGATCTGTCCCAGTGTGGCAATATTTATGTACTTCTCTGGTTTTTTCAGCTGATTATAATTGGAGGTTTTTTTTTTTCAGCCGATGAAGAATGGAGGTTCTGTGAGTCAGGAAACAAAATTAGTCTTTGACCTCAGACGTACAGAGGCTTTTTCCTCCGAAAAATTTTACTTCCTCTTGTAACACAGTGATAGCTACATATATAAAGATGTAGTTTATTTTATCACCACAGTTTGGGGACAATGCTACAGTCCCCAGCTGATCTCTAGCTTTCTGCTCAGTTGTGCACCGCCAGGGATCCATTGTGCTTATGTATTCTTATTTCCAGTACCATTTTTGTCTCAACAACCTCCATCAAGAATTTATTTCATGCACAAATCAGTGCTGAAGTATTTTCTGATGTTGCTTTTAAGTTAGCCACCAGAAGTCCCGTACTGTGACCTTTTGTTCTGAAGTGTTCTCTTTTTTTTTTTTTTTATGGAAAAGATCTGCTTCTCATGCTTGATTTAAACCACTGTTATGATGATTTTACAAGGCCAATTTTCCTCAAGGAAATTAGCATAAAAATACATATTTTCTGCACCGCACATTTTCTGGCTTTGCTTAAAACTTTCCTAAATGTATTCTTCACTCATTACAGGACTGTGCAGGAACTAGCCAGACAGCCATATTCCATAATGCAAGTGACCTGATAAGCTTTCTTTAAAAAGAAGTATAAATACATACACAACCAACTGATAAATGGGCTTTATCCCATGATTTGCTTAGCTTTTTTTGTAATGAAGTACTCTGTTTCAATTATTGAGGTGGTTACTCTTGTTCAAAGCTAATTCCCAAGGTTTAGGTTTTTCAGCTCTCTCATTCTGTATTTCTGCTCATCCTCATACAACTTCTACAGAACACTGCATGCTCAATTGACTTTTTCATCCCCCTTTCAAATATCATTTGTACCCCCTACCATTTCTTTTTGATCATTCCTTATTTAGTTCCTGCTGGCATTTCTCTGGTCAAGAGACAACATCTATAAAAGATCTCCCCATGCTGCATCCCACTTGCTATACAATTCCTCTCCTGTGATAAGTTGTGAAGCATTTCACTCTTGTCAAACTGAGACTTGTCCACTATTGTTACCTAATGCATATATAATGAAGAAAAGAAATATCAGGGATGAATGATGAGTATGGCTGAGCTGACCTTACTTTCTACATTACAATGTGAGGCCATTCCTGGCTATAGTGATCTCATTGTGGCTTTAATGACCTCATCTAATTATTGCAAACGGAGACCTTTAGTGCTTTAATGTGAGTCACCAAATGAAGACCAGCAGAGTAATCAGCTCATCATACTGTGCTTGGCTATAAGTAGAAACAGAGATTCATTTGGAAAAATAGAAAAAAAAATGCATTAAGGAAAGGAAGTTGGAGATTATTTCTTGCATTTATTTCTCTGGCTGGGGGAAAGGGAAAAAAAAAAGATAATGACATTGCTGTAGAAAAAGGCAGTGCATAATTGATTGCTGCAGATGGTTATCAGTCCTTGGAGTTAAGAGGTCAGAGATGAACCTGCTGAGTCTTTCTCAAATGGATTTAGTGTATGTGTGCACATAGTAACATAGTAACATAGTAGATGACGGCAGAAAAAGACCTGCACGGTCCATCCAGTCTGCCCAACAAGACAACTCATGTGTGCTACTTTTTGTGTATACCCTACTTTGATTTGTACCTGTGCTCTTCAGGGCACAGACCGTATAAGTCTGCCCAGCACTAGCCCCGCCTCCCAACCACCGGCTCTGGCACAGACCGTATGTCTGCCCAGCACTATCCCTGCCTCCCAACCTCCAGTCCAGCCTCCCACCACTGGCTCTGGCATAGACCGTATAAGTCTGCCCAGCTCTAGCCCCGCCTCCCACCACCGGCTCTGGCACAGACCGTATAAGTCTGCCCATCGCTATCCCTGCCTCCCAACCTCCAGTCCCGCCTCCCACCACTGGCTCTGGCACAGACCGTATAAGTCTGCCCCGCACTATCCCCGCCTCCCAACCACCAGCCCCGCCTCCCACTACCGGCTCTGCTATCCAATCTCGGTTAAGCTCCTGAGGATCCATTCCTTCTGAACAGGATTCCTTTATGTTTATCCCACGCATGTTTGAATTCCGTTACCGTTTTCCTCTCCACCACCTCCTGTGGGAGGGCATTCCATGCATCCACCACTCTCTCCGTGAAGAAATACTTCCTGACATTTTTCTTGAGTCTGCCCCCCTTCAATCTCATTTCATGTCCTCTCGTTCTACCGCCTTCGTATCTCCGGAAAAGGTTCGTTTGCGGATTAATACCTTTCAAATATTTCACATGCGTGTATATGTGTGTACACACAGAAATGCACACATGCACGTACCAGGTAATTCCCCTGAATGTGTGTAGAGTTTTACTTAATAGGGAAAAAAAATCTAGCACTGATCCTCCTTCCAGTTAAACAGTATATTCATTACATTGTAGCTAAACATATTGGATCTATTTTGCATGCATATGCATGTGCCCACATGTATATACTGGGTAATTCCACTGACTGCATGCAGTGACTTAGTTCACTAATGATCCTTGGACCCTAAAGAGTGGAAAAAATTCACTACTGATTCTTGTTGCAGTTAAACAGTAGTCATCCCGCAGAGGTCAGCATTTTGTGAAATGCTAGCCACTGCAGGTTGATATAGACCCAGTTATTCAGTACCAACCATATCCAGCTGCCAGCACTGAACATCTGGGGCTTGCGTGGCCTCCAGAGGTTATCCAGATCAGTGGCTTAAACATGAGGGGCCTCAAGGGGCTGGGCCCCCTCACCTTCGGTTAGGGCCCCATCTGCTCTAATGGCTGGAAGGGATGCCAAGCCCCCCAGCCAAAAAGGTCTCCTCCTTGAGTGCTATCTGTGCTGCCAGAGCAGCACTTAAGTCAACAGGCGCACTTTGGCCTCCGATGACAACTCTCTCGTGCGCGTTCAGTTCAGCGACTGAACTGAGCATGCACGGGAGTGGTGATGTCAGTGGCTGAAGTGTGCTGCCGGCTTGAGCTCTGCTCTGGCAGCACAGGAGGGACTTGCAGAAGAGACCTCTTCAGCTGGTGGGGCTTAGCATCCCCACCTTGCGGTTGTGGTTGCAGTGGCAGCGGGGCAAGGGGGAGGGAGAGAATACCTGGCCCCCTCAGTCTACCTTTGCCCCCCCCACCCCCCCGCACACACACAAATGAACTTCTGGCTATGCCCCTGATCCAAATACGGCTGATATTCAGACTCTGTCCCAGATAGTTATCTGGACAACTTAGGGCTGCCATATATGCAGTCCTATTTGCCCAGATAGTTAATTGGGAAGCAACACAATATTAGTGATGCCTAGATAACTTTTGGCTTCACCTATGCTCTGCTTCCAGACTGCCCTGGTTTAGAGCTGTGATGGGCAGGCATGATATTCAGCAGCACTATCCAGTTAGATATGGCTGAGTTATCAATTGAATGGACAAAGCCCTTCTCTCAGTACCCTTCTCCACCACTGCCAACTCCAGGCTCCGCTCATTCTGCCTTGCCTCACCCTATGCCTGGAACAATCTTCCTTTACCCATACGCCATGCCCCCTCCCTACCCATCTTCAAATCTCTGCTTAAAACTCACCTCTTCAATGCTGCCTTCGGCGCCTAACCGCTCGAGAAATATAAAATGCCCCAATCTATCCACCCTATCAGATTAACTGTTCACTCGTCCTCTAGATTGTTCACTTGTCTTTAGTTTGTTCTCTTGTCTTTTAGATTGTAGGCTCTTTGAGCAGGGACTGTCCTTCTATGTTTAAATTGTACAGCGCTGCGTAACCCTAGTAGCACTTTAGAAATGTTAGTTATTATTATTAGGATAACGTCCGATGAATATTGACCCCTATATTCATTATACTGTAGCTAAGCAATTAGCCTCCTTTGTCAAACTGTTCAGTCACAGGTGTAAAGAACGCTAACTTATTTTGCACTCATAGGAAGGTTAACAAACAATTAACATAAACATTTTTTCATAGGTTTCAATTATGCACATTCTTTTTAATACCTGTAGTATAAGGAGTGGAAAAAACAAACACTAGAAGCGATGGTCTGAAAGAGCAGTATTTAGGAAACACTCAATTAAAACAAAAGAAAAATGAGTGTGTACAAGAGGCAGCATCATCACAGATACTCCATTAACCTGCTCACTCCACCCACAGAAACACTTGTCCACACAAAGGTCTCTGAACCATGCATTCTGGGTCTCAGCTTGATTGAATCTTGGCCTCGGAATTTTAATTAAAGCTAAACAAAGATAAAACTAAATTCCTCACTTTGACCAATCCCATTGACCATAACCTACACAACAGTTTCACTATAGACAGTATTTCCTACCCCCTGGAGTACTCTCTGAGAATATTGGGTATCATTATTGATAGGTATCTCACGTTTGAACGTCAGGTTTGCTCTGTGGTTAGTAAATCCTTCAAATCCCTTTGGAAATTGAAACATATTAGACCCTTTTTCCTTCTGGTATCTTCAGGTTACTAATACAATCTCTAGTCCTAACTCAATTCGATTACTGTAATGCTATATACGCAGGATGTAAGGAGAGTGTCTTCAGAAGATTTCAAACAACCTAGAATACAGAAACTAGATTGATCTTTCAACTTTCTCAGTTTGCAACTGCTTCTCCTTTATAATGTAAGCTGCATTGGCTCCCTATTAAAGCTAGGGTAATCTGCAAACTCGATGTCTTAACCTTCCAACTCACATATGGCGTAGCGCTGGATTATATGCAGCCTTTGATAAGGCTCCCTCTGCGTAATGTTCACTTTGGCACCAGAAATTATCTTCGACTTCATCTCCCTAATTACAAGAAAATCACTTAATACTTTCCACTGATTTCTCTTTTCAAGGTACCAAATGGTGGAATTCTCTACCAAATACCATTAAATATCAAAATAATGACCTGTTATTCCATAAATTGCTGAAGTCATTCCTCTTTAGGAAATTTCTTTCCGTAGATGATCTTCACCAGGCTTAGTTTAGGATTGTAGTTCTATACAAGTTTGTGGTATCTTTGGAATGGTTTTGTACTTTTTGATATTAAGTGTATTGTGTTCATTGTTTTGCTTATCTGCTTGTTCTCACTGTGCTTTGTAAGCCCCATTGAATCTGAGGTTGTTTGGGATAATGTGGGGAGATTCTATATATGGTGCCTGAAAAATCTGTGTGGAAAACATTGATGACTAAGGGCTAGATGCACTAAACTCCCCGCAATTTGCCCTTACCTTACTGATCCCGTTACTGCAAATACGATTTTGAAAAAGCTGGGCGTGCATGAAGGAAATCGCATGCAAACAAACTGCTTGCTGTTAGCTCATTTGCATGTGATTTCCTTCATGAGGGGGGGGAAGCAAGTTGTTCAGCTGACCAAGTGCAAAGCAATCAATCCCTAAGCGTGGTTGCTCTGCACGTGCTTCAGGCAGCTTTCATATATGCAGACAAGCTGCGTGTATGAAAGTAGTAGATTTTTTGATCTGCAAAGTGAAGGAGGGTCCAGATTCCTAGCTTCTGGGGGGAGACCGCAATGAGCACAAAGGGTGGCCTAAATCCCATTGGTGTTGAGCAACTGGCAAACACTTTTTTTGTGTGTGTGTGTGGGGGGGGTGTTACAATGGCTTTCTAGAGACAGCAGGGTTGTCAGCGGTTGCTGGATTCCCTTTGCCAAAAACCTTTGCAGGTAAATGAGTTCCCTGGTTGAATTACTTCAACGGAAAGGTGGGATCGTGGGAGTCTGAAAAACGTATGGCATCCAGGAAGTTTTAGAAAGTAATGGTTCCATGCAACACTAATAGGAGCTAGCACAATGTGCAGATCAGGAGGAGGGAGCGGTATTGTACGCAGGGATCTTATCTGAGAACTTCATTTTGTGATCATCTCTGTTTCTACACATGGGTAGAGAACTTGTTGCTATACCATGGCTGTCATTCTAGGCAGTACCAATAGCTCCTGACCACCCGTTAAAATTTTGAAGGTAAAGTTAGGGGCTGCCTCAGTGCATTGGGTCAGAAAACGCCTGTGCATCGCCTTGCATGCACTTTTGTATAGTAATTAGTTCATTATAATAGCTTTGCGTTCCGTATTCGTTAGCTGCTATCATGATAGGAAAAGAGCTCGGAGAACTCTTTTGTGTATGTCTCGCTGTACTCCTTGCTCGCTAAACTGGCTAGAACCAGTTTAAAAACCACGTTGCTGGCTCATTAGGTTTTGTGCATCTGGGCCTAAGTGTATTCTATAAGTGGTGCCTAGATTTAGACACGGTACATAGAATACACTTAGTTGATATCACAGCACCTAAAATTATATGCCTCCTTTTACACCAATGAAAACATTGCATAAATCCTGGCACGTAGATTTACGCGCACTGGGCCATATTCTATTACTATGTGTGTAAATTATGGAACGCCCTGCCTATAACCACGCCTCTTTTTGCCTGCAAGCATTAAAATTTAGGAGCAGTGCATGATAGAATACACTTAGGGAGTTGTGCACGTAAATTCTAATTATTGCCAATTAGTGCTCATTATTGCTTGTTAAGTGAAGTTAAGAACACTGATTAGCTTGTTAAGCCAATTAACTTATGCACACTGTTACAGAATACGCTTGGATTTCGGCACGGATCTCCAGGCTCACTATATGGAATCCAGGGGAATGTGAGGTATAAATGTCATAAATAGATACATTTTGCTGTTTGATTCTCATTTTCAGTTGTTATGTAGCTGAAGGTAATATGCTATACTGTCCTGAAAAAGAGGAATAATCAAAGCACATCTTCCTAATTGTTTTCACACATAGGATGTAATTAGGGCCTCCTGAATATTCAAAAGTTAGATAAATGTATTATACAAAGATAAGGGTTGCTGATGCAGAAAGGCAAAGGTCACCGAATAATCTCATTTGAGTTGAAGTCTGCATTTCCATGTCCTGTCATCAGTAAATAAACTCAACTAAATTATGAGACCAGTAACCTAATTATTTCAAGTACCTTCTTGAGGAATCCAAAGCATCAGGAGAAAATCAAATCTCCCAATTGCATGAAAAATACAGCTCTTACATGTACAAACCTGCCCACAGTTGTATTCCTTTTTGAATAACAGTGACAACTTAAGATACGCCTACAGTGGATGAGATATTTATAACATGTGGGACCCCTTTTGCATAGAAAACAATAGAAATCAAACAAAATAAAACATGAAAAAGAAAATAAGATGATACCTTTTTTATTGGACATAACTTAATACATTTCTTGATTGGCTTTCGAAGGTTGCCCTTCTTCGTCAGATCTTCGAAAGCTAATCAAGAAATGTATTAAGTTATGTCCAATAAAAAAGGTATCATCTTATTTTCTTTTCCATGTTTTATTTTGTTTGATTTCTATTGATAACCTTAAGAGTGGACTAACACGGCTACCACACTCCTCTGCATAGAAAACAGACATCGGAATTGAGATGTCCAGGTCAGGACAAACTCAGTTCCAGTGGTGTTTTAAAAAAGAGTCTACGGACACACTCCTTATCGAAAATACCTACAGGAGTGTGTGTTTATTTGCCGGTGTGTATAGCAGTAGCAACTATACATGTTTATTTTGTTTTCATTTATTTATTTATTTATTGAGATTTATTAACCACCTTTCTGAAGAGATTCACCCAAGGCGGTGTACAGAATATATAGCTTTGATATAAACAAATTGCTATTGTTAAGTGTATTTTCACAGAGATCTGACGTTTGTGCCTTGTTTGGGCGCCTTCAATCCATTTGAAGGCTTTTCTATACATGCCCCCGGATTCTATATAGAATACGCTTATGTGGAAATTTGTTCCATGTGGATTTTTCAGGCGCCATGTGTAGAATCTGGCCCAACAGCGCCTGAAAAATCTGTTCGGAACAAATTTCTATTAGCAGTGCCTAGATTTGGGAACGGTGTATAGAAAATGCTTAGGTGATATCCCAATGCCTAGAACTACACGCATCCATTTACACCAAGGAAAATGTGGTGTAAATACCGGCATGTAGATTTATTTATTTATTTGTTTGTTTGTTTGTTTGCTACATTTGTACCCCACATTTTCCCAACTATTTGCAGGCTCAATGTGGCTTACATTATATTGCAAAAGATATAGTTATGAACAGAGTAAGAGGTTTGTTCTATATTAACATATTACTATGTAAGAATTAAGGAAGACTATAACAGTGCATGTAAATTGTGGAATGCCCATGAAACACCCATTTCCCCGCCTATAACCACGCCCATTTTAGGTTGCATGCATTAGAATTTAGGTGCTCTGTGTTACAGAGTACACTTAGGGGTCTGTTTACACAGCCACAGTAGCGGTTTCCCCCATGGCATTCCCGACACATCCCATTCAACGTGAAACTAGCGCACAGCCAGCCGTGCTAGCAGCTTAGTAAACCCCAGTGTTAGTAAGTTGTGCATGTAAATTCTAATTATTGCCAATTATTGCTCATTATTGCTTATTAAGTGCTGTTCTCAATGTTGAGTAGCTTGTTAACACACAAAGAAAGAGTGGGAAGTGGATCAATGACTCCAGAGACTGGGGCAACTAAGTTGAACAAAACTGAACTTTATTGCAGACTCGACACAGATCTGTGTTTTAGCCACAGGCCTGCCTCAGGAGTCTTTGATGGTCTGTATTCAGATGTACAGTCCTGGTATGGAAAGGGGGAGGGTCTTGAAGAAGACCTTTGCGCACTGAGATAAAATAACAGCGCTGTGCGTAGCTTGTATCTGCAAGTTGTTAAGCCAATTAAGTTACACAATGTTATAGAACACGCTTAGCTTTCAGCACAGCACTATGGGGTCCTTTTACTAAGGTGCGCTGAAAAATGGCCTGCGGTAGTGTAGGCACAGGTTTTGGGCGTGCGCAGAATCATTTTTCAGCGCACCTGTAAAAAAGGCCTTTTTTAAATTATTGCCAAAAATGGACGTGCGGCAAAATGAAAATTGCTGTACATCCATTTTGGGTCTGAGACCTTACCACCATCCATTGACCTAGTGGTAAAGACTCACCAGTAACCAGCTGGTTATGACCTACGTGCATCAAATGCCATTTGGTGCATATAATTTGAATGTGCCATATACTACAATACCTATAAATAACAGGGGAAAGGACATAAAATGAACATTTTCTGGCTGCCCATCCCTACTGCAATTCTCAGCAGAACTTTAAGCCCCTCCCTCCCAAAAAGCCCCAAATTCTATCCCAATTTAAGACAGATAACTTTAGCTATATGGCAACTTATATAGCCAACAGTTATCTGTGTAGGTAGCAGAAATTTTCCAGAAAAGCCATCTATATGTATGGAATCCTCCATCAACTGCATAAATGTTTTTGAATACTGACCCTTACATTTCTAGAAATGTACAAACGCAACCCATCAGCTTGCATAGATACCTAGTTTAACAAATATTGCTCATAATACCACATTTCAGCTCATTGACAAATAGCTTTTTTTTAAAGAGATGATTTGAACATGGTATTATGGGTTGTATAAGTGACCAAAAAAAAAGTCACACACCCACCCCCTTCACCTCTGGTTTTCCTCATCTCTCTCTCCTCTACTGTCTTCTATCAAATTCCTGTGTTTCTCTCTTCCCTCGCGCCCGATCCACCTATGTCTCTTCCAAACCTCATCCTTCTTACCTCATCCCATGTCTCCCTCTATTCCTCCATATTCTTCTCCTCCTGCCCCATCTTCCTCTTGTCTCCTACTGAAGCTGGTATAGGGGGAGCAGTGATGGGGCAATGCAGAGGCATAGCCAGACTTGGTATTTTGGATGGGCCTTTCCACACTCACATGCCCCCCTCCCCCCTAACCACACACCACAAATATCTTCCCAGAGATATTTTTTAAGAACATGAGTTTTTTTTTCATCTACCCCACATCTTCTCCCTCTCCTCTGCGGCGTCTTGGCATCTGCACTCCTGTCTCTGAACTCTGTCCCTCCCTGATGTCGGCACAGGCATACTCGGCGCACGCAGTGATTCATTCTCTCTGCTTGTGCCGGCCCTGCAAGCTTCCATCTGCCATGTCCCACTCTTGCTGATGTCATTGACGTCATTGCCTGTTTCCTGTCTAGTGGAACATGGCAGATGGAAGCCTGCAGCAGCAAAAATGAATCAACGCAGGCGCCAAGAACACCTGTACTGACACTGGGGAGGGAAGGGGTTCAGAGATCAGAATGCAGATGCCGGGATGCCACTGAGGAGAGGGGGGAAGACAGCAGTGTGGCGCTGCAGCTGGGTGGGCCTGTGCCCACCCAGACCCACCCATAGCTACGCTACTGGGACAATGTATGGACACAGGGAACAGATTTTCTGATTCAACACTCAGTGAAATGCTCGTGATTTATACAAAAAAATATAGTTTAGAAATTAAAGACAGTTGACAGAAAACTACTGCTTGTATTTTTCTTTTTAATGGAATACACCTAAATGTTTTGAACTAGAACACTAATCAGCATGTACTGGATTAAAAATGCAAAGGGGAACAGCTCTCCGTTCAGCACTGTCAGCCAGAATAAAGTTGGTTACAATAGAGCCCTTCCAGTTTTCTTTCCAGGAGGCCCCTTAATCTATGAAATCAATAGAATTCTCATTCTATTTGCATATCTCTAGACTGAATCTATATCCTCACACTCTGAGCAAATGGATCCTGCACAGAAATAAGCCATTTTTTTCTTTCTTTCTGGGATTACTGGTAGCTTTCTACAGAGGACAAGGGAAGACTGAGAAGTACTCTTAGGCAGGTTTTCGTTCAGTAAAAAGTACCAGTTAAGCATTAAATACAGGCTGAAGAAATTATAGGCCCAATACTCAAAGGATTTATGCATCTAATTTTGTGGCCCTTTTAATAAAAAATGTTAAGAAATCGGCTAAGCCTGTTTCTAATGCAGCCCCCAAATAGGGTTTCTTTCTTTTTTTTACTTTTGCAAGTCCAGTATTAATTTTTCCATGAGTGTGCAGGACCAGCAAAACTATCAATGTGAGAGCACTTACTGCCTCCTATTCAGGAAATGCTAAGGGGTCCTTTTACCAAGCTGCGGGAAAAAGGGCCCTGTGCTTGCGGCAGGGGCCGTTTTTCCAGCTCGTTTTTCCATAGCTGGTAAAAGGCCCCCCTCCCCTCAAAATGGCTATACGATGAGATAACTCTTACTACGTGGCCATGTGGCGAGGAACCCTTACTGCCACCCATTGAGGTGGCGATAAGGGCTCCTGCACTAACCCGGTAGTAACCAGGCAGCGCGTGGCGATGTCCAATTCCCGCCGAGTTATCGCCATGCAAACCATTTCCAGGGGCTTTCTTTTTCCCATGCAAATGGCGTGCACTTGGAGCGGGACTACTGATGGTGACTGCATTGGGCTTACTGCCGCTCTGTAAAAAGGCCCCTAACTACCCCCATGTTAAGTCTGTGTTATCCCCCAGGGCTCACCACTTTCACCAACGTTATTCAACTTAATGATGGCCCCCCCCCCTCGTCCTAACAATATCCAAACAAGATTTCAACCCACTCATGTACGTCAGTGATGTATCAGTCTATATCCCTTTCAAAAAGAATCTGCACAAAATCATGACCAGGATAACAGATGGCATAAACTTAATGGAATCATGGGCAGCATCGTTCAAGCTCAAACTGAATAAAGAAAAAAAAAACACACTGCCTGATCCTCACATCACCACGCAATATTGATCAATTCCCAAACGTCACCATCATGGGCACATCCCTTCCAATATTTGACAATCTAAAAATCTTAGGAGTCATCATTGACCGCAATCTATCCTTCGACAAACAAATCGCCAACACAACGAAGAAATGTTCCAAATCATGTGGAAACTAAAACTCATAAAAAAACATTTTCTCAAGAAACGTGTTCCATGCAATCAGTAGTCCAATCCATGGTCCTCTCACATGCTGATTATTGCAAAGGAATCTATGCAGGATGCAGAGAACAATTACTAAACAAAAATGTAAATGGCACAAAATAAAGCTACAAGACTAATATTCAGAATAAATAGATTCAAAAGGGCAAAACTGCTGCTTCAAAATCTACACTTGCTACCCATTAAATCACGTATAGCCTTCAAGATATGCTCTCTGGCATACAGAATAATTTTCAGCCTAGCACCGGAATATATGTCAAACCTAATAAAGGGGTCCTTTTACTAAGGCGCGCTGAAAAATGTCCTGCGCTGGTGTAGACACGTGTATTGGATGCGCGCAGGTCCATTTTTCAGCACACCTGCAAAAAAGGCCTTTTTTTGCCCGAAAATGGATATGCGGCAAAATAAAAATCAGCGCACGTCCATTTTGGACCTGAGACGACATTACCGCCACCTATTGACTTAGCGGTAAGGTCTCACACATTAACCGGGCAGTAATTATCAGCACACATACACTGACAATTACCGCACGGTTAGCACCTCTGCCTCGCCTCACCCTATCCTTGGAACAACCTTCCTGAACCCTTACGCCAAGCCCCCTCCCTGCCCGTTTTCAAGTCTTTGCTTAAAGCCCACCTCTTCAATGCTGCGTTCGGCACCTAACCCTTACCGTTCAGTGAATCCAGACTGCCCCAATTTGACTGCCCCTATCGGACCGACCGTTCACTTGTCTATTAGATTGTAAGCTCTTTGAGCAGGGACTGTCTCTCTTTGTTAAATTGTACAGCGCTGCGTAACCCTAGTAGCACTCTAGAAATGTTAAGTAGTAGTAGTAGTACCAAATATGCAACCTGCCCTGATTGAAGGACACTGAGAAACACCAACATACATTGTTACTATGTTATGTTACTTCGACAGTGATATTTGTTATCTGTTAAATTAAACTAAACGTGTAAAGGTGGATCATAAGAATTTCATCAAACCACTAACCATATTTCACAGCAGTGGTTACAGCAGAGCCAACAGATTTAGAGTTAATGCGACAGAAATGAGCCTGGAAATAGGTGGGGAAATGTGGGACACAAATGCAACAAAGAATAATAAAAATATAGGGTTATTGGTTTGATGAAAGTTTGAAGATCCGTCTTTACACAATTTAATTTATCAGATTGAAAATCATTGTGAATTTATGTTGGTATTTTTCAGTATCCTTTATTCAGGGAAAGTTGCATATTTGGTGTTGATATTTACTCCCCTACTGAAGGCTCTAGGAGATTGATATATTATTGATATGTGCAGGAAACAGCATGTGGAACTTATAGTATTCTATAAGTTGTCCACCTGATTCTATAATTTGTGCACACAAATTTAGACGTGGTTTTGATGAGCACTTGCAATTTAATTGAATAATGAGCCCATTTGTGCCAATCATAACAAGCAATGATTGGCACTAATTAGATTTAATTGGGTGTTACATGCATAAAGTTAGGCACATGATCTGCGCCTAAAATGTACACAATGCAAAAAAGGGGACATAGAAAGGGGATGGTCATGGGCGTTTCAGGGTGGAATGGGAGTGTGGTTCGAAGTTACACAAAGATTTATAGAATAACAGTGCTTCACGAATAAATTTAGGCATGGGCATATGCACCATGTTTTCATTGGTGCAAATTGGTTGCGTCTCAATTTACATGTGACCATAACATTTAATCGTTATTCTATAAACTCCATTGAACTTTAGGAATGGCTTACAGAATAATACTTCAAATGGGGTTTTTCTGGTGCCGATTTTTTTGGCACCATAAATTGAATCTAGCCCTGTGCGTGTGGGGGGGGGGGGGGGGGGGGGAGACACGCCCCTGTGCCACCCATGCCCCACCCACATATACACCTCTTGAATTGTGTGTGCCCTTATAGAATAGCACAGTGGTTCCCAAACCTAGTCCTGGAGGCACCCCAGCCAATCATGTTTTCAGGATACCCATAATGAATATTCATGAGAGAGATTTGCATGCACAAAATATTCATTGTGGGTATCTTGAAAACCTGACTGGCTGGGATGCCTCCAGGACCAGATCTGGGAATCACTGGAATAGTGCTTAGGGCTCCTGCACATATAAAGTGATACTTTTTGCTGCATTTTCATTTTTTATTTTGCCGCTCGTCCATTTTCAGCAAACAAAAGACCTTTTTTTGCAGGTGCGCTGAAAATGGACCTGCGTGCGTCCAATACATGCATCTACTCCAGCGCAGGCCATTTTCCAGTGCACCTCAGTAAAAGGACCCCTAATGTTAAGTAGTAGTAGTAGTAGTAAAGTTCCACATGAAACTGTATAGGCTTTGCTGTTCCTAGACAGGTGTTCAGTTTTTGTTGGCACTGCTTTCCCTCATTCATATCTAGACAACTGTATTAAAATAAGAAAAAAAAAGTATTTTTGAAAAATTTTCTTTTCAATTTGCACTTCTGATACTTAAGGGCTTTCTAAGGAGCTGTGACTCAATGAAACCTGATACAAAATGTCGGAATTCATTGAAATATTTTTGTTGTACTGTCGGTGTCCTGAATCATTAATATTAGTGGTTTTATGGAGCTCACCACTATCACACAAACACACACCATACCACACATTTAGTTCAATTTTTCAGTGATTTCTACTGTTTCCTTTACCTGTCAAGGAAGGGCATCTGTACCATAATCAGTGAGCAAGCAGAAGGGAAAGGGAGAAGCAATCCAAAATGTGCACGGAGAATAAAAATCCCACTTCAGACAATATTCGTTTTCTGTGTAAACTGTACCTTCATAGCTTTTATAGATTTTTAGACTGATGAAAGAATTTTATTCATTGAGTTCAGCTTTCTCCTGGTTGCCAATACCACTGATTCTGCTTACTGGCGCATTACACCACCACCTCCATCAATGTTCATGAAATGATCCAATTTTCTCTTAAACATGCTCAGTATTGCCTGCTTATACAAGAATCATTAGGACACAGGGTCTATAGCCTGATCACCCTAAGATAGAAACATAATTCTTCCTTAAAGTCAAATCAAATTTTTCCTTTTTTTTTTCTTTTGTTTGAGGGAAATTTTGTAACAGGGATCCTAGACTAAGTTTGGAAAATGGAGCTGTTTTATGCTTACCTGACAAAGGCTGTAAACACAACTAGCAAAAAAAAAAAAATCTACATCATATATCTACCAGGAAAAATAGAAAATGATCAAGAAATATACAGGGTGAGCATTTTGCTGTTTTCTCAGCAGCCACTTGGAATTTCATCATGAAATTTTACAGCTTTACTTGTTACTATCTGCATTCATGCTCCAAGTGGAATGAGGCTATCTTTAAGCACAGCAAAGTTGCAGACTTTTTAGCATGACCACCCAGTGATTTTCCCACATTCAAAAATATTTTCCACTGTAAAACTACCATATATTTGGGAAAACAAATAAACCCATGGTACCAGCTTACTGTTAATGATGTCACAGTGACATAGACTGTTGTCTGAAGAGCAATGTTGGAGGTCTGTCACAAGCTCCACCCAAAGCCACAAAGAACCATGGAAGTCAAGGAAGCACTGCAGATGATCTGGGACAGCCTGCCAGAGGGACCAATCAACAAGACTGTTAAGAACGTTCCAAAGTGACAGAAGGCCTATGTTAAAGCTGGGTGTGGACACTTTGAGCATTCACAGTGACTGCAAAATTCTGACACAATTGTATCCTTTGATTGATGTTATTTTGCTGTATTTTAGCGCACACATTTTTAACAAGCAAAAATCACTAAGTAGTAATGCTAAAATGTCAGTAACATCAACATAGCGTAAATTAGCGCACCTTTACCTGGGCACTTCTGGGTCTGGGGTCTGAGTGGGCTGGAGCCTCCGTGAAGGGCAGACTGTCGGATCCTCACATGCTCACTCACTTGGCGCACGGTGCCTCCATCTGGGGAAATAAGTGTTAGGGAGCAGGTTCATCCTCTTCTCCCCCAGGACACTCAAAAATCGATGTACAAACCCCTGTGGGAAGCAAGGTTGGTAGTTAAGCATAGACATTACACAATGTGATACCCGCAAGCGAGCCTTCTCCGGATTAGCCTCCACACTCTGGAATGCATTGCCTGAAAGGCTCCGCTTAACACAAGACTATCTCTACTTCAGGAAGCAGGTGAAAGCTTGGCTCTTCAATCAAGCCATTAACGGAAGACGTAACTAACGTGTTAGTCTCACTCACACCACACAAGGATTGACTCGGGCTGCACATACTGCAGCGGGACATGTTTATCCACTCCTAGCCTAACTGAGATAATATTTAACCATCTCTCTGACCTCATGTGCAACTTTTTCAAATCAGTCACCTTACTTTCAAATTCTTCCTACTTTCTTACTCATCTATATGTTACAACTTTGCCGTACCCTTCACTACCAATTATAATGTTCTATTATGTATTGCGTTGTCATTGCAAGTAGTATACCATAATCTATAATGTCTTACTTCCAAGGATCATCATATGTGTTAAACAAGACCACCAATGCTATTGCTAATTTACCAAAATGACCTCAACACCTCCACCCCTGGTCTATCACCAACTGGTGAAACAGAACCTTAATATAAAGGATTCCAGGGATTCTGTGGGGTTATTCTTATCATAGGTCTTAATACCCAGTTGTTATAATTTTAGCCATACTGGGAAAAACTTGACCTTGCATTGGCTGTCTTAAATCAACACATATTATTACATCTTACATCAAATTGTCTTAACAAAACTAATTATTAATTTCTTCCAATATCCAAATACCCTCATTATTTTACTACTTTTGACTAACCACATTCTCCCTTCAGCCCCATGTATAATGCACTTAGCTGAGTTCTGTAATCTTCTCCAGCCATAGTATACCATGCCAAATTTTGTGTTGTTACTTGAAAATTTTTACTGCTGTAATTGCCTATTGCTCATGTTTGATCTATTCTTACTGTACACTGCCTTGAGTGAATTCCTTCAAAAAGGCGGTAAATAAACCCTAATAAATAAATAAATAAATAAATAAGCAAGCTGTCTTGAGGGGACAGTCACAAATGGTCTAGTCCAAAATGACCACTCCACAGTCAGCAGCTTAAAACTCAGTGTTCCAAAGGCTGTGTTCCTTTCTGTATCAGGTTCAGACCCCCATGGCCTAACCTCCTCTCACTATTTTTGAAAGCCATTTTTAGACATTTTTCTATGTAGCCACCTAATGAATGAAGTGCAAATCCTAGAGCATCAGTAGACCATGGAGAACTTCTTTTATGGACCACTACAGCAAGAGATAAGTCACAGAACCTAAAGAAAAAGTTAAGAGGACTAAAATGGTTAGACTCCTGAAAGTTAAAAAAAAAAGAAATTAATGTACTGCTTCTCAGGGCTGCAATTAAGATTTTGCACCCAAAGGCAGGACTGAAGGTAGAGGAGGTTAGCAAGTCACAGCAACACCCCTTCGAAGCACGTGGCCCTAAAGCAGGAATTCTCAACCCAGTCCTGAAGCCATACCAGGCCAGTCAGATTTTCAGGCTACCCACAAAGAATATGTATCAGCAGTGCCGTAGCGAGGGCTAATGGCACCCGGGGCGGGTCGCCGCTGCGCACACCCTCCCCCCGGGTGCAGCACGGCACGCCCCCCCCCCCCCTGCGGCGCACCCCCCCCCCGGAGTGCAAACCCCCCCCCCCCCGGACCGCATTCTTACCTGCGGGAGGGCCGATCCGCCCCGAGTGCACGTCACTCGGAGCTGCGTCGGCCCCGCTGGTTCCCTGCTCTCTCTGCCCCGGAACAGGAAGTAACCTGTTCCGGGGCAGAGAGAGCAGGGAACCAGCGGGGCCGGCACACCCCCCCCCCCCCCCGAGCGCGTGCACTCGGGGCGGACCGCCCCTCCCGCCCCCCCTTCCTACGCCACTGTGTATCAGATAGATTTGAACAGAATGGAGATAGTTTACACTATCTCATACATATTCATTGTGGATTTCCAGAAGACCTGACTGGATAACTGTGTCCCGAGGACTGGGTTGAGAACCCCTGCCCTAAAGCAAAGAGCTGCAAGCCCCTCTTTAGTCTATGCATTTGTTACATTCAAATTTGGAACCCTAAGCAATTGTCCATGCTGCCTATTATATCACAAGCCCAGTATTAGACTGCAGAGGGTATGCAAAGAGAACCTGCTGATTCTATAGGTTGTGTGGAAAGAAGGTAAATCCTCAAGTACAAAGAACTTCAAAGACTTAAGAAAATGTGACAGAAAACTACAGAAATATTTCCTATCATGCTGAGCACCACAGGTCTGATTAAAAGCAATTTTCAACACAAAAATCACACACAAATCCCTAACAATGGATGACAAAACTAATTATACACAAAAAAAATCTGTTATAATAGATATATATTACAGCTTTCTAATGAGGAAAAAAAAAGGAATACTCATAAATGCAATTTCCAAGCATTCCTTCTAATGTTACCTATATAACATTCTATGACCTCCAGAAGAAAGCTTTCTTTAGCATGATGCAAATATTCAAGAAACCCCAACTAGCAATTTTGAAAGATACCCTGGCTCAAGAGTGAGGTTCATTACTATAATGGAATGCATAAAATTAACCCATTTGGAGACATTCCGCCCGATATTCAGACCGCGGGCTGTCTCACACAGTCCGTGCTAAACCTGGATATTCAACTTTGGCCAGTCCGACTTTAATCAGCCAAGCTGATATTCAGTGCTGGCCAGTTACATTCAGTCCAGTCAAAGTTATTTCACATATTGTGGTGGCCAAATGTGGCTGCCAAACTTGGCCAGTCTGCCTTTGAAAATTGGCATTCAGCACAAATGTATATGTGCGCAATTCCTGTGCTAACTGGCCTTACCGACAACAGTAGGTTTTGAGAATTGGCTTGTAGGCAGGACTTTTTTTGAGGGGGTACTTCGGGGTACTGAGTACCAGCACCTTTTCCATTGTCTGCTAAAATTGACCCATGGTCCCCAAGGTTTAATGAAAGAGCTCAGGCTCTACACACCAGTTCTGCCTTGTCATAGATTCTGTGACTGGTTGCAGGGGGCCTGGTTATTGTGGGGTGGGTCCCTCAATGATCACCTCACCCCTGAAGGGTGGCCTGGCATTTGAGTACCGGCACCTTTTTCACTAGAAAAAATGCACTGCTTGTAGGCATGTTAGAACTGCCATTTAAGCGGTCCTATTTGTCTGGATAGTTAGCTGCGCAACACATTGAATATCAGCAGTGCCTGGATACCTTCTTGCTCTGAATATGCTCTGCCCTCGGACCACTCCGGCACTAACTGTCTAGTGCCACAGTGATCAGACATGGTATACAGTGGCAATCTTCACTTAAGTGCTTCTGAATATCTTATAAGGACCTGGTCAGTGGGGAGTTAAGCAGGCTACATAGTAAGATATTTCATTGTATTGTGTGGACAGTGTTAGCATCATATCGATGTTATGCAACATGGAGGTATATTTTCAAAGCACTTAGACTTCCAAAGCATGAAACTTTTTAAGTCTAAGTGCCTTGAAAATGTGCCCCATAGTAACACAGTAACATAGTAAGTGACGACAGATAAAGACCTGAATGGTCTATCCAGTCTGCCCAACAGTCATATTCATTATCAATTCAGGATTAAATCAGCAATGAATGTGATATTATATACTTGATCATGGTCTTTTTTTTTTGGTGTTTCTGGGACACAGACCATAGAAGTTTGCCTCGCTCTGTTCCAACTACTGGAGTTGAGGACAAAGCCCACTCTAGCCTATCCGAATCTGTTTTGTCATTTGTGGGACACAGACCATAAAAGTCTAACCAGCATTGTCCTCATGTTCCAAATTACTGGAGTTTCTGTCGAAGCTCTCTCCAGCCCAACCTAAACCAGATTGCTGTATGCGGGACTCAGACCATACAAACCAGCCCAGGACCAGCCTTAGTTGATACAGCCAGAGTTGCCATCTAAGCACCACTTGTTTTTTACACCATCCATTTTCTAATTAGTGATCCTCTGTGTTCATCTCTTGCTTTTTTTGAATTCCTCCACAGTTTTTTTTTCTTCACCACCTCCCTCAGAAGAAAGAGAGATATAGTTCCAAGGTGCCATTACCCTGCTCATGTGAATGTTCATGAAAAATGTCAGGAAGTATTTCTTCACGGAGAGAGAGTGGTGGATGCTTGGAATGCCCTCCCACGGGAGGTGGTGGAAATGAAAATGGTAACGGAATTCAAACACGCGTGGGATAAACATAAAGGAATCCTGTTCAGAAGGAATGGATCCTCAGAAGCTTAGTTGAGATTGGGTGGCGGGGCTGGTGGTTGGGAGGCGGGGATAGTGCTGGGCAGACTTATACGGTCTGTGCCCTGAAGAGGACAGGTACAAATCAAGGTAGGGTATACACAAAACATAGTACGTATGAGTTTATCTTGTTGGGCAGACTGGATGGACAGTGCAGGCCTTTTTTTCTGCCGTCATCTACTATGTTACTATGTTCTAATGTGTGCCTATTAAAGTGTTTATTTGTATTGTGCTGAGGATCATGAGTATCGTATGAATGTTCTTCCATGCTGCCTGATTAACTCCTGTTGAATACTGACACCCCCCCCCCCCCTTGGGTTTAAAAATAGATTGGGATTATATAGACTGAAAAACATGTGTAAGTCTCCAGTCATACCTCCTGTTGAAAGTGTACCTTTAAGTGTGCAAATAGCTGAGATACATTTGCGAGGTAGCCAATAACTTATGCATTTGGTTTTGTTCCCTTGTGAAAATAGATCTCTCTTGGGTCAATTCACCCCTGTCAGTTTTGATCTACAAGAGACAAATAGCTGCCAGATATCAGGTTCTCATGAATATCTCCTTAAGTGCAAAGTAATGTTCATGTGATAGGTATGTGAAGGCTGGAAAAACCATATTCAGAGTGCACGGGGTAAATATCATACCTATTTGCTCCATTATCAGACTCTACGCCAACCCAAAATGGCTTTTCACACACAACTTGTAATTATCTTTTTTAGACAACTACCTTGAATATATTTCAGAGCAGAAATAAGTCTGGCCAGCCTCCCTTTTCCCTCATAGCTCCCATTATTCCCTAAGAGGGGGCAATCTAAGTCTCATTTTCTTTTCTCCTATTAGGAATTCGTGAGAGCTTATGTGTGATGTCCACTGGACACATTTAGAGCCCAGGACCATAACTACAATTACCAGACTTACTACATCTGGGGATATAAAATAAGGGATTATTAAGCGGCGAATGGTTGAAAGTAATCACAAGTGCTGGCATTTCAATAAATACATATTTTATTTATTTATTTGTTGGGATTTATTCACCGCCTTTATGAAGAGATTCACCCAAGGCTGGGTACAACAGGTACAGTTTAACATATGTTCAGTGCCACTATATGCATAGACTGGCCATTGACTGTAAATGTTGGTCTCACCCAGGCCCCACTCATGTCCTCCTATGGTAAGTTAGCAATGTGCACACGCAAACCACATGCTAAACATTTATTTTTATTTTTTTCACAGAGGGAGCGTGTCTGGGGGTAGAGAGTGGACATGTCTGAGCTAATCAGGCAGCATGGAAGAACATTCATATAACATAGATATGATACTCATGATCTCGGTACAATATAAACACCTTAATAGGCATACATTAGAACATTCGCATGACATAGATATGAAGCTAACTCTTTCCATACAATACAATGAAACATCTTACTATGTAGCCAAGGAGGCAACTGCAGCTGAAATATATAGACAGGGCAAGATGAAATAGTATAAAGTAACTGGGGGCCTTCAGAGAAGACCATGTTCACCCAAGACAGGCCATCGCTTGATTTCTTTCCAAATAAAGGAACTAACTATGCTCCTATATATTTTTTTATCTTTGTTTTGCTGTACCGGCAATGGCATCATTTGCTTATGTGCTACTCAAGGCAACTCAGCTAACATTACCCTGGATGTTATTTGGTCTGTTAATGAAGAGTGCATTAATTGCTCATATAGACTCTGCCTTGGGTGGACTTGATACTATAAAAGAACCGCTGAGGGTGTTAAATTGCTAGCAGAGTATTTTCGTTAAAAGAGTTGAGCCACTTGAGCAGAAACTATCTAGCTTGGAAGCTTTGGACACCACGTTAGTTAAAGATCAACTGATGGTACATAGGAGATTGGAAGCCTTTGAGAACTACCAAGAGGCTTAATCTTCAGTTTATTAATTTTCCTGTGGTTGAGACTGAGATACCATTAGACATGATATGAAGATTTTAAACTTTGATTATTGATCACTAGAGCATTTTTATTGCCATTAGGGAACTTGGAAAGAAGAAGTGATGGAGCCCAGAAGGAGGTGGTGGTGGATGTATTTTGTTCTGCCCCCATCTGCACGTAGGGGCAGGGAATAGGGTTATGTAAAAGGACTACAAGTCCGTGTAGTCGTGTAGCTTCCTGTAATAGGTTCTTTCAGAACACGTGTCCAGTTTCCTGTGTCCTATGGGGCTCTTACTATTGGCTTGTCTTGTTCTCTAAGCATGCTGGGCAAGTAGCTGCTCTTCTCTCTCCATCAGGCCTGTAAAGTTAGTCTGCAGCATGTTTCCTCTGTGAACTCAAACTGCCTATGCTGTATTTTTGTTACATGATCCCTTCAAGCCATTTTGATTCAATCAAGATTTCATCAGTATAAAAGTATTAACAGCATTACTACTCAGCATGTTGCTGAAATCACCCAGTCCCTTTTGCATGGAGAGAGAGCTGGTTCAGAACAGACTCCTAGGGCCCCTTTTACTAAGCCGCGTAGGTGCCTACGTGTGCCCGACGCGCGCCCAATGTGGGCCAACATGGACTTACCGCCCAACTACTGCGTGGCTCTTACGGTAATTTCATTTTTGGCACGTGTCCGCTACACGCATCTGAAAAATATTTTTTATTTTATGGCGCGCATAGCATACGCGCGCCAAGTGGCATCTGACATGCGTAGGTCCTTACCATACAAATTCTTTACCACTAGGTCTATGGCTGGTGGTAAGGTCAGAGATCCAAAATGGACGCACAACAATTTTGATTTTGCCGCACGTCCATTTTTGGCAAAAAAGGCCTTTTTTTATAGGTGCGCTGAAAAATGTTTCTGTGCACGCCCAAAACCCGCGCCTACACTACCGCAGGCCATTTTTTCAGCACACCTTTGTAAAAGGACCCCCTAATTTGCAAGGCAAATACTCTTGTCCAGCACATCTGAACTATAAGTTATTTTTCCTGGTTTAATTACTGCATTAAAGAAGATTTTAGTTCAAGTCTTCAGAATCTTCTCATAACGATGTACTATACTCTGGTTTAAACTACATGCCAATCACCCCAGTGAAAGGGCAGAACAGTCATTGTTTCCAGATTTTTTGGAAGAATTACTAACAGAAGTTTGCTGGAGCAAGGTAAAAGTTTGACTTTGAAAAATGTTATTCAAACATAGATCTGAATGATTGGGGGTGGGGAGGAGGCCACAATTACGATTTTTCTGATATTTCTAAGGACTCGGAGGAGGGACATAGATCCTTTTTAAGAAAGAGGCAAGAAGTTATTTCCTGAGATTTCCCTACTTGCATGAAGTGAAATTGCAAGACATCAAATATATGTTGTATAATCCCCAACAATTTCAGAACTTCCTAGAAAATAGAAGGCCTGTGTGATTTGCTTTTTGTTTTGTAATAGTACATGACTTTCATCATTTTGATCTGAACTTGTATCAACCTCTTTACCTTGAATTTCTGTTGTTTCCTCTTTTTATTTAATACCACTGGGTTTTCTTTTAGAATTAGATGTCTGTGTGGTCTATTTGACAGATTTAGGGGCCTTTTTGATGAGCTGCGGTAAAATGTGGCCTGTGCTATGACTAGAGTGTGGTTTTCCCTGTGTTCAGAGGCCACTTTTAGTGTGGGTGTAAAATGGCCACACTTTCTATTTCCCCCATGAATGGTCATGCGCTAATTTCCCTTTTAGCACGTGGCCATTAGCACATGAGCCCTTACCAAAACTTATTTTGTAGGCAGTAAGGGCTCGTGCGCTGACCATCCACTAATCAGTTACTGCGTGGCAATGGAGCTGCGCTAAACGATTAGTGCTGGGCACACCTACTTTCCACCCCTAAACACGCCCCCAGTGCTAAAAAATAAAAAGTATTTTTTAGTGCATGGAATGCACGTGCAGATCCCAAAACTTCTACGGAATGCCTGTGATAGTGCATTTTATTTATTTATTTATTTTGTTACATTTCTATCCCACATTTTCCCACCTATTTGCAGGCTCAATGTGGCTTACGATAGTACCGTGAGGCGTTAGTCGCCTTCAATGAAAAACAGATACAAAGTGATGTTATTATCAAAGAGGATCATGTGTTACAGATACATTAGGAGAATCGTAGAGAAGAAGAGTTATATAGTGTTCATTACGAGCTTTGGTTTCCTTGTGTTACAGGGTTCAGGCACTTAAGTTGGGTCAGTAGGGTATGCCTTTTCGAACAGGTTGGTCTTTAGTGATTTCCGGAAGTTAAGGTGGTCGTACGTTGTTTTTACGGCTTTCAGTAGTGCATTCCACAGTTGCGTGCTTATATAGGAGAAGCTGGATCCATAAATTGATTTGTACTTGAGTCCTTTGCAGCTAGGGTGGTGAAGATTTAAGTATGTTCGTGACGATCCGATTGTGTTTCTGGTTGGCAGGTCTATGAGGTCAGTCATATATGCCGGGGCTTCGCCATAGATAATTTTGTGGACCAGTGTACATTTACAAGGAAATCTTAAATAGAAGACTCATCCCAGTTGGAGAACGGCAGGTTTTAAATTTTACTGCAAGGGAAGCATATGTTAGTGCTTACCACAGCTTAGTAAGGAGCCCTTTCACTAAGCCACGTAGGCGCATACGCACATTCCACGCTGGGAAATTTTCTTCTGCGCGGCACTAACCAGGCGGTAATCGGCATTGTACGTGTGGTGACGATTACCGCCCGGTTAATGTGTGAGACCTTACCGCTAAGTCAGTGGGTGGCGGTAAGGTCTCAGGCCCAAAATGGACACGCGCCAATTTTCATTTTGCTGCAGGTCCATTTTTGGCCAAAATTTTTAAAAAAGGCCTTTTTGGCAGGTGCGCTGAAAAATGGACCTGCACACGTCCAATACACGTGTCTACACCAGCACAGGCCATTTTTCGGCACACCTTAGCAGTGCATTTTTACTAGCAAAAAAAGTACCGATACTCAAATGCTAGGCCACCCTTCAGGGGTTTGGTGATTACTGAGGGACTCACCCCATGATAGCCGAGCCCCCTGCAACCAGTCACAGAATCTATGACAAGGCAGAATTGGTGTGTAGAGACTGAGCTCTTTCATTAAAACCTGGGGTCCATGGGTCAATTTTAGCAGACAATGGAAAAGGTGCCGGTACTCAGTACCCCCAAGTACCCCCTCAAACAAAGCCCTGCACCTTAGTAATAGGATTCCTAAAAGAGCCCCTTAACATGTTTCCTGTATATTCTTTAGTTGTAGTTTCTTGGTTTGTATATTTGGGTTTGGAAACCTGTGTTTTGGTATTTATGTAAGATTCTTGCTGTACATTTTTTTGAAATTTTGTTGTTGCTTTTTTTTTTTTTTAAAGTGTTGACATGCTTTATCAGTTAATGCAGCGGTTTCCAAACCTAATCCAGGAGGCACCCCAGCCAGTCAGGTTTTCAGGATATTCACAATGAATATTCATGAGAGAGACGTGCATTCACTCTCAATGTTACAGAATATGAAAGTGATTTACATCTGCATTTTCTCCCCATGACAAAGAATGTTTCTAAGAACTAATTCTTACAATGCATGGCATTAAGGAAAGTGTAGCCTTAAATTCAAAGCTGAAAAAGATCCAGAGCAAAAGAAGGTGTTGAATCCAACCTTTTGACTCTTCTGAGGAACTAAACAGCTCTAGAAACCGAGCATTGTTATAGATAACCACTGAAGAGCTAACGCCAGTAGGTCACCAATTATATCAAAGCAACAGAAATGGCTATTTAAGCTTCAGCCACAACTTCACAGCTTGAGTCATTTCACCATCATTTACTATAATACAGTTCTCAATCACATGCCTTTTACTGGTTATATAGCCATTCATATGACTCCCTCATGCAATTCTACTTGAATGATCTAGAAGGCTCCCAACAAATAGCTATGCAGCAGTCATATAGTTTTGCCCTAGGAGTGAAACATTTAAAAGATCAGTGTCCCCATCTTTGTGCTTATCTTTTAGGCTATAATTTTGAAACAAGTTGCTATAATGGGGCATGAAATGAGTTTTTAAAATGGAACAAAAGAAAAAAAAATTTTCAGTGTTGTTTTAACCTATATCTGGTAACAAGCAGCATGCCAAGGAAATGTGACTCAGAAAAAATACAGGTCAGACAGCATGTAAAGTGTGCAGGTAGCGCCTGGACCCATTAAAGGGAGAGGGGGATTCTATATATGGCGCCTAAAACAAACGCGGAAAACATTTCTGCCTAAGCGTATTCTATAAGCCGCGCCTATCACTAGAGACCCAAGCGAAAACCACCATAAAGAAAATGTTTTTCTCAATGTGGAAACTCAAATGCGTAAAACCATTCTTCCCGAGGGAAATATTTCGTAACCTGGTACAGTCTATGGTACTAAGCCACGCAGATTACTGCAATGGAATCTATGCGGGATGCAAGGATCAAATCATAAAGAAACTCCAGACCGCCCAAAACACAACAGCCAGGCTTATATTTGGAAAAACACGTTTGGACAGCACCAAACCACTCAGAGACAAACTGCATCGGCTACCAATCAAAGAACGCACTACTTTCAAAATCTGCACGACTGTTCATAAAATTCTTTACGGCGAGGCACCGGGATACATGACAGACCTCATCAACCTGCCAACCAGAAACACTACAAAACCTGCACGATCATACCTAAACCTCCACTACCCAAGCACAAAGGACTCAAATACAAATCCACCTATGCAACCAGCCTTTCCTACCTAAGCGCACAACTATGGAACGCACTGGCAAAAGCAGTAATAACAACACTCAACCACCTAAATTTTCAGAAAGCATTGAAGACAGACCTGTTCAGAACAGCATACCCCACCGACCCAACATAAAAATACCTGGTCCCTTGCGACACAATATAACCAAAGACCGTAACGGACATTACTTGACTCTTCTTCCCCATTTCATGTGGACAAGTGCAATGTGCAAAGCGATATATATATAGGGGAGAATAACCCAAATTATAGCTACATGATGTTAGGTTCCTCATTAAGAGTCACCACCCAGAAAAAGGATCAAGGTGTAACTATGGATAAAATTGCTGAAACTTCTGAGCACACTTCTGCTCAGTGTGTGGTGACAGCAAAAAAAAAAAAAAAAAAGCAAACAGAATGTTAGGAACTATTAGGAAAATAATAGAGAGTATAACAGAGAATATCATGATGCCTCTGTATCACTCCATGGAACAACCAGGGTCATCCTAGCTTATGAAAGAAATAGCAGAACTGGAAAAGGTATAGGAATATAATGAGCGTCTCTGCGTTTATCGCCAGCTGATTTCTACCGCAAGCTAAAAACGCTACCGTGGCTTAGTAAAGCTCCCTTAGTAATTGGAATGGATGGGCAGGATGGATACACTTTATGGTCTTCAGCTGCCATCTTTTTCTGTTTCTATTCACCTGAACTCCAGTGAACACCAGCCTATTATTAATTTACGTAATTACGTATATATAACATTTGTTACCCACCCTTATCAGTCAAAATAATGCTCAAAGCAAGATATAACCCAAAAAAGGTTACAATATTTTAGAAAGTATATAACCAATAAGGCTACAATCCAGTTTAAAAAATCCAGCAGTCTTAACATAGACACCCTTTTTCAAAGGCGCATAAGGGACTATGTGCATCCAGCACATGCCAAATTGGTATTACATCCCGGCTACCACGTGCCCCAAGTGGTAATTCTGAATTTTGCATGTGCCAAAAACATGTGGTAAAAAATCTTTTCTATTTTCTGCCGTGTGGCGCATACGTGGCAGTAAAAAGTAGTAAGCGCGCGCTGCATGCCTACTGCCCGGATAGCATGTGACACCTTACTGCTAAGTCAATGGGTTGCAGTAAGGTCTCAGGCCAAAACTGGACGCATGCTGGTTTTTATTTTGTCCAGTTTTCTGAGTATCAGTGAGTCCAGCCTCCTGGGCAATATCTTAGCAATTCTTTGTGTAAGACAGCCGCCATTTTGACTGTGGGGCATTATGTCGGCAGGTTGGAAGGAGTAGTATTCGGGGACCTCCTTGAGAAAGCTATTGCGAAATACATGCCATGTCGGAGCACTGTACACCTAAGGCCGACTAACATCAAGTTTCTTTTCAAGATGAGTATTGGTTAAAATCTATTCTATTATTATAAAATAAGTAATGCACAAGTAATTAGTTAATGAATACATTTAGGTGGAGTCGGTTGGCCCAATGATGATACGCGTGCATAAGACTCAGTGACAAAACATATTCACCGATCGGCACCACTGAGGTTCGCTGTCTTACACAAAGAATTGCTAAGATATTGCCCAGGAGGCTGGACTCAGTGATACTCAGAAAATTGGGTGAATATCAGAACAAGGTTTGAATTTTGGGAGCCAGCAGAAGATTATCTTGTCATCTGGAATTTGGTTTTATTTATTTTATTTATTTATTTATTGCATTTGTATCCCACATTTTCCCACCTCTTTGCAGGCTCAAAGTGTCTTACAATACATCATGAATAGTAGAGAGAGGACAGTTTAGACATTTGGCATTACAGAAGGATTTTGGGTTACATGATAATGATAAAGCATAGTAGTGATATAACAAGATAAACAGTATAAGACAATTCTAGGTGCATGTGGGGAATTTCACATGTCTTGATCTTTGTTATATGTCTTGTTGAAGAGATGGGTCTTCAATAGTTTGCGGAAGCTGGCTAGTTTGTAGATCATTTTTAGGTTGCGCGGCAGCGCGTTCCAGAATTGTGTGCTCATATAGGAAAAGGTTGATGTGTGCATTAGTTTGTATTTTAAGCCTTTGGTTTGTTAGGTCTGTTATGAATTGTTGAGGTGCCATTGTCATAAGGTTGTTTGGGCATATGTCCAGTTTACAATGAGATTTGGCGAATCTTTTAAGCGTTTGTGTGATGAGATCCTCCGATAGTATCTCAAATTCAGTCCAAGTTCTATCTACTGGGTATACGCCAGGGTCTGGGTCTAGGCAGTCTAAGAGTACAGCATATTTGGTGGGGCTGACAGGTATTTTGGTTCGCAATTGTATGATTTTCTCCTTGAAGTATTTCGCGAGGTTGTTGGCTCCTGGTGTGTCTTTACTATTATTGATGACTGGTGTCCGGCCCCTTGAAAAGGTCCTTTTTCCAGGACGCAGTAAAAACTGGCCTGACGCGTACCCAAAAGATGCACTCACACTGCTGCAGGCCACTTTTTGCTGCGGTAACAAAACACATTTCTTTTTATTTCAAATTTTTAATTATGTTACAAGAAAATCAAAGAATCATGTTAAGAAAAAAAACTCACAATGTAAGACTACATATTATTACATGCAAGACCACATCAAGAGAGACCAAAATGAGATTCAAGAGCAAAAACAGATCCAAATTACTCCAAATAAACACCAAAATCAAAACACCTGCTCAAATCTAGAAACATTAGTCCACATTCTCAACAATAGATTTATCTGAAAGAAAACTCTCCAAATGAATAGTATCTAACAATACTGTGAACTAAAACTTTCCCAGTCACCAGCAGCTATTGATAAACCATTGATCAAAATACAGCATGAATATTTTAAAAGCTGTGTATAATGGGCCTAGCAAAAATACATTCTGGTCTTTCAAATATTTCTTGCTCCAGAGGGATGCAAAAATTTGCCACGACCCCTTCAAAAGCTATTAATGTTCTTTTGCATTCCTCAGCATCCTCTTCTGCAAAAAGAGAATTTTCCGGAAAGTGGGTAATGTTCCGGCTTCCCAAAACATATAAGAACTGAACTTTTCAAAATAAGCTTTGCCTATGGAGCAGCCCATGGGAGTATACTCATCAAAAAATTTGAACTTTCAGATACAACACTCAGAAAATGAGTTGTGAATCAGAAAAGGTCAAAGACAAACTGTCAGTTTTTACCTGCATTGCATGTCCATCAAGGCACCCACCTCCTCACAAACCAGGTATGTTATTTATTTTCTTACATACTGCCTCAAAGCCTGAAACCTGAAGTGGTGTACATTTAGGTACAGTATGCATTTTTCTGTCCCTGGAGAGTTCACAATCTGAGTTTGTACCTGAGGCAATGGAGGGTTAAGTGACTTGCCCAAAACCACAAGGAGCTGTAATGGAATTCGAACCAGCTTTCTTTGGTTTTCAGCCTGCAAGATTGGCATCTAGGCTGGCAGGAAATTCTATGTGGTATATTGTTTTTTGTGTTAAAGAAACTGGAAACTGAGTCTATAAGCTTATTTCAAAAATACCACAGAACCATTATCACATTTCAATCCTTACTTATCTGAACTGAATTTGAACCAGCCACTATCTGGCTTATTTTTGAAAGAGAAGGGCGCCCATCTTTCGACACAAATCGCAAGATGGGCGTCCTTCTCCCAGGGTCACCCAAATTGGCATAATCGAAAGCCGATTTTGGGCGTCCTCAACTGCTTTCCGTCGCAGGGACGACCAAAGTTCCCGGGGGCATGTCGGAAGCATAGTGAAGTCGGGACTGGGGCGTGCTTAACACATGGGCATCCTCGGCCGATAATGGAAAAAAGAAGAGCGTCCCTGATAAGTACTTGGCCGACTTTACTCGGTCTATTTTTTCTTAAGACCAAGCCTCAAAAAGGTGCCCGAACTGACCAAATGACCACCAGAGGGAATCGGGGATGACCTCCCCTTACTCCCCTAGTGGTCACTAACCCCCTCCCACCCTAAAGTAAACTTTACAAATATTTTTGGCCAGCCTCAAATGTCATACTCAGCTCCATGACAGCAGTATGCAGGTCCCTGGAGCAGTTTTAGTGGGTGCAGTGCACTTCAGGCAGGTGGGCCCAGGCCCATCCCCCCCTAACTGTTACACTTGTGGTGGTAAATGTGAGCCCTTCAAAACCCACCAGAAACCCACTGTACCCACATCTAGGTGCCCCCTTTCACCCCTTAAGGCTATGGTAGTGTTGTACAGTTGTCGGTAGTGGGTTTTGGGGGGGGGGGTTGGGGGGCTCAGCACCCAAGGTAAGGGAGCTATGCACCTGGGAGCAATTTCTGAAGTCTACTGCAGTGCCCCCTAGGGTGCCCGGTTGGTGTCCTGGCATGTCTGGGGGACCAGTGCACTACGAATGCTGGCTCCTCCCATGACCAAAGGGCTTGCATTTGGTCGTTTCTGAGATAGGCGTCCTCAGTTTCCATTATCACCGAAAACCGGAGACAACCATCTCTAAGGACGACCATCTCTAAGGTCGACCTAAATGTTGAGATTTGGGCGTCCCCGACCATATTATCGAAATGAAAGATGGATGCCCATCTTGTTTCGATAATACGGGTTTCCCCGCCCCTTCGCCGGGACGTCCTGCGAGGACGTCCTCAGTAAAACTTGGGCACCCCATTCGATTATGCACCTCCACGCCAGTTTACTGGGTCAGTCACAAGCAGATGATCAAAAGTCCTGCGCTGTTCCAAACAGCGCTCTAAAATAGCGCTGGAACAGCGTGGGGCTTTACCGCACTGATGATCAGAGATAATTGCATGCAAATTTAAGCACGCAGTTATCTCTGATCATGGGGTATAAGTGCGGGAGAATTGTGCCTGAGTATGCGCTCAGCATAATCCTCCCGCAGTTGTTTGACAGGTCTGGGCTGAACAACGGGGGCTGGAGGTCCGGCAGACCTCCGGTCCCCCCGTCAATCCCCCCCCCCCCTCCCAGGTTCAGGGAGGGCTGGAGATCCGGTGGGTCTCCCAGCCCTGCCCAGTGTATCCTGGGATGCGCTGGGTGGGGCTATACACCATATAAGGGAGAAACTCCCTTATATGGTGTATAGCCCCGTCCAGCGCATCCCAGGATACACTGGGCAGGGCTGGGCGCCGCCATTTTGTGGCGTCGCAGGAAGAGGAAGGAGGCAGGCTACCCTCCCTCCTCCAACTCACAAGGTAGGGGGGACTGGATCACCAGGGACCCTTTGCTGGGGGACCAGGGGGGGGCTGGAGACCCACCAGATCTCCAGCCCTCCCTGAACCTGGGAGGGATCGGGGGGGGGGGGGGGGACCGGCGGTCCAGACCTACAGCACCCCTGTCACTGGAGGGGGGGGTTGGTTGGTCGCCCATTAGACCACCAGGGACCTTTCGCTGGGGGACTAAGGGGGCTGGAGACCCACTGGATCTTCAGTCCCCCCTGAACCTGGGGGGGGGGGATCGTCGGGGGGACCGGAGGTCCACCGGACCTCCTGCCCCCTGTCGCCGGCAGGTTTGTTGTTGGGGAGAATGGGGGCCTGCCACCATTCGTCCCCAATGATCTGCAAACCTTAACGCCAGCTCGGAGCTGGCGTAGGGTTTGCCGCAGCCAGCGACCCAATCTTTGGCGCGCTGGCCGCTAATCATTGGGATGAATATGTTTAGCCCTGTTTAGTTGCATTCATAGCCCTCAAGCGTGTTGTTTCACGCGCTCAAGGGCTCTGATCATGGGGCGGTAGCAAATGCCGGCGCTAGTATGGCGCAAACAGCCTCTAGCGCTGGCGTTTGCTTCTGATCACCCCCCTGTGTGTGTCCTATGTTTTCTTGGTGATGATGGTTGCATAATAACTGTACTTTTAAACTGCACAAGTATTGCCTGGATTCCCTTACAGATCATGCTGACATCTGGAATAAATTGCATATATTACTGTATGCCCCACAGGCAACATTACCTTTCAGTGAAAAAGTCTATTGTACAGCTTCAAAGGAATTCTCCAAATTCTGAACTTAACTTCCAAATCCACAAATTCTCAAAGACCAAATCACACATTGTAACAAGCTTGTCGTTCTCTAGTTGGAAAAACATGAAACAAAACAATCAATGATGTTGAGAAACTTGCCTAGGCCAACAGAAGAGACTGTAGTGTGATGCAACAGAATGAAAATGCCAGCAATTACTGCTTGATAGTTTTAGGGATTAGGTTTTTTTATGGTGGGGAGAGGGGAGGGGAAGGAGGGTTCAGAGAAGGTAACAGGCTCTGTGGAGCTTTACCAGGCATTTTCAGAATGTGACAACTACATTATTAGGTTTCACTTGCTGAACTTTCATCAGCTTGCAAGCTGACAGCTAGGCACCAATGTCAAGGCATTCAGGGACCCTTTCACAGAGCGACAATAAGCCCAACGCGAGCTTATCGCTCGCTCTTACAGGACTACCGCCAGCCCAATATGGCCACCAGCAGTAGACCCGCCTCAAGCGCGTGCCATTTCCAGGGAAAAAAGACCCCCCCCCCCCCCAGAAATGGCTTGCACAGCAATAACTTGGCGGTAATCAGGCATTGCTGCACGCTGCCTGATTATCACCAGGTTAGCGCAGGTGCTCTTATAGCCACCTCAATGGGTGGCGGTAAGGGCTCCCAGCCACATGGCCACGTGGTAAGAGTTCTCTTATTGACTGCATAGCCATTTGTGTCTGGGGGCTTTTTTACCCGCTGCGATAAAAAGGGCCCTGGCGCGCAGGAAAAACAGCCCCCGCTGCTACTACTACTACTACTACTACTTAACATTTCTAAAGTGCTACTAGGGTTACGCAGCGCTGTACAGTTTAACATGGAAGGACGGTCCCTGCTCGAAGAGCTTACAATCTAAAGAGACAAATGTACAGTTAATCATATAGGTCAGACAGATTGGGGCAACCTATGTTCAAAGGTTAGGTTCCGAATGCAGCATTGAAGAGGTGAGCTTTAAGCAAGGATTTGAAGATGGGTAGGGAGGGGGCTTGGCGTACGGATTCAGGAAGACCGTTCCAGGCATAGGGTGAAGCAAGGGAAAATGAGCGGAGCCTGGAGTTGGCAATGGTGGAGAAGGGTACCGAGAGGAGGGATTTGTCATGTGAGCGCAGGTTACGGGCAGGAACATAGGGGGAGATGAGGGTAGAGAGGTAGGGTGGGGCGGCAGAGTGAGTGCATTTGTAAGTAAGGAGGAGAAGCTTGAATTGGATGCGGTATCTGATCGGAAGCCAGTGAAGCGACTTGAGGAGAGGGGTGATATGAGTATATCGGTTCTGGCGGAATATGAGACGTGCGGCAGAGTTCTGAATGGATTGAAGGGGGAATAGATGGCTGAGTGGGAGGCCAGTGAGGAGCAAGTTGCAGTAGTCGAGTCGAGAGGTGATGAGAGCGTGGACGAGAGTTCGGGTGGTGTGCTCAGAGAGGAAAGGGCGAATTTTGTTGATGTTGAAAAGGAAGAAGCGACAGGTTTTGGCAGTCTGCTGGATATGCGCAGAGAAGGAGAGAGAGGAGTCGAAGATGACCCCGAGGTTGCGGGCAGATGAGACGGGGAGGATGAGGGTGCCATCAACTGAGATAGAGAGTGGGGGGGAGAAGTGGGCTTAGGTGGAAAGACGAGGAGCTCGGTCTTGGACATGTTCAGCTTCAGGTGGTGGTTTGACATCCAGGCAGCAATGTCGGATAGGCAGGCCAATACCTTTGCCTGGGTCTCAGCGGTGATGTCTGGTGTGGAGAGATAGAGCTGGGTGTCATCAGCGTAAAGATGATACTGGAAGCCATGAGATGAGATCAGTGAGCCTAGGGAAGAGGTGTAGATAGAGAAGAGAAGGGGTCCAAGAACAGATCCCTGGGGAACTCCAACAGATAGTGGGATGGGAGTGGAGGAAGATCCATGAGAGTGCACTCTGAATGTGCGGTGGGAGAGATAGGAGGAGAACCAGGAGAGCACAGAGCCCTGGAACCCAAAAGAGGCCACGCTGCTAGCACAGGGCCCTTTTCCCCGCAGCTTGGTAAAAGGACCTCTCATTAAAACTATATATTCCATCATCATGATACCTGTCTCTGTGACTGATGAATGAATTAAGTAAAATTTCAACATTGTGGAGGTTATAAGGGCATGCTTAAAAACTGCAAAGTACTGGATAAGAAAAAAATTGTATTTGTTAAATAAAATATATCGGGGCCCTTTTACTAAAGTGTGGTACAATCTGGGCTTAATGCATTTTGATGTAGGGAATTCTCATGGGGTAGGGGCCCTTTTATAAAACTGTGGCAAAAAGTGGCCTTAGCGTGCCCTTACCTGGGTCTTTCCTATGCACTAAGGCTACTTTTTGCCAATGCCAGGAAATGGGTGATTTTCTATTTTCAGCATTATTTTATTTTATTTATCCATTCTTATATCCCTCAATTATCCAAAAACAAGTTTCGGTTCAATGTGTCTTACAATTATCACGAGTGATTATAGTGTTAGTATTTTATTACATGTAATTATGGAACTTTTTTGACGTATGAGGTTAGCCATAAGCTTGCTTAAATGAATAAAATTTTAGTCCTTTTCTAAACTGGAGATAGTTGTTGATACTTCTTATGTCCTTGGGGATTGAGTTCCACCATTTAGAGCCCAGGTAGCTGAATCCAAACGTGTAGATGGATTTGTAGATGGTGTTGCTGCAGTTGGGTAGGTGGAGTAATAAGTAGTTCCTGGTACCTAGGTTTGCATTTCTTGGATCAGGTCTAGCACGTAGTCGGGAGCCATGCCATATAGGATTTTGAAGATTGAGGTGCTGGTTTTAAAGAATAGTCTAGCCTTAATTTGGAGCCAGTGTAGTGTTGCAAGCAGTGGAGTTATTCTGTCGAATTATTTTATAGACCTCTATCATATTTCCCCTCAGCTGTCTTTTCTCCAAGCTGAAGAGCCTTCTGCATTATCCTGTTAGCACATGCATTAGGTGGAGGTATTGCATTGACTTATTTGTATTCCGCTTTTAAATGAATGGTGCAAAGCAGATTATAAAAGATGGAGACCTCTAGGTCTTATTAGTGCAACGTAATGATGGTGCAACAATCCCTTAGTCACTGCCGGAAGAGGCCAGGCATCATCAAAATCTGATTTCTCAAAAGCCACACTAAAAAACGCCTTTCTCATCAAACAAAAAAGACTTTAATGTTTTCCTGAAGGAATAATATTGAGTTACTCTCTGAATTTCTAAAGGTAGCCTCTTCCAAAACCTAATTCCCTGGAATAAAAAGGAATGCATGGTTTTCTTCCAAATGCCCTTAAAAATGGATAGTTTAATTTCAAACAGCGTTCCAATCTACCTGAGGAAAAATATAACGGGAAGTCCAAATAATCAGTCTACCTGACCCATCCCTGTACAGCATTTTCTACATCATACATGTTTGCTTAAACTTCAGTCTTGAAGATACAGGAAGCCAATGTAGCTCCTTCAACAGTGGAGATGCTCTTTCATACTTTCCCAGGCTATAAATGAATTTTGCTGCTGTATTCTGCAGAAATTGAAGTTTTTGTAACAGTTTTTGTTTTTTAGTAAGACACCCAAATAGTGAGTTACAATAATCTAAGTATGGAATCAGGATTGCTTGTGCCACTGTTCTAAAGTTATCCGGGTGTAATTTAGATTGAATTGCTTTCAGTTGCTGTAATCGGAAAAATATTTTTTAGATAAAGCCTTCACATGTAATTCAAAAGTTAAGCCTGAATCAGTTATGACTTCCAACCCTTTTGAGTGGTCCTCAATCATTAGTTTCTCACCTGTACCCAATTACAAACACAGCTGTCAGCTTCTCATAATCGCCAAACCAAACAACCTTGGTCTTTAGACTATTTAATTTCAGAAAATTAGCTTTAACTCAATTACCGGTTTTGATGAAATCTCCCTCAAGAAAGTCATAGTATCGTCACACTTTTCTCGAGCTTTACATAGAAGAAAAATATCACCTGCATAGGAGTAGACTAATACTCCCAAGGTGGACAGCAGTGTTCCCATTGTACTTAAATAGATGTGGAACAAAGAAGGTGACAACAGTGACCCTTGAGGAACTCCGCAATCTGCATTCCACTGCAAGAATTCCACAAAAAATCGGCGTAAAAGTCAATTCATTGTTTCAGATCCCTATCTCATATGATTAATGGTAGATGTTGGAGGACATACATCCATTTTGGTAACACTATCATTTTCAACAAATGAATTCTACTCCTTAGGGAAACCGGCAAAGAATTCCAATGCCCACAAAGCCTTCAAGCCTCCTCTAAAAGGGGAGAAGATTAATATGATAAAAAGTGGACAAATTATTGGGGATAAACCCAAATATTTTATAGAATGATGTGGCCACCGCAGGGGAAAATACCCCGTCATCGGTTTGTAAAAGTCTCAGATAAACTGAGGGCCTCAGATTTATCCATATTAATCCACAATCCTGAAATCTGACCAAAGTCCAATTGTAAATCTTAGCACAGGGAGGGAGGTCTCAGGCTCTGTGAATGCTGTGAGTAAATTATCTGCAAATAACACCAAAGTTAACGTATGTGTACCCACCAGTATGCCCCTTACGGTGCACTCCTCCAATAGCTCACAGGCCAAAAGCTCTATACAAAGCACAAATAAAATGGGAGACAGGGGACAACCCTGCCATGTACACCTCTGAACCTCAAAAGGCTCAGAGAAGACACCATTCAAAAGTGTCTGCGCCCAAGGCTCGCAATAAAGGAGACGCATCATAGACAGAATATTCCCTTCCAAACCAAATCTGTGTAAGGTTTCCCACAAGTAAGGCCAGGAGACATGATCAAAAGCCTTTTCAAAATCAAAATTTACTATGACAGCATCCCACCCCATCATCTGGATAGCAGAAGTAGCACCCAATACCATGCACACATTGTTCACCGCAATGCGTCCTTTAACAAAACCAGCCTAATGTGAAGCTACCAGATGCAGCAAAATATTAGATAAGTGGGTGGCCAAAATCTTTGCATAAAGTCTAACATTTACATTAAGTAGAGAAATGGAGTGATACTAACTAGTAAGGAGAGGATTGCGACCCAGTTTCAGAATAGAAATGACTGTAGTGTCTCTTATCGTTTGCAGGAATTTCCCCATGCAGAAAGAAAGCCTCATCATAAACCAATAGAAGCCATCTGGCCCCAGGGTCTTTAATGGTGTGGACGTCTTAATAGAGTGTTGGACCTCTCCCAAATGCAATGGAATATTCAAGATATCCAAGAAGAAGAGATGACACAGGAAGGTAAGGGGGCAAGGCAGAGGCTGCCCGAATGGGGGGAGGAGCAGAAGTGGGGGGTGGCAGTGGCCCAAGTAGGGGAGAGTGGTGGGGGCCCTGCCCTGAGCCCAGGTCTATCTCTCAGCAGCCCTGAATCCAGGTGTGGTATCAGAACAGCCCGGGCTATCATCCTGAAGTTCGAAGGAATCAATGATGATCTAACTGCTCTCAAACAATGCAAATTGAAAAAAAAATCTCTTAATTACATAGTAACATAGTAGATGACGGCAGAAAGACCTGCACAGTCCATCCAGTCTGCCCAACAAGGTAAACTCATATGTGCTACGTTTTGTGTATACCTTACCTTGATTTGTATCTGCCATTGTCAGGGCACAGACCGTATAAGTCTGCCCAGCACTAGCCCCGCCTCCCAACCACCAGCCCCGCCTCCCCCACGGCTCTACTACTACTACTACTACTACTCATTTCCAAGGCGCTACCAGACTCACGCAGCACTATACTGCCACCCAATCTCGGCTAAGCGTCTGAGGATCCCTTCCTTCTGAACAGGATTCCCACGCATGTTTGAATTCCATTACCGTTTTCATCTCCACCACCTCCCGTGGGAGGGCATTCCAAGTATCCACCACTCTCTCCGTGAAAAAATTCTTTCTGACATTTTGCCTGAGTCTGCCCCCCTTCAATCTCCTTTCATTAATTTATCTGAAACTCAAATGTCAACTTAGAGTCTAAAATTACTTCTAGCACTTTTGATTTACCTTCAGACTTCAAAGATATACCCAATGTTAAGGTAAGCACCTTCGAGGAAACCCATTGTTGGTCTCCAAACCACAGCAACTTCATCTTCTGTGTGTTTAATGCAGGAATGCCAATTCTCTGCCCATGGCACGCCCCCTACGAAATATATTGGTAACACATGGATTAGTGCGTGTAAAAAGACACAATACTGTAAAAATGCTTTAACACATTCTGCGTTAGCCTGTTTGTAAAAGTCCCCTAAATGAAGCTATAGTAACAGTTTCCAATTAACTGCAGAACGTGGGTGCAGAAAACGCGTGTGAAATGCATTGAATAGTGTCACTATGGCCTGTACATAATTTACATATCTAATCAGTGCTAACAGTGCAGTGCCCTTTTTAATAGGTACCCTTGAGTCCAGGTTTCACTGCAGTGCATAATCTCAAGGTTGAGATGCCCGGTTACAAACTGAATCACATTATTACTTGATTGATTCAGTCTCCAGTTCTGATGATGACTCTAGGCAAAATGTGTTAATTTCTCTGCCCTCTAAATATGCTTTATAGCAGTACACTAACTTTATATTTCCTTCACCTTATTGATATTTAACTTATTCTTCAATTTTTTGACCAGTATAGAATTGGTTCCTGATGTTCTTTTGCTCAGCAAAAAAACGGCACATTTCTGTGTGAGATGAGCATATTTGGAGCACTCACAAAGACATTATCCCAGCTGTAAGTATGGTAAAACTATTCCGTACTACAGTGAAGTGGAGGAGTGGCCTAATGGTTAGTGCAGTCAGAGGTGTAGCTAGGTGGGTCACCAGAGGAGCGGCCGCTGCCCCAAACGGACTTCCGATGGTGCCTATTTTTCACATGATCTGTCACGTTTAAAATATGCGCTGGTGCCATCGGCAGTCCACTGTCCACTCCCCCCACGCCCTCAACCTGGCTACGCTTCTTTTTTATTTTTTATTTTATTTATTTATCATTTTACTTAATTACATTCACATTTATCACATCAATGTAAGGAAATACAGAAATTAATATAAAAAGGAAAACATTTTCTCTCAACAATATATATTTACATAATTGTCCACAATTGGAAGATCCAAGAACAGGAAAACAATCTTAAAGAAAATAAGAAAAACTCAAAATGGTTAATCTTACACTTCACATTTTCTGAGGGAGGAAGGTTAATCGGTTATTGCAGCCGGTACAGTGGTAACTGAAGGAAGTTGCTGCAGAGGATTCTTCATCTGTTTCCACAAACTCTTATAATTTCTTAGGTTCAAACAAATAAGTAATAAGGAAATAAAACACTTACAAGGGAATCGCACTAGGAAGGTCCCACCTAGGGCAATGATTCCTGGCTTAAAAGCCAAGACCTCACACCTCCCAGTCTGCGATTCCCTTGATGTGTCAGAAAATATATCATCTTTGAACCCAAAAAACTAGCAACCATGTATCGGAAATACAATTTCAAACCATTGTTCCTATCTAAATCAAAGACGAAAGTCACTAATAATAACTCTATCTATAACTTCTGAATTTTCCAAAATGTCAGTTAAACTTACATCTCTTTTCTCCGATAAAGAAGATTTTAAAGGAAATATAATTTTAGTCACCAAAAGGTGGCTATCAGACGGTATTAGCAAAGTATCAGAGAAATATTTCTTCAAGTATTCAGTAGCTGATATATAGGATATTATAGGTAAATTTATCATTCTCAAGTTATTTTCCCTTAATTGGTTCTCCAGAAAATTCCAATTTTTACAAGAAAGATAACTATTCTTCATTACCAAATTATCTGATTTTCATAGAGAACCCATTTCCGTAATCAAAGTCTCTATTTTTATATCTTGGACTTCCACTTTGTTAGATAAGTATTAATATAAATTCTTTAACTCACATAGTGAAAAATTTTAAACATCTGAAGAAGAGAGTTATTCACATTCTGCTGCAGTTCCTATAGTACGTCCATTATGACATTATTGGCTTCACCTAGTCCAATTTCTCCACAGAAACCGCTCCAGATATCTTCGGGGGGAAGAGCTCACTCTCCAATCCCCCAGTTGGTTTATTATCCGAGTTGATGCTGGGCCAGGACCTCCTCGAGTCATATGAAAATCCTAACCCACTTCGGGCGTTTCCATTATTGACCTCCATAGCGAAGCATTACTATTTCCGGGTCTTGGAGGGGTCGTGCCAACAGGGGGACTCAAAGTCACTCCCTCCACTGAGATTCGGCAATAAAGCCTTGCTGTTCCCCGAAGCAAGAACCGATATCCCCGACGTTATGACCCCGAATCTCTCCAAAATAGACTGAGAAGTGGTGGGAACCCCAGCCGTGTTCGAGGAGGACAGCACCACGGCTTTGCCTTTTCTCTTCTCCATTCTCTGGGGAGCGCACCCTCTTCTTCAGGCATTCTGGTGTAAAACGGAAACTCAACTAGCGTACGTCCTCCCTCAATGCCATCTTGGATCCTCCAGGTTGGGACACTCTTTGTCTGGTTTCTCCTCAGAAGCCTGTCTGATATGTGTAACCCTACAGCATAGCCCTCTGAGTCATTGAAACATGGAAGCCCCTCTACCGCTTACAAGGTGGTGTCCCTTCGGAGGGGGACCTGGCTACGCTTCTGAGTGCAGTGGGTTGCGGACCTGGGGAACTGAGTTCAATTCCCTCTGCAGCTCTATGTGACCCTGGGCAAGTCACTTAGCCCTCCATTGCCCTAGGTACAATAGAACACTAGATTGTGAGCCCATAAGGGACTGTACCAGTACCTAAAAAAATGAAAATTGTAAACTGCTTAGGTCTAGGCAGTATATAAATACTGAAAATAAAAATAAATACCAAGGCACCTCAGCCCAGGAGAGTCCCTCATGCCTTTGACTTCTATGGAAGGCAAGAGATGGCATTATAGGAATTTAAAGTATCGTCTTAACCTTGGGAAGACCATGCTGGAAGTAAAGAATTTATTGATCTTCACTGCAGAATATCACAATGTGCTGCCTCTTGAAATTCTGGCAGCGGTTTCACTTTGTGGGTGCCAAGCAGAAAAATTTTTTTCAGTTTATTTCCATGATGCATCTATACAATGCAAAACATGATACATCTGCAATGTTGTTCTGGTCCTAACAGTAATACTGTTCAGAGAGACATAAGCACATCCTATGCCAGAAATCTATTGCGCCCAACTTTTCATCTAGTGTTTCTGTGGCCTTCTCTATTTATAAAATAAAAAATGTTTGCCACAAAGGAATATTACTTCTACTAATCATTTCTCTAGTGCTACTAGCTGTACAGATGATATGTAGGTACTTTCTCTGTCCCTAGAGGACTCACAATCTAAGGGGTCCTTTTACAAAGGCACGCTGAAAAGTGGCTTGCGGTAGTGTAGGCACAGGTTTTGGGCACGTGCGGAATCATTTTTCAACGGACCTGTAAAAAAGCTCTTTTTTTGCCGAAAATGGACGTGCAGCAAAATCAAAATTGCCACGTGTCCATTTTGGGTCTGAGACCTAACCGCCAGCTATAGATCTAGCGGTAAAGAATTTGGGCGGTAATGACCTACGCGTGTCAGATGCCACTTGGTGCGCGTCTGTTACATGCACCAGAAAATAAAAAATGTTTTGTAGACGCATGCCAAAATTGAAATTACTGCAAGGGCCATGTGGTAACCAGGCGGTAACTCCAATTTGGCGTGTGTTGGGTGCGCATAGGCGCCTACGTGGCTTAATAAAAAGGACCCTAAGTTTTTGTACCTGGGGCAATGGAAGGTTAAGTGAGTTGCCCAAGGTCACAGGGAGCTGCAGGGGGAATTAAACCCAGGTCATCAGGATCAAAGCCTGTTGTGTTAACCATTAGGCTACTCCTCCATGCCAAATGTTTAGGGAAACTGTATGTGAACAATACAGTAGGTACAAACGTAATAAAATCTATGCAATTCTAGCTGGCTGATGTTGCTCAGAAAATCCAATAGCTAATGGTTAACATATTAGAATATATTGTAAAATATATATTAGGTCAGAGTTTTATTGCATAGTTTTGACATATACAATGTTATTTGTTTTAGAGTTAGAGGTGAATACATGCATATCTTTCCAAATCTAATTCTTGAGCACATAAAGTTGTTCATGTAGTGGCATACTGAGGGCAGGGCGGTGGGGGCAGTCCACCCTGGGTGCATGCGGCTGGAGGGGTGCAGAAAACAGCCACGCGGCTGTCGGCTCTGCTGGTTCCCTGCTCCCTCTGCCCCGGAACAGGGAGCAGGGAACCAGCGGAACCGACAGCCGCACAGCTGCTCCCAGCAGGTAAGAATGCACCCGGGGGGGGGGGGGTATCGTGCTTCACCCGGGGGGGGGGGGGGGATAGACGCCACTGCACCCGGTGCGGGGGGGGGAGGGGGGGAAAGGCCATCCGCCCCAGGTGGCAGCCGAGCAAGCATCACCACTGTGGCCATGAGAATAGCAAGGAGTCTATAGGTTCATATCTGCTACATTATATTATTATCCTTGAGCTTTATTGATGGAGAATCAGAGAAGGGGTATGTGTTTCTCAAGAGATAGAACGTGTATATCTCGCATGAGAAAAAGAGATTCAGGGCTAGATGATCAAAAGTAAAGGCAGGTGCTAAAGGCCACTAGCGCCCGCATTTTCTCAGCAACGATGATCAAATGTTGAATGGTGTGAGTGCGCAGGGAATACCACCCAGCGTACCCTGGATGCACTGGGCAGGACAGGGTGTCGCCATTTTGGAGGTGGCGCTGAAAGGAGGAGGGAGTGCTACTCTCTTCTCCATCACACTATAAGGTACGGGGAGGGGGTCGCTAGACCCCCAGGGTAAGTGAAGGGTGGGGTAAGTAGCCCACTGGGCTATCAGGGAATTACTTTTTGCGGGGGGGGGGGGGGGGGGGGGTTAGGGGGCCTAGAGGTCCACCAGACCTCAGAGAGAGTATTGGGCCATATTCTATAACTATGACAAAGGCGGTTCTGTTGTAGTGGAGGATTACAGTCAATATCAGAGGGAGGTAATGAGACAATTAGCGGATACTACCTATTATTTACCATTACATCAAGATCCGACTCCAGTGTTGATTAAAGAAATAGAAGGACTTGTACTATCTGCTGTTCAAGAAGGAACAATTATGAAGGCGGAAGCAAGATACCTTCTTAACAAAAATCCGAAGGTACCGGTGTTCTACACTGTCCCTAAGATTCACAAGAGTTTAGAAAATCCTCCAGGACGTCCCATAGTTTCCCTCAGAGACACTGTGCTAGAACCCCTATCTCATTTTCTAGATCTTCATTTACAACCATTTGTTATAACAGCAAGATTGTATATTAAGGACACATCTCATTTTTTACGAGCCCTTACACAAGTAGGACCTGTAACATCTGATATGTTATTTGTGACTATTGATCTCGAATCATTGTATTACTACTACTACTACTACTTTTTAGCATTTCTATAGCGCTACAAGGCGTACGCAGCGCTGCACAAACATAGAAGAAAGACAGTCCCTGCTCAAAGAGCTTACATTCTAATAGACAAAAAATAAATAAAGTAAGCAAATCAAATCAATTAATGTGAACGGGAAGGAAGAGAGGAGGGTAGGTGGAGGCGAGTGGTTACAAGTGGTTACGAGTCAAAAGCAAGGTGGGCTTTCAGTCTAGATTTAAAGGTGGCCAAGGATGGGGCAAGACGTAGGGGCTCAGGAAGTTTATTCCAGGCGTAGGGTGCAGCGAGACAGAAGGCGCGAAGTCTGGAGTTGGCAGTAATGGAGAAGGGAACAGATAAGAAGGATTTATCCATGGAGCGGAGTGCACGGGAAGGGGTGTAGGGAAGGACGAGTGTGGAGAGTACTGGGGAGCAGCAGAGTGAGTACACTTATAGGTTAGTAGAAGAAGTTTGAACAGGATGCGAAAACGGATAGGGAGCCAGTGAAGGGCCTTGAGGAGAGGGGTAGTATGAGTAAAGCGACCCTGGCGGAAGACGAGATGGGCAGCAGAGTTTTGAACCGACTCAAATATTCCTCAGACAGCAGCTCTACAGATAGTGTATAACACATTACAACAAAGACTTTCACGAGTCACTACCTCTTTTCTAATGAAATTGTCTAAAGTGGTCCTTCTGAAAAATTATTTTGTCTTTGAATCCACTTATTATGCCCCAAACCATGGAGTGCATTTTAATTAAAAATTTTAATTGTGATTAATCGCACGATTCAAGTCAGGCCATAGCCAGCTGTTCATGTGGGACATAGGGATGGACTGGGGGGCACATATTTCCTCTCCCTCCCCTCCGACATTAGATATTATACCTTTGCTGGTGGGGATGCCAAAGTCAGTAGAAGAAATCCACTGCCCAAGCGCCCCCCCCCCCCCCTTCCTCCTTGTGCTGCCTCAGAAGCAAGCAAATCAACGAGGGTGCCTCTAACCACCAATGCTGGCACTCCACGAGCATGCACTAAATGAGCATGCTTGGGAAGTGCAAGCATTGGTGGATGGAGGCACCCCTCTGACTTCCTCACTCTTGAGGCAGTACGAGGAGGAAGGGGGTGACTCAAGCAGCAGATTTCTTCAGCTGGCAGAGCTTCAGCTACCCCACCAGCTATTGAACAGGTAATGTAGCTTTGGAGGGAGCCTTCATCCATTCTCTCTCTCTCTCTCTCTCTCTCTCATGTGCCCCCCTGTGCCTTCGCCCATTCTCTCTTTCTCGCTCTCTCATGTGCTCCCTGGCCCCTCTCTCTCTCCCTCTATCCATGTGCCCCCCTGTGCCATTCTCTGTCTCCCTACATGTGCCCCTCTGTGCCTTCACCCATTCTCTCTCTCTCTCTCTCTCTAATATGCCTCCCTTCCTGCATCTACCATCAATTCTTCCTCCCTCCCACATTCTTCCTCGCTATCTCGCTCACCCACCCACCCACCATCCTTCCCGGACTGCCGCCGGCAGCTCTCCCTTCACTTCCCCTCCCCTCCCAGTTTGCCTTGTTACCTGTCTTGCGGTAAATCACCTTGCAGTAGCAGCATATTGAAACACTGCCTCGAACTGCGCCGGGCTTTTCCTTCTGATCTGGCACCCCCTTCTGAAAACAGGAAGTTGTGTCAGAAGGGGGCGGGATGAGTCAGAAGAAAAGGCCTGGTGCAGGCTGAGGCAGTGTTTCAATAGGCTGCTGCTGTAGGGCGAAGACTTACTGCAAGATAAGTAACGAGCTAAACCAGGAGAGGAGGGGAGAGCCGCTGGTGGTCTGGGAGGAGAGGAAGAGATGCAGGCAGGCGGGGAGAAAGAGAGGGAGGGCAGTTAATCATAAATCACGATTAATTTATTTTTAATCACGATTAATGATTAACGCATTCACCGTGATTAATGTGCAGCCCTAATTATTTTGCATGTATAACACCAGGTTAATACATGTACAGAGTGAGGCAAGAAAGTAACCCCCTAGAGGTTTTTTGAATTTCAACGAGAAAATTTATGTACTTTAACCTATGTTGATGTTACTGATATTTTAGCATTACTACCTAGGATTTTTGTGCACTAAAAATGTTCAAGCTAAAAAATAGTAAAATAACATCATTCAAATGACACAATTAGCAAGTGCCTGCGAATGCTCAAAGTGCCAGCTTAATGATTAATGCATTCATCATGATTAATGTGCAGCCCTAATTATTTTGCATGTATAACACCAGGTTAATACATGTACAGAGTGAGGCCCAGATGCATCAACCAAACGTTAAAAAATAAGAATCGTAAAAGTGCTTAACGATTTTTAAAAAACGAGGAATGCACTACAAAAACACTCCAGAAATGTTCGGATCGGTATTGCAAAGTAGGATGTATCACAGAATCATTAAACCCGTCGTTAATCAGCGCCTAAAGCATGCGCAGAGCAGCCCAAGCGTTATGCTGGCTGCTCTGCGCATGCCACAAAGGCCCAGCTGTCAAAACAAAAAAAAAAACCCACAAACACGTGTGTTTCGGGAGGGGGCAAAGGCACTCGTCATGAGAGACCTGTATGGACGCCTTGCCCCCCCCCCCCCCGCACGAAAAATCTCCAATTTTAGCAGCCCTGGGCCGGCCCTCCTCCCTTCCTGTATTCTCCCACACTAGCTCCGCCTCCTGTCATGCTCCGGTCCCGTGCCCCACCCCCCCCCCCCGCCCCCCCTTTGGTCGTGGCTGCCCCTCCAACGACCCCCCCCCTTTGCCTTACCGGTCCGTGCAGCGCCTCTCACCTCTGCTGCACGGGCAAGAACAGCTGATCGGCGAGTCAGAAGGCCTCCTCAGACGTCCCTTCTTTCTTCCTGGGCCCGCCCTCCTCTGACGTAGGTAAAATACGTAGTTTACCTACGTCAGAGGAGGGCGGGCCCAGGAAGAAAGAAGGGACGTCTGAGGAGGCCTTCTGACTCGCCGATCAGCTGTTCTTGCCCGTGCAGCAGAGGTGACAGGCACTGCACGGGCCGGTAAAGCAAAGGGGGGGGGGGTCGTTGGAGGGGGGATCGGCAGCCACGACCAAAGGGGGGGCGGTGGGGGCGGGGATTTTCGTGCGGGGGGGAAGCGGGGAGCAGCGGGGGGGGGGGGGGGGGCAAGGCGTCCATACGGGACGCTCATGACGAGTGCCTTTGTCCCCTCCCGATCCTTTTTTTTTTTTTTTTCTTTTTTGGTGCTGAGGGAGAGGGGAGCAGCGGCGACCTGGGGCGTCAATAAAGGACGCCCTGACGCGTTTCCCCCCCCCCCCCCCCCCAGTTATTTTTTTTATTGGGTTTTGTAAACTTCTAGCAGACAGACAGCCCTAACGAGAGGTACAGACTCTCGTTAGATTTCACGGTGTTCTGCGTTAAACGAATCGGAAAAGGTTAGTGCATGTCATTTCAATGGGATTTGTAGAAGAATTGCTCATCTGCATTCAGTTTTCGTTAGCTGCTGTCGTCGGAAAATAGGCTTTAGTGCATGGAAAGGATAGGAAATTCTTCCTTGAGGGCTCATTTAACGATGAAAAACGTTTAGTGCATCTGGGCCTGAGGCAAGAAAGTAACCCCCTAGAGGTTTTTTGAATTTCAACGAGAAAATTTATGTACTTTAACCTACGTTGATGTTACTGATATTTTAGCATTACTACCTAGGATTTTTGTGCACTAAAAATGTTCAAGCTAAAAAATAGTAAAATAACATCATTCAAATGACACAATTAGCAAGTGACTGCGAATGCTCAAAGTGCCAGCTTTAACACAGGCCTTCAGTTGCTTTGGGACGTTCTTAACAGCCTTGGCAATCAGTCTCTGTGGCAGGCTATCCCAGATCATCTGCAGCACTTCCTTGTCCTTGAGTTCCTTGGCTTTGGGTGGAGCTTGTGATAGGCCTCCAACATTGCTTCCCAGACAAAAGTCTACATCACTGTGACATCATTAACAATAAGCTTTTTTTTTTTTCAAATAATGGTAGCTTTATTGTGCAAACATTTTTGAACATGCAAAAACCACTGGGTGATCACACTAAAAAGTCTGTAACTTTACCATGGTTTAAAGATAATCTCATTTCACTTGGCACATAAACATAGAAACAACAAATAAAACTGTAAAATTTCACATTGAAATTCCAATCGGTTGATGAAAAAACTGGAAAAAAAACTCTAGGGGGTTACTTTTTTATTTTTTTTTTGCCTCACCCTGTATATGTATCAGTACTGACATTGCCAGAGTGGTGCTTTCTGAATACAACCATGGCAATCGCCCAGATGTTGTTTTCTAGCACTTAATATTATTAATTTTAACAGTGCAAGCATATGCATATGTTATGAGTCGTATTTTGTCGGCTTTTCAAACTGCTGATTCACTTCAGCAATCACTGTCACAAGGCTATTGTGGTATCTAAAGTCTAGGTCAAACCAAGCTTACTTGATCTGGTATTATTTCAATAATAATCTCTGTCATTTTTGAAAGAATAAGGTGAGGGAACTGTTATTGCTGTAATAAAAACAGCAAAGAAATCTTCTGATGGCACTTTATTAGATTCATTTTATCTTCTATGACTGAGCATGACATACTGTAACCCTTATTTATGGAGCAAAAATGAATGTCTTATGGTCCCTAACACAATTGGAGAAGAAATTACCATGGTATTCAGCTTAATCTGTATTTGTATCCGGCACAAATGATCTTAAGATAAATTACAGGAAATTTTTTTTCAGTGCCTGGTCACCATAGCAACAAGTGATAATTGGGTCTTGTTCAACTTGCCATTCTCTGACTCTTCCCTGTCATGTAATAAAAACTTACAGGTAACGAATCATTGGGGGGGGAGAGGTTGAATCGTTTTTTAATTGTGAACCTGATTTTTAATGGAGGGGGGCAATGTCTCACAGGTGACAAATCATGGGGAAAAGGGGTTGAATCACTTTTGAACTGTGAACCTGATTTTTAATGGGGGGGAGGGGGGATATGTCTCCAAACGGGCTAGTTTTATGCATTTCATGACAGCAGTGGATCTCAGTCTCTCAAATTTAGAGCCAGATGCACAAAACCTAACGAGCCCACAACTTGCGTTTTAAACTGGTTCCAGGCAGTTTAAAACGCAAGTAGTTTACCGGGGCATGCACCAAGGGCAATTTTCCTGTCACGGTAGCAGGCAACAAAAACGGAATGCAAATTATCCAAAGGCTATTATAATGAGCTGCAGTCCCGTTGCAGCTCATTATAATGAGATGCACTACCGTTTTTCCGATTCCCTTACCATGGAAACCCTAACATGAGATCTGCACCTCTCGTTAGGGCTCCTGTGAGGGAATCGGAAAGGAAAAGAGCCCCAAAAACATTTAAAAAGGAAGAAAAAAAAGCAGTGAGCGCACGTGAGGGGCGTCCTTTATGGACATACTCTGCCTGCGCTTGTGAGGGACGTCTTTTCGCTGGTTTTTTTTTTTTAGTTTTGTCTCCCCTGCGATGCTCACCTTCTGTAGCAGCGAGGAGAAGGGATTGGGGAATCGGGGACCCGCGACTCGAGTCGATCCGGAGTTCGGGACGTCCCTTTCCATTATGCTCCTCTTCCAGGTCTCTTCAGCCAATCAGAGTGCGTGTAGCTGACACCAGCAAGCTAGATGCGCTTTGATTGGCTGAAGAGACCCAAGAAGAGGAGCATAACCGAATGGGACGTCCCGATTCTCCGACTGGCTACTGAGGTAATGGTGAATGCAACGGATCTACAACGAGTAGCTCATTTGCATTCCCTTTCCTTAGTGAATTCCCATTCCCTACCGATTCGCTATGGAATCGGTAGGGAACGGCAATTACCGACGATTTTAGTGCATCTTCCTCTTAATGCTAAGGCTCGCCATAGTACTTGCATTGTGCTAAAGAGAACTTCGTTCTGGAGTTCATAAGATGTTTCTTGTATAGGAAACCTATAGCTTCTCTCAGTGGGGCAATAGTTTCTCTCAGGGGTAGATGCATTTCCTGTCTGGCTTTTTATGGTTTTAGGAAATGCATTCTGTCATTTGATTTTTGCCTCTCTGAAGAGGACTGATGTTGTCAATTCTAAGTGTGCCCAAGAAACGCAGGTCAATCCTTCAAAGGTATATGATTAGTGCCATGGAGGCTTATACTCATATGAGGTAATTAAATAAAGGAGGACATTAAACTCTGGAATTTGTTGCCAGAGAATGTGGTAAAGGCGGTTAGCTTAGCGGAGTTTTAAAAAGGTTTGGACGAATTCCTAAAGGAAAACTCCATAGACCATTATTAAATGGACTTGGGGAAAATCCACTATTTCTGGGATAAGCAGTATAAAATGTTTTGTACTTTTTTGGGACCTTGCCAGGTATTTGTGACCTGGATTGGCCACTGTTGGAAACAGGATGCTGGGCTCAATGGACCTTTGGTCTTTCCCAGTATGGCAATACTTATGTACTTATTCTATATATGCTTATTCTATAAGAGGCACCTCTATTTAGGTGCAGTATATAGAATACACTTAATTGATATCCTAGCACTTAAAACTACTTGCCTCCATTTACACCAATGAAAATGCAGCATAAATCCCAGAATGTAGATTTAGGTACATTGGGCCATATATATCTTTTTTATTTGTACCCTGTGCTTTTCCCACTCATGGCAGGCTCAATGTGGCTTACATGGGGCAATGGAGGGTTAAGTGACTTGCCCAGAGTCACAAGGAGCTGCCTGTGCCTGAAGTGGGAATTGAACTCAGTTTGTCAGGACCAAAGTCCACCACCCTAACCACTAGGCCACTCCTCCACTCTATAACAACGTGCGCAAATTTTGGAACGCACACGAAACACCCATTTCCCTGCCCATAACCATGCCCCTTTTTGCCTCCACGCATTAGAATTTAGGTGCCGTGCATTACAGAATACACTTAGCAATTTATACACGTACATTCTAATTATTGCCAATTAGTGCTCATTATTGCTTGTTAAGTGCGGTAAACAACGCCGATTGGCTAGTTAAGCCAATTAAGTTAGGTGCGATGTTACAGAATATGCTTGGATTTCAGCACGGAATGCTAGGCGCGTTACATAGAATCCAGGGAAAAGTGGATACCATTATTTTGGAGCCACATAATGCACAATTGATCAGAATAATGGCATATATCGTATTTTCACAAATATAACTCGCAGGGTGTACATGTTTTTACAGCCGGGAGATGCCTGGTGTGGGTTAAACAAGGATGCGGCTTATACTTGTCTTTACATTTCATGGACACAGTGGTGCCTGCAGGTCTTAATTTAGAAATCAATTAGTTCTCTTTGATTTGACTTTTGATTGATTGGGTATTGTTGATCTGACTCCTGATTGGTTGAGCTATATCCGTTGTCTTCATAAGTTCTAGCGCCATTTTGAGATTTACTTCAGAGATTGCAAGATGTTTAACAGCGTCGGTTTAGGTAAGCTTGATATATTTTACAAAAAAATCTAGTATCTGTTAGATTATTATTCACTTAAATTTGGTATAGTAACTGTCTCTTATATCTATTAGGACGAAGCCCTGATGCAGCATAGCAAAACATATCATGTTGGCGTGGGTCCGAGACAGTGAAATATCTACATAACTGATTAAGATACGCTGCCAAAACCCTTATCCACACCCTTGTCACCTCTCGCTTGGATTATTGCAATTTACTTCTCACTGGTCTTCCGCTCAGTCATCTCTCTCCTCTCTAGTCTGTCCAAAATTCTGCAGCACGGCTTATTGTCCACCAAAATCGTTATACCCACACTAGCCCACTCCTCAAGTCACTTCACTGGCTCCCTGTCCACTTCCGTATATAGTTTAAACTTCTCTTACTGACCTTTAAATGCATCCATTCTGCAGCCCCCCATTACCTCTCCACTCTCATCTCTCCCTACATTCCTCCCCGTGACCTCCGCTCGCTGGACTAATCTCTCTTGTCGTCCCCCTTCTCTTCCACTGCTAACTCCAGGCTTTGTTCCTTTTCTCTCGCGGCACCTTATGCCTGGAATAAACTTCCTGAGCCTGTACGTCTAGCTCCATCTCTACCTGTTTTCAAATTTATGCTGAAAACCCACCTTTTCACTGCTGCTTTTGGCTCCTAGCCACAACTCATTTGCCTTCCCCCTTGTTCCTTCTCACCCAGTACTTCCCTCGCCCTTAATTGTCTTGTCTGTATTATTTTAGACTATAAGATCTATTGAGCAGGGATTGTCTCTCTATGTCAGGTGTTCAGCGCTGCGTGCGTCTGGTAGCGCTATACAAATGCTAATAATAATAATAATAATAAATTAAGATAAGTGATTTTAAGAAATTCATTTAAGGATATTCATTAAAGATTGTTGGTTGTGAAATAATTTTCTGTGACATGTTGTGAGACCGATGATGATATCAGTGAGTTGTCGGGCAGTGATCCTGGCATGAAACAAGCCACTGCCAAGGTCTTTTTTGTCACAGTTTAACTTTGCTTACCTTCACTTTATTGCTATTGCGCTGGGCTTTTTTTCCTTCTTTCATCCTATATGCAGATTGAGGACCAGATTCCTGCACCCAGGGCCGCCGAGAGGGGGGACAGGGGGGACAAAAGTCCACGGGCCTCCGGGGGGGGGGGGGGGCCCGGCGCCGCTGCAGTCCGGCCCGCCCTCCGTAGCTCCCGGAACTAACCTGAAGCGCCCTCACGTTCGCATCGCAGCAAGCAGCAGCAGCAGGGCAGGCCACTCCTTCCTTCCGTGTCCCGCCCTCGCCGGATGTAACATCCGCGAGGGCGGGGCATGGAAGGAAGGAGAGGTCTGCCCTGCTGATGCTGATGCTGCTTGCTGCGATGCGAATATGATGGCGCTTCAGGTTAGTTCGGAGGGCCTGGCAGCGGATGGAGGGGGGGCCCGGCAACTTCGGGTGGGGGGGCGGGGCGTGACTCGACCTCGGGTGGGGGGGGGCCCGGGGGCGGTCTTGTCCCGGGCCTGGCCCCGGCTCTCGGCGGCCCTGCCTGCACCTGCATTGACAGGACTAGCTGGATGAGATCTGGGCAAATTAAAGGAAGAAGCAGGTCAGTTCCAAGCACTCACATATGCCGCCACATTTATGAAAAAGCCACATGGAAGTATACACAGCAGGCCCAGAGCTTGCCTCAGTAACAAACAATACTTCTAGCAGCAACCTGCCACAGCAAGAGTTCACTTTCCTAATAAGCTAGCTCAAAGATTTTCAAACTTTTTTGTCTCAAGGCACACTTACATAGTGCTAAAATTGTCAAGGCACACCTCCACAAATGGTCCAGCATTTTCCTTCTACCTCTACCCCCCATTCACAGATGGTCCAGCATTTTCCCTTCTCCCCCCCCCCCCCCCTCACCTGCACACCCACACATGGCCCAGCATTTTACCTTCTCTCTCCCCTCAAATAGTCCAGCATTTACCTTCTCTCTCCCCCCCCCCCCTCCATCCTCACAAATAGTCCAGTACCTCTCCCTCCTGTTCCCTCTCCAGTCAGTGAACAGGCATCTTCCCTTGTCTCTCTTGACCCCCTCCCCCACCACCATGTACCTTTAAAATGTTTTCTTGTCTCCAGTGGTCAGAGGCAGCAATCAGCGATTCATACAGCCTGTTTATGCCAACCCCGGAGCCTTCTCTATGACATAACTTCCTACTTATGTAGAAGCAGGAAGCTACATCAAAGAAAAGGCTCCAGGGTTGGCGCAAGCAGGCTGTATGAATCGCTGCTTGCTGGCACCAACCGCTGGAGACACGAAAACTTTTAAAAGGTATACTCTGTTCCGGCACAAATTGAACTGGCCCTCAACCTCCACACATTAGAACTTCTACCAAGCAAGCATCTCTGGAAATGTATCCCCAGCACCCAACCATACAGCTCACACTGTCTGTCATGCAAGCCTCAGAGCATCTAATTCCATTGCCCGAGGACCATACCTTCCCCCTATTCTGTCCTCTCCTACATCTCTTATGTTTAACCACCCTGTTTCCTGGGAAAATATGTCCAGTGAGTGATCACTACAGAGCAAACCTTTATGTCTATGTCCCTCTCATGCACACATCCCACTTGCTAGAGGGACACCACACGTAAGGCAACCATATCGTGGATGGACAATGATGGCGACAATCTCTGCGTTGTGCCCACTTTGATCAAGAATTGAACAACTGTTTTTATGTCTCATACTCACAGCCCAGCAGCAGACTTAGGTCCTCCTCCAGAGCTATAAGCCAGATACTTCCTAGGACTGAATGTTCAGGCTTAAATTTAAACACAACAATTAGCATTTGAAGTCAAGGTTGATGCCAGTGTTTGAATATTGTAGGGATAGTGTTTTTATTTAACTCTCTGAAAAAGCAGAGAAGTGATTTTTAGGTTATTTTCAGGCTCATTTTCGAAAGAGAAGGACATCCATCTTTCGAAATAAATCGGAAGATGGACGTCCTTCTCCCAGAGACGTTCAAATCGGTATAATTGAAACCCAATTTTGGACATCCCCAACTGCAGTCCATTGCAAGGACGTCCAAATGTCAAGGGGGCGTGTTGGAGGCGTAGCAAAGGCGGGACCTGGGCGTGCCTAACACTTGGATGTCTTTGACCCATAATCAAAAAAAGCAAGGACGTCCCTGACAAACACTTGTATGTTTTCACCCAGACGTGTTTTTTTTTACGAATAAGGCACAAAAAGGTGCCCAAAATGACCAGATGACCACCGAAGAGAATCAGGGATGACCTCCCGTTACTCCCCCAGTGGTCACTAACCCCCTCCCACCGTCAAAAAACATCTTTAAAAATATTTCGTGCTAGCCTCTATGCCAGCCTCAGATGTCATACTCAGGTCCACGACAGCGCATGAAGGTCCCAGGAGCAGTTTTAGTGGGTACTGCAGTGCCCTTCAGACAGGCAGATCCAGGCCCATACCCCCCTACCTGTTATATTTGTGGAGGAAACAGCGAGCTCTCCAAAACCCACCACAAGCCCACTGTACTCATATATAGGTGCCCCCTTCACCCATAAGGGCTATGTTAGTGATGTACAGTTATAGGTAATGGGTTTTGGGGGGCTCAGCACACAAACTAAGGGAGCTTATGTACTTATGAGCTATGTTCCTGGGAGCATTTTATGAAGTCCACTGCAGTACCCCCTAGGGTGCCCAGTTGGTGTCCTGGCATGTCAGGGGGACCAGTGCACTACAAATGCTGGCTCCTCCCACATCCAAATGGCTTGCATTTGGACGTTTTTGACATGGATGTCTTTGGTTTCGAAAATTGCCAAAAGTCAGAAACGTCCAAATCCAAGGACGTCCAAATCTAGGGACGTCCAAATTTAAGGATTTGGACGTCTCTGACGGTATTTTCAAAATAAAAGATGGACGTCCATCTTTTTTTGAAAATACAGTTTTCCCCGCCCCTGGATTTCGACATTTTGCAAAGACGTCCAAATTGCAACTTCGACGTTTCTTTCGAAAATGCCCCTCTTTGTGTCCCAGATCAGATTGATCATAAACAGTTTTCTATTATCTGACCTCTTTCTTCCTCCCCCATTCTCCTCTATCAAGGGAATTATGTTCTTTTTTTTTTTCTTTTAATAATAATTCACCTATATGTAGTAATCAAGTTGCTACCAAGCCCTTACCTTATTTTGAATGATCTGTACAATGCCATCTCTTTTCACAGACCCCATTAACTTGTCAGGCAGGATTTTGTGCATGCATTTAGCTAAATAAAAACTAAACCAGGCTCCTTAAAATTAAAAAAAAAAAAATTACACTAGGAAATTCTTGAATGTGCTTTGTTGTGTGATTGTAAGAACAGTTGCATCCCATCTTAATGTCCTAATTGAGAAGCAGCTGCTGTATTGTGAAAAGCAGTTACGGTTTTATCTGCTTAACAATATGTCACATATATTTTGCCAATCATATTTTGGCTTCCAGAACAACCTCTGCTGTTGACAATTAGAAGCTTGTTTAATCAGTTTGGCTTTACATTTCTCTTTTACATCTCACACACAAAAAAAAAAATTACCAGCCAAATGCGCTGCACTTACTCCATAAAATAATTTTTACCTACAGTACTGTCTGAGGCTCAGCTGTTGTTCATTTCCTCATTTAGGCTGTCAGATAGCTGATCTAAAATTAGTTGTTTATGGCTAGTTTCTTTTAAAGAAATGCTGCTACATATTGGAGGTGATTTTAAAAGACACAGCCGCCATTTACATGGATTATAAGTTCATTTGCACATGTAAATCAAAGTACATGTATAAGATAAGGCATGTCTTATACAAAGAAGCAGCAGCTTGCAGAAATTTTAGCCAGTGATGGTCTGGCATTGTAATGGTGGTCCTTCAAAGTATATAAGTGGTCCATATTTTACAAGAGCAATGCACAGAACAAAGACTAGGGGCACTTAATGAAGCTACTTGAAAATAACTTTAAAGCAAATAGGAGGGAATATTTGTTTTTCAGTCAATGAATAGTTAACCTCTAGAACTCATTGCCAGAGGATGTGGTAACAGCAGTTAGCGTATTCGGGTTTTTAAAAGGTTTGGGCAGGTTCCTGGATGAAAAGTCCATAGTCTGCTATTGACATAGACATGGGGAAGTCACTGCTTGCCCTGGGATTGGTAGCATGGAATGTTGCTACTCCTTGGGATTCTGGAATCTTGCTACTCTTTGGGTTTCTGGAATGTTGCTACTATTTGGGGTTCTGCCAGGTACTTGTGACCTGGTTTGGCCACTGTTGGAAGCAGGATACTGGGCTAGATGGACCATTGGTCTGACCGAGTATGGCAATTCTTATGTTCTTATGTTCACATGGAGGCAATTCTGTAAGTAAATGCCCAATGTTGCATGGTGAAAGTCTATTCTATAATGGCATCTGGGTGCCCTGATTCTCTTATAGAATCCTAGTATAACCCACCATCAGTCCACTTAACAATTACACCCCCCTGGTACACTATCCTTAGACCTGATGTAACTGTGGTTGCATAAATGCAGCCAGGGTGTGTGTGTCTATAAGTTGCTTGTGTAAGTGGCAGCTCCGCCCATGCCTATCTCATGCTTCACCTATATGAATGGCCCTCTTGCATTTTCATGTTATGTGACTTATCCATGACCTTCTAGGGTAATTCTTAAGACTGGCCTAGCGGTTAGAGCACTGGTCTTGCAATCCAGAGGTGGCCAGTTCAAATCCCACTGCTGCTTCTTGTGATCTTGGGCAAGTCACTTAACCCTCCATTGTCTCAGGTACAGACTTAGATTGGGAGCCTTCCTGGGACAGAGAAACATCCAGAGTACCTGAATGTAACTGACCTTGAGCTACTACTGAAAAAGGTGTGAGCAAAATCTAGATAAATAAATAAGTTGCCGTAAGCATTAACATGTGCTTACCACACATTGCTCCAGACACCTGAGTTTGACTTGTGTATATCATGGGAGCACAACAGAATGTTCACAAGCAGTGGAGAGAAAGGAAATAATCACAGGTTTGAACGAGGATTCAATAACTCATAAAACACTATTGAAGAGTACAGAGGAAGTCACATGAAAAAGTGATACGCAGTGGAAAATTGTAATTCCTATTTCACAATGATGTGAGAAGAAAAGTGCCTTTAAGATCAGCATTCATTTAGTATATTGGCATTTCAACAAGAGAAACTTTATACGAGCATATGGTTATTTCAATGAGAAACTGTTTAAACTGAAGACTGTTCTTTAATAACAGCAAAGAGCCACAGAGGAAAAATAGCAAAGATCAAATATATTTAAGAACTGTATTGTGATAAAACCAGGGCTTTTTTTGACGGGGTACTCGGGGGTACTGAGTACCGGCACCTTTTCCAGTGTCTGCTAAAATTGATCCATGGACCACAAGTTTTAATGAAAGAGCTCAGGCTCCACACACCAATTCTGCCTTGTCATAGATTGTGACTGGTTGCAGGGGGCCTGGCTATTGTGGAGTGAGTCCCTCAGTGATCAACCCCACCCCTGAAGGGTGGCCTGGCATTTGAGTACCGCACCTTTTTTGCTAGAAAAATTGCACTGGATAAAACAAATAGTATTATGTGTATAGGACATTTCTGTATTTCTTCAAGCAGTTTGTGTGAGTTGAGGTGGAAAGTATGAATGGGAAAGAGTGTGTAAGAAGTACGTTAGAATTGTGGATATGAAAGGAAGAGGAAGTAGGAAAACCGGGTAAAATGCATTGTAGCATTACTGTGAAAAACTTTAATGTTTTAAAAAAAGTTTTGATACTAATAAAAGAATTAACATTTATATTTTGTAGTTAATTTATAAGAAGAGATGAATATTCATTGGGGAAATCCTGAAAACCCCTACCTAGGAAGGGCCGAGGTTAGACACCCCTGACATAGACAAAGAGGTCTGAATAAAACAATAGTGAGAGTTCAGAGAAAGGACTCGACACAGTGCTGTGTTTCGGGGCAACCGCCCGCCTGAGGAGTCATAACGATCTGAAAACTTCTAAAAGTATCTGTAATTTGGGGGAATTAAATAATCCTCAAAGGAATTTAAGTGCTATCATTGATAAACGCTACAAAAAGGTTTAGTTTCTTCATAAACTGCCAGATTCTATATATCGCACCTGAATTTCTGTGCAGAAATCGAAGCGTATTCTATAAAAATGTGTCTAACTTAATTGGTTAACTAGTTAATGAGTGCTGTTGATTGGATGCTAACAAGCAATTATCAGCACTAATTGGCGTTAGGTCGCATAGTTGAAAATAGTGGGATACAAGAATACATACATTATTTAAATTAGTTAATTAAATAAAACAAAAGGGGACGTGGCCATAGACTACTACTACTACTTGACATTTCTAAAGCGCTACTAGGGTTACGCAGCGCTGTACAATTTAACATAGAAGGACAGTCCCTGCTCAAAGGAGCTTACAATCTAAAGGACAAATGTACAGTCAGTCAAATAGGGGCAGTCTAGATTTCCTGAAAGGTATAAAGGTTAGGTGCCGAAAGCAACATTGAAGAGGTGGGCTTTGAGCAAGGATTTGAAGATGGGTAGGGAGGAGGCTTGGCGTAAGGGCTCAGGAAGTTTATTCCAAGCATAGGGTGAGGCGAGGCAGAATGAGCGGAGCCTGGAGTTGGCGGTGGTGGAGAAGGGTACTGAGAGGAGGGATTTGTCCTGTGAGCGGAGGTTACGGGCGGGAACGTAAGGGGAAATGAGGGTAGAGAGGTAATGAGGGGCTGCAGACTGAGTGCATTTGTAGGTAAGAAGGAGAAGCTTGAACTGTATGCGGTATCTGATTGGAAGCCAGTGAAGTGACCTGAGAAGAGGGGTGATATGAGTATATCGGTTCAGGTGGAATATAAGACGTGCAGCAGAGTTCTGAACAGATTGAAGGGGGGATAGATGGCTAAGTGGGAGGCCAGTAAGGAGTAGGTTGCAGTAGTCAAGGCGAGAGGTAATGAGAGCGTAGACGAGAGTACGGGTGGTGTGCTCTGAGAGGAAAGGGTGTGGGCATTTCTAAAATCTATGCGTGTTGTTATAGAATACACCCGCTCTGCATCTAATTTAGGTGTCGGGATTTATGCCAAGTAAAACATGGCATAAATGGCCGTGATTAAATTTGGTCTTCTGTAGAGGCGCTCGCCATATTCTATGTACCACATGGATATTTAAGCCTATTCTATAAAATTTAGGTGTACTTTAGAGAATATGCCTAAACGTATTTTTTTTTCGGTCGGCATTTTCAGGTGCCATATATAGAGTCTAGCCCAAAATGGCTTCTTCGGATGTGTTTTTTGGGCCTTTTTTTTGGGTAGTGCATGGGCTTTTTTTGAGGGGATACTTGGGGGTACTGAGTACCGGCACCTTTTCCACTGTCTGCTAAACTTGACCCATGGTTCTCGTATTTTAATGAAAGAGCTCAGGTTCTACATACAAATTCTGCCTTGTCATAGATTCTATGACTGGTTGCAGGGGTCCTGGATATTGTAGGGTGGGTCCCTCAGTGATCACTCCACCCCTGAAGGGTGGCCTGGCATTTGAGTACCGGCACCTTTTTTGCTAGACAAAATGCACTAGGTAGTGCTTTACTACACTTTGAGTGTCTCGAATAACTCTGCACAATGTAATCCATAACCAATTTGTAACAATCTGTATTTCCATCATTCATCTCATATTGTAAGCCACACTGAACCCGCAAAAAGGTGGGAAAATGTGGGATACAAATGCAATAAATAAATAAATAAATAAATTTACGAATTTAATAAAATACTCCACATTGAACAAACTTTCTAAGCTGTAGCAAAGGTTCATTCCATGTAGAACTTGTATCTAGCTCCATTGCATAAGCACAAGGCTAATCCACTTCTGGCTTTTATCTATTGCATGCAGAGGTCTTGAATTGCTGCTTTTCATATTGTCAGGATCACTCACTGTATCCTCACCACTCCTTCACGGTCTCTTACTTTTCAGCATCACACACCATCCACTCCCAGGGTTAAAGGTCTGCAATCAGTGTCTCAGGAAAACAGGAGATTCACTAGAAGTGCTTTATTATCTCCTTAATACATCAACTCTTCATTAAGTCTTCCCAGACCTTCCCCTCTACCCGGTATAGTCCAACTTTTAAACACAGTTCAATTTAGCACTGCTTTCAATACAGTTCAGCTTAGCACTGCTTTTCAACACAGTTCACTTTAGCACTGCTTTTCAACACCATTCAGCTTAGCAGCAATATGGTCTAAATCACTTTCTCACTCTTAGACCTAATGACCCACCTCCCTTATTTGTCAGCACAAATCCTCCTGACATCCACCCACCGGGTCGATCCACCAAGTCTTCATCACTCTCTCATGTTCAGTTCATAACTCACTTTAAGAGCCCTCCACCAGTACTTCCATTTCCTCCTCATTCTCTCCTTCTTCCACCTCCTCCAGTTCCATTCTCTCCTCCTCTTCCTCTCGATCTAGGGGCTCCTCCCCTCCCACATCTGATTCCATTTCCCAATCAACCCCCGGCTCCTCCCTTTTTTGCATAGAATCCTCTCCCTTCACCTGATCCCTCTGCTGCTGCTGCACTGCCTTCTGGGCCTTGTTGTTTCTTAGTTCCGAATTTCTCTGGTGTTGCACTGCCTTCTGGGCTTTGTAGTTTCTTTGCTCCTCACAATATACTGTTACATTTTTCTTCTTATGTCAATCAAAAATTAACTAATCAGCTTCAGGTATTCTTGGCTCTGTTTCTTGGAACTTTATTCAGCAATTTGTTGCAATGGATGTCTGAAGGTTCCCACGAGGCTCATGTTAAATTTATTCTAAAAAAAGAAAGAGCTGGTATCTTAATGAATGGACCCAGAGCCTGCAAGAGACCCCGGGATAGGAAAATGACAGCATATCACAGCTTGTGAATAATATTTTGCACACCACAAATTTCATAGCAGAGAGGGCTTTGTGATCTGTTAGAGAAAGATTCAACTGACAAAGCTTCAGGGCAGATTCCCCCTGAAAAGGCTGCGGCTCAGGTCTGAAAAATCTATCTTGTAAAATTTCAGAGCGAACGTCAAAAACATATGGATCCAAGCTGAGAGATGTATTGGTACATTTTTCATAGCAAACTTCAAAAATGTATACCTGCCCAACATCATTCCACAGATATAGTTGTCATACTGTTGTGCTGTGCATCAGTTATTCCTTCCAGTCAGAAGATTAAAAGGCCAAAAATGGATCATGTTCAAACACTCTTATTTTATCCATATAAAGATTTCAAAGAGAGAAACAGGTAGTTCTAGATATATTTTTACCCTTGTGATTAGTGTGTTTCAATGCAAGAAAGCAGAAAAACAACACAGAGAATAAATCAATGACACATATCACTGCTACAATTTGAAAATTAAAGCACCTGCAGAAGGTGGAAATGAGATTGCATGTGTTATGAAGCCATCACTTGGAAAAGTTATAGCAGGTTACCTGCTGGGAAAATTTTCAGAGTAAAGCTGTGGAAAGCATTCATTTTTAATGATCCATGCCAAACTCTAGCATATAAAGATGTACCATCAGCCCCTCCCCCACCTCCAAAAGAATGAAAAACAAAATCTTTTTGAGGTTAAGAAGATTACTTTCAAAGCATGTAAACTTGAAAATGGTAGCATTTACATGTTTAGATTGGCTGTGGGCCAAATTCTATAAAAGGCACCTTAAAAATTGGCACCGAAAACCCAAGCAGTTAGCATGATTCTATAAACTACGCTTAAAGTTAGGTGTAGTTTATAGAATGTGCCTATGTGCCGTTCTTGCAATAAAATTTAGGTGCACCTATTTAGGCACAGGCCTAAATACCTGCACCTAAGTTAGGCGCAGATCGGGTGTATTCCATAATAGTGCACAGAGGGCCCTGTTTACTAAGGTGCGCTAGCGTTTTTAGTGCATGCTAAAAATGAGTGCACGCTAACTGTGTAGTCATAGGAATATTATGAGCATCTACACAGCGCGTGCTAATGCTTAGCTTACACTAAAAACACTAACGTGCCTCTAGCAAAGCTTAGTAAATAGGGCAGATAGTTTTATAAAATGTCCACAACCTGCCCATTCCATACCCATGGCCATGCCCCCTTTTTTGACTGCGCACATTAGAATTTGCACGTACCATGTTGTAGAATATGCCTACAAAGTTGTGCGCGTAAATTGTAATTAAAGACAATTAGTGCCACTAATTGGTTGTTAAGTACGAATTACAGGTGCTGATTGGCTTGTTAATCAATTGTGTGTGTAATTTGGTCATGCAGCCAAATTAGCACACACAACTTAAGGCGCCAGATAGAGAATTTAGGGATATATATGTAAATGGTGATGTCTGAATGTGTGCATGTATTTTAAGCATATACTCATGTATTCTATAAAGTACGCAAGCACATCACAACTCTGCCTGTACACTCACCCCAAATTACACCCCAGGAATGCCTACATCAGTGGTGTGCTGGAGCCGGCTCGCACCGGCTCGCAAGAGCCGCTTGTTAAATTTACTGGCATCTTGCGAGCCGGTTGTTGGGAAGTGCGAGCCGGCTCACCTCTGCTCCCCCGTTGCCCCGGTCGTCCATCATCCATCTGCCCTCTGCTCCCACCCCGACAGACCTGGTTTCCTTCCTGCGCCGCTGCTTGCCTTTAAAAATTTTATTTTCCCTCAAGGCGCGCCGCTGTTGAAGCGAAAGCAGCAGGCTCAGCTGAGTTCCAGCCTTCCGTTCCGTTCTCTTCCCTCGCATCATGGCTCCGCCCTCGCGCAAACAGGAAATACGTCCGAAGAGGGCGGAGCCATGATGCAAGGGAAGAGAACGGAACGGAACGGAAGGCTGGAACTCAGCTGAGCATGCTGCCTTCGCTTCAACAGCGGCGCGCCTCGAGGGAAAATAAAATTTTTAAAGGCAAGCAGCGGCGCAGGAAGGAAACCAGGTCTGTCGGGGTGGGAGCAGAGGGCAGATGGATGATGGACGACTGGGGCAGCGGGGGGGGGGGGGCTCGAAGAAGACAGATGACGGGGAGGAGGGCAGGGGGGAGACGAGGGTTGCTGGACATGGGTGGATCATGGAGGGGATGGCAGGGGGAGACGAGGGTTGCTGGACATGGGTGGATGGAGGGTAGGGGAGGGTTGCTGGACATGGGTGGATGGAGCATGGAGGGCAGGGGGAGAGGAGGGTTGCTGGACATGGTGGATGGAGGGCAGGGGGGAGAGGAGGGTTGCTGGACATGATGGATGGAGGGCAGGGGGAAGGAGGATTGCTGGACATGGTGGATGGAAGGCAGGGGGGAGAGGAGGATCACTGGACATGGGTGGATGGAGCATGGAGGGCAGGGGGAGAGGAGGGTTGCTGGACATGGTGGATGGAGGGCAGGGGGAGAGGAGGGTTGCTGGACATGGTGGATGGAGGGCAGGGGGAAGGAGGATTGCTGGACATGGTGGATGGAGGGCAGGGGGGAGAGGAGGGTTGCTGGACATGGGTGGGTGCAGTGCAGGGGGGAGAGGAGGGTCGCTGAACATGGGTGGATGGAGGGCAAGGGGGAGGAGGGTTGCTGCTGGACATGGGTGCATGGAGGGCAGGGCAGGGGCAGAGGAGGGTTGCTGGACATGGATGGAGGGGAGGGAAGAGTGAGGAATGAGATGAGAAGAGGGAAAAGGAAGAGAGGAGAATAACTGCACATGGATGGAGAAAATAGGCTGAAGCTGGATCCACTGGACAGTCAAGTCTGCGGAGGACCCAGCTTTTACTTACAGATGTAGGGCAAGAAATGAAGAAGAAAGGCGGAAAGTAAAGAAATAAATGGAAAGGAAGCCCTGGAAATGGAGTTAAGAGGACAGATAGCAGAATCGGATACTGGGCCGGCATGATCAGAAAAACAAAGTCACCAGACAACAAAAGTAGAAAAAAATCATTTTATTTTCATTATAGTGTTTGGAATATGTCCACTTTGAGAATCAGGTGCTCAACATTAAAAGTTTATTTTTATTTACTTATTTATGGCATTTTATCCCACATTAAACATGAATTAGATTGCCCCCCAGGCTCTCTCCCCGGCTATAACCAGCTCTGCAATTTGAGGGGGGGGGGGGGGCGCAGAGGTGGACGAGGGGGGGGGGGGCGCAGAGGTGGACCGGGGAGAGAGCCTGTTGTTAAACATTTACCAGCACACCACTGGCCTACATGCACACATACAGCTATGCATGTATTCTGCAGGGTACATAAGTACATAAGTATTGCCATACTGGGACAGACCAAACGTCCATCAAGCCCAACATCCTGTTTCCAACAGTGGCCAATCCAGGACACAAGAACCTGGCAAGATCCCAAAACAGTACAATACATTTTATGCTGCTTCTCCTAGAAATAAGCAGTGGATTTCCCCCAAGTCTATTTTAATAATAGTCTATTGACTTTTCCTTTAGGATGCCATCCAAACCTTTTTTAAACCCCAATAAGCTAACTGCTTTTACTACTTTATCTGGCAACGAATTCCAGAGTTTAATTACATGTTGAGTGAAGAAATATTTTCTTTGATTTGTTTTAAATTTACTACTTTGTAGCTTCATTGCATGCCCCCTAGTCCTAGTATTTTTGGTCAGAGTAAACAAGCGATTCACATCTACCCTTTCCACTCCACTCATTATTTTCTACACCTCTATCATATCTCCTCTCAGCCGTGTTTTCTCCAAGCTGAAGAGCCCTAGCTGCTTTAGCCTTTCCTCACAGAGAAGTCGTCCCATCCCCTTTATCATTTTCATCACTATTCTCTGTACCTTTTCTAATTCCACTATATCTTTTTTGAGATGCAGTGACTAAAACTGAACACAATATTCAAGGTGCGGTCGCACCATGGAGCAATACAAAGGCATTATAACGTCCTCATTGTTGTTTTCTATTCCTTTCCTTAGAATACCTAACATTCTATTTGCTTTCTTAGCTGCCGCTACACACTGAGTAGAGAGTTTTAACGTATCATCAACAATGATGCCTAGATCCTTTTTCTGGTTGGTGACTCCTAATTTGGAACCTTGCATTACGTAGCTATAATTTGGGTTCTTCTTTCCCACATGCATCACTTTGCACTTGCTCACATTAAACGTCATCTGCGAAAAAGCCTCTTACATTTTATTTATTTATTTATTTATTGCATTTGTATCCCACATTTTCCCACCTTTTTGCGGGCTCAGTGTGGCTTACAATACATTATGAATGATGGAATTACAATTTGTTAGAATTCGGTTATGGATTACATTTTGAAGAGTTATACGAGACAAATCAAATGTCGTTAAGGAATATAGCAATGGAAAACAGTGAAACATTGGAAGGAAACAAGGGAAACTAAAGGGCAATATATAATAACAAGAAAACATATGGTATACATTCCTCTGTGGGTAAAGGTATGAGTGTGGTGAGATTTCGGGGGATAAGAATTCAGAAGTGGATGTATTGATGCATTACTGTACAGTGAGTGTGGACTTTATGTGTTTTGGTTCTTTCCGTAGATTTTAGCAAAAAGATGTCTCTTCAATAATTTGCGGAAGGTGGTTTGTTCGTAGATCGTTTTCAGGTTGCGCGGCAGTGTGTTCCAGAACTGCGTGCTCATGTAAGAAAAGGTTGACGCGTGCAGCGCTTTGTATTTCAAGCCCTTGCAGTTAGGGAAGTGGAGGTTGAGGAAAGTTCGGGATGATCTTTTAGCGTTTCAGGGTGGTAAGTCTATTAACTCAGACATGTAGGCTGGGGCTTCGCCGTGAATGATTTTGTGGACTAATGTGCATACTTTAAAAGTAATGCGTTCCTTGAGTGGGAGCCAGTGTAGTTTCTGTCGTAAGGGTTTTGCACTTTCATATTTTGGTTTTCCGAAAATGAGTCTGGCTGCTGTATTCTGGGCTGTTTGAAGTTTTCTCAGTATTTGCTCTTTGCAGCCTGCGTATAGTGAGTTGCAGTAGTCCAGATGGCTGAGTACGAGGGATTGCACTAGGCTTCGAAAGGCGGATCTTGGGAAGAATGGTCTTATTCTTTTCAGTTTCCACATGCAGTAGAACATCTTTTTGGTTGTGTTGTTTGCATGGGTTTCGAGTGTTAGGTGTCGGTCGATAGTGACTCCAAGGATTTTTAACGTTTCTGAGATTGGAAGGTTTAGTTTTGGTGTGTTTATAGCGGTAAATTCATTCGTGTTGTATATAAAAGCTTTTACATGTTGAAAAACCATAATAAAACTACCCCATTGTGAAAATAACTTCTACAGGAACTATATGCATGATTGTTGCAGTTGCCCAAGTCTTGCCAGGTCTGATTAAGTGAAACTTACATTTCAGGCATCATTCTGTGGCTTTCGTTAGGGTTTGCTGTGATGTGTGCAGTTTGTCTTTATTTATTTATTTATTGATTGATTTAGATTTTGCTCACACCTTTTTCAGTAGTAGCTCAAGGTGAGTTACATTCAGGTACATATATATAAAATGGGTACTCAAACCTGCCAAAATTCAAATTTGTGATCAACAGACCTTCTTGTCTTATTTTCCCATTGAAATCCCCTTCCTTCTTGAGGAAACCACCCACCTGAAACCCCAGCCAATCAGGTTTAAATACCCACTATATATATAAAGAAAAACTGCAAACCTCACAGCATAACCACAGTACGATGGCTGAAGCTTCGGTTCCACTTCCTCAGACTTGGCAAAACCAGGACAATTGCAACAATCACGGTGCCATTCAAGGAAGCCTAAAAGAACAACAATACACATATTACAGCACTGAAGTTAACACATCAACTGTACGCCGCCCTTGAGTGAATTCCTTTAAAACGGCGGTAAATAAATCCTAATAAATAAATACAATAAATAAACAATAGTGCTTTGTGTAACAGAGACCCTCCACAACTGCTGACCCCAAACCGATTCTTGTATGTAATACTGACAGCAAATGCCATTTGGGCTCTGCACTTTGATACAAGCTCTGTGTTTTACTAACAAGAGGAAATGAAATACAATTAGGTGAAACCTTATCATGTACCCACTTTCAATCATTTTGCCTAGCCAAAACTGTAGTTTCAAAGAGCGTGATAGGAGTCTTACACATCCTTCTCTGCCATATGGTCCGAGGACTGCTGAAGACAGGAACGCTGTATTTTTATTTATTTATTTATTTATTGCATTTGTATCCCACATTTTCTCACCTATTTGCGGGCTCAGTGTGGCTTACAATACATTGTGAATGATGGAAGTACAATTTGTTAAAGTACCCTTATGAGTTACATTGTGAAGAGTTATGGGAAGACAAAGTCAAAGTCAAAACATCATTTGGGGAATAGAACAATGAAATGTAACAATGGGGAAATGATAGGGCGATAACCAATAGCAAGAGAACATTTGGGTATGACAATTTTATCTGTGGGTAGAGTTTTAAGTGTGGTGAAAATACGGGGGGAGAGAATTCGGAAGAGAGTGTATTGATGCATTTCTATTAGTGTGTATGGACTTCATGTGTTTTAATCCTTGCAATAAATTTTCTCAAAGAGATGAGTTTTCAATAGTTTGCGGAAGTCGGTTAGTTCGTAGATTGTTCTCAGGTTGCGTGGTAATGATTAAGCAGGAAACTTTTCTCTGTCTCTTTTTTTTTTTTTTGTAGACCTCTTTTCAAAAACACTAGGGGATTCTTTCATCTTCCACATATAAAGTAATTATAGTGGATCAAGAGGCCAGCTAGACTCAAAACTACATCTTAGTTGTCAATGGCTTTTGATATTTTAATGTATTTTGTGTCACTCTGGCTTCTATTGGCTTTCTTTTTTCATTTTCATCTTTGGATGACAAGTGCTGTTATCTATCGTACAAGCTTCTGCAAGCAGTGTCATTTGTATGTGCGTGAGTTCAGAAGACATCTTCCTGCCTATGTGTCTTTCACACTTCCCTTCCCCCATCAAGTAAAGTCAAGAATACCTCAAACTGACCCTTTAATCTAGTTTATTTTAGCCTTTGAAGAATTTCAATATTCTCTGCTTTGTGTTTTGTGGCAGGGAAACAGCATCTAGACATTTGTTTTTTTTCTGTCTGATCGTGCTATCTGCCTTGCTGAGCTGTGCAGTATTCCCATGTCAGTGTATTCTGGGCTACTGCTTGCTTTATGTCTTGGCATTTGTTATAAAAGTGCAGTGTGCCTCAGTCTCCTGGGATAATGTCTCCAAAAGAAGAAATACCCCTCAACTTTTCCGTATTAAAATTTAAAGAAACTTGCCAGTGTAAACACCGTATCTGTGGCTTCAATATATTATTCTACATCAGTTCCTTCTCAATTCCCAGAAATGTGTTTATTTATTTATTTATTTTAAAGAATGGCTTTTCCTCCTTTAGAAAGGTATTATTTGAAAATGTATTTTACCTATTCATCAGAAAAAAAAATATCGTAGACTGTTTTATGTTTTGTGAAATGAGAGAGCAGTCTTCAACTGTACCATGTTCCCTATTTGTTGTTATCTTTTACTTTTTTCTCTCTAGTTCCCCCCCCCCCCCCTTCCCTCCACCAGACATAGGAGTGGAGGAGTGGCCTAGTGGTTAGAGCACCGGTCTGCAATCCAGAGGTGGCCATTTCAAATCCCACTGCTGCTCCTTGTGATCTTGGGCAAGTCACTTAACCCTCCATTGCTTCAAGTACAAACCTAGACTGTGAGCCCTCCTGGGACAGAGAAATATCCAGAGTACCTGAATGTAACTCACCAAGAGCTACTACTGAAAAAGGTGTGAACAAAATCTAAATAATAAATAAGTAAGATACCATGCATTCCTTGAAAATGCCCTTACTGGCCTAGATATGTTTCAGTGGGGCATGATTCCAATCCAGTTACCACAGTGTCTTCTTTCATTGCATTCTTTAGACCGGCTGTGGCATGAGTCAGGAGCCAAGATGATGCATCTGCTTCTTGCCTAGATGCTGTCCCATGAAGCCTCTGAATATTAATTAATTGGAAAGCCCTATTTAAGGTAAGGATGCTCACTTGTGTCTGGGTAAACAATAAAATCGAACAGCTTCTCAGTTTATTGGTCTATAGGGTTATTATGAGCACTGCAAAGACTAGCTGGTGGGTTGTACATATTGATTCCCTGCCACTGTGTAAAAATGCAGATCCGGCTACTGGTGTAATAAATCTAGGGACTAGGATGACACAAATCTATGTTCTTGAGCTATGTGGCAGCTAGTGCAGATGGTGGATGAAAAAAAGATAAAACACGTTCAATAAATCTCTTTTTATCCGTGTGTTTGTGAAGCATTTGATCTCTCAAGAAAAAATAAATGTTAGTAAATGCTATGGAAGTCCAATTAAGGCTTTTCCTTAAGCAACTCCTGTATTTCCCATCGCACTGTGATATATCTGCTTACTTACCAATGTGAGTTTTAAGAGGCAGTAAGGATTAAATGAAATACTTCCATGACCATCCATCTGCACGGCATGGAGGGAAAAAAATCTGAAATTCCTATTAAGAATTCATTTCATCTGTGGAACTCGAGTAAATGACATCTCCTTTGGAACTGGAAATTACAGAAAGAGGCAATACCTGCCCACTTTCAGGATGATAAAGCTCATTATTTAGAAATCAGCTCAGGGAATAATTTATGTACCACTGGATTTCCATATTTATCAAGAGTTGAAATCAATAAATAACGTCAGCCATATGATGGTGTAAATGTCATTATAACCTTAAGAGTCACAGGCGTCATCAGAACAGTGCAAGAAAATCAAGTTCCAGGCTTGGGTTGGCGTAATTCTAGGGTTGTTTTTTTTTTTCTTTTTTTTACACCCAGCCTTAAAGAAGCAGAAGTTATGCATTCAAATGAGTTTCTTCTGCTTTTGTTTATCTGAGAGGGATGTATGAAAGCAAATTCAGATGAATCATTGAGCAATTGATCAAACCCTAGGTGATAGCTTCATTCCGATATCAGTTAATGTATTTTAGGATTAATAAGTACTTCATAAAGTGCAGATTAATTGAATTTTGGAGTCAGTTTCAGTATTACACTTAAAGCCATGGAAATTAAAAAAAAAAATCCACAGGAGACACTTCTAAGTCTGAATACAACTGCAGATGAAGATAAGATTAGCAAATCCTATGAGTGCTGGAATGAGTAGTAATCTAGAAGCAGAAGGGTCTGCTTCTCTTCTGTATTATTATATAGCGGAAGGATGGAGTAATTGAGACGAGTATCAGGGGGACTCAGCCCATTAAAATTAACTCTACAATTAACTTTAACTGGAAAATTCAGAAACCCTATCTAGTTAAATTGGGTCACTGAACTTCACTGTCTGAAAGATAACTAATCATCTGATCGACTTTAACTATTTTTAACCAGGAAGGTATGAATCTTGGTGTTATCTAACAGGGTTATGCATTTCTTAGTACGTATTCAGTTCAAAAGAGCACTGTTAAAAAGTTAGGGACCCTTTTACTAATCTGCGTTACACACTAAGGGCCAGACTCTGTATAAGGCACCCAAAAAATCTGCATGGTAAATATTTCCACCTACGCATATTCTATAAGTGGCACCTAGATTTAGGTGCAGTTATTGAATACGCTTAGTTGATATCATAGCGCCTAAAATTAGGTGCTTCCATTTAAACCAACGAAAGTGTGGCGTAATTTCCTGCATGTAGATTTACACATGCTGGGCTATATTCTATAAATATGCATGTAAATTTCAGAACGTCCACAAAATGTCCATTTCACTACCCCTTTTGAACTGCGTGCATTAGAATTTAGGTACAGTACGTTACTGAATACGCTTAGCGAGTTGTCCACGTAAATTCAAATTATTGCCAGTCAGTGCTCATTATTGCTTATTAAATGTTGTTATCAATGCTGATTAGCTTGTTAAGTCAGTTAAGTTATGTGTGTTGTTATGGAATGCGCTTAGATTTCAGCGAAGAATGCTAGGTGTGCTATATAGAATCCGGGGTTAACACAGCTTAAAAGAGCTTACTGTGGGACATGGCTCAGGTGTCCTAAGGTAAGTTTGATATTAGACTAAAGAAGTAAAGGATCATGGACTTGATAAACCGCTTTTCAGTGCAGCGAATAGTCAGAGAAACAGTCCGAGGTCTAGGCAGGTAGCAACACAGCGCGTAGTCAGGCAACAATCTAGGGTCTGGTACAAAGGAATCACAGAAACAAAGATAGCCGGCTGTAGAACACAGACGTAGACCACGACCTCTAAGCACTAGAAGCCGAAGCAAGGAAGGACTGGAGGCAGGGCTTTAAATAGTGTAGGAATTAGGTTCAAACATGTGCAGCTGATCCAAGACCTCCATCAGTAGAGATGCCCTACGCCCAAATATGGGCTTCCTTCCTGAAGCTGTCCATCTCCAAGATGGCTGCCACAACCTGAGACTACCAGGACTACAAGATGGCCGTCCTATCCTAGAGATACCACATCCAAGATGGCCACCGCATCCTCGAATGCCCATACCCTGTGCAAGCAGGCTGCACCTCTGGAGGAGTGTAACAGAGTGTAACATTAGCACAGGATTAGCGCATGAGCTTTTACCACATATAAAATGGGTGATAGTAAGTGCTCATGAGCTAATTTTTGCTAATGGCCAAGCATTAATGGCAACATTAGCACATGGGAAACAACAAAAAAGTGAAGACAATCTAAAACCTCACGGATGTGAAGACAAACAACGAGGAAGCAAGGCAAAAAAGACGAGGACTTCCAAAATGTGAAATATCTAGGACCTTCATTGTCGTCATAAATTCATCCCATCTAGGACCTGACATGGCCGTGTTTTGGTGTGTGAGCCTGCCTCAGAGGTCAACAAACCTGTAAACATATGCCACCACCCATTTTGTAGGCAGTAAGGGCTCGTGAGGTAATGTACTTTCACTAAGGGCCCCTTTTACAAAGCTGCAGCAAAAGAGGGCCTGCGCTAGCATTGGCGCATGTATTCGATGTGCGCCGAGGCTCCCTTTTACTGCAGTGGGTAAAAGGTAGGTCTTTCTTTTTTTCAGGAAATGGCCATGCGGAAAGTGAAACACTTGTCGCATGGCCATTTCAGGGGGGGAAGCCCTTACCGCCATCCATTGAGGTGGAAGAAGGGCTCCCGCACTAACCCAGCGGTAACCGGGCAGCGCGTGGCAATGCCCAATTACCACCAGGAACACACCACTAGGTGCACACCGGCGCTACAAAAATCAAAATATTTGACGTGTACTAGGGATGGGAACTACTGCCGGGCTACCACCGGAGCCCAGCGGTAGTTCCCACCTCCAGTGCACGTCAAATATTTTGATTTTTGTAGCACCAGTGTGTACCCGGCGGTGTGTACCTGGCGGTAATCGGGCATATGCAGTAGCCTGGCAGTACTTCTTTTTTAGCGAGCAGTAAGCCCACATTGGACTTACTGCTGCTTTGTAAAAGGGTCCCTAACTGATTAACGCAGAAACACCCATTCTCCACCACCTCACATGCTCCTTCAAAACATTTTTTTAACGTGCGGTTAACGCACTCATTTGGCAATTACAGCAGGACTCCTGTACACATCCCGTGGTAATGCCATTTTAAGCTGCATTAGGTATGCATTAGTAAGCTCGTGATCCAGTTAAGTAGAAATCAATCCATCACATAATATTACCAAATAATAGATTTATCTTTCACTACTTTGCTATTTTCATCATTTTATATAACATTTCTATGAACATGATTTACAATTAAACTAACAAGAGATATATTATCATGTAACCAAATGAAGCAGAGAATTTTATGAGGCTAAAATTAGACTCCTCTGGGGCACATTTATCAGAACTTCATACACTTGTTAGATACCTTTAATATTTTTAGTGATGACATCTAAGAAATGGAATGTTTAGTAGCAGAATACCCTTCCCACCATCCTGGAGCGTTGCGTACATAGGTTTCAGAGAGAAACACACCTCTTACTGTGCCATCAGTGCATCTTCAGCAGGAATCAGTGATATCCCAGCCAAATGTTTCCAGGAACTGGTTCTGATTATCTTCCAAATATCCCAGGACCACTGTCCAAGATAGGATGGATGCAAACTCTCATTTTTATTTTGATCCTTTTATATATATATTCTGTACACTATTTGTTATAAAAACAGGTCTAGCTCAAAACATCTTACTTTTAAGTCCTGGATGGTTTTGTTTAGTTCCATGATGGCTGAAAAACGTCAAGGGCGGGATCTGGGCGTTCCTAAGACTTGGACGTTAAGGAACATGCCACTGATACTCCCCCCCTTGCGATGTGAATGCACTTCTGACGGACTTCATAGAAAAACATTTAAAATTTGGTTTTGAAAATACTGATTTGGATGTTTTTATGAGAAAAATGTCTAAATGCAGATACGCTTTGGACATTTTTCTCTTTTGAAAATGAGCTCCATAGTGGAATTTAAAAAGATATAGAAAAGGGTGACCAAAGTGATAAAAGGAATGGGACAACTTCCCTATCAGGAAAAGCTAAAGAGGGCTCTTCAGCTTGGAGAAGATACAGCTCAGGGGAGATATGATATTGCTCTATACAATCCAGAGTGGAGTGGAGCGGGTAGAGGTGAATCAATTGTTTACTCTTTCTAAAAATGCAAGGACTAGGGGGCATGCAAAGAAGCTACTAAGTAGCATATTTAAAACAAATTGAAAAAAATATTCTTCGCTAAACATGTAATTAAGCTTAATTGTTATGTCCCTAACTCCTTTCTTGCAAGATTTTGATACAGCAATTAAAGTGAACAATTCTGATTGCACCAATATCACCCTTCCTAGAACAATCTTACACAAAACAGCCACCCTACTTTATTTTGTATATATTTACATAATGTGGACATTTCCGAAAGCCACTTATCCAGGTAAATAGGCTATTTGAAAATTGTTTGGAGGGGTCTGTGGTGTTTTGGGGGGGGGGGGGGGGGGGGTTGTGTGACTGACAAGACATTGTTTGGCCCTGAATGCAGTTCCTTTTTGCCATTTTTCTTGGTGACCACCTAGTTTGTTTAATGGTTGAGCCGGCCTTACATTTGTCTTGCCAAATATTCATTTACTCGGGTAACCTGGCTGACTGAATGTAAAGCAAAATTGTAAATGAGAAACAAATTTCACTCAAGCAGTGAGATACAGAGTTCAAATGTGTACTTTTAGTAGGCAGTCCCATGGGTCTGCTTTGGTTGAAGGAATGAAATAACACTTATAGCTTGCATTTTCATATCTATGCATGTTATGTTCAAGAAGTCCCAGTGCTAAAAAAAAAAAAAGTGGTCACAGCCCCGACACCCCCTCAAATCACATATAGCACTGAGACAGACCCTCACCTGATCAAGGATCAGACTCCTCCTCCCCTCCCAAAAAAAGTAGACTCCGCTTTGGAACACTCCCCCCCCCCCCCCCCCCAAGACTACAGCACAACCCTTCTCCCAATTCCTAACACTCTGTCCTCCCATAACTTGTCAAGGATAGGTCAGGAGTTATCCTGCTCAGTTTCAACCCTGTGGGTGCTTGGGTTTAAAATGGAGGATATGACCCCTAACAGTATTCTCATGTAGTTGGCAGATTGATGTCCTAGTGATATTACTGCAAGACTACTGCTAGGGGTCATATCCTTCATTTTGAACCTGGGAGGCCACAAGGGTTTGCTCCTGCCACATTCACTAGGCTACCAGGGCTAACCCCATCAGAAGAGAAGAGGGAGTGGAGGGCAGGCGTTGGCGAGAGGGTTTTCTAATGGTCTGGTGTGTGTATGTGTGTGTGTGCTCCGACAGAGTTCCGTCTTGGGGGGGGGGGGGGGGTATGTGGTTGGTTTGGAGGGGTTTGTTTTGAGGGGTATGTGAATGGGTGGAGAGATCCGTCTTGAGGGGGTTGTGGTCATGGTGGTATCAGGGCCATGACCAGTATTAGTGTGGGGGCCTATGTTACCAGCCTGGTTAGATTGTGTGAGTGCATTGCACTGTGTGCTGATGCATTTAACACAAACCCAGGTGGTAAGTGTAAACCTTGTGAAGTAAGTGTATGCCAAATGCTGGCTATGCCCATGCCATTTACCGCACAGGTCGGGGGGGGGGGGGGGGGGACGTGAGTCGAGGCTCACATTACGGTCATGGAGGGGGTGTGGAGACGGTTGTGCTCCAAGAGGGAAGATCTGTATTGGGATGATGTGCGATTGGGTTGGAATAAGGTTTGGGTGCTGTAGGTCAGTTTTTATTATTTTTGTCTTACAGCTGCCATACTACCTGGTGCCCATAGCAAGGAAAAACGTAATACCAACTGTTGAGGTGGCATTAAATGCACATGCACTATTGACAGACCTGACAGCATGAGGTAATGTCCTGTGTGCTAGCTGTCAGAGCTGGCCAAACCCTAACTGCCCATAACCCACCCTGTTCCTGCTCCAACCCACACTAAGCAGGTAGCATGGGATTTTTACCACACACAGGGGCCCTTTTACTAAGCTGCGGCAAGAAGATGCTCGCGGTAGTGTTGGCGCATATATTAGGCATACGCCGGGACAGTTTTTACCGGGTCTGGAAAAAAGGGCTTTTTTTTAAAAATGGGACAGGAAAAGGGCATGTGGTAAAACCGAATTCAGCGTGCGCCTAAAACCAGCCTGAGCCCTTAACGCCACCCATTGATCTAGTGGTAAGGGCTCACGTGCTACGTGTGCAGGGACCAGTTGGTGCGTGCTAACTGCCGATTACCATCTGAAACGCTGCACGTGGGAGGAAATAAATAAACCATCCAAGCGTTATGGGCATGCGACAAATCTGAAATTACCACCAGGGGGCATGGTAGCCTGGCGGTAGTCTCATTTTGACGCATGCTGCATGCGCATAAAGCCTAACACGCCTTTGTAATAGGGCCTCTCACTATAATATTAGTGCCTTTAAAGCCATTAGCTCAGGACTGTGCTAATAGTTAACACTTTAAATCCCAAGCTAACTGCTTAGTGCACGTTAGTACAGATCCACCCAAATATTTTAAGATTTGCTAATGAACTGAATGCAAGCTAAATGCATGCACATTCTTACTTTGCAGCAACACAGGCTTGCACCTATTGCATAGTGGGAAACTTATTGGTAGGGAAGACCGATATATATCTGACTTAACTATTGACACTGGGGAGAAATAAAATCTGGAGATGAAGAATGGAAGGGAGGCAATTAATCTGTGAGCAATTTTCATGCAGTGTAACTTAAGCGTACCTTTCGAAACTTTTGTGAGGACTATAAGATAATGACTTCAGATTCCCACCCATACCCTATCAATATGATTTTATCTTTGATTGGGGGGACTCATGGGATGCTATCACTCTTGTAAAAGTCAAAGCTTAAAATGATTTATGCCCAGTGTAGGTTCTTCTGAAACTCTTTGCCGGCTCGTATTAATTCTTTCTTCATGAGCGGAGAGCAGTAAAATGCATGCTTGAAATTGCCGGCTTTGAAACCCTGCTTAAATCTGCTTCCTGGCTGCAGCCTGAATTTGAAATCAACACCAGCGGTGCTCTAGCTTTGCAGGTCTCCTCGTTCTCATTGTCCTTTGGTTTGCCCAACGACCGCATTAATCAAATCTACATGGCTCAGTAATTCCTGAAATTCTTTTTGCATTAAAAATAAATACCCCATTTTATATCCATGAGATGCTTCCCATATTTGATTGTCTTTTCTATGGCCATATATATTGAAAACTATAAAATTACAATGCAACAATTAATCCTCTGTATCTGCTTGTACCTAATTTTTTATTAAAATGTATTGGGCTCCAGCTGGCTCGTAAATTGCAGTTCAGTTTAAAAGTCTCTAGCTGGATTATGTCACAGGGAGACCGCATTGAAATAAAAAAAGGCTTAGTGATTCATATTTTGACATTGTATACAGCATTGCTATTGTAATGCATGCATTTGATTGCTCGTAGAATAGCCAGTGTCAGGTGAACTCTGGAAGAGCTACACTGTTGTGAGTGAACTAGGTTACTTAAATGGGCATAATCGAAAGTGGGTGCTCATCTCCGTGGGTGCCCATCTCCGTGGGCGGCCATGCGAAGGGGCGGGACAAACTGTATTTTCGAAAAAAGATGGGCGCCTATCTTTTTTTCCGATAATACGGGTTGTGCGGGGCAAATGCCTAGGATTTGTTCGGTTTTGAGCTGGGAGCTATCGGTTTTCAGCGATAATGGAAACCGAAGGCGCCCAGCTCAAAAACGAACAAATCCAAGGCATTGGGTCGTGGGAGGGGCCAGGATTCGTAGTGCACTGGTCCCCCTCACATGCCAGGACACCAACTGGGCACCCTAGGGGGCACTTTTACAAATTAAAAAAAAAACATTTAAAATAGTTCCCAGGTGCATAGCACCCTTCCCTTGTGTGCTGAGCCCCCCAAATCCCCCCCCAAAACCCACTGCCCACAGTCTACACCATTACCATAGCCTTAAGGGGTGAAAGGGGGGCACCTACATTATTATTATTACATTTGTATACCACATTATCCCACCTTTTTGCAGGCTCAATGTGGCTTACAATTCATCGTGGATACTGGAAATGGAAAAGAATGTACATTTGGTTTTACAGCAAGTTTTGGGTACATGATGGTGAAATACATAATATTGGAAATAGAAACGAGTATACATTTGTTTTAGCAGACGTTTTGGTTACATGATGGTAAAATACATGATAGTGTTAAAGCCATAGACATTAGGTGCATGATAGTGTGAAAGCAGAAGACATTAAAGAACATTCCTGGGTAACTTAAAGAAAGTAGAGTTACGCGTGTTGTTCTTTATGATATATTTTGTCGAAGAGATAGGTTTTCAGGAGTTTGCGGAAATTGGTCATTACGTGGCAGTGAGTTCCAGAGCTGTGTGCTTGTATAGGCAAAGGTTGATGCATGCATTGATTTGTATTTCAAGCCTTTACGTTTGGGAGGGTGAAGATTGAGGAATGTGCGGGAGGATTTTTTTGCATTTCTGGGTCGTAGTTCTATTAGGTCACAGTGGGTTTTGGGGTTTTTTTTGGAGGGCTCAACATTAACCACCACAAGTGTAACAGGTAGGGGGGGGGGTGGGCCTGGGTCCACCTGCCTGAAGTCTACTGTACCCACTAACAACTGCTCCAGGGACCTGCATACTGCTGTGATGGAGCTGGGTATGGCATTTGAGGCTGGCAAACAGGCTGGAAAAAAAAGTTGTTAAAGTTTTTTTTTTGGTGGGAGGGGGTTAGTGACCACTGAGGGAGTCAGGGGTGGTCATCCCCGATTCCCTCCGGTGGTCATCTGGTCATTTAGGGCACTTTTTTGGGACTTGCTTGTGAAAAAAAAGGGTTCAAAAATAGTGACCTAAATTCTCACTAAAAACGGCCATTTTTTTTCGATTATCGGCTGAAGGCGCCCATCTCTGCTCGGCCGATAAACACGCCCCAGTCCCGCCTTCACCACATCTCCAACACACCCCCGTCAACTTTGTTCGTTCCCGCGACGGAGTGCAGTTGCAGGCGCCTAAATTCGGCTTTCGATTATACCGATTTGGGCGCCTTTGCGAGATGGGCGCCCATCTCCCGATTTGGGTCGAAATATGGGCCCCCATCACTTTCAAAAATAAGGCCGTTAGACTCAGCAGCAATTTTTCTCAAATATACAAATTATGGGGCCCTTTTACGAAGTGGTGGTAAGCCCAACGTGGGCTTACTGCTCGCTAAAAGGTAGCCAGTAGTTCCCTCCCCCAGCGTGTGCCATTTCCGGTGCTGCAAAAATATTTCCATTTTTGTAGCGCTGGTGTGTACCCAGCGGTAATCAGGTAATGCTGCACCCTGCACAGTTACCAACTGGTTAGCGCAGGAGCCCATACCGCCACCTCAATGGGTGGTGGTAAGTGCTCCCCCGAAATAGCCGTGCAGCAAGTGCTGCTGCATAGCCATTTCTTGAAAAAAAAACAAAGACCTGCCTTTAACCCCCTGCAGTAAAAGGGGGCCTTGGCATGCATTAAAAACATGCACCAATGCCAGCGCAGGCCCCCTTTTGCCGCAGCTTCATAAATGGGCTCCTATATTCTTTTGAAGTATTTTTGTGATATCTATGAACCTATAGGGTAGTGAAAACACACCTTTCCCTAGTGACAAACCAAGCAACAAGTAGTTTTAGCAGGGTATGTTGTCTCTCCCCTGTACTGCATACAGTGACACATACTGTTCCATACTACATACTGTGATGCATGCATAACTATTTACATCTTATATATGTGTACTGGAATTTATCTTTTGGGACTCCTGATGCAGGGAATATCGCTGAAACCCAGCCAATGCTGAGTCCTTTAAAAGCAGTAAAGTGCATGTATTTTATGTGAGCTGTTTGTGAATGAAGAATTTTTTTCAAAGATACCATTGAGTATTGTGTTCACTTCTGGTCGCCGCATCTCAAGAAAGATATAGTAGAATTGGAAAAGGTGCAGCGAAGGACGAGTAAAATGATAGCGGGGATGGGACGACTTCCCTATGAAGAAAGACTAAGGAGGCTAGGGCTTTTCAGCTTGGAGAAGAGATGGCTGAGGGGAGACATGATAGAGGTATATAAAATAATGAGTGGAGTGGAACAGGTGGATGTGAAGCGTCTGTTCACGCTTTCCAAAAATACTAGGACTAGGGGGCATGCGATGAAACTACAGTGTAGTAAATTTAAAACAAATCAGAGAAAAGTTTTCTTCACCCAACGCATAATTAAACTCTGGAATTCATTGCTGGAGAACGTGGTGAAGGCGGTTAGCTTGGCAGAGTTTAAAAAGGGGTTAGATGGTTTCCTAAAGGACAAGTCCATAAACCACTATTAAATGGGAAAAATCCACAATTCCAGGAATAACATGTATAGAATGTTTGTACATTTGGGAAGCTTGCCAGGTGCTCTTGGCCTGGATTGGCCGCTGTCGTGGACAGGATGCTGAGCTCGATAGACCCTTGGTCTTTTCCCAGTGTGGCATTACTTATGTACTTATGTACCATTGTCTTCACACTGGTTCTCTGGTCATTTCCGCTGTTCCTTTTGCTGCACAATTGTGGAGATTTGTCCCTCTTCTTTTTTTCTCATTATGTAAGTACACACATATCTTCAGTAGCACATATTGTGCAGGTGGGCATTCACATTGGTAGAGTCTGGGCAGAGCATTGGTGGGATGCCCACTTACAAAATAGGGTAAGAGTTAGGGGATTTGATATACAGTACTGCCAGGTACAATCAAAGCAGTTTACATTTATTATGTGCAGGTGGACACTTTCTCTGTCCCTAGTTCGCTCACAATCTAAGTTTTTGTACCTGGGGCAATGGAGGGTTAAGTGATTTGGCTAGGGTCACAAGTAGCCACAGTGGGAAGTGAACCAGGTTCTCAACCCACTGTGCTAACCATTAGGCCACTTCTTCACTCAAAAGAGACACCTATTTCCCCAGGCACCCCACAGTTCAATAGGCCTCTAACTCAAGTCTCTGAAAGTCTTCATAAACAAGGTTTTCAACATCATCTTTAAAAAAATAAAAGTTGCCTCAATTCGCAAAGAGAAAGGGAGACTATTCCAAAGAGTTGGAACCAGTCAAAAAAGAAATGCACTGGTCAGTGTGGTCCCCAGCAGAGCCGTGGATAGAACAGGACCGCCATCCTATGGGTTGACAATGATAGAAATGTCCTCCCAGGCACATAAGGAGAATGCAACACTGCCAAGTAAGGAGTCTTAGCATACAAAGCCTTACAAACCTTAAATTCAATACAACACCTGACTGGAAGCCAGTGTTAATGGCAGAACAATGGAGTCACACGATCATGAATATGTGCTCTCTCCAGTAGCCATACTGAAAAATGCCTGAATAAGCCACATTATCATAGTCTATGTGGAAATTAACAAAGCATTCAGCAGTGTGTGCAAAGCCACCTTATCAAAATAATTCTGCACAGAGCAAAGCTGCCATAAGATGATGAAATCTGTATGTACTGCATTAGAAATCTGTTCCCCAAAAGACAACTGGGTATCAATAACCACCCTTAAATACCTGAATAAATCTACAAGTGGCATAGGGCAATGAACAAAACTAGAATCAATGAAGTGCGCACAAGGTGACCCGAGATCCAACAAGTAATAGTTTTCTCAATGTTAAGCATTAGGCGATGCTTCTCAGGCCAACTAGACACTGCAATGAGACAACCCTGGAGGGAGATAATATCAAAAATATCCAGCGAGGTATAAGTAACCATAAGAATATTGTTTGTATAAATAAAGATACTAACCTTAAAGGCAGCAATAAGAACAGCCAGATGGGCAAGGGAAATGTTAAAAAGAACCAGGGACAAGGCACCCCACTTTCTAAGGCACAAGCTGAGAAAACCTCAGGTGATACATGAACCTCAAAAGATTGACTGACCCGTCAAGAGTGAAATACACCAACTTAACATAGTGTCATTCAGCCCCAATGCAAGAAGCCTGGGCAACAAAAGCTGGTGGTCAACAGATCAAAAGGGGCAGCCAAATCGAACAAGATGGCCAAAGCCACTTTTCCACTGGCAAACTGTGCATGCACCATAAGAAATGCCGCTAACACTGTCTCTGTCCTATAACCCTATTGAAAGCCAGACTGGCATAAATGTAATGCAGGACCTGTATCAAAGTTCCAACAGCTATTGCAAGACAACCTTCTGTGTTAACTTAGCCAGAAAGTACAAGTTTGAGATGGGCCTATAACTTGAGGGAACCAAAGGATCCAGGGAAAGCTTCTTCAGGATTGGCTTAATGTCCGCCTGCTTCCACCCCAAAGGGGACCACACCAAAAAGGTGTTGTTATAGCATAGATGATTATTAGTTCCTAAAAGTAAAGGGAGCTGAAAGCATGCCTTAGCAGCACTTATTAGGGGACAGATTTCAAATTGTCCACATTAGGGCAAAGCTCAGTTACATTTTTTTTACCAACAGTCTTTTGTTTTCAAAGTGAAAGAACTCAAGTACAAAATTCTTATTAATGGTAGAGAAAAGGTGATTGGAATGAAGAAGGGATAAAAAGGTTAGGGCTCTTCAACTGGAGAAGAGATGGCTGAGGGGAGATATGATAGAGGTTTATAAAATAATGAGTGAAGTGGAACAGGAAAACACTAATTGGTTGAAAAAGTACAAAAAGTTACTAAATAGTATATTTAAAACAAGTTGGAGAAAATATTATCTATGTTCCTTTTGGGATCTGCATCAACTGCTGTCGGAAACAGGATACTGGGCTTGATGGACCTTTGCTCGGTCCAACATGGTCATTCTCAAATTCTTATGTAATTTCACTTGAAAAGTTGCCACAGGCAAAAAGTACTCAAGGACATTTTGCAACTGAAATTTGTGCAGGTACATTTGCAATAAAAAATAACACAAATACATTTCAAATGTAGAAATCTATATGCATTATTCCTCCCCTCCCCCCATGACCTAAACAAACCTCCTGGAAACCCCCTTTCTAAATACTGAAGATTTAAATAAAGCAGCAAATAAGGGGAGAAGTTATCAACCTGTGTTAAGGTAATGAGATCCTGATGCTCAAAACTCCAGCACTGACCAGCGTGGCAAAACAACTTTCTAATGTTCAACACTAATAGTATGCAAAGATAAAGTGGAATTAGAAAAGGTTCAAAGGAAAGCGACCAGAATGATAAAGGGGATGTTACAGGAAAGACTAAAGAGATTAGGGCTCTTCAACTTGGAAAAGAGACAGCTGAGGGGAGATATGATTGAGGTCTGCAAAATCCTGAGTGGTGTAGAATGAGTAGAAGTGAATCGATTTTTTGCTCTCAAAAAGTTCAAAGACTAGGGGACAATCAATGAAGTTACATGGAAATAGTTTTAAAATGAATAGGAGGAAATATTTTTTCACTCAGTGAATAGTTAAGCTCTGGAACTTTTTGCCGGCAGATGTAGTAACAGCGGTAAGCTTAACTAGGTTTAAGAAAAGGTTTGGGCAGGTTCCTGGAGGAAAAGTCCATAGTCTGTTATTGAGACAGACATGGGGGAGCCACTGCTTGCCCTGGGATTGGTAGCATGGAATGCTGCTACTCTTTGGGATTTTGTCAGGTAGTTGTGACCTGGACTGGTCACTGTTGGAAGCAGGATACTGGGCTAGATGGACCATTGGTCTGACCCAGTATGGCTATTCTTATGTTTTTATAGCTGCGCTGTTATCGTTGAGCATTAGGAAGTTAAGGGGAGGATTGTGCCTGGCACATGCGCACAAGGGCTGTACAGCTCTTGTGCGCATGCCTAGTCAGAGTGGGGAGCCCGTGCAGGTACTCCTCCCCCCAGTGCAGCACTAGCTCAGCTGGACCGGAATTACTTTGCATTTTGGAGAACATCTTGTTTAAAGTTTGCTGCAGCCTCTTTAGCAAAGTGCTGAGCCTGGCGTACATGCTTTCAAGCAGACACAGTCAAGTCAGTCCTGCCTCTGGTTCGGCACAAGCATCCTAACGCCTGCTCTGAGCTGGCATTACTTTTGCAGCGGTAAGGCTGCTTTGCTTTTGTGCGTTGTTCTCTGAGCATTGGGAGGGAATAGGAAATGACCTCATCTGACTATATTAACATGCTATTTGTTCTATCCTTTGGTGTGCTTGTTGTTCCCCACATTAGAGCCCTCTGTGCTAGCAAATGCGGGCGCTAGTCTGGTGCTAATGGCCTCCAGCACCCACATTTGCTTCTGAGCATCGGGGCCTGAGTCTTGCAATTTGGCCCTTAATGGGTCTTAAAGAGCACTAACATAACTTAAATTACTGTAATGCAGGCTACATAGTGGTGAGATGCAAAACCTGCAGATGCATGAAAAGCAGCACACTACTATGTAAATTCTAGAACATGACTTGAAGTGAACACCTGAAGTTGAGTTATAGCTGGGAAAAGTTGGAGTTATTTTACCATCCTGGGAGCATTGGACTGTAAAGCGATGGTCTGATGCTCCTGGGCCAAATCTTAAAGGGGCTGGCAACCTTTACAAATACTGGTACCCAAGCACCCACCCCCATCACAAAACTCCTCATGTGGCTGTCCCTTTAAAACAAGACCCCCCCCCCAATAGTGTCTCCAAACATAAGCCCCCCCCCAAGCTAAAGGTGGTGAAACCCCCACTCAGATGCAACCCTCCCACCAAAACGCTACTCAAGTTGTGTCCCCACTCACCAGGCTCTCCCAGTCCCCTAATGGCCCCCTTAACATACTTCAAATCATCTCTGGAGGTCTAGTAGGGGTCTGGATAGGAGCAGTCTCCACTTGATCCTGCTTTTGCCAGCACTGGGATTCAAAATGGCGCCAGTGACCTCTAGTAGTTGTCTTTTGGTTCTACCTCTGAGGTCATGTTTCCTTATAAGGTATAAGAACGTAAGTGTTGCCATACCAGAACAGACCAAAGGTCCATCAAGCCCAGTATCCTATTTCCAACAGTGGCCAATCCAGGTCGTAAGTACCTGGCAGATCCCAAAAGAGTAAAACAGATTGGGTGCTGCTTATCCTAGAAATAAGCAGTGGGTTTTCCCAAGTCCATCTTAGGAAATTATCCAAACCTTTTTTTAAAACCTGCTAAGCTAACTGCTTTTATCCCCTTTTCTGGCAACAAACTCCAGAGTTTAATTACATGTTGAGAGAAGAAATATTTTCTCCAATTTGTTTTAAATGTACTACTTAGTAGCTTCATTTTGTGCCCCCTAGTCCTAGTGTTTTTGGAAAGAGTAAACAAGCGATTTACTTCTACTCATTTCACTCCACTCAGTATTTTATAGACCTCTATCATATCTCCTCTCAGCTGTCTCTTCTCCAAGCTGAAGAGCCCTATCTGCTTTGGTTTTGCTGATCCAACCATTTAAATCACTCATGCAGGGCTATCTAAGAATATTCAGTAGAACTTAACTAGACAGTATAGCTGAATATTCCCTCTAACTGACCATACTGAAACTGGCTAGCTTGTTAGCAGTCTGAGAATGGAGTTAGGGTGGAGTGGAAGCTTAGCCTGTTAGTGGTGATTTTCAGTCTGCTGATCAGCTGAGCAACTGCATAAAGTTAAGACAGAAAAAAGGTTGTCCTAACTTTAGGCAGGGAGTTAACTGAGCACCAACCTGAATATCATCTGGTGCTTGGTTAACTTCTGGGTCTTGGCCAATTGTGTTGCCATCCCCCTCCCTCTCACCCTCCTACTGCCCTAGAAGTTCCCTGCCCCCTTCAGATCCCCCTCTGTCCCTTCTACCCCCTGAAGAGGCAAGACCTTCCTCCAAGCCCCCCAGATCCATACCCTCTCCCACCCCTCAATCAGGATAGCCCCCCCAGCCTACCTAAAGTCTATGGTGGTCCAGTGGGGGCTATGGGACCAGGAGGAAACTGCAGTTGCTGCTGTCCCTAGTGGCTGCCTCTAGAAAATACGAAGCGAAGGCAAAAAAGGAGGTAAAAAATCCTCACGACACCGTGAAGATGAAACAAAAAAGTGAGGAGAATGGATGAGGATACCAACTGTTTTATATTTATTCACTTAAAAAATTCACTTAAAAAATTACATGTGCATAAACAGCGACCCGACACGGCCGTGTTTCGGCACAATGGCCTGCTTCAGGGGTCTTTATAACCTTGAATGATGTAGTTTAGAATGTTTGTTCCAAGGGAAATAACAGGAAACAAATCTCTCTGGTCTCCTCTCTTCAAAAATAATATATATGAGATATATATATTTTTTTAAAAACGAGCATCTAAATACTTGAATGATGTAGTTTAGAATGTTTGTTCCAAGGGAAATAACAGGAAACAAATCTCTCTGGTCTCCTCTCTTCAAAAATAATATATATGAGATATATATATTTTTTTAAAAACGAGCATCTAAATACTCCTCTCCTAAGAGTATTTAGATGCTCGTTTTTAAAAAAATATATATATCTCATATATATTATTTTTGAAGAGAGGAGACCAGAGAGATTTGTTTCCTGTTATTTCCCTTGGAACAAACATTCTAAACTACATCATTCAAGGTTATAAAGACCCCTGAAGCAGGCCATTGTGCCGAAACACGGCCGTGTCGGGTCGCTGTTTATGCACATGTAATTTTTTAAGTGAATTTTTTAAGTGAATAAATATAAAACAGTTGGTATCCTCATCCATTCTCCTCACTTTTTTGTTTCTTCTTCATCATCATGCCTCTAGAAAATCACATTATTCTAATCATATTCATGTGTAATCAGCCACTAAATGTTAACACCGTCTTTTCAGATCTCCTCTTGTCTCAGGTACCCAGTTAGATTGTACGCTATCTGAGGTAGGGACTTATACCTGAAAAGTGTTGCAAAACCATCTTGAGCGATGACCAGAACGGGAGTATAATAATGTCATTATTATAGATCAACAGGCTATTCTCATCTCTCTTGTACTACTACTACTACTACTACTACTATTTAGCATTTCTAGAGCGCTACAAGGCGTACGCAGCGCTGCACAAACATAGAAGAAAGACAGTCCCTGCTCAAAGAGCTTACAATCTAATAGACAAAAAATAAAGTAAGCAAATCAAATCAATTAATGTGTACAGGAAGGAGGAGAGGAGGGTAGGTGGAGGCGAGTGGTTACGAGTCAAAAGCAATGTTAAAGAGGTGGGCTTTCAGTCTAGATTTAAAGGTGGCCAAGGATGGGGCAAGACGTAAGGGCTCAGGAAGTTTATTCCAGGCGTAGGGTGCAGCGAGACAGGAGGCGCGAAGTCTGGAGTTGGCAGTAGTGGAGAAGGGAACAGATAAGAAGGATTTATCCATGGAGCGGAGTGCACGGGAAGGGGTGTAGGGAAGGACGAGTGTGGAGAGAAACTGGGGAGCAGCAGAGTGAGTACATTTATAGGTTAGTAGAAGAAGTTTGAACAGGATGCGAAAACGGATAGGGAGCCAGTGAAGCGACTTGAGGAGAGGAGTAGTATGAGTAAAGCTACCCTGGCGGAAGATGAGACGGGCAGCAGAGTTTTGAACCTATTGGAGAGGGGAGAGGTGACTAAGTGGGAGGCCAGCAAGAAGCAGATTGCAGTAGTCTAAACGAGAGGTGACAAGGCTGTGGATGAGGGTTTTGGTAGAGTGCTCGGAAAGAAAGGGGCGGATTTTACGGATGTTGTAAAGAAAGAAACTACAGGTCTTGGTGATCTGCTGGATATGAGCAGAGAAGGAGAGAGAAGAGTCAAAGATGACCCCAAGGTTTCGAGCTGAGAAGACAGGGAGAATGAGAGAGCCATCAACAGAAATAGAAAACGGGGGGAGTGGGGAGGTGGGTTTGGGGGGGGGGGGGAAATGAGAAGCTCGGTTTTGGTCATGTTTAATTTCAGTTGGTGTTGAGACATCCAGACAGCAATGTCTGGATGTGTGAATAAAAGAGATTCATGGACATTCCCATTGCTGAGCCAGCTAGTGACCTGGCTTGTCTAGAGGGAGGTTCTTCCCTCTGAGGTTCAGGCTGGCCATAGTGGGGGTAAGAGATGTGTGGACTGGGGATCTTCTCAGATGATAAGCTGGAGACCATTTCTGAGAATATGGCTGCATAGGACTTTGTAAGAGATACTGCTGCTAGGTACGTAATGCTATCTCCTATTAGGTACTTAGTAAGTGATAAGTACCAAACTGGGACAGACCAAAAGTCCATCAAGCTCAGTGTCCTGTTCCAACAGTGGCCAATCCATGTCACAAATACCTCATCTTACTTGCCCTGCTTGTGACCAATTGCAAATGTATGTGGGGGGGGGGGGGGGATAAACCCTTGACAGCAAAAATATGCTGCTACCGCAGGTTTGTTTTTTAACAGTCATTAGTAAAGAAATAAAATATGTCTGCGAGAAGCAACAAGAGCAGCTTTCCTGTAACATCTTTTTTGCCTAAATCGAAATGCTGTGAAAGCTCGGGGCAAACTGTTGAACATATTAAAAATGACGGAGTGCTACAGTGTGAAGTGAAATCATATGGAAAGACATAACGGTCTGATTTGAACCAGGAAGGGACTTTGCAGATTTGAAAGACAGCTCAGTCATTTCTGGGTTTTTTTTTCCACAATAATTTGGTTTCGTGACCAAAATGTCCAGTTTGTACAAAGCTTGTCAGCTTTAATTTGCTTTTGTTTTCAAAATTCCTTTATTGCAAAATATCTCATTTAAAGCATGATCTTGTAACAAGATTTGGTGTGATGAAACTCTGTATTTAATTCTAAATGACTGGATAAGGAAGAGTTTTGTAATATGTCTAATTAAGTTTGCGTTGGTTGCTGCACAGCGTCGCATAGAAAGGTTTCGCACAGGCTGAGTGAAATACCTGAAGGAAATCACTGGTGACATTAATTTTTTGATAATGTTTCATGGCATCCTGAATTTAATTAGACTAATATTCTTATTTCCCTTAAAATAAAAATAGGCCAATTCTCTTATGCTTATTCTTAATTATCTGCTATTCTTCGGATGGTGATGTTTCTTATGAAAAAGAAATGACCTAAGTGTCTTTCCCTGTTTCTCACCAGAACACTCAAGAATAATCATTCCCCCTTGGGCCTAGAAATGTCTTTAGGTATCTGGTGCCTCCAGAAACCCATTTAAATGAAGAGTTGTATTAAAAATGCCTTCCTTCCTAAAAGATGCACACAGACATAAAAACTTACTCCCCGTGGAAATTATGCCTTTAAATGACATTTCACTTTTATGAACTGTTTTATTGCAAAATAGATTTCCTGCAGCTAATTTCATCAGTTGTCCCATTCCAGTGCTACTTTTTCCAGCCGCTTGCTCTAACTTCTTGTTATCTAAGCATAGATGCATTAATTGCGGTGTGATGTAAGACGGTTGGCCAAGTGCCAAAGCAACGGAGCTTGGAGACATTATTGCTGGCTCGCAAGACTTGCAGGAGATACCTCGGCAAGCTGACTGAGATAGAATTATTTAAGCAATTCTCACTTTCGATAGATAGGGTCTCTCCGAGGGATGTGGGCAATATTCTCATAAGAAGTATATGTTGTTTAATGTACTTCAATAGTCACTGGTCTCCCAGAGAAGGAACAAGTGATTAGTAATACTAATTAAAATTCATGCATTCTTTAGTGGATAAACTTGAATCACATGCTTTCTGGGGTGAATTCTTCATATGGTGCTGAAAAAAAAAGCACTATTCTGGAAGCCACGCTTAAAGGGGCCCAGCACAGACCCCTGGGAAACCCCACTATCTACACTTCTCCTTTGAGAATACTGACCATTTCACCCTACTCTCTGTTTTCTCTCTTTTAACCAGTTTTTTTGCCTAAATCGAAATGCTGTGAAGGCTCGTGGCAAACTGTTGAACATATTAAAAGTGACGGAGTGCTACAGTGTGAAGTGAAATCATATGGACAGACATAAAGGTCTGATTTGAACCAGGAAGGGACTTTGCAGATTTGAAAGACAGCTCAGTCATTTCTGTTTTGTTTTTTTTCCACAATAATTTGGTTTTGTGTCCAAAATGTCCAGTAGGACACTGCCTCCTGTTCCATGACTTTCTAATTTCCATAGGAGTTGCTCATGACATACTTTGGCAAATGCCTTCTAAAAATCAAAATGCACAATGGGCCTGAAAAATCTGCATGGTAAAAAAATATGTCTAGGCATATTCTCAAAAGTATGCCTAAATTTTATAGAATAGGCTTAAATTTCCACATGGTATATAGAATAGGCCAAGCGCCTCTCCACACTTTGGTCACATCCATTTAGACCATGTTTTACTTGGCATAAGTCCTGACATCTATATTAGGTGCAGAGTGGGTGTATTCTATAATAATGCTCATAGATTTTAGAAATGTCCACTCCACGCTCATAACCATGCCCCCTTTTCAACTGTGCAATTTGTAACTTACACGCACCACGTTACAGAATACACGTACCAAGTTGTGCATGTGAATCATAATTAATGCCAATTAGTGCTGATAATTGTTAACATCCAGTTGACAGCGCTGATTAGCTAGTTAATCAATTAAGTTATGCTCATTGTTATAGAATGCGCTTCGATTTCTGCACGGAAATTAAGGCGCAATATATAAAATTTGGAGGAATATCAATCAGATCATTTCATCCTCATGTTTATTTACCCCCTTCAAAGAAATGTAGCAGATTGGTGAGGCAAGATTTCCCTTGACTAAATCCATGCCAGCTTTGTCCCATTAATCCATACCGATGTGTAATCGTGAATCTCTTGTGTAAATCCCTGGATGAAATGATCACATTTTAAAAGTATGAGCATGGCTCAGAGTTGGTTTAAAACCAAATGGGGATATTTTTCCCTAAAGATGTGTATTCCCTTTGTGAAATGGTGAATACTATACAGATTTTTGTCTCACCCAAGCCCTGCCCAAACCATGCCCCTTTAAAATCTCTGTGTGATGTGGATCTCCATGCTCAATTAGCTTCCTAATGGGTCCTTTTACTAAGGTGTGCTGAAAAAATGGGCTGTGCTAGTGTAGGCACCTGTTTTGGGCCTGCACAGATCAATTTTTCAGTGTGCCCGTAAAAAAAAAAAGGCCTTTTTAAAATTTTTGCCAAAAATGGACGTGCGGCAAAATAAAAATAGGCGCGTGTCCACTTTGGGTCTGAGACCTTACCGCCACCCACTGACTTAGTGGTAAGGTCTCCCACGGTAACCGTGCTGTAATTGTCTACACAAATAGAATGCCGATTACCGCCCCGATTCCGCCACACACCGGAAAATAAAAATAATTTTCTGGCGTGCGTAAAATATAAAATTACCGCCCAGGCCCCGCGGTAGCCGGGTGGTAACTCCGAATTGATGCACGTTGGGCGTGCATAGGTGCCTACTTGGCTTGGTAAAAGGGCCCCCTAAAATTGCTGTTTACCTGTGCATGCGATATATATGTGTAAATGCTGCTATTTACACATGGAAGCAGCGGCGTACCAAGGGCGGGGCGGTGGGGGTGGTCCGCCCCGGGTGCACGCCACTGGAGGGGTGCAGAGAGCAGCCGCATGCCTGTTGGCTCTGCTGTTTCCCTGATCCCTCTGCCCCGTAACAGGTTATTTCCTGTTCCGGGGCAGAGGGAGCAGGGAGCCAGCGGAGCCGAGTGCCGTGCGGCTGCTCTCAGCAGCCAAGAATGCACCCGGGGGGGGGGGGGGGTCATTGCGCCGGGGGGGGGGGGGGGGGTTCGTGCTGCATGGAAGTGCACTTAACAGAGAGCCCAGAAGGTAGAAAAATAATTTTACTGATGGTTGTCACTGTAGTTTGCTTGGTACCTAGTGGTGTGATGAAACTCTGTATTTAATTCTAATGACCGGATAAGAAAGAGTTTTGTAATATGTGTAATTAACTTTGTGTTGGTTGCTGCACAGCGTTGCCCAAGTACCCATTAGTGAAATTGTTCTGTGTGATTATTGCTTTCATCACTTTTGTGTGATTACTTAAAAGAAAGAATATATTTTTGTAGTAGAGCTTGTTGATAAAATTAAGGAAATGTTCCCAATGTATGGATTAAGATTTTGCAGGACTATTTAAAAGACCATAATACAAGAAGATTCCCTGAAGAAACAGAAAATCACAGACAAGCAAGCAATAACACCATTGAGTTTGAAAAGGGTAACAGCTGTAAGCAATCTCATTGACAATATAAATATATTTTTAATTGTAGTAAAATTCAGTTGATTCAAACACTATGGACTGGATTTACTAGAATATGGTACCATGCACTAACTCTGTTAACACATTTTTAGTACATAAGTTACACTGCATAAACTAGAACCTAGCGTATGCTAATGCCTGTTATCTTATAGGAGGAGTAGTCCAATAGGTACAGCAGTGGACTGTGAACCAGGGACGTCGGGTTTATGTTTATTAAAACTTTTGACATACCGCAATTGTCAACATGAGGATCAAAGCAGCATTCATGCAATAGAAATCCCATAAATAGGATAGTAGAGGAGACTGCCTGTGCTGGTTCCAATCACAAAATGGCTGCCATAGACAGAGAACCCCGCTAACAGCTCTGTACCCGATCAAGACCTGAGTATGCAGTTATCCTCCTTACAGTGTGCCCACAATTCCCATATCTACTAGAAAGTGTTGCATCCAACCCCCAACTTATGAGATGACATGGAAAGGAAGGGAGGAGGTGGGGGGAAGCCCTTTGGTCAGCATCCTCAAGTGAGCAATACAAAAGTGCCCATCCTGTCACACACTCCTACCTAGTACATTGCAGCCGCTATGGCAGGGGAAATAAAAGAGTAACCGCCAAACACCCACAGTGGGAATCAAACCCATATCCACTGCATTCAGGGAACACAGTCCTAACCCCCTACACCAAACATACATCTGACAAAGGAGTGTACAAGGAGGACAGAACACAGAGGGCCATCACAGCATCTGTTACCCCCCCAAATAGATGGTCTCTCATGCTCCCTAACCCACACTCATTGAATATATAGAATGTATAGAATGTTTATACGTTTGGGAAGCTTGCCAGGTGCCCTTGGCCTGGATTGGCCGCTGCCGTGGACAGGATGCTGGGCTGGATGGACCCTTGGTTTTTCCCAGTGTGGCATTACTTATGTACTTATACCATTGTTTGCTCCAAAGGTTGGTATGCTGCTGCCATTTGAGACATCCCTCAAGGCCCAAGCTGGGGGCCCTGAAATCTCCACAATATAGTGGGCCCATAAATCCCACTATCGAAACTCCCACCTATATGTATACTTTCATTTCACCCCTGGGCACCCCCAAAGTATAGGCATGGGTCATGGGGTGATGTGCAGCCATTGCCATCCGTGAAGGCTTTAAAACAGATAGCATCTGTGTCCGACAGATATATGCCCCCAAACCTAGGTTTCCCAACTTAATGTCTGGAATCTGCCTTTTTCCTGGAGGTCCTAGCAGAGGTGAACAGTAGGATCAATGGCTGCAATAGGGTCCCCTGCCATCTTCCATCTAACAGTAGTACACATAGGCATGGGGACAAACACATACACACTCACATCCCTGACAAAAGTGGTAACAATGGCCCCATCCAAGCAACAGTGCAGTACCATACTACCTCCCAGCCAGTGCCTGCTCACCCGGAGCTCTCCAGCAGTCCCAGAAACCATCCTGCATGTCTATAGCCAGACCACCCTCTCAGAGGGACAAACACTTCTGATATCATTGCCTCCAGGTTTCTCTGCTTAATCATCTCACTGGTGCCACACATCAGACATGACTCCCAGGTTACAACAACTGTCCCCCATTGTCCCTGTCTCTGCATCCCGATAGCCAGTTGCACCACTATGCAAGCCATGTAGGATGTGTTGATCTCAGTTGCAAACCTTTTACACACACACACAGACACCCTCCACCTGTTGAAGAGCCTGCTCAGGACCAGCCTGCCTTACAAGAGCCTGCCTCCGAGAGACCATGTTGAACGGAACCCTGGGCACTGGGAGGTACCAATCCCCCCACAACCTGAGGCTGAGGTGGGGGAGGACCCTTGGAGGGATATGCCCTTATTGGAGGGGGAAGAAGGAACATAGGAACAGCCCCCCCCCCCCCCTCTGCACCTATGCTGGAGGCACAGCAGCTGAGGGCTCCCATGAAATAGCTGCCCCACCTACTGGTGGGCCCACCCATACTGTCACCCAACTCTAGTTCCTGCAGCAAATCTCAGCCATGCACAGAGACTTGCTGCAGGAGCTGTGGGCCCAACAATAAATACTGGACCAGATTGTGGCAGAGCTCAGAATGCTCCATCAGGAACAGCACCAGCCTCAATAAGGGCAATGGACAATAACCAGCATATATATAGCTTTAGTTTATAGTGTTTATTTGTTACAAATACAATGCTTACAGTTTTTGGCATAGCAATGTCTGCGTCAGCTGTGTGTGTGTGTGTGTGTGCGTATGTGTGGAGGGGGGAGGGTTCTTATCCTCTGGGTCTGGCAGCTACTTCTGTGGTTGCTGTCCCTCCTCTGGCAGGGCCTGTCTTCTTCAGACAGCCAGGTTGTACAGCATGCAGCAGGCCATGAATATTTTGACTAACTTTTCAGGGCTGCAAAGGAGCTCCCCTCCGGAATGGTCCAGACATCTGAAGTGATTCTTGAGCTGGCCAACGGTGTATTCTGTAATGGTGCAGATGCTCTTATGCCTCTTGTTGTACTCTTCATCTACTCATTTTTGGGCTGGACTATGGAAGTCATGAGTCAGGTTCTCTAGGGTAGCCTCTGTCACCTGTGGAGGGGGGGGAGCAGAATCACAGACATGCGTGTGTATTGTCTGATATGGTGACCTTGTGGAGGTGGGTAATGGTCAGGGGTTGTGGGGGCATCTAGAGGGAGGGGGTGTGTTGAAGGTTATGAGGGGGAGGGGATATGGAGTTTGGGACTTCCTGCACTGCTTACCAAGGAGCCAGTTACCAGTGATCTGCCCTTGATCAAACCTGTGGTAGATTCCTAACTTGTGAAGGATGTAGGCATTGTGGATGGAGCCTGGGAAGTGGGTACACACATTCACAATCTTCCCCTGGGCATCACACATGACATGCATAGAATGAAATTATTTTCTATTCCTGTAGGTCTCCTTGTCTGCCCCGGGGGGAGGGGGGGTCTGAGTGCAACGTATATGCAGTCAATGACACCTATGACCGAGGGGAAGCAGTCTATGGCATTGAACTGAGCCATGTTGTTCTGGAGTGACTGGGCAGTAGTGGGGAAGGTAATATAGTCTGAGCTGTGGATGAGGAATGCTTCGAAGAATAGGGCAAGGCAGGTGGAGATAGTGGGCTAGGTGAGGCCTGCACTGACTGCTAGTACTGATTGAAAGGTGCAGGTGGCCAGAAAGGTGAGGGAGATAGTGACCTTCAGGAGGACTGGCACAGGATTATTCCTACATGTTCTGGACTGGAGGAGGGGTTGTAACTTGTCATAGAGTTGCTGTATGGCAGCCCCATTGAAGCGGAACCTAGTCAAGCATTCCTGGTCGGTGAGGTCCAGGAAGTGGTTATGGGGTCTGAAGACTCTCTGATAGGGATATCTCCTCTGGGGCCTTCTCTCCAAACTTTCATCCACCTCCAGCAAGGTGTGATCCCCCAAAGCATTCAGAGAATCCATGATTGGTGTGCAGGTGTCCCACCACCACAGGTGCAACCCACTGACCCCAGAAACACCACTGTGCATTCCTCTACCTATTGCACCTTGTGAAACACAGCACCAGTCATGAGACACACACTAGTTGCCCAACTCTCCCACCACCTACAATCTAGATACACATAGCTGCAGCACTAAGCACTCAAGCTCCCAGTACCAGCAAATGGTCCTTACAAACAGCAGCAGCAGCACAAAGTACTCACACTCCTAGAAGCAGCACAAAGCACTCACACAAACAGCAGCATAAATGAGCACAGGGACAAACAGGAACAATGAGAGACCGGAGACAGGTAGGGATGTAGAATGGGAGGTGTGGGAATTTGGAGACTTGGTGGGGGAAAAGGGCAAGATACAGAGGAAAGGATGGGTGTGGCTTGGGGGCTAGCAGGTGTGGACAAGAGGAGGTGAGACACATAGGAGGCAAGTCAGGAAATATAAGGGTCAAGAGATTCAGACTGGTGCAAGCACACAAAGGTAATATAAACCATTCAGCAACTCTCCACTCTTTCTCACAAATGGCCACTTCCACTTCTCCAAATCAGCAAAATTACAAATGGGTCAAAAAATAGGGTTGGCCTTGTGCTAGATGTTTTTAAAGCAGGTCTAATTTTAGATGTTTTTCTTTCTGTCCCCAGGAAGTCATTTTGCTATCTGTTATGGGCAGAAAATGTTCATCATGTAACACCACCCATGTCACGCCCACAAAAGACCCCCTCTAGGAAGACCCCCCCTTGGGATGTTTTCTTTTAGGCAACTAGCAGAATTGAACAATTTTTTTTTTTGCTTGATTTTATGCTTTAGATGGTTTTTTTTTCTGTGAGAAAAATGAATATCTGCCTGTTATGTCATTTTTTTTTGGATATTTTTCTGTTTGAAAAATAAGCTCCTTAATCGACATGGACTATTGTAATAACAGAGGTCACTGCAATAGATGAAAAATTAAAATATTATAAATATGTATTTGTGGCGTGTAACTATGCAATAATTTGAAAATATTTTATAACCTAAAAACAGTAAATGCACAGATTGTCTTGCCTTTGCAGTAAAATTTATCTCAGTGGTTTCTGGAAAAAATAGATAAAGGTTTATAAATTAATATATTTAGATATACTGGACAGAATTTATGACTATCCATTTGTCTAGCAAGGCAGAAGGATAATCCATTAAACTGTGCACCTGAAATACAAATATACGAACACATTTGTCTTTGTTCATTCTGTCTCCTCCTGCCTCCCAGAACCCACCCCTTACCAAAAAAAAAAAATGAGCAGATTATTTTGTACAAATTTAAAGTATTTATTAAACATTCAATAAGTGCAAGGTACCTGACAGAGGAACAGCAAGATAGTTACATTAACAAATCATGCTCATGTATCCCATTAGATTATTCACTGCTATTTTTTGTATCCCTGTCTAGCTTTTAAAAGGTGTTTTATGCTGGAGCCAGATACGTGATTGCTCTTTCAAGATAAGAGCACCTCTTTCAAAATACATTAATATAATGAAAGAAATTTTCATAAAGTTAGAATTCTACACCATAGGTGCTAACTTTCAAGCAATCAGGGGTGTTAAACTGAACATAGATTATCCCTCTTTGGACACAGTGAATGAGTTTGATCTATAGAAGCTCTCATTGAACCCATAGAACTGGTAACTACATTCTAGATTCATATACATAAACATCGCCATACCAGGACATATCAAAGGGCCATCAAGCTCAGTATCCTGTCTCCAACAGTGGTCAATCCAGATCACAAGTATCTGGCAAGATCTCAAAAGAGTAAACAAATTTTATGCTGCTTATCCCAGGAATAAGAAGTGGATTTTCCCCAAACCCCCTTAATAATTAGGAACTTGTCTAAACCTTTTTAAAACCCTGCAATTATTTTTCCACATTAGAAGGGGCTGCAAAGCTGAAGGTGTGCTTAGGCCCTGAATAAATGGCTTTTGAAAATGGCCTCTCAATATTTAAAGTAAAATTTCAAGATGGCTGAATTGAAAGTTACCTGTGTTGAACCTTCTACAAGTGTGACTGACGCTTTTCTAGGGAGTTACATTACACACCCTTATGAGAACAAAATTAACTTGCAAATCTATTATTCTTTGTATATGAATGCATTCAAGGAACTCTTTGTCTCCTTACCAATGCCTGAAGTCCTTGTTGAACTCTGGTGCCACATTGTCCCCAGTAAGAGTTCAGCAAAATGGTAGGAGCAGGGCCATCCCGAGGTCTGTTGTGTGTAGTGCAGCTGCGGCGGCTGGGCTGGTGGTGGTGGTGAGTGGTGGTGGACGTGATTTGAAGCTGAAGATGAAGTTCGAAGAACGGTAGTGAACAAAGAAAGACTAGTTAAGTAACAACAAGTCACGCTGTTGTTCAGTCGAAATTTGATTTTTTGGGGGGTGGTGCAGGCATTTAAAGGAAGCCTGGAACCCGCCTCAGCAGGGCTTCTATTGGTCCAATTTGACCAATAGAAGTCACCGCAGGAAAAAGCACCCAACCCGCAGCTGCGGTGGTAAAAACCACCCAATAGGCCATGACCCGTGACATTCCAAAAAATAAAGCGGAGGTAGGGCGTCCGGAACCTGCCCAACTCTGTGGGAAAACTGCGAAATTGGCAACTTTGCTGCACAGGGCACAAGGGAAAAGGGGAGTGTCAAAAGTAATTCCCTATCCATTGTATCCCTTGCAGTGACCATGGCACAATGGGCAGGATGAAGTTATATAAGTACATAAGTAATGCCATACTGGGAAAAGACCAAGGGTCCATCGAGCCCAGCATCTTGTCCACGACAGCGGCCAATCCAGGCCAAGGGCACCTGGCAAGCTTCCCAAACGTACAAACATTCTATACATGTTATTCCTGGGATTTTGGATTTTTCCACGTCCGTTTAAGTTCCTGGGGAGCATGTTGCACAGGGCAGGATTCTAGCCTGGGACATTCCTGGGTAAGAGCACAGCTCTCAAAGCTGACTCATCTTTACAAAATTAATATAAAGTACTAGCTGTTTGAAAATCTCAGGAGGAAATACATGAGTAATTTCCCTAGCCAGATTTCCAAGCACTTGTCAACAATTAAGTCAATATGAGATTGGTTTTCAAAGGATTTGGGCAACTAGCTTTGAGAGTTTGGCACCTAATTTTGCCCCCTAGAAAAAATGGACTAGAACTGAGCACCTACTGTTAAGGCTAGGTTCCTCTTTTCTATTTAAGAAGTGGCCAGGCAGAACTGGCAGCAGTGCGGTTGTGAGGTTTTCCAGCACTATCCGGGTTGTAAAAAAGAAAGCGGCCACCTTTAGAATCGCTGGAGGCTTTGTTATTTCAGCTTGAAACTACTCTCCCATGCACTTTATTATTCATGCATTGTGTACCTTCTCTGCCAGGGGCTTTTTGGGATGCTGTTTATGATCTCATTCGCTGCTAACTACTCGTTCATGACAACTTCTATGAATTAGGGGATCTTAATGTCAATGCTCTAAACTCCATTAAGGTGGATGATTGGTCTTTTTTGTCATTTATGAAGGACTTGGTATATGCAGCCTATGGAGTTCCCCACTCATGCCTCTGACCGTGCTCTTGATCTAGTCTTCTCAATTTACCAGGGTGCTTTCGGTCTAATGACTATAAGACACTAGTAAAAAAGGCCCGTTTCTGACACAAATGAAACGGGCGCTAGCAAGGTTTTCCTCGGAGTGTGTATGTTTGGGAGAGTGTATGTGAGAGTGGCTGTTTGAGAGTCAGAGTGAAAGTGTGAGTGTGTGTGTGTGAGAGAGAGAGAGTGAGTCTGGGTGTGAGTGTGTTTGTGAGAGTGTGTGTGTGTGAGAATGAGAGTGTGTGCAAGTGTGTATGTGAGACACAGTGTGAGAGAGAGTGTGTGTGTGTGTGTGTGTGCGAGAGAGTGTGTGTGAGACACAGATTCTCTGTGAGAGTGAGTGTATGAGACCAAGCGAGTGTGTGAGTGACTGTGTGGCACATAGAGAGTGAATGTGATACAGTGTGAGAAAGAGTGTGTGAGAGTGAGAGTCAGAAAGACATTGTATATGAGAGAGAGAGTGTGAGCCCTGCCCTCCCAATCCATGCCCATCTGTCCCCTGCCCCCTCCATTCATCCTTTTCCAGCAATTCCCCTCTCTCCCTGAGCCCTGCCCTCCCAATCCATGCCCATCCATGATCCTCTGTCACCTGTCCCCTCCATTCATCCCTATCCAGCAATTCCCCTCTCTCCCTGAGCCCTGCCCTGCAATCCATATCCATCCATGCCCATCTGTCCCCTCCATTCATCCCTATCCAGCAATTCCCCTCTCTCCCTGAGCCCTGCCCTGCAATCCATATCCATCCATGCCCATCTGTCCCCTCCATTCATCCCTATCCAGCAATTCCCCTCTCTCCCTGAGCCCTGCCCTCCCAATCCATGCCCATCCATGCTCCTCTGTCCCCTGCCCCCTCCCTTCATCCCTTTCCAGCAATTCCCCTCTCTCCCTGAGCCCTGCCCTCCCAATCCATGTCCATCCATGCTCCTCTGTCACCTGCCCCCTCCATTCATCCCTATCCAGCAATTTCCCTCTCTCCCTGAGCCCTGCCCTGCAATCCATATCCATCCATGCCCATCTGTCCCCTCCATTCATCCCTATCCAGCAATTCCCCTCTCCCTGAGCCCTGCCCTCCCAATCCATGCCCATCCATGCTCCTCTGTCACCTGCCCCCTCCATTCATCCCTATCCAGCAATTCCCCTCTCTCCCTGAGCCCTGCCCTGCAATCCATATCCATCCATGCCCATCTGTTCCCTCCATTCTTCCCTATCCAGCAATTCCCCTCTCTCCCTGAGCCCTGCCCTCCCAATCCATGCTCCTCTGTCCCCTGCCCCCTCCATTCATCTCTTTCCAGCAATTCCCCTCTCTCCCTGTCACGTCTGTGGCCGGGACCACCCTCATACTTACCCTATTTCTGGGAGTCAGTGGCTGTGCTGGCTTCTGCTTGTCTCTGTGTCTGTCTCTGTCTTAGTTTCTCTCTGGCTCTGTGTGCTGATTGCCCTACTGAATCTCACCTGTGTGGGCTTTGCCTCTTCCAAGATGGCTGCCGCTTCCTCCTGCTTGCCAGTATCCAAGATGGCTCCCGCTGTTCCTTCCTATGGGATGACTGCTTTGTGTGTCAAGCCTCTGTTTGGTTGCAAGGTGATTGCTGCACCTGTGGCTCTGGTGTTGAAGGGCTTTATTAGTGACTTGGAAACTACAGTCCTGGCTTTTGCATTGCCATTTCCTCCGCAGTGCCTTAGGTCCCGAGGTTAGTGTGCTGTTAGCACCGTTTGCTTTCCTTGTCTTTTGCTCTGTGGGTTTTCTGCCCTTCTGTGTTTATTGTTCTGTGGGCTTCCAGCCCTTCTGTGTTATTTGCTCTGTGGGTCTCCTACCCTTCTGTGGGTTTTCAGCCCTTCTGTGTTTATCGCTTGTGGGTTTCCAGCCCTTCTGTGTTTATAGCTCTGTAGGGTTTCAGCCCTTCTGTGTTTATTGCTCTGTGGGTCTCCTACCCTTCTGTGGGTTTTCAGCCCTTCTGTGTTTATCGCTTGTGGGTTTCCAGCCCTTCTGTGTTTATGGCTCTGTAGGGTTTCAGCCCTTCTGTGTTTATTGCTCTGTGGGTCTCCTACCCTTCTGTGGGTTTTCAGCCCTTCTGTGTTTATCGCTTGTAGGGTTTCAGCCCTTCTGTGTTTATTGCTCTATGGGTTTCCTACCCTTCTGTGTCTAGCTCTGCTAGTTCTCTGTGTTTGTTTCCTGTGTATGACTTGTTAGCTTGGGCACAGCTTTGTTGTTAGCTGGTGTATAGCTTTACTAAGTCTTCTGAGTTTGCTCTGTGTATGTTTCCAGTGCATGACTTGTTAGCTTGGGCACAGCTTTGTTGTTAGCTGGTGTATAGCTTTTCTAAGTCTCCTGAGTTTGCTCTGTGTATGTTCCTGTGTATGACTGGTTGCCTGGGTATAGCGTTCCTATTAGCCTGGGTACAGTCTACTAGTCATTGTGTTGATTCCTGCTGACTGCCAGAACCCGGACAGTTCCTGCTTGTCTGCCTTGCCTTCACCTAGGTGCCAGGGGGCACTCCTGGATCTTCATTCCTGCTGTTCCTGTAAGTCCTACCGGCTGCCAGAACCTGAGGGCTCAACCCGAGGGGGAAGGCAGTCAAGTGTAGGTGAAGCCTAGGTCCAGGGTGTTCCAGTTCCGCTCCAGTGTGTTCCAGTCCAGCGGGTTTCACTCCTGTATGTTCCTGTCCAGTAGGGCCACTCCAGTGTGTCCAGTCCAGCGGGCCCCACTCCAGTGCGCACCTGTCCGGTGCGTTCCAGTTCCGAGTATTCCAGTGTAGAACTCCAGTCCGGAGTTCCGGTCCAGTCTTGTCTTATCTCTACCTTGTAGGTGATCTTGCCTGCCACTGCCGCTCCACGGTAGTGGTCCAAGGACTCACAAAACCAGTGCTCCCGGGAAAGAAGCCTGACAGTGTGCCAAGGTCCTCGTGCACGTGACAGAATGCAAAGGCCATGAGTCCGGCAAGGTCATCCGCCCAGCGGGGACTACCGTCCATGTCCGAGTTCCTCACGAACCATCCGGAGGTAGTCCTTAATTTGTGGTCCGATCCCTATATCAACCCAATTTTTTCTGTGAATCGTTTTTTGACCCTCCGCGACTACCGGAAGAAACTTTTGTCTGATCCAACCCTGAGAGATACTTTGGAGGCGGCAGCTGAGCGAAAGCGTCTCCAGAGGTGTAGGGTCCGTCATAGCCCAGTTTCGGATATTGATCCGTTGACTCAGCTTTATGAATACCGCTACAGACTCCTCGAGGAGCCAGCCCTGCGGGGTACTCCAGAAGCGGAGGCTGAACGAATACGCTGTGGAAGGCCCATGCTCGGGGCTTCCCAGCAGGTGGTACAGAACAATCGGGGTGCCCCTCGCAGTTCAGCTCCTGTCCGGGATGTCAAGTCCAGCCAAGCTCCTAAGCCGGTCCGAGGGGTACTTCCTACCAAGCCCCTGACCCCAGTTCAAGTAGCGCGGCCGCTTAAGAGCCTGAGTCCAGTCCAGGGGATGCTTCATACTGAACCTCCAATTCAAGTCCAAGTAACGATGCCACTTAAGGCTCCGAGTCCAGTCCGAGGGGTGCTTCTGATGGAGCCTCAGATTCCTATGCAAGTGGCGCTCCAGGTCGAGCCTCCAGTCCTCGTTCAAGTGGCACGCCCTTTGAAGTCTCCGAGTCCAGTCCGAGGGAAGCCTTCGATGGAACCTCAGATTCCTGTGCAAGTGGCGCTTCGGGTCAAGTCTCCGGTTCTTGTTCAAGTGACCCGTCCAGTCAAGCCACTGAGTCCAGTTCGAGGGGGGCTTCTAACCAAGCCTCCGATGCCAGTCCACAGGGTGGTTCAGGTGGCACCTCCGCTTCCAGTCCAGAGGGCACCTCCTATCAAGCTCCTAAGGCCAGTTCGAGTGGTGCTTCAGACCGAGCCTCAGTTAAAGTCCCGTTCGCGGGGCGCTCCCAGCCAAGCTCCTGAGTCCAGTTTGAGGGGCCCTGCCAGTCAAGCTTCTGATTCCAGTCCGGGTTCCAGTCCCGGTTCAACTCCTGTTCAGAATTCCTGTTCCAGTCAAGACTCTGATTCCAGTCCGGGTCCCAGTCCCGGTTCAACTTCTGTTCCAAATTCCAGTTCCAGCCAAGATGCTGAATCTGGATCGAGTTGTAGTTCCAGTCAAGATGCTGAATCTGCACCGAGTGCAGAGGTCAGCCAAGATATTGAGTCTGCTCTTGAGGATGAGATGACGTTCCAAGAGGACTATGAAAGACCTTGTTTTGATTCAGCCTGGGAGAAGACCTCCGAAGCAATAGCTGAGAGAAGGTGTGTTCAACGGCTTGGGGCCCGGAGAAACCCATTTTCTGCATTTCAGCCTGCTAGCATGCTCTGGGGATACCAGGGCCGTCTCCTCTTGAACCCTGCTCGGCAGACGCCGCCTGAAGCTAATGTTAGAGAGACGTCCCAGTCCGGCCAGAGGGGTGCGTCCAGCCCTGCAGCTGAATCTCTTCCAAGTTCCAGTTCCAGCCAAGATGCTGAGTCTGTTCCAAGTTCCAGTTGCAGCCAAGATGCTGACCCTGCTCCGAGCTCCAGTTCCAGCCAAGATGCTGAGCCAGTTCCAAGTTCCAGTTCCAGCCAAGATGCTGACCCTGCTCCGAGTTCCAGTTCCAGCCAAGATGCTGAGCCAGTTCCAAGTTCCAGTTCCGGCCAAGAGGCTGACCCTGCTCCGAGCTCCAGTTCCAGCCAAGATGCTGAGTCCGTTCCAAGTTCCACTTCCAGCCAAGATGCTGACCCTGCTCCGAGCTCCAGTTCCAGCCAAGATGCTGACCCTGCTCCGAGCTCCAGTTCCAGCCAAGATGCTGAGTCCGTTCCTAGTTCCACTTCCAGCCAAGATGCTGAGCCTGCTCCGAGTTCCAGTTCCAGTCAAGCTTCTGACGCCCGCCTGGGTCCCAGGCCCGGTTTGCTTCTTGACTCTAGTCCGGGTCCCAGTCCCGGTTTGCTTCCTGAGTTCAATCTGGGTTCCCTCAGAGAAGGGTTCCTTTTGAACATGGTTCCTCTTGATGCATCCAAGTTCCTGAGTTGGCCCAGTGGTGATTGGAAGGAGCCTCCTGTTGACAAGTTCCGCTCCTGTCTGCCAGTTTTGAACTTCTTTGTGACTTCCAGTCCAGTGATCCATGTCTGGGGGTTGAAACCGATCAGAAGGTTTCACCACAGTTACCCCTGGACACCTGATCTCCTCAGGGAGACCGAGAGGGGGGTCTTGAGGAGGGGGTACTGTCACGTCTGTGGCCGGGACCACCCTCATACTTACCCTATTTCTGGGAGTCAGTGGCTGTGCTGGCTTCTGCTTGTCTCTGTGTCTGTCTCTGTCTTAGTTTCTCTCTGGCTCTGTGTGCTGATTGCCCTACTGAATCTCACCTGTGTGGGCTTTGCCTCTTCCAAGATGGCTGCCGCTTCCTCCTGCTTGCCAGTATCCAAGATGGCTCCCGCTGTTCCTTCCTATGGGATGACTGCTTTGTGTGTCAAGCCTCTGTTTGGTTGCAAGGTGATTGCTGCACCTGTGGCTCTGGTGTTGAAGGGCTTTATTAGTGACTTGGAAACTACAGTCCTGGCTTTTGCATTGCCATTTCCTCCGCAGTGCCTTAGGTCCCGAGGTTAGTGTGCTGTTAGCACCGTTTGCTTTCCTTGTCTTTTGCTCTGTGGGTTTTCTGCCCTTCTGTGTTTATTGTTCTGTGGGCTTCCAGCCCTTCTGTGTTATTTGCTCTGTGGGTCTCCTACCCTTCTGTGGGTTTTCAGCCCTTCTGTGTTTATCGCTTGTGGGTTTCCAGCCCTTCTGTGTTTATAGCTCTGTAGGGTTTCAGCCCTTCTGTGTTTATTGCTCTGTGGGTCTCCTACCCTTCTGTGGGTTTTCAGCCCTTCTGTGTTTATCGCTTGTGGGTTTCCAGCCCTTCTGTGTTTATGGCTCTGTAGGGTTTCAGCCCTTCTGTGTTTATTGCTCTGTGGGTCTCCTACCCTTCTGTGGGTTTTCAGCCCTTCTGTGTTTATCGCTTGTAGGGTTTCAGCCCTTCTGTGTTTATTGCTCTATGGGTTTCCTACCCTTCTGTGTCTAGCTCTGCTAGTTCTCTGTGTTTGTTTCCTGTGTATGACTTGTTAGCTTGGGCACAGCTTTGTTGTTAGCTGGTGTATAGCTTTACTAAGTCTTCTGAGTTTGCTCTGTGTATGTTTCCAGTGCATGACTTGTTAGCTTGGGCACAGCTTTGTTGTTAGCTGGTGTATAGCTTTTCTAAGTCTCCTGAGTTTGCTCTGTGTATGTTCCTGTGTATGACTGGTTGCCTGGGTATAGCGTTCCTATTAGCCTGGGTACAGTCTACTAGTCATTGTGTTGATTCCTGCTGACTGCCAGAACCCGGACAGTTCCTGCTTGTCTGCCTTGCCTTCACCTAGGTGCCAGGGGGCACTCCTGGATCTTCATTCCTGCTGTTCCTGTAAGTCCTACCGGCTGCCAGAACCTGAGGGCTCAACCCGAGGGGGAAGGCAGTCAAGTGTAGGTGAAGCCTAGGTCCAGGGTGTTCCAGTTCCGCTCCAGTGTGTTCCAGTCCAGCGGGTTTCACTCCTGTATGTTCCTGTCCAGTAGGGCCACTCCAGTGTGTCCAGTCCAGCGGGCCCCACTCCAGTGCGCACCTGTCCGGTGCGTTCCAGTTCCGAGTATTCCAGTGTAGAACTCCAGTCCGGAGTTCCGGTCCAGTCTTGTCTTATCTCTACCTTGTAGGTGATCTTGCCTGCCACTGCCGCTCCACGGTAGTGGTCCAAGGACTCACGAAACCAGTGCTCCCGGGAAAGAAGCCTGACAGTGTGCCAAGGTCCTCGTGCACGTGACACTCCCTGAGCCCTGCCCTCCCAATCCATGCCCATCCATGCTCCTCTGTCCCCTGCCGCCTCCATTCAACCTTTTCCAGCAAGTCCCCTCTCTCCCTTCCATGACCCCCTTCGCATCCATGCTCCTCTTTCTCCCATGTCCCAGCCTGGCCCGCCCTCTTCTCCCCCCCCCCCTTCGCATCCATGCTGTCGTTTCTCCCCTGCCCTCCCGCTCCCATTGTTCAACTTTACTGGCCACCCTCTTCTCTCCCCCCAACTTCCTTTTTTTTTTTCTTCTTCTTTTTAAATTTACCTCCATGGCGGTTCCGGCAGCGAAGCGTCAGGGAAGGAGGCGGCGCTCACGACGTCTAGCCTTCCCTTCGCTGTGTTGCCGGAATTGTTTGGTTTTTTTTTCCGCCCTCGACGTCATGACATTTGACGCGAGGGCGGGGCAGAGACGGCTGGCTGGCTTGAAGGCTTCACACCACGAATCCACGAACCCTTCAGCCTGGGAGTGACGTCAGATGGCTTCAGAACGTTGTCCTCAGAACGTTGAGGGTGCGTTTTATTATATTAGATTAGTTGTTCCTTGGTCAGATCATTTCCTGGGCTATTTTTACCTTGCAGTCTCCTTACTAGTCGCACTTGGTTCAATTTGTTTTGAAATGTTCATCTTTCCCTTCTGACTTCATCTTTCTGTCTCTTGCAGAGAATGCAATCACTTGGAGCACCACTCTTAGCTCTGCATGTGATGAGGTTGCATCATGATTGGCTTGTCAGTCCAGGACTCAACTTGGGAACTCATGCTACCACACTGACTCCGCCTCCTCAAACAGCAGGCCCAAGATGGGGAGTGAATCTGATGCAGACATAAAACTGGGTCTAATTTTAAGGCTTGCCGGTAACTAGAAGATATCAACAAAATATATTTTTAAAACCCCAAGACCAAGGGCCCTGTTTATTAAGGCGCATTAGCGTTTTTAACTCGCCTACAATTAGCACACATGCTAACAGAGGCATCTATAGGGATATTGTAGGCACGTACACGGTTAAAGCACGTACATGGTTAACGTGCATTAAAAACGCTAACACGCCTATAACACGGCTTAGTAAACAGGGCCCCAAGTGTATAACCAAAAATTGTGTAAACTTAGACTGCCTACAATTATTTCATTACATAATAGAATTAAACCCCCAACAAGAACAACTTAAAAATCTCCCAAGTAATATTGTTCAATATTGCAGTACTTACTGGCCGATATTCAAAACCATTTAACCGGCCATGAATGGCACCTGGCTGGTTAAATGATACTTAACCAGCTATCCAGCAATATTAAGCAGGAGATAGATGCCTGTCTCCCGTTGAATATCACTGGTCAGTGCTTAGTCGGTTATATCGCGCGATATAACCGTCTATCTGCCGATTTTCATCACTGGTTAAGTTTGCTGGCAAAATCTGTCCGGATCAATAGCTGCAATATCTTTGGCTGGTTCAAACTTAGCCAGCCAGTGCTGAATATCAGCTTGGCCAGTTAAGTTAGAACTGGCCAAAAATAAAACAGATATTCAATGCCAGTCACCAGAAACGGCCCAGCATTGAATATTCAGGCTCAGCGTTGACTGCGGGAGGCAGCCCGGCTACCTCCTGTGGTCTGACTATTGGCTCCATAATCATTTAGACATAATTCAAATGTAATTCAAAAATTACTTCAACATTCACTTGTACATACAAAAGTGTTTCCATCTTATTGAAAAAAATGAAGCGTAAAAAGTTGAGCTATCAAGGCACAATATGCCATTGACACAGAGAGAGAGAGAGAGAGGGGCATAATCGAACGGGGCGCCCAAGTTTTCCTGAGGGTGTCCTCACAGGATGTCCCCGTGAAGGGGCGGGGAAACCCCTATTATCAAAACAAGATGGGCATCTATCTTTCGTTTCGATAATACGGTCGGGGACACCCAAATCTCAACATTTAGGTTGGCCTTAGAGATGGTCGTCCCCAGTTTTCTGCGATAATGGAAACCGAGGACACCCATCTCAAAAACAACCAAATCCAACTCATTTGGTCATGGGAGGAGCCAGCATTCATAGTGCACTGGTCCCCCTGACATGCCAGGACACCAGTCGGGTACTCTAGGGGGCACTGCAGTGGACTAACTAATGCACTAACTGAACGGAAAAAGCCCTTCCCTAGCGATTCGGAAAGGAATGGGCATGCATGAAGGAAATCACATGCAAAAGACAACTTCATACAAGCAGACAAACTGCATGTATAATAGCTGTCTAGAACCTTAAAAAAACACACAAGTCCAGGTGAAAATGTGCAAGTGGTTGCTCCATCCCTGTGACAGGCACCCCCTTCATTTATTTATGTGGATTTTGGATCACAAGTAGCAGCAATGGGATTTGAACCAACTACCTCTGGATTGCACAACCAGTGCTCTAACCACTAGGCCACTCCTCCACTCCATTCCACTTCACTCCACTCCCTTTAAATTTGGCCATCCCTGTGGGGGGGGGGCAGTTCAAGACGTCCAAAATGTTTAAAAGAAGAACGTCCACACCTTCGCTATGCCTCCGCTGACACACACACCTCCCCCCCCCCCCCCCCCCCAGGGACCTGCATACTGTTGCGATGGACCTGAGTATGATATTTGAGGCTGGCAAAAAAAGATTTTAAAGTTGTTTTTTTCAGAGTGGGAGGGGGTTAGTCACCACTGGGGGAGTCAGGGAAGGTCACCCCCCGATTCCCTCCGGTGGTCATCTGGTCAGTTCGGGCACCCTTTTGAGGCTTGGTCGTAACAAAAAATGGACCAAACCGGCCAAGTGCTCCTCAGGGACGCCCTTCTTTTTTTCATTATCACTCAAGGACGCCCATCTATAAGGCACGCCCCAGTCCCGCTTTCGCTATGCCTCCAACACACCCCCCGGGAACTTTGGTCATCCCCACGACAGAAAGCAGTTTGGGATGCCCAAAATCAACTTTTGATTATGCCGATTTGGGCGACCCTGAGAGAAGGACGACCATCTCCCGATTTGTGTCGAAAGATGGGCGCCCTTCTCTTTCGAACATGCCCCTGATAGTGTCCCAATGTATAAAAATGTTTTAAACACTTAGGACTAGATTCTATATATCACGCCTAAAAATTCAGTGCCAAAATGAAATTCGCCTAAACGCATTATATAAATTATGCCTTAATTTAGACATACTTTATAGAATAAAGCTTACATTTCTGCGTGGTTTATAGAATCCGCTGAGCGGCGGTTTGTGTAACTAAATTTAGTCACGGGAAGTTATGCCAAGTAAAATAAATGCCTCCTAAATTAGGTACGGACCAGGTGTATTCTATAACAGCATGCATAGATTTTGGAACTGTTTTACATGTTCAAAAATAAACAGCATGCAAAGCCTTCCAAATCTGAATATTTCACATTGCTTGATCTACAGAAGTTAATATGCAGCAGAAACTCCAGCATCATCATATCACACTAGTTTCTTTTTGAAATAAATATTTATCTAATGATGTGCTCAGATGCCACCTTCATATAGAACATTCACAACACTTCACATTCTGTTTTATCCTGGATGACACTCACTGTCATTTAATTGCATGCTTGTTGCGATGACTGATACATCATTCCAAGTACAGGGGAGCCTTTCGTACAGTACTGTGTTGTTTGCAGAAAGACACAGCTACTGATGACCCTTTATTTCCTTGAAATGCCCCTCAGGGAAAGGGATAGTCATCTACAGGAGATTTAATGCAGAACGCATTCTCAAGACGCTCACGATTAATACAAATACCATGTTGCAGTCCTCTCAGGTTTGATAAAGCTCCATGTTCAGACAGTTGCAGAGTACATTTGAAGTGCCATCCCAAAATGCTTCTTGCTTTTCCGGAGCACAAAATGCACATAGCTCACTTTTTATATTTCTATACTGTTACCACTAAGTTAAAAAACAAACAATAAAATCACCAATTTCATAAAATTCCAAAAATCCATTTAAATAAATTAGTTTGAATAATCCTCTCTGATGCCCCTCTTCAATTATGCATACATTTTTGCTAAGCATCTTTAAATATTAACAAGATGTGTTTTTGCACTACTGACCTAAGTCATATTTAGACTTTAATGCGAAGAGATTACCACCTATCACACTAGCAGTGTATTACAATGTCATCATGTCTCCTTTTTCCAGGGTTTTGCCGTTCTATTATGCTATATGCAGTAGAATATTATTATTGTACTGGCAGATGATGCTGGAAGATCTTTGGCAAAGTCACAGTCCAAATAATCCTGTTGAGTTCACCTTTAATATATGCATAGCTTTCAGGAACTCATTCATGATTTATCACTGCCAGTGAGACTTTCCGTATTATAAAAGGAGCCCCAAACTAAAGTGATATGCTCAAACTGGGAACTTCTTTGCTGAAATAATTAATATGACTAATAACACTGAATGGTCAACTGATCCAAATGGAAATGAGAGAGAGGAAAGTATGACATATGCAATATGATCTATAGATAGCAATACATAAGAATGATTCTTGATACCTTCTAATCAGTATGCCCATAAAACCATAAATTATCATCTTAATTCAGTTATAACCTAGTAGATGAGATGTTCTATGTTAAAAAAAACATCTCTGTGATGAATTTGTGTTGTTTACAAAACATTAATTCTAAAAATGTGCAACAGTCTCTTGCCTTGATATGGCCTCACATGTAAAGAGACAAAATACGGAATAAACTTCTGTGATTCTGTTCTTATACCGTGTGGGAATCCCAAATATGAAGCACCAGCCATGAAGCTAGCAACCCAATGCAGTCAAGTAGAAAATGGCTGAAAAAGTTGCTATCACGTGGCTTAAGAATGGTGCCTCAAATTTCTAGGAAAATGATGACCACAGAGTAGTCTTCTGATGTCCTAGTAGTCAGTTCTTGAACTGCTATGTACTTCTCACTATCAATACATAGTAACATATACATAGAGGGGAATAATCGAACGTCGCCGGCGATCTATTTTGGCGGCAGCGCAACAGCTGGCCGGAACCGTATTTTCAAAAAAGATGGCCGGCCATCTTTTTTTTCGATAATACGGTGTGGGCTGGCGAAATGCCTTGGATTTCGCCGGGTTTGAGATCGCCAGTTTTGTTTTTCCGCGATAATGGAAAAAACTGTCTGCGATCTCAAACCCAGCGAAATCCAAGGCATTTGGCCATGGGAGGAGCCAGCATTTGTAGTGCAATGGTCCCCCTCACATGCCAGGACACCAACCGGGCACCCTAGGGGGCACTTCAAACATCTTTTATAAACAACCAAATTAGCTTCCAGGTGCATAGCACCCTTCCCTTGTGTGCTGAGTCCCCCAAATCCCCCCCAAAACCCACTGCCCACAAGTGTGCACCATTACCCTTGCCCTAAGGGCTGAAGGGGGGCACCTACATGTGGGTACAGTGGGTTTTGGGGGGTTTGGGAGGGCTCAACATTACCCACCACAAGTGGAACAGGTAGGGGGGGGGCTGGCTCTGCCTTTCTGCAGTCCACTGCAACCAACAACAACTGTTCCAGGGACCTACATACTGCTGTCAGGGTGCTGGGTATGACATTTGAGGCTGGCATACAGGCTGGCAAAAAAGGTTTGTATTTTAATAATTTTAGTGCAGGAGGGGGTTGGCGACCACTGGGGGAGTAAGGGGAGGTCATCCCCCATTCCCTCCGGTGGTCAGTTGGGGCACCTTTTTGAGGCTTGGTCATGAAAATAAAAGGACCAAGTAAACCCAGCGAAATACTGCTTATCGCCAGGTTTTATTTTTCCATTATCCGAGAAAGCCTGCCCATGTCCCGCCTTCGCTTCGCCGCCAACACGCCCCTTTGAACTTTCACCGGCGAGGTGAAGGGAAAGCGGCGAAGCTATCACAAATGTAGCTTTCGATTATACGCTTTTCGCCACTTTTGCGAAATCGCCAGCCATATCCCGATTTGTGTCGGGAAATAGCCGGCGATTACTTTCGATTATAAGCTGGATAGTAACATAGTAGATGACGACAGAAAAAGACCTGCACGGTCCATCCAGCCTGCCAAAAAAGATAACTCATATGTGCTAATTTTGGATTTTGTTCCACTTGCCTTTTAAATTTGAAACAAGCCCAAGACAAGTTGCAATCGATACAGTTGATAGGTCCCTTCTTCAGAAGGCTCACAATCTAAGGATTAAGGAGCCCTTTTACTAATACGCACTGAAAATGGCCTGCGCTGCTGTACACGCATGTTTTGGACATGCGCAGGTCCATTTTTCAGTGTGCCTGCAAAAAAGGCCTTTCTTTTGTGGCCGAAAATGGATGTGTGGCAAAATTAAAATGAGTGCCTATCCATTTTGGGCCTGAGACCTTACCACCACTCATTGACTTAACTGTAAGGTCTCACGCGTTAACAGAGCGGTAATCATCAGCGCACATACACTGTGAATTACCACTCAGTTAGCGCACCTCGATAAAAAATAGAATATAGAAAATATTTTCTGCCACGCATTTTGGACATGCATCAAAAATAGAATTACCACCCAGGGTATGCGGTAGCCGGGTGGTAGTTCTAATTTGAGCCTGGTTGGATATGCATAGGCAGTGCTTTTTTTGTAGAAAAAAAGGTGCCGGTACTCATTGTGGGCGGGGTCAATACATATGGCTCCACCCCTATGATAGCCACACCCACATTGGCCACACCCCTTATAGTAGCCATGGCGCATATAAACAGACATCATTGAAAATATACTAGTATAGGAGAAAAAAATAACATGATTTTTTTCATTATAAATAATTTCTGTAAGCTGCTACAGCTCCAGTATACCCAGTGCAAAAGAAGACAGATGTAAACACTAAAATGAAAATAAAATGATTTTTTCTACCTTTGTTGTCTGGTGACTTTGTTTTTCTATCCATATTGGTCCCAGCCTCTGATTCTGCTGCTCTCTATCTGTTCTCTTAACTCCATTTCTACAGCTTCCTTTCCATTTATTTCTTTCCTTTCCTCTTCTTCATTTCTTGCCCTACATCCATAAGTAAAAGCTGGATCCTCCTCTGCGGAATTGACTGGAGGAGGTACAACATGGATCCAGCTATTGCCTATTTTCTCCATCCAAGTACAGTTTTTCTCCTCTCTTTCCTTTCCCTCATCTCCATCCATGTGCATCTTCTTTTTTTTCTTTCCTCCGCTCCATCCATGTCCAGCATTTCTCCTCTCTCTTCCCTCCCCTGTATCCATATAAAGAAATAATTCTCTCTCCCCTCTCCTCCATCCAAGTCCATTTCTCCTCTCTCCCCGCCAACCCCTCCATCCATCCATCCATCCATCCATCCATCCATGTCCAGCAATTCTCCTCTATCTCCTGCTCTCCTCTCCATCCATGTCCAGCATGTCTCCTCTCTCCCCTGCTCTCCCCTCCCATGTCCAGCGATTCTCCTCTGTCCCTTGTCCTCCCCTGCCATCCATGACCAGCCATTCTCCTCTGTCCCCTGTCCTCCCCTGCCATCCATGACCAGCCATTCTTCTCTGCCCCCTGTCCTCCCCTGCCATCCATGACCAGCCATTCTTCTCTGCCCCCTGTCCTCCCCAGCCATCCGTGACCAGCCATTCTTCTGTGCTCCGTCCTCCCCTGCCATCCGTGACCAGCCATTCTTCTCTGCCCCCTGTCCTCCCCTGCCATCTGTGACCAGCCATTCTTCTCTGCTCCGTCCTCCCCTGCCATCTGCGACCCATTCTTCTCTGCCCCCGTCCTCCCCTGCCATCCATGTCCACTGATTATCCTCTCTCCCCTCCCCTCTCCTGTCCTCCCCTGCCATCTGTGACCAGCCATTCTTCTCTGCTCCGTCCTCCCCTGCCATCCGCGACCCATTCTTCTCTGCCCCCTGTCCTCCCCTGCCATCCATGTCCACTGATTATCCTCTCTCCCCTCCCCTCTCCTTCATGTCCAGCAATTTTCTCTTCCCTGCCCTCCCCTTCTTCTCCAGCCCCAGCATCAGACCCTCAGCCCCAAACCTCAGCGTCTGTCCTTGGTCCCTTTTTCTCCCAGCCACAGAGTCAGACTCTTCTCCCTAAATCAGCTCCCTTCTCCCAGCCCCAGCAAAATACCCTTCTCTCTCCTCAACCCCTAGCGCCCAGCATGTGCCCTGTTCTCCCATCCCCAGGGTCTGCCATTCATCCAACCCCCACATCAGACCTTCTCCCCACCCGACGTCGAGATCCAGTGCCCCTGCCCCAGCTGCCCGCCCTCTTTGCTTCCCGACAGCCCTGCTTTCCAATCCAAACCTCCCCCCCCCCCCCCCCCGCGACGCGTTTCAATCTTTTATTTATTTTTTTTACTTGCAGTCACAGCGCCGGCGTTGTTGAGAGGACCAGGCTCGCCTCTTCATGCTTTCCTTCCCTTCGCTGTTCCGATTCGCTGCCTCTCAGTGTCCCGCCTTCCTGTGACGTGTTTCCTGTTTCCGCGAAGGCGGGACACTGAGAGGCAGCGAATCGGAACACCGAAGGGAAGGAAAGCATGAGGAGGCGAACCTGGTCCTCTCAACAACGCCGGCGCTGTGACTGCAAGTAAAAAAAATAAATAAAAGATTGAAACGTGTCGCGAGGGGGGGGGAGGTTTGGATCGGAAAGCGGGGCTGTCAGGAAGCAAAGAGGGCAGGCAGCTGGGGCAGGGGCGCTGGATCTCGACGGGCGGCAGGAACGCAAGTCAGGAACCCTAGGGAAAAAAGGTGCTGGTATGCCGTACCGGCACAAAAAAAGCACTGTGCATAGGTGTCTAAGCACTTTAATAGAAGGGCCCCTAAATTTACTAAAGAAACTTCAGACCCTTCAGAACACTGCCATAACACTTTTTATTTAACAAGAAGTCTTTATTGAAAAAATGAAAAAAAACCCTATACAACAGTTGACAACAGCAACGATACCAAGAGAAAAATATCATTCTCTACTGTTCACATCAAGTAATATTCAACTATCAAGTAATATCACGCCCATCACTATGATCGTGTCTCTCCCCTTTTCCAGGGTCATTTTTGGCTCCCTGTTGAGCAGTATATCATTTACAAAACACTCATGTTTTCTTTTAAAGCTCTGCGGATTGGTCTCCCTTCATATCTGTCTTCCCTCACAATTCCATACTCCCCCTCCTGCTCCCTTCTTTCCCTGAACGACCATCGCCTGGTCCTGCCAGGTCCAAAGCAGGCAATTTTAGAGACAACTAGGCACCGAGCTTTCTTGCTGCTCTGGTCTTTTGGAATTTGTTACCTTTAGCTATTCGTGCTGAACAATCTTTTGAACAATTTTAAATTGCCCTGAAGACCTGGCTCTTCACACTTGTATTCAAACCAGCTTAAGTCAAGTGTGCTGCTAAATCATTGGGTCATAGCCCCCTTACCTCTCTTCTCCTTCTTCCCTCCGTTCCCTCATGTATCTCATCTATTAAGGGGTTCTTTTACTAAGGTGCGCTGAAAAATGGCTTGCAGTAGTGTAGGCATGGGTTTTGGGTGTGCACCGATCCATTTTTCAGCACGCCTCTAAAAAAGGCCTTTTTAAAATTTTTGCCAAAAAATAGACGTGTGGCAAAATCAAAATTGCCGCGTGTCCATTTTGGGTCTGTGACCTTACCACTAGGTCAATGGCTGGCGGTAAAGATTCACACGGTAACCGGGTGGTAATGACCTACGTGTGTCAAATGCCACTTGGCGCACGTCCGATACCCGCTTCCGAAAATAAAAATTATTTTTCAGGCGCGCGTATTGGACGTGCGCCAAAAAATGAGATTACCACAAGAGCCAAGTGGTAGCCGGGCGGTAACTCCATTTTGGCGCACGTTGGGTGCAAGTAGATGCTTACATGGCTTAGTAAAAGGACCCACCCCTTAATGTTTTTCCTGAGCCCTTTTCTCACTGCCTTCATGCCTGTATGGTAATCTCGTTGGCACTCTTCTTTCTTATCAAATTGTAGCTCCTTTCAGGTGCTGTTGCTTGTTATTTTTAGATTGTGAACCGCCTTCATCTGCCAGTTAGTGAAGGCGACATAGCAAGTGTGAAGAAATAAATAATGTACAAGAACAATAACAGGATGCCTAGATTAGCAGGTGAAGGTAGGTGAAGGGTAATTCTATAAATTAAGGGGGTATTTTACTAAGGCATGCTGGCAGTTTTAGTGCACGCTAAAAATAGGTGCACGCTAAATGCTAAAGATGCCCATAGGAATACATTGGCATCTCTAACGTTTAGCGCGTGCCTATTTTTAGCGCACAATAAAACACCAGCGCGCATTAGTAAAAGCCCCCCTAAGTGCTAACAATTATCTGCCCATTGTGCACATAAATGTTTAAAATACTAGTACATATGCACATATTTATTTATTTATTGGGATTGATTAACCACCTTTATGAAGAGATTCACCCAAGGTGGTGTACAGTAGTACAGTTTAACATCAAACTTTCAATTTTGTTAACAGCATAACAATAGTAAAATGTACAAGTATAAACACAAATACAATGAAAGAGAAAAACTTGAAAACAGCAAATTGAAACTTATTAATAAGACTATCATGAAACAGGATCAAAAATATACACATTTAACAGCACTGAAATTCAAATAACAGAGATATAATATGATGTAAGCATAATAGTGATGGAATATCTACTAAGCACACAATTAGAACTTTCAAATAACATTGCTATGATACTAATGCTTTTCTACAATACTGCTTACGATATAGCTGAGGGGCCAAATGCAGATATATAGATGGGGTCAAGATGCGTGGTACAGAGTCAGTTGGGATAAATAAATGGGTGGCTAACTAAAGGCATATGTGTGCACATAGACACCAGCCTTCACTGGACCCTACCTGCAGTTTCAACTATTGTCTCATTTCCCTCCTCCCTTTCTTATTCAAGCTACTTGAACATGCCGTTCACTGTTGTCTTGGCTTTCTTTCATCTCAACCTATTCCTGATCCACTATAAACCCAGTTACTTTCAAGAGAAACAACCCTTACCAAAGTCTCCAGTGACCTGTTTCTGGCCAGATCCAAGAGCATTTTCTCACCCCTCATTCTTCTTGACCTATTTGCTGCTTTTGACACTGTTGATCACCACCTACTTCTTGATACACTGTCCTCACTTGGATTTTAGGCCTCTGTTCTGGTTAGGTTTTCTTCTTATCTCTCCTATCACACTTTTAGTATTTGATCTAGTGAATCCTCCTCTACTGCTTGCCCGCTATTAGTCAGTGTTCCTCAGGTCTCTGTCTTAGGACCTCTTCTTTTATCTCTCTCTATACCTATTCCCTTGGTGCTCTCATCTCCTCCCATGGTTTTCAGTATCATCTTTACACTGATTCCTAGATCTACCTCTCCACACCAGAAGTTTCGGCAGGAATCCAGGCCCAAATCTCAGCCTGTTTGTCTACCTCAGCTGCCTGGACATCTCACCGCCATCTGAAACTAAACATGGCCAAGTCTGAACTTCTTTTCCCCCTAAACCCACCTCCCATTCTCTATTTCTAAAGATAACACTGTCAAACTCCCTGTTTTGTCAGTTTATAACTGGGGTCATCTTCGAATCCTCCCTCTTTTTCTCTTCTCATATCCAACAGACTACTAAAACCTGTTGTTTTTCAACATCCTGAAAATTCATCTCTTCCTTTCAAAGCACACTACCAAAAACATTATCCACACTCTCATCGCCTCATGCTTAGATTACTGTAACTTGTTTCTCACAGGTCTCCCAGTAAACCATCTCTCTCCCCTTTAATCTGTTCAAAATTCTGTTGCACAACTTATCTTCCACCATTGTCACTACACTCATATAACTTCTCTCGTCAAGTCACTTCACTGGCTCCCTATCTGTATCTGTATACAGTTCACATTCCTCTTGCTGACTTACAAGTGTATTCATTCTGCAGCTCCTCAGTATCTCTCCCCTCTTATCATCCCTACACCCCTCCCAAGGAACTCCATTCATCTGGTAAGTCACTCTTATCTGTGCCCTTCTCCACTGCCAACTCCAAACTCCGTTTTGCTGTGCCGTATGCTTGGAATAGACTTTTTGAGTTGGTATGTCAAGCTACATTTCTGTCTCTATTCAAATATAGGCTAAAAGTCCACATTTTGAGGCTGCTTAACCCCTTATACTCCTGTTCAGTACATGTTTGTATTAATCATTCCCACAATATAACTCCCTAATCCCTTATTTGTCCTGTTTGTCTTGAATGAATTGCAGGGGTGAACTGAAGGTGGTCTGAGCCCTGGGCACTGAGGGTGGCCGGAATGGTCAGTCCGCCTCTGAAGAATTGTAAACTCTGTCAAGCAAAGACCATCCCTTATGTGTTTTGTGTCCAGCACCGTGTACATCTAGTAGTGATATAGAAATGATGAGCTGCTGGCCCAAAAAAACCCCCAGAAATGTCCCGGCATTGAATATCCGGGTATAGCACCAGCGTCGGGCAGAAAGCGCGCTGCTTGGCACTGGCTGTATATCAACTGGTTAGTGCATAAGTTGTAGGCATGCCCCTCAGCTGCCCATGTCCCCTTGCAGTTACATGCTATAGCTTTTGTGCAGTAAGGGACCCTTTTACTAAAGCTTAGCACGCATTTTTTTTTTTTTTAAATGGGCCTCTTAGCATTTAGCATATGCTAATGGAATTCTGCATACTAAGCTTGAAAATGAGAGTTTAAGATTTCAGAATTACTGGGCAAATGAACATGCTGATGGTTCGTTATCTGATGGTTGAGCTTTCTGATTGTCAGGATCTATGGTGCTTTCACAGCAGCTGCCATCCTAGGTAACTGTCTAATTTGCTAATGGTTAAGCCAACCCTGAGTTACAATCAACCAACTCTCTGTTGTTGGGAGTTTTCAATATGCCAGTGGGTCCTCCGTGTAAAGGGGCAGAAGGCAAGTTTTTGGTCAATATTAGAGAATTTTCCTTTGGGAACCAATAATAGGCCTGCCCAAAATGGTGTACATGATAACAAAATATGAACACAATTTTAAAAAATGAGCTTTGACCCGTGTCCAACCAGGAGGTGTAGGTTTTCCTCAGTGCCCTGGATGGTTTATTGGTTAATATCTTTTATGAATACAGGCTTTTCATTGGATGTTTACAGAGATCATTATACTGTTCAGAAAAAAGGAACTGACAAAGAGTAATTTTGCAATGGTTGGCTAGGGTGCTTCTGGTCACTGAAAGAGGGATGTTTATGTTGTAGATGTGGAGGGGCATAATCGAATGAAAACATCTATCTCCATGGGCGTTTATCTCCGAGAACGGGTCTGTGAAGGGGCGGACCGAACCGTATTTTCGCAAAAAATAGACGTCCATGTTTTATTCGACAATTTGTGAGCTGGGCGTTTTTGTTTTTCAGCGATAATGGAAAATGAAAGCGCCCAGCTCAAAAACGAATAAATCCAAGGCATTTGTTCGTGGGAGGGGCCAGGATTCGTAGTGCACTGGTCCCCCTCACATGCCAGGACACCAACCGGGCACCCTAGGAGGCACTTTTACAAAAACAAAAAAAAAGTTAAAAGAGCTCCCAGGTGCATAGCACCTTTCCCTTGTGTGTTGAGCCCCCCAAATCCCCCTCAAAACCCACTGCCCACAAGTCTACACCATTATTATAGCCCTAAGGGGTGAAGGGGGGCACCTACATGTGGGTACAGTGGGTTTGGGGGGTTGGACGACTAATAAGCATTAAGCAGCACAATTGAAACAGGTAGGGGGGGATGGGCCTGGGTTCACCTGCCTGAAGTCCACTGCACCCCCTAACAACTGCTCCAGGGACCTGCATAATGATGCCAGGGAGGTGGGTATGACATTTGAGGGTGAAAATAAAAAGTTATGAAACATCATTTTTTTGTGGTGGGAGGGGGTTAGTGACCACTGGGGGAGTCAGGGGAGGTCATCCCCGATTCCCTCCGATGGTCATCTGGTCATTTAGAGCACTTTTTTGGGACCTGTTCGTGTGAAAAAAGGGTCCAACAAAAGTGTCCTAAATTTTCGCTAAAAACGCCTTTATTTTTTCGATTATCGCCCTAATCGGCCGATAACCACGCCCCAGTTCCACCTTCGCCACACCTCTGACACGCCCCCATCAACTTTGTCCGCATCCGCGACGGAGTGCAGTTGAAAACGTCCAAAATCGGCTTTCGATTATACCGATTTATTCGTTTTTGTGAGATAAACGTCTATCTCCCGATTTGGGTCGATATCTAGGCATTTTTCTCTTTCGATTATAAGGTGGTTAGTGAATCAGTGGAATCAAGCACTGAGGGGGAGATGCATCAAGCTTACTGGGCCAGCTGCATGCTTTCTTGACTGGTTCCAGCAGGAGCATAGTCAGACGCCCAATTTTGGGTGGACCTGGGCCCAAGATGGGTGAACAGAAGAGCTCCGCCATGTCCCACAAGTGATTTGGTCTCTCCCTCTCTCATCTGCACACCTCTCTCAAACGTCCTCCCCCCGCATACCTTTTAAATAGCAGGTTTTCACCAGCAGCAAGCAGCAACTAATACACACTGCTCATGTTGACCCCACAGCATGTATCAGTCGCTGCTCACTGCAGGCAAAGATCTGCTATTTACAAGGTATACAGGATGGACAGTTGTTGGGAGTTTTCGGCTGGTGGGGCTTCGAGATCCCTGACAGTCACATCATAGGTGTGCTGCTACTGGATGGACCTGAGCCCAAAGTAGGTAGGCCTGGGCCCACCTGGGGCTCACCTTTGGCTACACCACTGGGTTCCAGCTGGTTTAGCGAGCACATTATTCAGCGGGAGATGCACAAAGGGCTGTTTTCTATTCGTGGCATCAGAGAACGGGAATGGTATGCAAAGTTATTAAAATGAGCTGATTACCATTCAACTGTGCATTCCAAGCAATGCACAGACTGCAGCCCCTGCCTTTTATGACAAAAGTTTTACGGGAGGTCAGGAACTATCGTAGCTGCACAATTTCCCATGTGTTGGAAGGATGCTACTGGATAGTGCTGATAGAGAGGAGACCAGAGGGTTGGTGAGGGCTGTCTCCGCTTGTGCTGGATTCTTTCCCCCTGCTCTCTTGTCTTTGCCTTCTCTTGTGGGCAGCTGAGCTCCGAGGTGCGAGGGATCACTCTGCTTTTCTTCTTTGCTGGATGACAGCATTAGCCGCTTCTCCCCATCGATCCTTTTTAGCCTTTTCTCTTCCTCCTCCACCCCCCAGCTGCAGTCTTTTTTTTTCAAACTTGAAAAAGACTACACATGGCTTTCATACATGCAGCATGAAAGCCGTGAAATGCCATGGAGGGCTGTTCTGGGCATGCACAGCTTTGCGAGTGGATGCTCTGTGCATGCCCTGGCAGCCTTCCCTACAAGCTGCATGGTAAACGTCCATGCAACTCATTTGCATGAAATTTCTTCAGAGCATTGTTCACTATTTCAGAAATAGCAAATGGATATTACCGGGGACTTTTGTGCATCGGTCCCGAGTAAAGCTGTAGATAGGTTTGTATTTGTAAGGAGCATTAGAGATAAATCCTCCCATAACTGGTACACAGGCTGTAGTACATTTTTTTAGATACATTTCACTACAGCAATAGTGCTTATTAGGGAGGTTTGATTCAACTTGTCTGAGTATTTGTTTGTCCATCCGTAAACATGGGTTTGTTTACCTGTCTTTATTGGGAGCCATGCGCAAACAAACCCAAGCCTACAATAATGAGAGATGAAATCACCTGAAAATTCTGCAGGTCATGGCAAAGAAGTAGGTGCCTTTGAGACTCCAACCCCCCTAATGCAAAGCTGAAGAAAGTGACTGTGGCTGATGGAGAACCCCCACCAACTGATGTCAGGGTAGGTTCCCATAGCAGTGCACACTGAGGTGGTTACTGGGGACCACTGTTGGCTGAAATCAGGCCAGATTCTCAGAGCAGAACACATCACAGTGGACCAGCAGGGACCCAAGACCAATGTTAGGAAGAATAAATAGGGCAGTAGCTCTGGGCCCCACAGTCCCAACATCTTCCCCTTTTCCCCACCATGGTCCCTTCCCTTAACTTTCCTGATCTACTTTTTAAAGTATTTCCTTTCATGGAGGGTTGCTAGCTTGGCAGCTATTCTGATATGCTGCCTAGACTATCCCAAAGCTTTCCCTCTGCCATGTTCCGCATCTCTCTGATGCGGCTTCCTGTTTCCATCTGGGTGAAATGTGACAGAGGGAAAGCTTTGGGGCATCTGTAGCAAGACTATCAGAATAGTTGTCATGCTGGCAATTCCCCTGTGAAGGCAAATGCTTTTTAAAGTAGATCAGGAAGGTGAGGAAATGGGAGAGAGAAGTTGGACCGTCATGGGGGGAAGGGGAAGAAATGTTGGTCCACTGGGTCACCTGGAGCTGTTAGTGTTTTAAGTTAGCCCAAGGGGGGGGGGGGGAGAAAAGGGGAAATGCCAGACTGCAGGTGGGGGGAGGGGACTGGAGGAAGAAATGATGGGTCCAGAAACAATGGGAGGGAGAGAGATAGAGAGATGGTGGACAATGGGATGGAGGGAGGGAATAGGTACTGGACCAAGAGGTGGCAGGTAAGGGGGGGGGGGGAGATGCTGGATGGGAGGGCAGTTGGGAAAAGAGAGATGTTGGACCTGGGCATGTGAGGTATGAAGGGAGAAATGCTGTACAATGTGCGGAAGGGATGGAAGAGAAAGAAGGAGAAATGTTGGACCTGGAGGCAGAAGGGAGGGAGAGGTGTTGGATCATGGGGTAGGAAAATACATGAAAATTTTCCGGCTGCCCATCTCTAGCTCAGGCTAGAGGTAGATGATCAAATCTGATAAATAAATACAGTAATTAACTGATTGAGTTAAATGCCAATTCACTCCATTTGTGATAATAAACTGTTTAATAAGAAAAGAAAGGTCACAAACGTTAAGCCCTTGTTTGTACATTGTCATATACATAGGGTAATTTTAATGAAGGCTGATGAAGGAATCTGTAATAGTAAAATAAAATGTTGAAGGAATTTATAATGGTAAAATAGAAAGATGCTCCCCATAAAACTGCATTAAAAACCCAGGTTTTGCAGGTTAGGTAGGAAGAGAGTGCACAGCATGACAGTCATACCATTAAATCTTACAATTAGCATGTGTACTAATGCTTTTTTCTTGTTGAAAGGATGCTCCTTAGGGAAGACACCAACATGCAGGGCGGTAGCGCAAGGCACCGCGTGCTAATGAGTCAGAAAGTGCCACACTGAATCAATGATTGGTACTGACAGGGCTCTGCCAAAGTAATGCTTGCAGCATTGTAACCTTCTAGCTGACAGCAGCTGGCATTACTGCAGGGTCAATAAAGTAGAAATGAAGGGTAAAATCAAAAGCACCGAAGTGAGCAAATTATTTATCCATTTCGAAATGCAACGCAGCCTGGGCGAGGAGACCGACGTTCGGAAACGCGTATGTGTACAGGGTTAAAGAAGAAATCACCGCAGATGAATTTCTGGCACGCAGAGGTTCTATAAATATTTAGGGCAGCGAGGAGACAAAAGCAGGCCCACGTAATATTTGCAATTTGCTTGGCACCACAGGTGCAAATCATAGAGTGGACACGACTGTTAAGTGGTGTGCAGTTGGCCATCACACTCTAATTATCAGTTCAATGTAAGAACATCAGGACCGGCTCAAAATAAGAAAGAGGGAAGCGTTTTCAGCCTGGCAGCCTGTGCAAATAAAAGCACAGCCTTCCTTCCAGGTCTTTATTTCTTTTAAGCTAATTAGTGATGTTCACTACTAATGAATGAGATGGGCTCATAATGTTAACCAGATCCAGTGCTAATGTACTTAAGCACCATGTCAGCTTGCCCAAACACCACTGAAAGACACAGCCATTGTGCACTTCCAGCAATTAATCCTGCTTTCCTGACTTTAACAAAGACAGCCAAGAGCTAAGAAACACTTCCCAGTTCTGGCTAGCAGCGCAGTACAATGAAGGGAGCACAGAGCTGCGACCTCACTTCAGTTTCACTATAACTACTTTTTTATGGTGGGGGCCCTGAGCAAATTGAACCGCCTTTGTGTGCTCAGACTCGGACAATGTGGGGTTTTAGGCTTTGGACAGAGCAGCCGTTTTGAGTGATCTTGCACTGAGATTTGTACGATGCTTCTGCTTCTGTTAGTACTAAGTATTGTGGTGAGTATTAGTTGTACCTGGGTCTGCACAGATGAAAGGCAGGTGTCATTACTAAATGACCCACGCACTTTGCCACCCTCACCTCCTGCAGTCTTCATCCTTCTGCCAGGCTCTCCTGAGCTTAATGGGTTCGACTCATTCCTTTTATATACTGTGCAGATGAAGCTCAAACCGAGATGAAGGCTACAGGAGAAGATGGAATCATTAAGCTTTGAACAAAAACTCTAGCTCCCTTCATTTTAAACATACTCTTAAATCAAATTCAAAATTACTTATAGAGCCATTTGGAGAATTGAGAGATACCTTACTGTATGCGCTAACCAAATTTCAAGGGGTGGAAAGATTCCATCAACCTTATTAAAATGTCTAGTCAGTCACAAAAACCTAGGGCCCTTTTACTAAGCTGCGTAAGAGTTTACGTGTGCCCAACGTGCGCCAAAACGGAGTTGCCGCCTGACTACCATGTGGCTCTTGTGGTAATTTCATTTTTGGCACGCGTCTGAAAAATATTTTTTATTTTCGGGTGCACGTAATAGATGCACGCCAAGTGGCATATGACACACATAGGTCATTACCGCCCAGATTTTTTACCGTTAGGTCAATGGCTGGCAGTAAGATCTCAGACCCAAAATGGATGCGCGGCAATTTTGATTTTGCCGCATGTCCAAAAAAAGGCATTTTTTTGTAGGTGTACTGAAAAATAATTCAGCGCACGCCCAAAACACGCGTCTATACTACTGCAGGCCAGCGTACCTTAGTAAAAGGACACCCTATAGTCTTAAAACATAGCTCTAGCATGCGTATTGTGGGAAGCTTCGGGGCTCTGACCTGCAGCAGAATTTCCAGCGTGGGTATGCAATATTTCTATAATCAAGTTCTAATAAATCTGCCCCTGGAAAAATATTCAGCATGTAAATCTTCAAAGGTGTTTAGGATCACTATCCTAGACTGTGACCTTTCAGGAAGTGTTCTTGGTGCAAAGTCAGTTACAGTATCATAACCCATCTCAGCAACCAGGTCTAACGTGGGAGATTGTCATTCTTAGGACGGATATTCTTAGTTTCCCTGTACACATTTGAAATACTGCGGAAGATAAGAGCTGCAGTTTCCCCCTCAAATGCACATATACCTGTTATCAGAACCACATCTATCTTTCAGACCTCTTTATGTAGATTCAGCATATCTTTTGATTAATAGAACCTTGTAGAAGTTTTCTGCTGCATTTTTAGTTTATAGATCCTTATCCAAGTTAGAAGAAATTTTATATCAGGCAAAAGAGCATCAATTTGTTACTGTTGCTATTAACAGTGCTGAAGATCTCATATTGCTATTAATTTCCTCTTTTCCCTTCCTACTGAATATGTAGTACCTTTCTCTCTTCGGTACCATGCAGCAAGTTGAAATATGTGCATGTAAGTTCAGCTGTACTACTATGATTATTTTCCATTTTCAGTTATGCATTTAGGAGATTAAAATGGAGACAGGCCTGTGTTTTCAGATTAGCTGACAACACTGCCATCTTGTGTCTCAGGCTGACGGAACAGAAGTCCTTAAATCAATAAGCTACAGGAAGGAGAACCAAAGAACACAAAACTATTGCTATGACAGGCCATGCACATCTTCTAGAGAAGTATTATGGCAAATTTAATTCATGTTAACAAGGGCATTCTGCTTCAGAAGTATTATGGGTCAGATTCTATATTTGGTGCTGAAAAAATCAGCATGAATGGAAAACATGCCTATATGTATTCTATAAACGATACCTTTTTAAGGCACCGTTTATAGAGAGAAGGAGAATTGGGACTTGATATACTGCCTTTCTGTGGTTTTTATGACTACATTCAAAGTGGTTTATACAGGTACTTATTTGTACCTGGGGCAATGGAGGGTTAAGAGACTTGCTCATAGTCACAAGGAGCTGCAGTGGGAATTAAACCAAGCTCCCCAGGATCAAAGTCTGCTACTCCACCACTAGCAACATTCCAAGTAGAATCTCAAATAGTTGCAACAGAATCTCAAATAATAGCAACGTTCCATGTAGAATCTCAAACAGCAGCAACAGCAACATTCCAAGTAGAATCTCAAATAGCAGCAACAGCAGCAACATTCCATGTAGAATCTCAAATAGCAGCAACAGCAACATTCCAAGTAGAATCTCAAATAGCAGCAACCGCAACATTACAAGTATAATCTCAAATAATAGCAACATTCCATGTAGAAACTCAGATAGGGAAAGGGAAATGGGACTTGATACACTGCCTTTCTGTGTTTTTTTGGAACTACATTCAAAGCTGTTTACAAATTATATACAGGTACTTATTTGTACCTGGGGTAATGGAGGGTTAAGTGACTTCCCCAGAGTCACAAGGAGCTGCAATGGGAATTGAACCCAGTTCCCCAGGATCAAAGTCCACTGCACTAACCACTAGAATATGTGTAGTACCATCCACACAGCTAAAGTTTAGGAGCAGCCATTTACACCAATGAAAAGCTAGTGTAAATGCCCAGGCCTAACTTTGCAGAATGAATGCATTTTAGGAATGCCCATGACCCATCCATGCCCACTTTTGAGATCTGTGCAGTAGCATTTACACAGACTACCTTATAGAATATACTTAGCGAGTAGGGAGCGTTAATTCTAATTAGTGCCAATTAGTGCTCATAATTGTTTGTTAACATCCAATTGGCACTGATTGTCTTGTTAACCAATTGAGTATTGCTCGCAAATCAGACTATGGCCAGGTTTGTGCACACAACTCTTGTTGCACTATATAGAATTTGTAGGTTTATGTGAAGGTCTTCCTGGATCTTCAGCTACAAGATGTACAGACCAAATACTGAAAGTGATTCGAGAAGAGAGCGAGGCTTCAAACACTGATGTTGTAATTCACCTGAGGACAAATGACCTGGCCAACAATAGCAAATTTACAGCACAGAGAGCGTTCCAGAAGCTTGGGGAGGGACTGAAATCTTTGGTTCAGACTGTGGCTTTTTCTGAAGTAATTCCTACGTTGGGGATGGGAGAGGAAAGACTACGCAAAACAGAGGAATTCAATAAGCGGCTTGAGTCTTGGTGTAAAGAAGAAAGTTTTAGATACATAGGAGAATGGGTTAATACCCATGGAAAAATAATAGGCTGTACTGTAATGATGGGCTACATCTTTCTGTGATGGGAATAAGGACCCTTGGGGAGAAATTCAGACAGTATGTTTCTAGACATTTAAACTAGAGGGTGGGGGGTGACAAAAGGAAACAGGGGATTTCGGAAAGTCACCCCAGAATAAACATGATGGCAGAAGGAAAGGTCATGTAAATATAAAAAACCACCCAAACTCACTAAGCACATGGAAAGCTATGTGCACAAATGCTCGTAGTCTAAGTAAAAAGCTTCAAGACTTGCAAGCCCTGATGTTTGAAGAAAACTTGGATATTGTTGCTATTACGGAGACGTGGTTCAACAATTCTCATGAATGGGATGTGACCGTACTGGGCTATAATCTTTTTAGGAAGGATAGAGAGGGCCGAAGAGGTGGAGGAGTGGCTCCTATATGTGAGAGACAATATCAGAGTAGCTGAAATGTGGGGAACCTGGGGAAAAGAAGAAGCTTTATGGATCGTCCTGGAAAGAAAAGACGGAACCTGTATCCACACAGGAGTTATCTACAGACCTCCTGCGCAAACAGAGAAGTTAGACAAGGATCTAGTAGAAGATATTCAAAAGATTGGTGTGAAAGGGGAGGTGCTACTGTTGGGAGATTTCAATTTGTTTGACGTGGATTGGAACGACCCGCCTGCGGAATCAGAAAGAAGTAGGAAGATTGTGGATGCCTGTCAAAGTGCCTTGCTCAGACAAATGGTGACGGAACCCACGAGGGAAGGGTCGATGCTGGATCTAGTGCTCACTAATGGAGATAGTGTTTCTGATATCCGGGTGGGTGCCCACCTATGTAATAGTGATCATCACACTGTATGGTTTGATATAAGGGCGAAGGCGGAGTGCGGACGCACAAAACTGGATTTCAGACATACTGATTTTGATAAAATGGGGGAATACCTGAAGAAGGAGCTGTAGGTGTGGGAAGGCATAGGAGAAGTGGAAAAACAGTGGTCCAAGCTAAACGCTATTATAAATATGGCAACTGATCTTTTTGTGAGCAAAGTAAACAAAAACAAGAGAAACAGGAAGCCTATATGGTTCTCCAAACAAGTAGCTGAAAAAATAAGAGCAAAAGAGGCTTTGTTCAAGAAATACAAAAGAACACAACGAGAGGATCACGGAAAAGATTATTGGATTAAACTCAAAGAAGCAAAGAGGGAAATACGGCTAGCGAAAGTGCAAGCAGAAGAAAAAAATGGCTAAAGATGTAAAGAGAGGTGACAAGACCTTTTTCAGATATATTGGGGAAAGGAGACGAGAGAGGAATGGAATTGCGAGACTGAAAGATAATGAGAATGGCTATGTGAAGAGTGATGAAGATAAAGTGAACGTGCTAAACAATTATTTCTCTTCGGTGTTCACAGAGGAAAATCCTGGAGAAGGACCATGGTTGGCTGCCGAGGGAATGTCTGGGAATGGAGTGGATACTGCGCGGTTTACGGAACAAAAAGAATTTATAAACAGCTGGAGAATCTGAAGGTGGACAAAGCTATGGGGCCGGATAGGATTCATCCCAGGATACTGAAGGAGCTCAGAGAGGTCCTGGCGGGACCTCTTAAAGATTTATTTAATAGATCTTTAGAGATGGGAGAGCAGATGTGGTCCCTCTTCACAAAAGTGGAGACAGGGAAGAAGCGGGAAACTACAGACCGGTAACTCTCACGTCGGTGGTAGGAAAAATAATAGAGTCGCTGCTGAAAGAAAGGATAGTTAACTTTCTAGAAGCCGAAGGGGTACAGGACCCGAGGCATCATGGCTTTACCAAAGGAAAATCCTGCCAAATGAATCTTATTGACTTTTTTTGACTGGGTGACCAAAGAACTGGATGAGGGACATGCGCTAGATGTAATCTACTTGGACTTCAGCAAAGCCTTTGATACGGTCCCCCACAGAAGATTCATGAATAAGCTGAAAGGGTTGAACTTAGAACCGAAAGTGGTGAACTGGATAAGAAACTGGTTGACCGACAGGTGGCAGAGGGTGGTGGTAAATGGAATCCGCTCAGAGGAAAGGAAGGTGAGCAGTGGAGTTCCTCAGGGGTCGGTGCTGGGGCCTATTCTATTTAATATATTTGTGGGAGATATTGCTGAAGGGTTGGAAGGAAAGGTTTGCCTTTTTGCGGATAACACGAAAATAGCCAATAGAGTGGATACCCTGGAGGGAGTAGAAACGATGAGAAGGGATCTCTGAACGTTAGAAGAATGGTCGAGGGTCTGGCAGTTAAAATTTAATCAATATGCTGTTCAGGGTTAACCACTATTTCCAGTTTCACAAATTACTCAAGTCTACGTTACTTACTGAAACCTAAATATTTCTCAAACTCTTTTGATTCTTTTTTGTTTTTTTCTTATGCTCTTAAACTTATATTTGTAAGTGTGCGTAGTGCTCGGTCCTATACATTACATCAGTTTAGCTCGGCACTCGGTGATAATGTTCACCTTGCATCATCACACTACAACCCTCCCTGCCTCCTGTTAATAATCTTAGCCAGCCCCTCCGGGCCCCGCATCTGTTCAAATAAAGTACTTATCTGAGGGTTGATAGTCCTTGGATAACATCTTTCCTGGTGCCAGTTGTTAATTTCTTGTATACCAGGTGTAGTGTAAAATCTAGTGAATATGTGATATTTCCTCTTTTCTGCGAGATATAGTCCACTTCATTAGGTCCTCAGACTCAAATTCTTTAGTCCTCTACACGGATCATGTTTCGTCACTGTGGGTGTCTTCAGGAGAACTGAAAGTGTCTGTAGAATCACAAATCATAATTATTGATGGTTTGACAACTTTTCAACTGTGCACCAATATATTTTTTGCTCACGATTTCCTTATACCTATCAAATTTATACATTCACTTTTACTAATCCATATAACCTTATTATATTTAATTTATGGCATACCTGGAATGGAGCTTCATACCACTCGAGACCATTAGACCAAAAAACGCCAACGCATGCGCCCTACTCTTTTATACGTCATCATTGATGACACACTGAATTCTACTTACAAGTACACCCATTCGATTTCTCGATTTAATCCATGTGGGATTACCATATTCCACTGAAATATGAACTGTTGTTCCTTACATAGCAACACCTTTGCTATATCCCCACCATATGGCAATTGAATTTGGGTCAAAACCGTATACTTTTAGTCTTGTAAATTGTGATTCATTTGCATCCAATGATCTACCATGGGTGCTTCTTTTTTCTTTATTCTTAAATTGCTGATATGCTTTGCAATTCTTTGTTTTATCTTGTGAGTGGTATAGCCAATAAACCACTTGTCAAAGGGGCAGAGGATCCCATAAACCACTTGTGATGATTCACAGCTCGTCGAAGTTATGAGCCAAAACGGTTTACCTCTTTTGAGATGCTTAATGAACCTGGTCTGCCAGACATATTTACAATAAACACATTTGGTACAATGTCTGTGTTCCTGGCCCTGTGAATATTCTCTATTACCCAAAGGTATTGCATGATGTCGCTGTAATAATTCACCCATATTTCTAGCTCATGAATACGTAAAACATGGAAGTTCTCAGAAATTATGAAGAGACAACATTGGCTAGTGATTTTTGATGATATTTTTAATTTGTGTCCCTTGCATGGAATATGGTTAGACACACGTAAATTGTTCCCGCTGCTTTTTGACTGTTGCCGATGACTGTAAAAGCCATTGTTGATGTGTACTCGTTGCTCTTTTCTGTGCTTTTTTAATAATCTTTGGAGGATAACCCCTTGTTCTAAATCGATGATAGAGCTCTCGTGTCTGTGACTTGAAGCTATCATCCTTGCCACATAATTTTCGGACTCTTAAAAACAGACCAATAGGGATTCCTGCTTTTGTGGCAAGTGGATGAAAACTTGTATAGTGAAGTAAGGTGTTGGTATCAGTTGGTTTACGAAATATCGTTGTGTCAAATTTTCCCTGATTATATGTGATGGTTATGTCCAGGTAATTAATGGTAGAGCCCCCTATGGTTGATTCAAATTTGATGTGCTCATCACAGCTATTTAAATAATGAAAGAATTCCTCCAAATGCTGTTTCCCCCCAGTCCATACTAGAAAAATATCATCAATAAATCTTTTCCAGATCATGATGTGGGGTGCATGTGCTGAGGCATAAACAAACCGCTGTTCGAAATCTGCCATGTATAGACACGCGATTGTAGGTGCCACCGTTGCTCCCATAGCTAGTCCATGACTTTGAATATAGTGTTTTTCTTCAAAGCAAAAAAATGTTTTTGTTATTACAATCTTCGCCATCTGATTTAAGAGATGTATTCTGTCCGATGATAAGTCTAACCTGAACATGTATACCTTGGAGGAAAGGAGAAACAGGGGTGACGTGATACAGACGTTCAAATATTTGAAAGGTATTAATCCGCAAATGAACCTTTTCCGGAGACGGGAAGGCGGTAGAACTAGAGGACATGAATTGAGGTTGAAGGGGGGCAGACTCAGGACTAATGTCAGGAAGTATTTTTTCACGGAGAGGGTGGTGGATATGTGGAATGCCCTCCCGCGGGTGGCAGTGGAGATGAAAACGGTAATGGAATTCAAACATGCGTGGGATAAACACAAAGGAATCCTGTTTAGAAGGAATGGGTGGCGACACCGGTAATTGGGAAACAAAATGGGAGCTGGGCAGACTTCTACGGTCTACGCCCTAATCGTAACTGAATAGATAGGGATGGTCTGGAGTGTAAATTTTAAGGGGCTTCCATGTTAGCTTCAGAACTTAGTACAAGAACAGTACTGGGCAGACTTCTACTGTCTGTGCCCTGAGAAAGGCAAGGACAAATCAAACTCGGGTATACATATAAAGTATCACATACTATGTAAAATGAGTTTATCTTCTTGGGCAGACTAGATGGACCATACAGACCTTTATCTGCCGTCATTTACTATGTTACTATGTGTTTAAAAAATGCATAGTAAGAAGACAACAAACAGTACTTGCTGCTTTTGCTTACGTAAACAACTTCATAAAGACAACTACACTGTGTGCTTATGTTTGCACAGGTTTATTAGTGGAGGAATGGCCTAGTGGTTAGAGTACAGGTCTTGCAATCCGGAGGTGGCCAGTTCAAATCCCACTGCTGCTCCTTGTGATCTTGGGTAAGTCACATAACCCTCCATTGCCTCAGGTACAAACCTAGATTTTGAGCCCTCCTGGGACAGAGAAATATCCAGTGTACCTGAATGTAGCTCACCTTGAGTTACTACTGAAAAAGGTGTGAGCAAAATCTAAATAAATATTAAACTTAATATACTGCTATACAGTACAAAGCAGTTTACATCTTAATAAAACAATTCTTTATATCAATTTACAGAACCCCACACATACTTCCTAATTAAATTATTAACAATTGAATTTTAAACTTTACAAAACTTCTATTAAATCATTACCATCAAATTATCAAACAGTGTATCCCTCATAATTCCTTATCGGGAAAAGCTTGCTTGAAAATGCAAAGCTTTTACCAAAACCTTAAACTTTTTTCCATCCATTTCTCCTTGAACAATCATAGGCAGTTCATTCTAGTATTGTGGTGCTAACAAAAAAAATGCCCCCTTACAAATCCACTGATAAAAGGGCTGTGGCATAAATCATCTTTCACCTAGACAATAAAACTGATATAGAGGTGACCAAGAAGTGTTACTTCTCCACTTTTCTTCAGAGGGATGCCGGCCTCTCCAGACCCTTTAAATTAATTAGCCATATGAATGCCTCATCCACTAACTTTCTGTCTTGGCCTTCATCAATGATTTTCTCTGAGGATTTTTTTGCAGAATTTTTTCACTGCTGTTTTTTCTGGGTTTGGCGGTAAGCCTGTGATGAGATGTCCTGTAGGGGATGTTTGATAATATGTAATCTCACCATGGACAATTGAGGCTTGCTTTATTCAAGTATATTCTTTATTTATAGCAACATAACCAAGTTCCAATGGGATTGTGGTAAACACTTTATTGACCCAATTAGATTAGTGTTATCCAGGGGGTAACACTGTCAGCGGATAGAAAAACACTCACTGTGTAACTGCCAATTGAGTTGTGAATCACTTACTTTTAAGACAGAGGTCTGGTTATTTATCAAGAGGTCCTTTTACTAAGCCACAGTAGCATTTTTAGCTCATGGTAGAAATCAGGTAGCGGTATACATTGAAACGCCCAAAGGAATATAATGGGTGTCTCGGCATTTACTGCCAGCTGATTTCTACTATGAGTTGAAAATGCTACCACAGCTTAGTAAAAGACCCCCACCCCCCAAGGACTTTAAGGCCCAGATGCATCAACAAAACATAAAACAACCGAAAACGTAAAAGTCATTACCGTTTTAGAAAAAATGAAGGATGCACTAAAAAAAAAGACGCACATGTTCGGCGCGGCATTCAAACGTCGGATGCATGAAAGTATCATTAATCCGGTGTAATCTCCGCCAGCGGTATAGGAAATGCATGCGCACAATCGCCAAACCTATATCACCTTGCCCGAAGACGCTGCGTTTCTCAATCAGCTGATATCAGAGAGTGCAATTGAAAGCATGCATCACAAAAATAGCCTTCCATTTTGGCCATTATTCACACCCAAATAATAAAAACATCTTTTTTGGCCATGCTTCACAGTCAGCTAAGAGATCTGGAAGTCTCTGAGCCAATCACAGCACGTTTAGCTGAGCTAAACGCGCTGTGATTGGCTCAGAGACTTCCAGGTCTCTCAGCTGAGTGAAGCACGGCCAAAAAGGAAGTTTTTATTATTTGGCCAAAATGGAAGGTTATTTTTGTGATGCACGCTTTCAACTGCACTCTCCGATATCAGCTGATTGAAAACCAGGCCAAAATGGAAGGCTATTTTTGTGATGCACGCTTTCAACTGCACTCTCCAATAACAGCTGATTGAAAAACGGGGAGGTGAGCGGCACGGCGTCTTTGGGTGGCGTATATGACATACGTTTTTGACAATTTTTCGATCTAGCACAGCCCCAACGAGAGGTACAACCTCTCGTTAAATTTTTCGGCAATTTCCACCGTTAAGGCAATCAGAAAAGGTTAGTGCATCTCATTACAATAGGGTTTCTGCACAATTTGCTCATCTGCATTCCGTTTTCGTTCGCTGCTACCGTCATCGGAAAATGGCCTTTAGTGCATGCCACGGTTAAAAACTTGTTTGTTAAAGGCTCGTTTTGTTTAGTGCATCTGGCCCTAAGTCCTTTCTATTTGCAGAGCTGAAATTATACCCCCTGATGCAGGCAACTGCCAACGTGTGGCCATTTCAGGTCTTTTGTCTACCAATAAACGCTTTGTCCACTGTTTTCAGTGTTCCTACTTCTCGACTGCTCTGTTAATTCTTGCCTCTCCATTTGCTTCCACATAAAGATAGGACTGTGTTTTATGAGGCCCTATTTAGCGGTTACCTTATGTCAGTGGTTCCCAAACCTGGTCCTGGAGGTACCCCAGCCAGTCAGATTTTTAGGATACCCACAATGAATATTCATGAGAGAGATTTGCATGCACTGGTTCCACTGCATGCAAATCTCTCTCATGAATATTCATTGTAGATATCCTGAAAACCTGACTGGCTGGAATGTCTCCAGGACCAAGTTTGGCAACCACTGCCTTATGTGGTTAAGCATTGAATATTGGCACTTAACTGCATAAGTGCCAACTCTGCCCCAGACCGCCCACAAATTAGTTGGTTTTGGCTTAGCCACTTAGCCACTGGTAAGTAACTGGATAAGTGCCACTGAATATCCACAGTTAGCCCCAGATAAGAGATGTAAATAGCCAGAAGCCTCCCCTGGCTATATAAATCACTTTGAATATTGATTCCTTACAGTCCATTAACCAGGTAAGTGCCCAGATAAACTTAGGACAGCAAAAATCCAGTCTTAAATGAATCCAGGCAGTTATCCAGGTACTGTACAGACTATCAGCTGGCATCTGGATAAGTTCTGGAGGCTATCTACGACCCGGATATTCAATGTTGGTGTCTGGCTTAGACTCCACATTGAATATCTGGGTCAGATTCCACTTTAAATTTGCTGACCATTTGCAGGCTAAATATTGGGGGTAGGGGTAAATTTGCAACTGTTTTGGGCACTACTGGCTGCCTTTCCGCTTCTTGCACCGCTGTCCTTCAATTTTCCAGGCCGCCGACAGCATCATTGAATTAAGCACACTGCCTTCAGCAGCCCAGAAGCTTTTCATTTGCTACAATTTCCTGTCCCACATAGGGGAGACGCTGCAACAGAGGGAGAGTTTCTAGGGCTGCCGAAGTCAGTGTGCTTACCTCACTGATGCTGCCAGCAGCCCGGAATATTGAAGAAGGGCAGCGGTGCAGGGAGCCGGAACGGAGCGAATACGAGAGAGCTGATTAAGGCGGTTAGATTGAGAACAGGAGATGGTATGATGGCTGAAGCCCATGAGGTTAGTCTCCCTTTCCCTCATCTCCGTACAGCTGTCATCCTCGTTCACCATAAACAAAGCCAGAAAACCTATGAGCTGCTCTATCCACGTTGGCATTCTTTATTGTTGGTGGCATTTTTATTTGATCTCACTTATATTTTCAAGCATGCCAGCTTGTTTAATGGAAAATAAATCTGTTTGCTCAGGCTGCTTGCTATGTGAATATTCCATCACTGCTTCATTATTGCTACCAAGGATTACACATTAAGGGTATTGGCTTTAAAATGTGTTTTAATTCATTTATCCAGTCCTTAAATGCACATGTTTTTGCTTTTTAAACCCAAAGGTGAATCCTAAGGGTGGTTGAACAATTTACGTATAAACTGTGTCGTTTCTGACTTTACTTGTTTTGGGCTGCTTTGGGTTCTACTGACCTGTACATCTGTTGCCTAGAATTTTGGAAGATGGCAATGAGAAAATAAAAACTAAGTTTTGGATGTACTCTGTAGAAGTTCTTGTTTTCTTTTGCAGTGTGAATATGGATGCCTGTTCTGGTGTGATTTCTGAACATGTGGCATCATTAAAGGAGAGACTTTTAAATGCCCAGTTGGATATATATACTAATCTCAACTTTGTAGATTGAAACATTCTAAAAGGAGATGTACCAATGTACCAGTGGCAGAATGACATGACCAACATAGATCCGAGAAACAAGACTCAGGCAATTTGCATTTCCTTGGGGTCCATAGAGCCCTGTGAAACATAATGTACATAGACTGAGTCAACGCTGCAGACAACAAGGCTCTAGAGCCATTAACTGATCCCCATTGAGGTTCAGAGATAAATTTGCCTGTGTCCAAATATCCAAATTTTGAATAGGGTAAAACAAAGGACATGGATGCCTTTGTTGCATCTTTGGAACATGCATGTGAACTCCCCCCTCCCCCTAGGAAGGGAATTTTGAGAAACCAAAAGAAAATAAGAAATCTCAGGTTGAAATTATTTTGGAGGGCAAATTTATTCTCGCTGGTTGAGATAAACTGACTGAGGAAAAGAGCTTTATAACTGACATTCTGCTCTAGCAGCAGTCTATGAGTAAAATGCAATCATTTAAAGAGTGTTGCATTACTGAGCTAGGGTAGAGGTAAACAGCAGACTGAGCTGTAAATTGTTCACTGTAAGGAAAGGCAAACTAATGATCACCACTTATATACTTTGAGGATGATTATCTATCTATTCATGGTGTTAAAGCACACATACTAAATAAAGGTAATTGCAGCTGGTTAGGATGTCAGGGAAAACTCCTCACCTGAATTTAATTGGGGCAGTCTAACCATTATCTTCCTGGAATTCTGGCCTATTGTCAATCTCAAATATATAGAGATTCTGTCCACCATCTCTGTCTCTTGGCCTTTTGGCTGAGAGGGGAAGCTCCTTCTATTGGGGAAAGCCTGAACTGTAGGAATCAGAGAGAGCTACACTCACAAAAGAGTGAAAAGCTGTAGACCTGGCAGGGAAGGGACCCCTAGAGACTCCTTCTGAAGACAGCAGATTGGCCAACCAAGAAGAAGAGGGGCCCAGTGGCAGAGCAGCCCTTGGGAGCAAGCTCAGGGCAAAGTAGAAGGCCTCTGGGGGGCATAATCATTGCCTGAGGTCCAGTGACAGAGCAGCCCTTGGGAGCAAGCTCAAAGCAAGGTGGAAGGCCTTCAGGAGCACAATTGGCAAATACCGCCAAGCATTAACAGCAACCAAAGTACAGTATTTCTCGCAATGCATTGCAGAGGCTGCCAATTCAACCAAGCAGCTGTTCAGTATAGTAACCAGCCTACTGCAGCCCCCACAACAGAACCAGCCTACCCAGTCTAAACTGAATTGCAATGATTTTGCTGCATACTTTGCCAACAAAATTAAACGCCTCCACTAGGATTCACTGGCAATCCCACCTAATCCCCAACCAGTCAAGTAGGGGTGCACAAACTCATCCCCTCCTGACAGAGACAGATGGGACACTTTTAACCCAATAACAGAGGAGAGCCTTGACAAAATCCTAAGAGATCTTCGACCAACTATCTGCTCCCCTCGATCCTTGCCCATCAAAGATAGTGCAGCAGGCAAGTAATGGGCCTCATAGAAGGTGCCACTAAAATTGTGAACACCTCTCTTTCTAATGGGCAGCTACCAACAGCATTAAAAGGGGCAGTGGTCTGCCCTCTGCTGAAGAAAAACAACCTTGACCAGGACAAACTTGAAAATTACAGGCCAGTATCCAACATCCCGTTTCTAGGGAAACTCATAGAACAAACAGTCTGTGTTCAATTTAATGACTGGTTAGAAAAGAGAAACTGGCTAGATCCATGTCAATCTGGATTCAGACCTGGTTATGGTACAGAAATGGTACTTGTATCCCTACTAGATGATCTTCACAGAAACAGAGAAAAGGGATTCGCCTCGATGTTAGTACTGCTTGATTTCTCTGCAGCTTTTGAAACCGTGGATCATGATATCATGCTAGCACGACTGACAGAAACAGGTATCAATGGAACAGTACTTGCTTGGTTTAGATCCTACGTATCAGACAGGCAATAATCCATAATGTTTGGCAGCAACTCATCACCACCATGGACACTGACCTGCGGGGTACCACAAGGATCGATACTGTCACCTATTCTGTTCAATATCTACCTCAAACCACTAGCTGAGCTGATTTGATCAATGGACACTCAGTTCTACATCTATACAGATGATGTGCAGCTACTCATACCCATTGAACCTGACTTACCTACAGCCTTGAATAAACTGATCACTTGTCTAACATCAATTCAAGAATGGGCTAAACACAACAAATGTTGCCTGAACCCAAGTAAAACCGAGCTTCTCTGGGTCCCTAACACAAGTAGATGCATACCTGACATCAAAATCCCTTTTGGGAAGTATGAACTCCACCTCAAATCACAAGTCAAAAACCTTGGAATACAGTTAGATTCAACACTTACACTGATTCCCCAAATCCAAGCATCCTTCAAGAGCTGGTTCTACTATTTGCGACAGTTACACTGCCTCTCTCCTTATATTGAGAAGGTAAATCTTATCCCAGTTATACATGCAATGATAACATCAAGACTGAATTACTGCAATGCACTATACAACGGTCTGACTACAAAGGGCCTGCACCAGCTCCAGTTGATTCAGAATGCAGCAGCAAGACTCATAGAAGGTTGCAAGCGATGTGACCATATCACACCATTTTTGCAAAAACTTCACTGGCTACCAGTACAATACAGGGCTAAATTTAAAACTCTATGTCTGATCTTCAAGGCCCTGAAAGGAAATGGCCCTGAGTATCTGAAAAATAGGATGATCCTCCACACACCACCAAGGACACTAAGATCCTCCCAAGGACTTTCACTAACCACACCCTCTCCAAAAGACATTACACGATGTGAGCCTTCTGCGGAGTAGCCTCCATACTCTGGAATGCACTGCCTGAAAGGCTGCACGTAACACAAGACTATGTCTACTTCAGGAAGCAGGTGAAAGCTTGGCTCTTCAACCAAGCCTTTAATGGAAGTAACTAACTTGTTAGTCTCACTCACATACACAAGGAGTACTCAGGCTGCATATACTGCAGCAGGACATGTTTATCCACTCCTACCCTTGCTGAGATAACATTTAACCATTTCTCTGACCTCATGTGCAACTTTCTTTAACTGAATCACCTTACTTTCTAACTCTTCCTACTGTCTTACCCTTCTATATGTTACATCTTTGCTTTACCCTTCGCTATCACTTATAATGTTCTGTTACGTATTGTGTTGACGTTGTAAATAGTATACCATGCCATACTTTGTATTGTTTTTGAATATTTTTACTGCTGTAATTGTCTATTGCTCATGTTTGATCTATTCTTACTGTACACTGCCTTGAGTGAATTCCTTCAAAAAGGCTGTAAATAAATCCTAATAAATAAATAAATAAATAAATTAGTGCCTGAGGCCCAGTGGCAGAAAGGCTCCTGAGAAGCATAATCAGTGCTTGGAGCTCAGAGGAGGCGGAGGCCCCTGGGACAGCAATCAGTGCTTGGGGAGAAGGACCCTAGGAGTATAATTGGCACTTGGAGCTCATCCACAGAGCCTGGCCATGCTAGACTGACTCAGGCTCTTGGTGGACATCCAGCAGCCACTGGTCCAGAGTGCTCCAGCAGGAGAGTGAGATCTGGGGAACATGGTGGTGATAGACAAGCAAAAAGACTCAATGAAAGAGCAAGGGGACATAGGTGATACTGCCACTCTAATAAAAGACTTGATGAACGTTCAGGGGAATATGTTTAAACCTACCACATTGGTAAAGCAACTAACTAATTCCAAGAGTACTATTTAGAGGTTTCATAAGGAACACCTGTCATCCAAAATGCTTAATTCATTGCTTATCAACATACTTCTCTTTTGCAAGTTGTAAATAGTTCAATATACTGTTTAACATATCAGTCAGCCTTGTTCACAGTGGTCATTTTGAGTTTTCTGGGGGGAAGGGAGGAAAATTCCACCTACTAACACCTTTCTTCCCCAGGTGGAGGCTCCAATCATCCCAGGCAGTGCCGCCAAGAGACTAGGCCGGGCCAGGGCAAGGCCGCCCCTGGGGCCCCCGCCGCTCCCCACGAGGTCATTGTCGTCGTCGCCGCCCCCCTCCGTCCACCACCGGGCCAGGCCCCCCTGAATTCAAATCATAGCGCCTCAGCTCGACCTCGCTCCATGTGAAAGAAGCGCAGCAGCGGCAGTCTGCAGATCGCCTCTCTTCGGGCCTTCCCTCCCTGTGTCCCACCCTCAAGTTACGTCAGACAAGGGCGGGACACAGGGAGGGAAGGCCCGAAGGGAGGCGATCTCAGACTGCTGCTGCTGCGCTTCTTTTACACGGAGTGAGGTCGAGGTGAGGGGCTATGATTTGAATTCAGGGGGGGCTCGGCCCGGTGGTGGACGGAGGGGGGTGGGTGGGGGGGACTGTGGCACTGGGCCCCCCTTGGAGGCCCGGGCCTGGGGAATTTTGTCCCCCCTGCCCCCCCCTCTCTGCGGCCCTGATCCCAGGGCCCAACAGAGCCTGCCCAAGACTTCTGTCAAGTTGGCCCCAGACCCAAGAATGCTCACAAGGGGGAATTACACGTTACAAAATGTCCACATAGAGGAGTAGCCTAATAGTTAAAACACTGGGATAAAGTCCAGGGGACCCAAGTTCAAATCCCACTTCAGCTGTTTGTGACTTTTTTTCTTTTAAAATGTGTGCCCTCCAGGGACCAAAAATTATCTACTGTAACTGAATGTGTACCACCTTAATAGCCTTCAAGCTTATAGGTTTCTTATATATTCAGGTACAGTAGGCATTTTTCTGTCCCTAGAAGGCTCGCAATCTAAGAAAACACAACACAGAGATCTAAAGTGAGGTTTGAAGCTGGGCCCCATAGTTTTCAGGCCACTGCACTATCCATTAGACTACTCCTCCAGGCTACATAGATGTTTTAACAAGATTTTAGTACCACGAATCTCCACAGTTCCTGAAGCTGCCAAAGAGCCCTGTATCCCTTGCCAGTTTCACATTCAGGGGAGGAATGGTAATCACTAAGGAATTAAGAAGGTGATTTGAATTAAGGAAAGTTCCAGATCTAAATAACGATGTCCCTTCCCCTTCTGGAACCAGAGTTGGCCATCTATATTTTGGCCCCTCCCTAGTTCCGCCCAAAACATGCCCATACCACACTCCCTTGTCATATGGATGTGTCATATGCTGGCTTTATAAAATCTGCTATGAGCGTGCCTATATTTGCATCTCATTAGTGTTGAGAATTAGGAGTTGTTCAGATGCGCTGTTACAGCGCTATTTCTCCAGTGCTGTAGTGAATAGCACCGGAGTTTTGAGAATTGGGACCTAGGGTTGGTCTCATATGAACGTAGCAAACCTGGACAGCCATACTGTTTTGATAGTTTTACATCATTTGCTTTTTAGGATTTGCTTTTGTGAGTCTGTTTTTATTTCTTTTATGTCTTTTTATGCAATTGAAAGATAACATTCTAAGCTGGAAACCCTTCTTGGATGGTGGTGGTATGGAGAGTACAGGGCACAGTTAGAAATCAATATTAGTTTTTGAGTTTTTAATGTGCTGGCGATGTATGAATCAAGCAAGCTTCCCTGATAAAGCCATTCTTCGTGGTTCATTAAAAAAAGTGTCAGTTCAGCATCAGGGCTATAGATATGGCCCTAAAACTGTCTAATATAATAAATCAAGGCAAGAAGTTAAATAACCTCCAGTGGCAGGTAATTTTTCAAGACCACAAAATACTTTTTGGAGTAGTAGATATGTTAAAAACACACACACACAGTGTTTTCAACAGTGAATGGAATAAAAAAATAAAGAATTGAGCATGCTTACCAGTGATACATACTTTATGAAACTTGCTGTAAATTCAAATTATAGAAAAATTAAATTTAATAGCTTAGCAGTGAGGTTCAATGCATCCAGTCCTTGAATATATAGGTATCAATTCGATGGTTTGGTTTTGGTCTCCTAAATTCCAACAGATATGTGCAAGAGGAAAGTTTGCATTTCATTTTCATTTTCATTTTGTTTCAGTCATGTTTGTTTCATTTTAGAGAATACTATTTTAATGTGCAGTAACACAGTGGCGTTCCTAGGGGGGCGGACACCCGGGGCGGCACCCCGCCCCCCGGGTGCAGCGCCCCCCCCCCCCCCCCCCGATGCAGCGCGGACCCCCTCGGCAAAAGACCCCCCTGTGAAAGAGCCCCCCGGGTGCATGCCGCTGGAGGGGGGGTGCCGCAGCGCGTGCCTGCTGCGAGTTTACTAACTTTGCTCGTTCGCTGCAGCTCCCTCTGCCCCAGAACAGGAACTCTCGCAGCAGGCGCGCACCCAAGCGGCGTGCATCCGGGGTGGACCGCCCCCACCGCCCCCCCCCCCTTGGTACGCCACTGCAGTAACACAATCCTCTCCCCCTCCACCCCCACCCCAACTTGTGGAGAAGTAGCCTAGTGATTAGGGCAGTGGGCCTTGATCCTGCAGCTCTTTGTGACCTTGGGCAAGTCACTGAGCGGTCCTTTTACAAAGGCACACTAGCCTTTTTAGCACACACTAAACACTAGACACACCCATATGTTCCCATGGGTGTCTCTAGTGTTTAGCGCATGTTTATTTTTAGCGGACCCTCTTAGATTGTTAGCCCTCTAGGGACAGAAAAAGTACCTGCATATTGCATAAGAACATAGCATAAGCACTGCCATACTGGGAAAAGACCAATGGTCCATCAAGCCCAGCATCCTGTCTCTGACAGCGGCCAGTCCAGGCTTCAAGAATCTGGCAACTCCCCCCCCCCCCCCCCAAAAAAAATTAATAATGTTCAATGGACTTTTCCCTCACGAATCTGTCCAAACCCCCTTTAAACTCCGTAAGGCCAGCTGCTGTCACTACATTCTCCAGCAACGAGTTCCAGAGTCTAACTACACGCTGAGTAAAGAAAAACTTTCTCCTGTTTGTTTTAAATCTACCATATTCTAGCTTCATCTTGTGTCCCCTGGTTCTATTGTTGTTTGAAAGTGTAAACAAACACTTCACATCTGTCCGCTCTACTCCACTCATTATCATGTAGACTTCTATCATATCACCCCTCAGCCGCCTTTTCTCCAAGCTGAAGAGCCCTAACCTTCTCAGCCTTTCCTCATTTTAGTCACCCTTCTCTGCACCTTCTCCAATTCCTTTATATCTTTTTTGAGATGCGGCGACCAGAATTGGACACAATATTTGAGGTGCGGTTGCATATACTTCTTAATGATTCTAATAATTGTAATTCTGTTTATTATGTAAGCCTCATTGTACCTGCTTCTGTGGGAAAGTGCAGGTACAAATGTAATAATAAATAAATAAATATTATGTACACAGCACTGCATATGTCTGGTAGCACTATAGAAATGATTAGTAGTAGTAGTAGTGGTAGTGAACTGGATTAGATTTCCACTTCAGCTTCTTGTTACTCTAGGCAGGTCATTTACCACCCCCCCCCCCACCCCCACCCCCATTGCCCCAGGTATATCAAGTCCCATCCCCTTTCCCTTTCCCTTTGTTAGTGAGTGATAAAGAAAACAGCAGAGGAAGTACAGTTGCCAGGTAGCCTGAGGACTAAATGGGACCCGATTCACAACTGTGGAGTGGAGGAGTAGCTTAATGGTTAGTGCAGCAGGCTTTGATCCTGGCAACCTGGGTTCAATTCTCACAGCAGTTCCTTGTGACCTTGAGCAAATCACTTAATCCTCCATTGTCTCCGGTACAAAAAAAAACTTAGGGGCCCTTTTACTAAACCGCGGTAGGCTCTACCTGTGGGCCCAAATGAGACTACTGCCGGGCCGGCATACCCCCCCCCCCCCCCAATGGTAATTTCAGATTTGGCATTTCCAGCGGTAATTGGCAGTTGGCACGCACCGACTGGTCACTGCCCATGTAGCGCTTGAGCCCTTAATGCTAGATCAATGGGTGGCACTAAGGGCTCAGGCCGGTTTTAGACGCATGCTGGTTTCAGTTTTACCACATGCCCTTTTCTTGTCACATTAATATATATATATATATATATATTTTTTTTTTTTGCAGACGTGGTAAAAGCTGGCCCAGCGCATGCCTCATACATGTGCCTACACTCCCACAGGCCACTTTTTACCACAGTTTAGTAAAAGGGCCCCTTTAGATTGTGAGCTCTCTAGGGACAGATAAAGTACCTGCACATAAGGTGTATAGAACTGTTGACATCTACTAGTACATTAACTGTGGGCTAGATAAAAACCTATTATGTGCTGGTTGTTGCCTTGGATTGTAGGTTGCCTACCTCCAACTAGTCTCTCAATTGGTGATGAAAAACGGCACAAAACATAATCATGGATACCCTATCTTCTTTCCCTTTTCGTATGTAAAAAGATAAGGAAATAGCATAAGCCTGGTTTTAATGTTGATCAAAAGTTTAAAGACCATTTTTCCAACCATTCCACCCTATTCATGATTCTATACATTTCTATCATTTCCCCCACTTGGGGACTCATTTTCAAAACAGAAAAAATGTTTAAAATGTGACACAAAGCAGCATTTGGAAGTTTACCAAAACGCTCAAATCGCTATTTTCGAAACCTATTTTGCAGACATTTATCTATGCAGTTCATCTGTAGCGCATCCAGATCACAAGGGTGTGTGTTGAAGGTGTGTTGGGGATGGAATAAGGGCGTTCCTAACACATGGACATTTTTCTACCATAGTGGAACGAAACTAAAATGTCCAGGACTAAAACTAAGACGTTTTGAGCTAGACCTTTTTTAATAACTAAGCCACAAAAATGTACCCTAAATGATCACTGGAAGAATAAAGGAATGACTCCTCCCTTACTCCCCCAGTGGTCGCTGACCCCCTCCCACCCCCCAAAAATGTGAAAGAAACAGTACATACCAACCTCTATGACAGCCTCAGATGTTATGTCTAGTCCTGTTAGAGCAGCAAGCAGGTCACTGTAGTAGCCTAGTGGACAGTGCAGTGCACTGTGGAGAAGGGGACCCAGGCCCATAATCCACTCTAACTGTTACACTTGTAGTGAAAAGTCTCAGCCCACCATCAACTTACTGTACATACATATAGGTTACATCTGCAAACATAAGGGCTATTGTACTGGTGTACAGTTGGGTACAACAGGTTTTTGGTGGGATTTGGAGGGCACACCATACAATATAAGAGGGTAACGATGTGTGGCCAGGTTCCTCCTATAGGCCAATGGCTTGATTTTGTGCATTTTTCAATTGGATTTTTTTTTTCAAAAAAGGACCAAAAAGATAAACGCGCAGAGCACAAAAACATCTAGCAAGTGGCTATTTTTTAAGACATTTTGCTTTTTTGAAAATCGCTATATTTGCCACTTGGATTCTGGACATTTTGTGCAAAATGTCTAATGTCAAACTTACGGAACAATACAAGAATATTGTGTCTCTAGTAACATCCAAAACTAAACAAAATAAACCAGGACCTTAGCCACCGATTATTAAAGGCTCAGCTATCACCAATGCACTAGTCCACTCATCCAATATTTGTAATACAATGCACACCCGTGAGTAGCAAGGGAACCCTCAGATGATTTTGCCACTTCTCATGCAGTCAAGCATACTGCTCTGAAATGGTATAGCGTTTCTTTCATCGGGTATCCCTGCAGTGAGTTCGGAAGACTTTTTTTCTTTTTTCTTTTTCTTTTTCTATATTATTATTGCTTCCCGACACCACTGTGCTACAATTTTTCAATCTTTTTAAACCAAATGTGCAAAGTAATGGACTATAAATACTTTAAACTTTCAGTCTTTTAAAACAAATGTGCAAGGTGAAAAGCTGAGTACTTTTCCAGTCTCGTGGGAATTCTTCCACTTTATTCCTCTTTATTCCTCACTGCCTTCCCCTGAAACCGCCCGACTCTGCAGGTTTCAATTGCTTGCTTCAGGGACAAGGGTTAAAGCATGAAAAACAAAAGAACTCCTTCCTCTAGCTCAAATTAAAACTTAGACATAATTTAAAAAATGCCCCTCCATGTCATTTCTTTTCCAAGCTGAAGAGCACTAATCTGTTTAGCTTCACAATCCTCCTAATTCCTTTATAAAAGAGCTTTTCTATTCCCTTTACTATTTTTGTTGTTGTCCCTTTATGAACCTTTTCTAGTTCTGCAATATCTGTTTTAAGATGGTGACCAGAAACCTGCCCAGAATACTCAAAGTGTAGTTTCATGGTGGACTTATACAGAGGCATAATAACATTCTCAATTTGGTTCTCTATTCTTTTCCAAATAATCCCTAGCATTAGATATGCTTTTTTGACAGCTGCAACACAATGGGCTGAAAAATATACCGGTCAATATTCAGCCAGTGGTGGTCAACATGTTTTTAAATGCTAACTATCACCAGCTAAGTTAGACCCAGATAATCAATGCAGAACCATGTTTTGGCACCAGTTTTGAACATCTAGGTCTGACCGTGCTGTTGCTGTTAGTTTCTTTCTCCCTGCTGATTCATATCCTCCCAAACAAACCCCCTCACTAATTCAGACTCCCCCTCAGGGTCCACCTAGTGGCATAGCCATGGGGGTCCTTGGGGACCTGGGCCCCCCCAATTTGGGTTTGGGGCCCCTCTAGGTCTGTTGGTTTGGCTGGTGGGGTTCCCCAAGCCCTGCAGCGATATTTGCCGCCATGCTGCTTGCCTTACTTTCCCCCTCCCCCGTGTGCATGCTCATTTTTAGTGAAATTGAGCATGTGCGAGCTTCGCGCATGCTTAAGTTCACTAAAAATGAGCATGTGCGCCAGGGTGGGAAAGCAGGGCGGGCAGTGTGGCGGTAAATATCACTACAGGAAAGCGTCTGCTGGAGGAACTTGAAGATCCCCGCCAGCCCAGGTATATGGGATTACGGTGGGGGTCAAGAATGGCAGGGAAACAGGGCACAATGCCCCCCCCCCCCCACACACACACATACTTTGGGCTCATGCCCTCTCCCAAATCGAGGTCTGGCTATGACTCTGGGTCCACCTACATCCCAGGTAGTACATTGAGAGTATCTGGACAGAAGCAACCCCCACTCATTCTTGCCATAGTGGCTCCATGTATTAAAATGGCTGCTGTGAGCTCTAGCAGTAATCTTGCAGTACCACCACTAAGGATCAGCCTTTCATGTATAGGGATCCCCCTACTAGACCACCATGGATTTAGGTAGGCCCTGGAAGGCTCTGAATTGGTGGGGAGGGAGGGTATTCAGGGGAGTCTGAATCAAGTGGGGGGGGGGGCAGATAGCCGGTTAAGCACTAGTTAACTGGTCAGCAGCCATTCTTTAAATAGCGCTGAATATTGGGGGGGGGGTATGTCATTTTGTGCACTGTTTAAAGAACAGCACTTAGCACTTACGCACACATCTGTCAATCATGTGCACAAGTGCTAGTATTCTACAGGTTTATGTGTGCTAATTACTACTACTACTACTTATCATTTCTAAAGCGCTACTAGACGTACGCAGCGCTGTACATTTGAACATGAAGACACAGTCCCTGCTCGACAGAGCTTACAATCTAATTAGGACAGACAAGCAGGACAAACAAGAGATAAGGGAATATTAAAGTGAGGATGATAAAATAAGGGTTATGAACAAGTGAATAAGGGTTAAGAGTTAAAAGCTGCATCAAAAAGGTGGGCTAATGGTGCCTAAGGGGACCTTTTACAAAGCTGCAGTAAAAACATTAACGCATGCTTACCGCAGCAAAAAATGTTATACCACGTGGTGCGCTGAGGCGTCCCGTGTTAATCTGGGGATATGCACATGCTACCCATGCATGAAAAACTATAATTTATTTTTTTAGTGCTGGGACAGAGAGTGAGCATGTTCTGTGCTAACTGGTTAATGTATGAGCATTTCAACGCACTGACCGTTAATGTGCGCTTAGTGAGTAAGTCCTTACCGCCTACATAATGGGTGGCAATAGAGGCTCATGCGCTAATGGCTACATGCTAATGGGAAAATTAGCGCATGACCATTAATATGAAAAATAGAAAAATCTGCCATTTTATCACAGGACTAAAAATGGCCTTAGCGTGCGAGAACGACCCACATAAGGGCCACTTTTTACTGCTGTTTGGTAAAAGGACTCTTAAATGTAGGTGTACTTTACAGAATTGCCTTTATTGCATTTTGCACTGACAGATTTGTCAAACCCCTTGACACACACCAAATTAAAATCACTCTTCTTGAAGATTTATCTGTAGGGTTCCTTTTAAAACCATCTTGAGCCTTCACAAGATAACATTTCTGCTCATTTTCAAAGCTTATCATATCATTAAAATACCTCTGCTTGCATAATGTTTGATAATATAGTAGAGAATTTTTAAATAAATGCACCTGTCAAAAGCAATCATCTTCATAGTACTCTGGAGGGCAATATCACTTTGATCTAGATTATGGCACCATCTCAATTAGGCGGTTGATACGCATTGCAAGATTGTCGACTATCTTTTCTAAAATAAACTGGATGTGATTTGCAGCATATTTGCATTTAATGTTAATGACCCAGAAAGATTAATGCCAATGGTCTTCATGTGGAGACAGAATACACTTTTCCCTGAGCATACATTCATACCATCAAATGGCAGAAAGAACTCGGGGCCAGCTGTTTACTGCCATTCATAAACATTCAAGCGCAGCTGCTGTGCGTGTCTGTGTGCAAACTGGGGTTAGTAATGCTCAAGTCAAAATTCCTACCACTCTACACATACCAAACACTTTAGTGTCAGGGTGGGCTAAAAATGCACAGCCACAATAATGTACAATGTACATGGCATATGTTCCAAATGTACATGATAGCAAAACAGATGCAACAAATTACCTTTAATAATGTTTTACAATTCCCTATGATGCTAATGTTATTTTAGAAATTAGTCCATAATGTTTTAAAAGTTGTGCTGGCACTTCCAGTAATTTTCTTTGCCTTTATTTGTCTGTTTCATGGTTGCTGCAGTCGGCATCCTTCTAGCTTCCTATTGCACACAGAGTTTTTGCAATTAACACGTTAACTGCAAAGGTTAGCCAGTGGAAACTGCAACGCTCTGCGTTAACTGTTAGCTTTGGGAGGGATGCTGGGCAGTTAATACAGAGCAAAGTGTGCTACTGTACATTAATAGCATTGCAGATTATGAAAATGCGGTTAGCTATACCACATTATCTGCCATGTAAGCAGTTAGCAAGTGGTTGCAACCTGCACATTAACAGCAAGTGCGATCTCTATCATTCTCTACCCCAAAATGATTATTTCCTAGTTTATTTATTTATTTATTTATTTATTTATTTATTTATTTATTTATTATTTAATATTATGACATTTCTACCCCACAGTTGGCAGTTCAACATGGTAATTAGTGTACATGGAAGAGATCATTCTATAAAGTAGGCGCTATCAGCTACATGCCAATTGCATATGTAAATGATTAGAATATTACATGTCTGCATGTATATATTCACATACTTGCTTAATGCCTGATATGTGCCAACAGGCTATTCTGTAAATTTGCATGTCTTGGATAGCGCATAGGTTGCAGAAGGGGCATAGCAAGCAAACTATTTAAGGGAGGCCCAGGGTGGACCGGGGGGGGGGGGGGGAACCACTCATTCCTTTCTGCTCTCTCTCTCCTTGCCCCCACCCACTTCCATTAAAAATGTTACCTTTGCTGGGAGGGATGCCCAAACCTTTCCAGCTGAAGAGCTCCACATCCCAAATCTCCCCAGGGCAAAGAAGTCAGCGGCAAGCTTTCCAGTCGCCAATGCCAGCACTCCTCACACATGGTCAGTTCATGATCGTGAACTGAGCATGCACGGGGAGTGTCAGTGTCAGCAGCTGGAAAGCATACTGCTGTCTTCCTCAAATTGGGGGAGGGTCAGGCCATGGAGCTCGTCAGCTGATGAGGTTTGGGCATCCTCACCAGCCATTCATGGTGCTTTAGTTTGGGGGCCATGAGCCCAAAGTGGGGGGGAGGGGGGCTCAGGCTCCCAAGGTCATGCCACTGGTTTGTAGGTGACATCTGCATGGACACAGCATAGCTTTTATATGTACCACAACTAGGTGCATGCTCTTATCCCGGCTCTATGGCTGGTATAAGTGTTCATACCTATGCATACACATGTATCTACTACTACTAATCATTTCTATAACGCTACTAGACATACGCAACCCTGTACACATTATATACAGGCAATTTCTCTGTCCCTAGGAGGTTCACAATCTAAGTTTTTGTACCTGGGGCAATGGAGGGTTAAGTGATTTGCCCAAGGTCACAAGGAGCTGCAGTGGTAATTGAACCCAGGTTGCCAGGATCAAAGCCTGCTGCACTAACCATTATGTTACTCCTCCATTCATTAGGCTACCCAGTTATGTTTATATTCTCTAAGAAAGGGGGCATCTACTTTCCTTTTTAGAATAGGCTTTTTTTTAACCAGCCAGGAACAGCTCTGGTCAGTTTAATAGTACTTAGCCAGCTATCTGGCAATACACAGAGGGAAACAGCTGGTTATGGCCTGGCATTGAAAACCCAGGCATAAGTTGTAAGCACAACACTGAATGCCACCAGCTGAATATATACCCCATAATTTATACATTTAGGGGTCAAAATTCAAAGCAATTTAACCGGCCAGAAATGGCTTTTGGCTGGTTACATCGCCTGTTCGGGGCTAACCGCTAATTTTCAGCAGCACTTAACCAGATAGAGCCACTGAAAATGTTGGGTTAGCACCAAAACAAAACCATCTATTCTGGAGACGTTCCAAGGGTAGAGTCAACACTTAGTCGGTTAAGTGCCAATATTCAGCATTTAACTGGCCAGGTTAATTACATGCATACAGTGGTGTTCCTAGGGGGGCTGGCACCCGGGGCGGATCGCCGATGCGCCCCGCCCCCCGGGTGCAGCGCCCCCCCGATGCAGCGCAGACCCCCCCCCCCAGCGAAAGGACACTCCCGTGAAGGACCCCCCCCCCCACCCGGCCGGGTGCACGCTGCTGGGGGGGTGCCGTGTGCACCTGTCCTCCGTTGTTCCATGTTCCGGGGCAGAGAAGAAGCATGGAACAACGGAGGACAGGCGCGCGCGGCACCCCCCCCCCCAGCGGCGTGCACCCGGGGCGGACCGCACCCACTGCCCCCCCTAGGAACGCCACTGCATACATACATACTGCATAAAAGTCAATCCTATCTTGACTCCTCCGTAACACATTCCTCCCATAGTAATCAACTATGGAAGAAAACTATGTCTAGTCTGGTCATTTTTTGACCAAAAAGACTTTGCACTGTTGGCCCAAATGCTGGTCCTACCACACCTGGGGCCCTGTTTACCAAGCATTTTTCACGTGCGTACAATTAGCGCACGTGCTGTGTAGGTGCCTATAGGGATATTATAGGCATGTACATGGTTAACGCACGTTAATGTGCCTATAATGCGGCTTAGTAAACAGGGCCCCTGGATTATTGTAATGTCTTATTTTTCAGTATTAAGTGTTAATATCAGAAAAAAATTGCTAATTATACAGAACACAGCTGCTAGACTAATTTTCAAGCCAAATAGATACACTAGTGTTTCATCTTATCTTGTCAAACTGCATTGGCTTCCCATAGCCGAAAGAATCAAGTTTAAAGCTGCTTGTCTAGTTTTCCAAATTTTTACATGGCTTCACATCTGAATTGTTAATTAATGTCTCATCATTATGTTTGGTTCAATGTAACAGACTGACAAAACAATTGATGTTAACGCTGCTCAGTGGCGTTCCTAGGCTGGCTGACACACGGGGTGGATTGCCAATGCCCCCCCCCCTGGGTGCAGCACACCCTCCCCCCTGGTGAAATTACACCCCCCCCCCCCAGTGCAGCGCGACCCCCCCCCCCCCCCGGGTGCATTTTTACCTGCTGGGGGGGGGGGTGCCGCGCGCCTGTTGGCTCCGAGTCCGCTCGTTCCCTGCTGCTCCCTCTGCCCCAGAACAGGAAGTAACCTGGGAGGGAGGGAACGAGCGGACTTGGCCAAGAGGCGTGCGGCACCCCCCCAGCGGCATGCACCTGGGGCGGACCGCCCCCACCGCCCCCCCTTGGTACACCACTGATGCTGCTGCTTTACAAGGGAATCCAGTCTCAGAAGAGTTTTAGCTCTCTTCTCTGTATTAGGAGTCTCACTATGGAATTCTTTACCTACCACTATTAGGTCAGATAATAGCTACTTCAGTTTCCGGAAGAGGTTAAAATCTTTTCTCTTTCTAAAAACTGTTATATAACAAACCATTACTACGGTTGTATCCTTTTCCATCCATAAAACTATTCTTGATGAACCCAGGGCTGGGGGTGGGCAATTGCCCTGGGCCCCCATATCACTGTAGGTCCCAAACCTACCTAAAGTTGAAAGAGGGACAATCTGCAAGCAAGATTTGGGGCCAGGGCCGGTCTTAGGCAGGGGCGACATGGGCGGTCGCACAGGGCCCCGTGCTCCTAGGGGCCCCCGCATCTCTGGCACGTCTGTCCTGCTGTCTTGGAACACCTCCCTGCTCCGTACCTTAATGTGCATCCACATTGCAGTATAGATCATCAAGCAGGGTAGTGATTTTCATATCCCATCACAGAGCCTCCTCGCTGCTGTGTCCCGCCCCCTTTTGATGTCACTTCCTACTTCCACAAGGGCGGGACGCAGCAGCGAGAAGGCTCTGGCCTCGGCAGCTGACAGGATATGAAAATCGCTGCTGTTGTTTGTCATTCTCTACTGAAACATGGTGGATGCACATCAAGGTATGGGGTGAGGTGGAGTTCTGAGAGATCTAAACTTCCTTTTAAACTCTGATAAATTATGGCTTATGGTGGTGGGTGTGGGCGTTGACCCCACTGAACTGGTCTGCACAGGGCCCTGCAATTGCTAAGACCGGCCCTGTTTGGGGCACCCTCCCTAGTATCTGATATGGGCCCCATCATGTCTAGCACCGGCCCTAGAAGTACCTTTATTACTCTTATATATTCTAATTGGTCTAAGTCAAGTCCACTTAGGATGTAAACCACATTGAACCCAGGAAAAGGAGATTTTAGTGGTATATAAGATTTGATTTGATATGATTTGGATTTATGGGGTAACCCATTGCCAGTTAAGTGCTGAATATCGCATTTAACCATCTGTGCGTTAGCTGGCTCCGCAAAACTGGATATTCAGTATTGAAGCCTGGGCATGGCCCTGCACACTACCAGTAGACTATTACCCCCTTAGGGGTCCTTTTACTAAGGTGCGGTGAAAAATGGCCTGCACTGGTGTAGACGCATGTATTGGATGCACACAGGCCCATTTTTCAGCACACCTGCAAAAAAGGCCTTTTATTTTGGCCGAAAATGAACGTACAGCAAAATAAAAATTAGCGCGTGTCCATTTTGGGCCTGACATCTTGCCGCCATCCGTTGACCTAGCGGTAAGGTCTCATGCATTAACTGGGCAGTAATGGTCTACGCATGTACAATGCTGATTACTGCCCGGTTACCGCTGCGTACCGGAAAATGGACGTGTGTAAAAAATTAAATTATCGCCCGGGCCACGCGGTAGCCGGGCGGTAGTTCAAAATTGACACGTGTAGGACGCACGTAGGCCAGGGGCATAGCCAGACTTTGGCGGGAGGGGGGTCCAGAGCCTGAGGTGAGGGGGCACATTTTAGCCCCCCCCCCGGCGCTGCCGACCCCCCCTCGCCATTGTCGACCCCCCTGCCACCGCCGCTACCACCAACAACAACTTTGACCCCCCCCCCTGCCGATGACCCTCTCGACCCCCCTCCTGCCGCCAACCCTCCCCCGCCGCCGCCATCGCCTACGTTTGATGGAGGGGGGACCCCAACCCCCGCCAGCCGAGGTCCTCTTCTTCCTTCGTTCTGTTTCTGTGAGTCTGACGTCCTGCACGTACAATGTGCAGGACATCAGACTCAGAAATAGAACGAAGCCTTGCGCCAGAAGAAGGAGAGCTCGGCTGGTGGGGGTTGGGGTCCCCCACCAGCAAACGTAGGCGATGGCGGGTTGGCGGCGGGAGGGGGGGTCGAGAGGGTCGTCAGCAGGGGAGTCCAGCGCCAAATCTATGGGGGCACCTACGTGGCTTAGTAAAAGGGCCCCTTTGTTTGGGACTGCTCAAAAGCAGGCCTAAACCACACATAGTGGTGCTGGTATGGTGATCATACTATCTATATATTCAGTGTCAATGCTCATATGTATAGCAGTGCTGAAATAAATTAAATGCCACAGCTGGCATTTAACGTATTCCAGGTGCCGTGCTTGCAAAATATCAGACCCAGCAGTGTCACTGTGGCTTCTGTGCATCAATCTTTTGCACCAATCAGCCCAGCTGCTCCCTGCAGGATACCAGTGGAGGTTTAGTTTCAGTTCCCAGGGTCTGTGGTAATACATTAACTCTTCCAGATTTTAAGTCATCTTACTGCCTTATCTGGCCATCATTTCAAAGACCCTTTTAGAATGAAACTCATCCTTTCCGCAAGCATAACTCGGTCATCATCTGACCTGCCATCATGAAAACAGCAGTTTCCCAAGCTCTACTAACAAGTCTGAAAAGCTACAATATTTGCCGTTTCTTTTTCGATCCATCTCTGTTTCATGGAATATTTATGAATTGCTGCATGATTATAATGAGCATGGCTAATTGTGTCTCATATTGGTTTTCCACAGTATGTGGGACAGGCTAAATGCCCCACTGTGGGCATTAAATTTTTGGTACTTGGTTCATATTTCCTCTTAATGTTATGTGAGCTGAGAAGGAAATCCCTTTTGCACATAAACAAAGTGAATATAAAGGTGTGATTCTGAAAGCTTTACTGTAATTCCCTTTGGTGAAATATTGTGAGCCCAGCTATGTGTGCTAAGAAGGTAATAAGCATTTGTTCACCTACTGCACTTAGGGGTCCATTAAGCACCTAGTCCGCAGGGCTGTCGAAAGGGGGGGCAGGGGGGACAAAATTCCACGGGCCTCCAAGGGGGCCCCGGTGCCGCAGTCCCCTCCATCCACCACCGGGCTGGGCCCCCCTGAATTTAAATCATAGTGCCTCACCTCGACCTCGCTCCATGTGAAAGAACCACAGCAGCGGCAGTCTGCAGATCGCCTCCCTTCGGGCCTTCCCTACCTGTGTCCCGCCCTCGTCTGACGTAACTTGTGTGAGGGCGGGACACAGGGAGGGAAGGTCCGAAGGGAGGCGATCTGCAGACTGCTGCTGCTGCGCTTCTTTCACACGGAGCAAGGTCGAGGTGAGGCGCTATGATTTGAAATAAGGGGGGCCTGGTGGCGGACGGAGGGGGGCGGCGACAACAACGATGACCTCGGGGGGGCCGGGCCCTGGGGGTGGCCTTGCCCCGAGCCCGGCCCAGTCTCTCGGCGGCCCTGCTAGTCCAGTTTTAGTGTGCTGTAGACGGTAGTGCAGACAAACACTAATGGCTACTATATACAAAAGTATCAAAGCACACTGGAAACTCACTCACAATCAATAACCACAATCCAAAAGATCGAGTGAGAAACATATTGATTTGGAACTGGCAGGTATTACAGAAGAAAGGCAGCACTGAGTCCCCTGAGGAAGCCACATGGTGAAACGGGTCCCCGTAGGGATGTTTTTCTCGCTTCCTCACACTGCCATATAAAAGCTAACTCCGACTTTTTGCATCACTGTCACGTTTTGAAAATGTTTTTGCACTTATGAAAATAAATTGTTGGGGTTTTTTTTATGACCTGTGATCAAAGCCAGCACTGTGGCTGAGACGCTGAAATTGAATAATACAACAGCGCAAGAGGTGTCACCGGCGTCTGAGGTCTTTCCCCCCCAACTTTTTTACACAGAGGTAACTACAGAGAACACCTTTCTCACTCGATCTTTTGGATTGTACTATATACAAAAAACAGATATCCATGCTAGCTGCATAAGAACAGGCTGCGGGCATTGGTGTGGCTGATGGTGACAGTTATCATGAACTTTCAGTGGACATTTTTTTTAATGACCTATGATTGAATGTGAGCCTCTTACTACTACTATCAGCTGTGGGCTGTTTGTTTGAAGCTCTTCTGATACCTGAGGTCTTTTTTCTCCACTATTTATCTATACCACTCGGTGCTTACTCCAAAGTAGAAAAGAGGTGATTTTGTGTATTTTGCTAATTGAAATCACCCATTATTATACCGTTGCCCCAATTTGTCAGCTTTCCTAATTTCTGTAAACACGTCTTCACCTGTCTGTTCGTTCTGTGCTGGCGGACGGTAGTAGAGACCTTCCAGAATACTCCTTCCCTTCACACATGGAATTTCTATCCACAAGGATTTCATGCTGCTACCTCTTTCATGTAGAATTTTTATTTTGTTTTATTCAATTCCCTCTTTAATATACAGAAAACACCCCCCTCCTCCAATTATGATATAATTTGTACCCTGTTAACACGGTGTCCCATTGATTGCCCTCCTTCCACCAGGTCTCTTAAGCAGGGACGTAACCAGACTTCGGCAGGAGGGGAGACCAGAGCCCGAGGTGAGGGGGCATATTTTAGCCCCCCCTGGTGCCGCCGACCCCCCCCCCCTCGCCATTGCCGACCCCCCCCCCCCCCCGTCACCACCATCACCACCACCTTGACCCCCCCTGCCGACGACCCTCTCGACCCCCCCTCCCGCCGTCAACCCTCCCCCGCCGTCGCCTACCTTTGCTGGCGGAGGACCCCAACCCCCGCCAGCCAAGATCCTCTTCTTCCTTCGTTCTGTTTCTGAGTCTGACGTCCTGCACATTGTATGTCAGACTCAGAAACAGAACGAAGGAAGAAGAGGACCTCGGCTGATGGGAGTTGGGGTCCCCCACCAGCAAAGACAGGGGACGGCGACGGTGGGTTGATGGCGGGTTGGTGGCAGGAGGGGGGGTCGAGAGGGTCGTCTGCAGGGAGGTCCAGGGCCAAATCTACGGGGGCCTAGGCCCCCGTGGCCCCACGTAGCTACGCCCCTGCTCTTAAGTGCCTATTATATCTACCTCTTTATTATGGGGGTCCTTTTACAAAGGCGCATAGGTACCTACGCACGTCCAACGTGCATCAAATTGGCACTACCGCCTGGCTACCTCGTGCCCCAGGCGGTAATTCCGTTTTTGATGCTCATCCAAAACACGTGGTAGAAAATATTTTCTATTTGCTACCGTGTGGCGCTTACCTGGCTGTAATTGGCAGTTTACGCAAGCTGATGCTTACCGTCCGGTTAGCACGTGAGACCTTACTGCTAAGTCAATGGGTGGCGGTAAGGTCTCAGCCCCCAAAATGGATGCACGCTGGTTTTAATTTGGCCACACGTCCATTTTCAGGCACAAAAAAAAAGCCTTTTTTTCAGGCGCACTAAAAAATGGACCTGTGCGCATCCAAAACACGTGCCTACAGCAGTGCAGACCACTTTGAGGTGCGACTTAGTAAAAGGGCCCCGTGGTGTGATATACTCTAACTCTCCCATCTTAGTTCAGGCCCCAAATGACAGGACTCCCTAATCCATCCTTATTTTTTTCAGTTCACTTAGCTAATTCATACATGACTGACTGCTCGCTTCACAGCAAACACAGCTGCAAAATGATGCGAATATTGATAGTGAGAAAATGAATCGTCAAAAAGAGAGAGAAAAAATAATCATATTACAAAAAATCAGACAGCAGGTGCAACTTGCTCATCTTACAGCTAACTGATCAGGTGAGAGAGAAAAAGAAAAGTTTGTTGTTTGCCATGAATTTTATATAAGTACATAAGTAATGCCACACTGGGAAAAGACCAAGGGTCCATCGAGCCCAGCATCCTGTCCACGACAGCGGCCAATCCAGGCCAAGGGCACCTGGCGAGCTTCCCAAACGTACAAACATTCTATTCATGTTATTCCTGGAATTGTGGATTTTTCCCAAGTCCATTCAGTAGTGGTTTATGAACTTGTCCTTTAGGAAACCGTCTAACCCCTTTTGTCATTCAGAAGGCCATTTGATAATGGCATGTATACCTCTAAAATGTAAGTATGCTTTTCTCTGTGTGAGCTTTGGTGAACTTTCAGAAAGAAAGCATTCACAAGCTTCTGCTTCAAGAATTACATGCAGGACATGAGGGGGAAAAAGCAGCCTCAGGGCAGGCAATGCAGCGGAGAACAGCGCTGGAGGAAGGTTTTGCTGGTGGGGCTTGGGGACCCCTGCCAGCTAAGGTATGTGGAGTAGTGGAGGGGCAGGGAGGTGGGGCAAAATGTGCCCCCCCACACACACACACACTTTGGGCTCCGGCCCCTCCAATTTTTGTAGTCTGGCTATGCGGTGGTCCAGGGGCGGCAGCGGCGGTCCTGGGGGTGGGGGCCCAGCAGCGGCATTCCTGCCCCAGGCCCGGCTCAGTCTCTCGGCGGCCCTGCTGCCTACAATTAGGCGCGACCACTTACACCAGTCTTTGAGCTGCCATAAATGCTTGCGCTTAACCTTTGACACCTAGAAGTGGACCTACGCCAGTATTCTATAACAGCAGTTTCAACGCAGAACTGCTATAGAATTATCCCGGAGCCTAAAATTCTACACCATTTCTTGAATGTACCCCATACTGGCTGAAATCTCATGACATACTATTGGGGAGGCATTTTACCAAAGCCTGTTTCTGCCCTTAAAACACAGTTTTACCCACAGAAATGCCTTTGAAATTTTGGCTTTCAAAGGCTGCTATTAAACATGGCAGTCCAGGCCTCAGTTAAAACAGAAATCCCACATGATGGCTTTGAAAAAAACATGAAAAAATATGCTGGGCAGAAATGACTCTGCACCAAACTGCTATTACTACTACAAAAATCCATCTTTTTAAAAAAGCCTTCCATTCCCCTTTCTCACATCATTCATAGTCTCTTGCACCATGGTCTCTGAAATTGTTTTCCCACCTGTAAAACATCCAAATTCAGAGGCGAGGAAAAGGTCGTTTTCGAAAAAAGGTGGATGTCCATCTTTGTTTTCGAAAATACCATAGACGTCCCTTGATTTGGACGGCTTTGATTTTTGGGCATTTTTGAATGCAAAGACATCCAAATACAAGCGGTCCCGAACAGAGGAGGAGTGGCTTAATGGTTAGTGCAGTGAGCTTTGATCCTGGCAACATGGGTTTAATTCCCTCTGCTGCTCCTTGTGACTTTGGGCAAGTTAAATGCACAAGGGGCATTTTTGGATTGTTTTTTTGTAAAATGTCCAAAATCAGAACACGAACTGTCATTTTCTACAAAAAAAAGTTTCTCTTTTGCTTTTGAAAGTGCTGTTTGGAAAGATGTTTTGTGATTTGGGGGAGGAAGGGACATCTATCTCTTTTGAAAATGAGCCTGGTAGTCTCTCTCTTTTTTTTTTAGTCTGTAAGCCGCTTAGCTGGCGCTGCTTATAGGTAGGGTCCACAGGCAAGTGCATTTCAAATGTCAAACCTTACTTTTGATTCCTTTGGGTAATTGTGATTTTCTTAGCATTGGCATCCACATTGATCCTCACATCACCAAGCACCGCTGTACTATGCCAAAATAATTACACAGCAAATATTAATTCAAGTGGCAAAACAATTGGCCACAGCTTTATTATTTCATAATAGCATATCCTTAATTACAGAGCACTTAATCCAACAAAACTTCCCCAAACATACCTTTCCTCCAGTGCATTTTTTCCCACCCAACAGCTAGTTGGTAATGAACTAGCTCCCCCTGCAACATCACAGTATTATCAATAACATGCCTATCTACGTCACCTGCAGTGATGCAGGCTCACGCTTCCACTCATAGTGTTCTGCATAAGCAAACAGTCATATTCTCCTCTTCTCAGTTTTCCCCAGTTTCCCTCCTGCCTAGCCACATCTGAGTCAGAAACCCTCCTGCGACCATCCACCCACCCCCCTCAGCACCTCAACCCTCATCCACCCTAGAACACCCATGTTTGACACCCTTCCCCCCAATCTGCTCCCAGCACACAAACTTCCTCCAATCACCAAATAAACCCACTTGCACCCTTCCCCTCTCACTGTTCCTACCTATCGAAGCTGACGAGTCGGAGAAACGTAATGAATTCTCTGTAAACCTGGAGGATGTAATGGGGCAGTTCTACAAACTGAAGAGTAGCAAATCTCCTGGACCGGATGGTATTCATCCCAGAGTACTGATAGAACTGAAAAATGAGCCTGTGGAGCTATTGTTAGAAATATGTAAATAATCCTTAAAATTGAGCGAGGTACCGGAAGATTGGAGGGTGGCCAATGTAACGCTGATTGGTAAATGAATACACACTAAATAATTTAAAAAACATATATATATATGGATCCTCTAAACAAATGAAAATGTAAAACAAGGGCACATAGCCAAGTGGTGTTTACAAGCCATTTCACCTCCTTGATAAAAAGCTTTAAAAAAAGGAGAAAGCACCATATAAAATATGGTATGAATTGTCAATCACAACAGCCAAGAGGTGGAAGTCTCACAGCAAAAACATGAAAAAAGCTCTTACCAGTCTGTGCCAAGAGATGGCAACCTCACACGTAATGGTCTGAACAAAGGAAAAGGTCCCTTAAGAGGATCCAGGTCATAGGTCATGTGACCTCAGTCATAATAGTGCAAATTCATACCATGTAAAAAGCCATACCAAATAAAAGCAAAGTCACTAAAAGACAGAGTAAAAAATGCTTAATAATCAATAAATGAAGCTTTTAAAAAACAGAAATGAAAATGAGGCTTGATATTCTATATGCATTCCAGTGACATCATTAGTAAAAATGAAAGTGAGGCTTGGTATTCTATGTACATTCCAGTGACATCATTAATAAAAATGAAAGTGAAGCTTGGTATTCTAAATGCATTGCCAGTGACACCACTATTGCTTCTCATCATAGCAAATCAGAACAACTTAAGCAGCCAAATTCACACTAATACAATACAATAGAGAGAGGTGTGACCAGCAGAAGAAAAGAGGTGTTGATGCCCCTGTATAAGTTGTTGGTGAGGCCCCACCTGGAGTATTGTGTTCAGTTTTGGAGGCCATATCTTGTTAAGGATGTAAAAAGAATTGAGAGTCTGATAGGTACGGGCGGAGAGAGGGATCTTGGGGTGATAGTATCTGAGGATTTGAAGGCGACGAAACAGTGTGACAAGGCGGTGGCCGTAGCTAGAAGGTTGTTAGGCTGTATAGAGAGAGGTGTGACCAGCAGAAGAAAGGGGGTGTTGATGCCCCTGTATAAGTCGTTGGTGAGGCTCCACCTGGAGTATTGTGTTCAGTTTTGGAGGCCGTATCTTGTTAAGGATGTAAAAAGACTTGAAGCGGTGCAAAGAAAAGCTACGAGAATGGTATGGGATTTGCGTTACAAGACGTATGAGGAGAGACTTGCGAACCTGAACATGTATACCCTGGAGGAAAAGAGAAACAGGGGTGATATGATACAGACGATCAAATATTTGAAAGGTATAAATTCGCAAACGAACCTTTTCCGGAGATGGGAGTGCGGTAGAACGAGAGGACATGATATGAGAGTGAAGGTGGGCAGACTCAAGAAAAATGTCAGGAAGTATTTTTTCACGGAGAGAGTGGTAGATACTTGGAATGCCCTCCCGCGGGAGGTGGTGGAGATGAAAACGGTAACGGAATTCAAGCTTGTGTGGGATAAACAGAAAGGAATCCTGTGAAGAAGGAATGGATCCTCAGAAGCTTAGCCGAGATTGGGAGGCGGGGCTGGTGTTTGGGTGGTGGGGCTAGTTCTGGGCAAGACTTCTACGGTCTGTGTCCTGAAAATGGCAGATACAAATCAAGGTAAGGTATACACAAGAAGTAGCACATATGAGTTTATCTTGTTGGGCAGACTAGATGGACCGTGCAGGTCTTTTTTCTGCCGTCATCTACTATGTTACTATGTTACAAGGTTATGAAAGTGAATGCCATCATAGAAATCGATAATCCATCTCAAAACCAAAACTGAAAATGAAGCTAGGTTACTTCTGTGTGTCAGTGACATTGCTAATGGATATCACCATCCTTAATGACAGCAGCAAAAACAGGCAGATTCATATAATTAGAAAAGTAGCATTCGCAGGGTATATGGTGTCCATGTTTCACTTACAATTATAAATATACACTCATGTCAGAATCCAGATTTAGACTGTCTGGGGACAGGGTATTAGAATAAAAAATATACCTCTGTTCAATTCTAAGCAACAAGCCATCTATAGATCCTCTTTCTATAACACTGTGCCCAAATTTTGAGAATGCACCTAACCCGCCCATGCTCCTCCCATGGCCACACCCCCTTCGGGTTGTGTGTGAGACAATTTGGGCACACAGCTTTATAGAATAACACATAGGACAGATACGTGCTTAAGTCTGAATTAATGCCAATTAACATCAATAATTGATTATCTTGTTAACAAGATCATTTGAGCGCACAACTTTGGGCAACCTATATAGAATCCAGGGGATATTATTCCAAGGCTGCATCATATTTAACGGCCTATGGTGCTCATTTACAAAGCAGGTGGACGTTATAAAATGCCTACAAAAATTTGGACGTTTCACACTGCAGTTCGTCCAAATAGCAAGGGGCGTGTTTTGAGCAGGACTAGAGAGGGACTGAAAGTAGGACATCCAACAGGGATTTTCGAATGGGAAGAAATGTCCGTGTCTAAAAAGAAGGATGGTTTTATCTAGACCTGTTTCACTGACATCCAGGTTTTTAAAAAGTTGCTGTAATTGAGCAGCTGACCACCAGAGGGATTAAGACATGACCCCCACCCCTGTGGTCGCTGTCCCCTTCCCTCTTCCCTGAAAGTGAAACTTTAAAGAAATACCAGGCTGTATGTCAGCTGCAGTTATTTGTTTTTGTTACATTTGTACCCTTTCCCACTCATGGCAGGCTCAATGCGGTTTACATGGGGCAAGGGAGGGTTAAGTGACTTGCCCAGAGTCACAAGGAGCTGCCTGTGCCTGAAGTGGGAATTGAACTCAGTTCCTCAGGACCAAAGTCCACCACCCTAACCACTAGGCCACTCCTCCACTGTTGCTACTATTTGAGATTCTACATGGAATGTTGCTATTCCATTAAACATTCCATGTAGAAGTCGGCCCTTGCAGATCACCAATGTGGCCGCGCAGGCTTCTGCTTCTGTGAGTCTGACGTCCTGCACGTACGTGCAGGACGTCAGACTCACAGAAACAGAAGCCTGCGCAGCCTTCTACATGGAATGTTGCTAGTGGAATAGCAACATTCCACGTAGAATCTCCAATAGTAGCAACATTCCATGTAGAATTTCCAATAGTACCTATTTTATTTTTGTTACATTTGTACCCCGTGCTTTCCCACTCATGGCAGGCTCAATGTGGCTTACATGGGGCAATGGAGGGTTAAGTGACTTGCCCAGAGTCATAAGGAGCTGTCTGTGCCTAAAGTGGGAATCAAACTCAGTTCCTCAGGACCAAAGTCCACCACCCTAACCACTAGGCCAGTCCTCCATAACCCTTCTAAACAAAGCAGCAAGCAGGTCACATGAATAACCTATTAGTTAGAGCAGTGGACTGTAAGCTTAATGGACCCAGGTTCAAATCTCATTTCAACTTTTTAAAAAAATAATTCTGAGCCTTCCAGAAACAGAAAAATATCTAATGTATAGAGCCAGCCATAAATATATGACTCCTGTAAGCCTGAAGGATATTGAAGTGATGTACATTCAGGTACAGCAGGTATTTTTCAGGTCCTGGAGGGATCACATTTACAAAAAAAAAAAAAGAGCTATAATGGGATTTCAATCTATGCCCCTTGGTGTCCAGACCACTGCACTAACCACTAGGCTACTCCTCTGTTATGATGTCAGATAGCCATTTATGCCTCTTGTTTTCTGCTGTTCAAAAGTTGGACATTTGACTTTGGAAAAAGGCTATTCAGTGCAAAAATGTCCATCTCACAACCATAATCGAAAAGGAAATCTAGACATTTTTCCTGTTTTATTATGACTGTGAGATGGTCATTTGGGGGGGGGGGGGGGGACGTTATGAGCAGGACTTTTTTTGGACTTAGATGTTTTTTTGAAAATTCCCCTCTATAGGGTCCTTTTACTAAGGTGCATGCACTAAATGATAAGACAGCGATAGGAATAGAATAGACTTCTTATCATTTAGCACTTGCTAATCATTAGCGCATGCTAAATCCATTAGCACACCTAAGTAAAAGGATTCCTATATGTGGTTGGCCTGATGGCATATTGTCAACCAGTGTTCAAACCAGGGGCGTAGCCAGACCTCGGCGGGAGGGGGGTCCAGAGCCCAAGCTGGGAGCACACAGTTTAGCCCGACTCCCCCAGCCGCCGACCCCCTGCCACTTTTGACAAACCCTTCCGCCGCCGCCCCTCCCCTGACACCTTCGATCCCCCCTCCCCCCGCAGCCGACCGTCCCCCGCCCCCACCACCGCTGCCTGGTACCTTTGCTGGCGGGGGTCCCCAACCCCCGCCAGCCAGTCTTCTTCAGCGCCGGTCTCTGGCGCCTTCACTGATCTGTTTCTGTGAGTTCTGACTCCTGACATCCTGTGTGCACACATGCAGGACCTCAGGAGTCAGGACTCACAGAAACAGATCAGCGAAGGCGCTGGAGACCGGCGCTGAAGAAGACTTTGGCGGGGGAGGGTCGGCGGCGGGAGAGGGGATCGAAAATGGCGGGTGAGGGTCAATGGTGGGGGGGATCGAAAGTAGAGGGGGCCACAGCTAAATCTGTGGGGGCCCGTGGTCCCACCTAGCTATGCCCCTGGTTCAAACATGGAGTGTAAACTGTGCAAAGTGGCAAGTATGGCTCTGCCCACCTTGTTGGGCAGACTGGATGGACCGTGCAAGTCTTTATCTGCCATCATTTACTGTGTTACTGAGAGAAATTTTACACCATATAATTTGCAATTGCTGAATCTCTAATGAGCTGCTTTGCATGTTTTTTCAACTCATTATCAATTTAGCATACATTTTGCAGCTAGCTTTGCAAAATTGCAGGGGTTAAGCTGGAAAACAGCATCCATGTTTTCACAAATGCGATTACATATGCTATCTACAGTTTTCATGAGAGGAATTTAGCTTATGAAGCTGTTCACGGCTTCATAAATCACTGTCTGTGTCACTTTGAATGGGATCCATGGGCATTGCTGTGCAGGAACTGCTAGCCTGGTTTGATAGAAGAGGACCATTGTTTTTGAGAGCATCCAAAACAGCCCCTGTTTGCTTCTGAGTAACTAGATGTATGATTTTCTGTTCTCTGTAATATTCTTATTACAACAAAATTATCATATTCTGAAACAAAGCTGTTAAAAGTTTAAAGCAAATAAAAATACCTTTAGTTTCCATTCCAAAGTCTAAAAGAACGGATTAGTAAACCACCAATCTGCCTTACGAAATCAATTTGATGTGTTACTATGATGTATTTGCTTATAACAAAATTTAATTTCTTCTATTGCCCCAGTAACTTAAGCTTCAAATGCCTCACAAAGCTAATAAAGAAACTGGGTAGTCTGATTTAAAAAAACAACAGCCCTCAGTTAAAAAAATCATGGGGATGTCTCATTTCTTCCCTTGAACCCAGCTGACAGTATCAATAAGAATGAATTGAGCAGAAAAAAAACAGGTGAAATGTGTTACAATTCCCTTTCGGCATTGGTTATAATGTACAACAGCTTGTTAATTTCATATGGTGCTGGTAGGCAGTTTTGCTTTATTTGCCTGTTTCTTTATTCTCCTCTATAGGGTTGGATTCCCGTTTTGGAGGACTTTAATTAATCGATTGATAATTGTTTTTGTTTTGTATTTCTTGTTTTGGCTAAATGTTTTCCTGTTTTCATCTTATTTCTTTCTTATCTTCCTATCAGAATTACTATGCAAGTATTACTGCTTGATTTGTTATTGTATAATTTGCATAAATAAATATTTTAAAAAATTTGTATAATGCTCTTTAAGGTCCTATAAATCTCCTCTTTTACAAAGCTGCCCATAGAGTCCTTTCAGAGATTAGAGCTGGATTATAAAAACAGGCTTCTGTCTTTAGGCCTCTATGTTAGATCCTTGCCCTTCAACTTTATTGATGAGTGTTAAGGAAGCTGCAGTTGGGCTTTTTCCAACAGATTGGAAAACTGCAGTTGTGCACCCCCAGTCTCAAGAAAGTTCTTCTGGATCCAATTGTGCCTGAAAACTATAGACTTGTTTGAAATTTACAATTTCTGTCTAAGATCTTGGGAAAAAGTTGTTTTGACTCACTTGCTTGATTTTGTAGAAGATCATAATAAGTTGTCTAACTTTGTCAGGAAGCCATCCAAACCTTTTTTAAACTCCGCTAGGCTAACCTCTTTTACTACATTCTCTGGCAACTTCCTAAAAGAAAAGTCCATAAGCCAAATGGACATGGGGAAAATCCACTGCTTATTTCTAGGATAAACAGCATAAAATATATTGTACTGTTTTGGGATCTTGCCAGATACTTGTAACCTAGATTGGCCACTGTTGGAAATAGGATACTGGGCTTGATGGACTACTACTACTTATCATTTCTATAGCTCTACAAGACGTACACAGCGCTGTACACTTGAACATGGAGAGACAGTCTGTGCTCAACAGAGCTTACAATCTAATTAGGACAGACAAATAGGACTTCGGTCTGTCCCTGAATGGCAATGCTTATGTACTTATGTACTTAATTACCTGAATCCAGCAAATCAAAGAAACCCAAACTTGTTATGAACTTAAAGAACTTTATATAACCTCCCTCTTTTATGTTTCCCTAGTGTGTCTGTACATATCTATTTCATTTAAAATAACATCACTCTATAATTGTTTCTTCACCGGAGGAGGCTTTCGCCCCACGGCGCTATGTAAGCGACACATTGAGCCTGCAAATAGGTGGGAAAATGTGGGATAGAAATGTAACAAATAAATAAATAAATAAATATACTTATGTACTTATGGCCAGTATTCAGTGCCGGTACCCAGAAACTATCTGGGCAAGTTAGGACTGCTATTTGCGTGGTCCTATAGAGTTGGATAGCAGTGGTATAGCTAAGACTGAATGGGTCCCAGGCAAAATAATTAAGATGGGCCCCCTATAATGTCATCTCTCCCAAGGTAGTGGAGGAAGAATCCCTTAAGAGCTCCAAATCCTGTAAAACACATACACATTCCACACCTATATATATAAAACCTTTCACAGTAATAAAATAGAAACTGAAATGTAAGATATCAGAGATTCACATTTCCCAAAGCTGGCATATTAACAATTAATAAATTCAGAAAATAAATCTTTTTAATACCTTTGTTGTGTGGTCATTGCTTTGGTCCAATGTCTCTTTTCTACTTTTCTCTGTTTTCTCTTATCTCTCTTATCTCTCTTTCCAGTCCTTCTGACATTTCTTCTCTAAGGGGTCCTTTTACAAAGGCACACTGAAAAATGGGTTATAGTAGTGCAGGGGCATAGCTACGTGGGGCCACGGGGGCATGGGCCCCCATGGATTTGGCCCTGGACCCCCCGCCACCGACCCTCTAGACCCCCTCCTGCCGCCAACCCTCCCCTGCTGCCGTCGGGTACCTTTGCTGGTGGGGGTCCCCAACCCCCGCCAGCTGAAGTCCTCTTCTCTGGCATGGCCACGTTGCTGATCTAAAAGCAAGGGTTCTGTTTATGTGAGTCTGATGTCCTGCATGTACAACGTACAACGTGCAGGACGTCAGACTCACAGAAACAGAAGCCTTGCTTGCAGATCAGAGGGAGCAGCGAACACATGTGAATTGCGAACTCGGAGACAGGGCAACAGGCGCGCGCCGCGGCACCCCCCCCCAGCAGCGTGCACCCGGGGGGGGGGGAAGAGGTGTCATTTCGCCGGGGGAGTCGCGCTGCACCCGGGGGGGGGGCGCATCGGCGATCCGCCCCGGGTGTCAGCTAGGGTCGGAACGCCACTGCAATGGAGACCATCCCAGAGGTCTACAGAGGCCACCATTGCCCCCTGGACCTTACATTGAAAAACACTGCCCTAGAGTTACATATCATCACACAGAGCGAACTGGTAACAATGCATAACTCAACAGAAGACAATGAATGGAGAACTGCAGAGAAAAGATCAAACGTCTGCAAATTAATAATAAGGCTGGATTTGCTCTAAGGCATGCTAACACGCATTAATACACTATTGGCTTTAGCATGAACTAACCCCGTACTGTGCTTTAACAAGTGTGGTCCTTTGTTACAAATTTTTGAAGATGCTGGAATCAGAGGGCTGTGGCCAGAATATATAATGTGTCTCAGCCTCAGTCTCCAGTTTAGAGGTATACAAATAGTTTCACTTCCGATGAGAAAAAAACCAGATCCATCTTTTGTTTGTTTTAATGAACACAGATGTTTCTATACCCTAGTTTAAATCACAGGGAAGCTCATGATTTAAATGAATTCATAGCGATTTCACAGGGGGGTGGTGAACACACCAGTGTTAATACCTAGGGCGAGGATAAATAGGAAACCAGCCTCAGAATAAGATATGAAAATATGAAAGCATTCGCTCTCTCCTCCCCATTTCCATTTACTGAAAAAAATTTTTTTAATTGTAATCCTTTTAACTCTACAAAAAAAGGTGATTTCTAAAAATAGACCACTCTTGTTTTACTGTATGACCCTATAATTTGATGCCAAATAATTTTAGATGATGACCTAAAGGCAGACACTCCGAATGGGAAACGCACCAGATTTCCATTAACCGGTTGCCTACCTTCATTAGTATTCCAGAACAGATTGGAGCACCTGTGGTGTTGCTGTAGGACCGTGTTTATGGTAAACAGGTTCCATCCCAACACACTTCGCAGTAATTGTTCTGTATGATAAGCAAACCTCTCGGAAAAAAGTAAAACAAAATTAACCACAGCTCCAAATAGCTACATAATTACACATCACATGATAAGTTCACAATTACTGGGCGATCAGATAGGCATTCATAGATGCAAGACTGATTAATTCCGCATTAAGCAGACACCAAATTACTGTTCACCCACATAAGCACAGGGAGCCATTAATCGAGAACACATTTTACTGATAGTCTGCCTTTTCTCGGGATTAGGCATTTCATTCATGCAAACATAATGTTAAACAAAACTGTGTACGTTGGAGGGCATTGTTCAAAAGACGTCTGCTTATGTAACGATGCACTTATAAAAGTAAATTTCTTGGGCTGAAAACTGTCATTCACTCAGAGCTCAGCAATATGTACATGTGACTTGCAAAAAAAAAGTGTGAACCTGAAGGTGGAGTTAGGATGCAGTGCTTTCCGGAATTTTATTTTCAGATCCCCTGCTATAGAAACTGTGATTCCTGCCAGCACCTAATTTTCAAAGGGAAACTCTGCAGGTAGTTTCTTTGGTTAGCACACACACTATGGCATGGCATCCCCAAACTGCTTCAGGTGGCATCCAACAGGGCCGATCTTAGCAATTGCAGACCAGTTCAGTGGGGTTCCCCGCCCCTGGAAAAAAAGCCTCAACAGGTCAGCAGGAGGAAACACTGCATCTATATAAGATAAGGTTTTATTTGTTACATTTGTATCTCACATTTTCCCACCTATTTGTAGGCTCAATGTGGCTTACATAGTACCGGACAGGCCTTTGCAGGCTCCGGTGTGAACAAATACAGGGTGATGTTGTGGTAAGATCAAGTTCATGTGGCACAGCCACGTTAGGGAATCGGAGAACGGAAGAGTTGTGTTATGTCCATTACGTGCTTTAGTTTGGTGTGTTGCAGAGATTAGGCATTTAAGTTGGATCGGTAGGGTATTGTCATGTAACTCGGGGCTTCTCCGTAGATGATCTTGTGAACCAGGGTGCAGATTTTGAAGGTGATGCGTTCTTTAATTGGGAGCCAGTGTAGTTTTTCGCGGAGGGGTTTTGCACTTTCAAATCGCGTTTTACCAAATATAAGCCTAGCTGCCATGTTTTGAGCGGTCTGAAGTTTCTTTAAGGTTTGTTTTTTACATCCCGCATAAATTCCATTGCAGTAATCCAGTGGCGTTCTGTGGTTCACTGCCACCCGGGACAGATCGCTGCTGCGCGCACCCCCCCCCCCCCAGCTGCAGGGCAACACGGCACCCCCCCCCCCCCGGCGTGACACGGCACCACCCCCCCCCCCCCGACCCAGTCCCCACCTGTCTACCAGCTCCATCCACCCGGCCCCTCGCACGACTCTGCGCTGCTATAAAAGAAGAAAATCGCCTCGTCGGCACTTCCCTCACTCGGTCCCACCCTCTGTTGTAACATCCTATTTCCTCGAGGGCTGGACAGAGTGAGGGAAGGGCCGATAAGGTGATTTTCTTCTCTTACAGCAGCGCAAACGCGAGGTGCCGCACCACACAGCTGCCAGGTGGATGGAGCTGGTAGGGATTCGCTAGCAGTGCACCCCCCCCCCACCCGTTGACACCCGGGGCGGACCGCCCCCAACGCCCCGCCCTTGCTACGCCACTGCAGTAATCTAAGTGGCTTAGTACCATTGATTGTATCAGGTTGCAAAATGTTTCCCTCGGGAAGAATTGCTTCACGTGTTTGAGTTTCCACATTGAGTGGAACATTTTCTTTGTTGTGGATGCCACTTGGGTCTCTAGTGTTAAGTTACGGTCCATTGTAATGACAAGGATTTTCAAGCTGTCTGAGATAGGAAGGGTGTGATCTGGGGTGTTGATACTTGAGGGGATGTCCACGCTGTGTTGGGATGAGAGGATGAGACAATGAGTTTTTTCTTTATTGAGTTTTAGTTGAAATGCATTTGCCCATGAATCTATGATGTTCAGGCCGGGCTTGATTTCGTTGGTGATTTCTGTCAGTTTGGTTTTGTAAGGAATGTATATTGTGACATCGTATGCATATATGAAAGGGTTAAGGCCATGGTTGGATAAGGACTTGGCAAGTGGAGTCAATATTAAGTTGAATAGGATCGGTGATAGCGGTGATCCTTGCGGTACTCCACAGTCTGCTTTTCACAGTGATGATATGTTTGAATTTGATTTTACTTGATATGTTCTTGTGGTTAGGAAGCCCTTGATCCAGTTAAGTATGTTTCCACCAATCCCAAACTTATCTAGTAATCTTATTAATATATTATGGTTTACTATGTCGAATGCACTAGACATGTCGAATTGGAAGAGAACGATGTTTTTGCCTGTTGCTATTTCCTGCTTGAATTTGGCTAGAAGAGTGAGTAATACTGTTTCTGTGCTGTGGAGGAGGTGAAAGCTTGACTGTGATTCATGTAATATTGAGAATTTGTTTATGTAATCTGTAAGTTGTTTGGTTACCATGCTTTCCATCAGTTTGACCACCAACGGGATAGATGCTACTGGACGGTAGTTAGTGATTTCGTTTGTTTTTTTCTTGGTGTCTTTTGGTATTGGGGTGAGTAGGATATTGCCATTTTCCTTAGGGAAGAGGCCTTGCTGAAGCATGTAATTTAGGTGGGATGTGAGGTCTGTTATGAAGCGGTCAGGGGCGGATTTAATTAGGTAGCTAGGACAGGTATCTAGTTTACAGCGAGTGTTGGAAAACCTACTAATCGCCTGGGTAACTGTTTCGATGGTAAGGAGGGCGAAGTTTAACCAGGTCTGATCTGCCAGGTATTCTCCAATGGTTGGGTCCAATTCATTAAGGAAGTTTTCAATGTCGGTGTTGTTCTGAGGTAGCGTGTTGTGTAGGTTTACAATTTTTTCATTGAAGTACTTCACCAGTTTATCTGCAGATGGGATGTCTGTAATCGTGATAGTGACCAAGTTGGTGTCTAGGAGTTTGTTCACGAGTTGGTATAATTTCTTCATGTCTTTGTAATCTGTCCCTATTTTGGTTTTATAGTATGATCTTTTGGCCTGTCTTATTGCGTATTTGTATTTTCTTTGTATTTGTTTCCATGTGGTGAGTGTGTGTGTTCATCTTTTGTTTTATTCCATGCTCGTTCGAGTTTCCTGGTTTGTGTTTTTAACTTTTTCAGTTCATCGTTATGCTTGCGTGGGGTTCTTGCTCAAAAGGGTGTAATTTCATCTAGTATGCTTTTGCATCTTTTGTCCCATTCTATGAGGTAGTATATGGAGTCTGTTTGTGTTGCCCATTCGTTTTTGTTTATTAGTTGCCAGAATGTTTTCGTGTCTACTTGACCTCTTGTGCTATAGGGTGTGTGTTCTAGTATTCGTTGTATACCCTTCTTCCACCAATGTAGGGATAAGTTTAGTTTGTAGTGGTCGATCCAGGGTGTCTCTGTCCATTTCGTATTTGTTATTGTTAGGTTGTGGTATGTTGAGAGTTTGTGTGAGATGAGATCAAGTGTGTGTCCTTTGACGTGGGTTGCTTGCATTTGTGGCCATTTGAGATCACATAAATGGAGAAATTCCTTACATTCTCGTGCGTTTGATTTTTGGACTTTATAAATAAAAGCAATTATTGGAGGATTTTATGCCAATGATGACAGCAAGCACTCCGAGGAGATAACGACTTATCAGCCAATTATAAAGGAGTCTGTTGAGGCTTTTCCTCCATTAACCTAGTGTACTGTATATATGAATATTTATCCAGCAAAAAAATTAGTATTTCAGCAATATTTGACAAGAGAGGACAGTTGGTGTTGATTGATCACCTTTGCCCCTCCCATAGCCTCACCCTCTAGACGTTGAAGGGGGGCAGACTCAAGAAAAATGTCAGGAAGTATTTTTTCACGGAGAGAGTAGTGGATGCTTGGAATGCCCTCCCGCGGGAGGTGGTGGAAATGAAAACGGTAACGGAATTCAAACATGCGTGGGATAAGCATAAAGGAATCCTGTGCCGAAGGAATGGATCCTCAGGAGCTTAGTCAGGATCGGGAGGCGGGGCTGGTGGTTGGGAGGCGGGGATAGTGCTGGACAGACTTGTACGGTCTGTGCCAGGGCCAGTGGTGGGCAGCGGGACTGGTGGTTGGGAGGCGGGGATAGTGCTGGACAGACTTGTACGGTCTGTGCCGGAGCCGGGGTTGGGAGGCGGGGCTGGTGGTTGGGAGGTGGGGATGGTGCTGGGCAGACTTGTGCGGTCTGTGCCAGAGCTGGTGGTTGGGAGGAGGGGCGGGTGGTTGGGAGGCGGGGATAGTGCTGGGCAGACTTATACGGTCTGTGCCCTGAAGAGCACAGGTACAAATCAAAGTAGGGTATACACAAAAAGCAGCAAATATGAGTTATCTTGTTGGGCAGACTGGATGGACCGTGCAGGTCTTTTTCTGCCGTCATCTACTATGTAATATTTATCCTTGAAGTATTTATTATAGAGTGACTGAGTTTTAGTTAGTAGAGTTAGAGAAGGAGCGAAGTAATAATTGAGTTTGTGCACATGTTTGGAATGTTTTGTGTTATCACAGAAGTTAGATTGGGGTCTTGGTAATTTGTATTGTAAATTTGAACAATTTGAAGAAAGGGGGTGTTGATGCCCCTGTATAAGTCGTTGATGAGGCCCCACCTGGAGTATTGTGTTCAGTTTTGGAGGCTGTATCTCGCTAAGGATGTAAAAAGAATCGAAGCGGTGCAAAGAAAAGCTATGAGAATGGTAAGGGATTTGCGTTACAAGACATATAAGGAGAGACTTGCTGACCTGAACATGTATACCCTGGAGGAAAGGAGAAACAGAGGTGATATGATAGAGACGTTCAAATATCTGAAAGGTATTAATCCACAAACGAACCTTTTCCGGAGGTGGGAAGGCGGTAGAACTAGAGGACATGAAATGAGATTGAAGGGGGGCAGACTCAAGAAAAATGTTAGGAAGTATTTTTTCACGGAGAGAGTAGTGGATGCTTGGAATGCCCTCCCGCGAGAGGTGGTGGAAATGAAAACAGTAACGGAATTCAAACATGCGTGGGATAAGCATAAAGGAATCCTGTGCAGAAGGAATGGATCCTCAGGAGCTTAGTCGAGATCGGGAGGCGGGGCTGGTGGTTGGGAGGCGGGGATAGTGCTGGGCAGACTTATACGGTCTGTGCCAGAGCCGGGGGTTGGGAGGCGGGGCTGGTGGTTGGGAGGCGGGGATAGTGCTGGGCAGACTTATACGGTCTGTGCCAGAGCCGGGGGTTGGGAGGCGGGGCTGGTGGTTGGGAGGCGGGGCTAGTGCTGGGCAGACTTATACGGTCTGTGCCCTGAAGAGCACAGGTACAAATCAAAATAGGGTATACACAAAAAGTAGCACATATGAGTTGTCTTGTTGGGCAGACTGGATGGATCATGCAGGTCTTTTTCTGCCGTCATCTACTATGTAAGTTGCGCGCAACAGAAAATGAGTGTGCGGTTTCTAGAATAGCTGGTAAGGTCAGCTGAGTGTGCGACTGCCAATTGGTGCCAATTAACACCAATTAAAACTAATTTAAGCCAATAATTCATTGTCAGCTCCAATTAGCCAATTATTAAATTAAGTTGCGTGCATCTGATCTTATTCTATAAATTGGGTGCCCAACCTTGCACGCTGAGCATAAAGTTGGATGCTCAAATTTATAGAATAAGGGAGTAAGTGTGGACATTTACCACCCATGAACATAGTTACAATTCTCTATCAATAAGTTCTGGTATACAGTTGTACAGTCACCATCCTGCTGAAAATTGTGATTTCTAACGTTAAAAGAAGATGTGGAGACCTGGACTCCATGGTCTTATTTAGTCTGAAATATCTGTGTAGCTACAGTAGCTAATTAAAACAAGACCTAAAAGATTAGAAATTACTCATTAAAACATACCCACATTTGCACTCTCAGTACAGTATTCTGCTATTAAGCAATTATCAGTTTAAATTAAACTTTTAACAAAAGCAGAGGAACGGTCCCTAAGAAAAGCAGTAATCATCCACTATGCATAAATTTACACACTGATTTTTTTTAAATTAATAAGCGTGGCTTTTGCGTACTTCTTGTCTGGGGCCTGCTTCATAAAAGTTTAATGAATCATTCATGCAGGATTTTTCAGTCTGCTGAAAGAATATTTTAGGCACAGTGGCTATTCCCCCTCCAGTACCAATCTGATCAGGACCTGTGCCTCCAACGGGGGACCAGCGCCGGGGTCTCTCTCTCTCTCTTTCCTGCTCCTGACAGGTCCCAGGTTGTCGTGTCCCGACAGAAGCAGGATAGAGAAAACTCCATCACCAAAAACTCCAGCACCAGGCCTCTGGTTTGGTTGGCGGGAGTCCCCCCCAGACCCCACCAACAGAAGAGGTCTTCCTCCAGCGCTGCTCTTCTTCATTCTGCTGCCTTGCCTGCCAAATGGCAGCTTTTCCCCTCAGGCTGCACATGCTCGGTTTTGAAACTGAACATGCGTGACATGAGAGAAAAAACAGCCACAGGGGCAGGCCATGCAGCAGAGTGAAGAAGAGCAGTGCTGGAGGAAGACCCATTCTGCTGGCGGGCCTTGGGATCCCTGCCAACTAAGGTAGTTGCAGTTGCAGTGGATGGGGGGCGACGGCAGCGGCGGTGGCAATCCTGGGGAGGTGGCGGCGTCAGCGAACCTGGAGGGTGTGCAGTAGCTCTGCCTCGGGCCTGGTGGCGATGGCCCTGCCCCATGCTCGGTGGTGGCGCCTCTGCCTTGGGCCCAGCTCAGTCTCTCGGCAGCCCTGAGTCTGAAGACAGGAGCAAAATTCTTAAAACCTGTCACAAACATTTGAAGGATATCTTCTAATAATAATAATTAGTTTCCAACGTTTTATTCACCTATATTTCTATGGTCCTGACAGGAGTTTAAGAGAACAATGGAGGTCAATTTGGAAGCCTCATGTGGCAATTCTACTTGTGAACAGTGGCAGGTAAAATGCATACTGGTGTAAATGTCGATTTTTAACTGCTGGTGTTCACAAGTAGAATTGCTGCAGGATATAGAGATTTAAAGGGTGTATGTTACATAAGAACATAAGTGTTGCCAGACTGGGACAGACTGAAGGTCCATCAAGCCCAAAAGTGGCAAATCTAGGTCACAAGTATCTGGCAAGATCCCAGAACAGTAGAACAGCTTTAATACTGCTTAACTAGAAATAAGAAGTGGATTTTTCCCAAGTCCATCATAATAGTGGCTTATGGACTTGTCTTTTAGGAAATTATCCAAACCTTTTTTTTAACCTGCTAAGCTCACTGCTTTTACCACATTCTCTGGCAATGCATTCTAGAGTTTAATTACTCGTTTTGTGAAGAAATATTTTCTTAGGTTTGTTTTAAATTTACTATTTAGTAGCTTCATTGCGTGCCCCCTAGTCCTAGCATTTTTGTCAAGAGCAAACAAACAATTTGTGCCTACCTGTTCCACTCCACTAATAGGCCTCTATCATATCTCCCCCTCAGCCATCTTTTCTCCAAGCTGAAGAGCCCTGGCTGTTTTAGCCTTTCCTCATAGGACAGTCATCCCATCCTCTTTATCATTTTTATCGCCCTTCTCTGTATCTTTTCTAATTCCGCTATATCTTTTTTTAGATACAGTAACCAGAATTGCACACAGTATTCATGGTGCAGTTTCAACATGGAGCAATACAAGGGCATTATAACATTCTCATTTTTGTCTTCCATTCCTTTCCTAATAAGTCCTAACATTCTATTTTCTTTCTTAGATGCCACTGTACTCCGAGCAGAGGATTTCAATGTACTATCAACGATGACGCCTAGATCTTTTTCCTGAGTGGTGATTTCTAATGTGGAATCTTGCATCACATAACTATGGTTTGGGTTCCTCTTTCCCACATGCATCTCTTTGCACTTGATCACATTAAATGTCATCTGCCATTTGGATTCCCAGTCTACCAATATCATAAAGTCTTCTTTCAATCCTCTTGAGATTTAACAACTTTGAATAACTTTGTGTCATCAGAAAATGTAATTCTCTCACTAGTTATTCCCATCTGTAGATCATTTATAAATATATTAAAAAGCAGCAGCAGAGACCTCTGGGGAACTCCACTATCTACCCTTCTTTGAAAATACTGACCATTTAACCCTACTCTCTGTTTTACTGTTTTTTTTAAATCCACAATAGGACATTACCTCCTGTCCCAAAACTTTCTAATTTCCTCAGGAGTCTTTCATGATGTACTTTGTCAAATACCTTTTGAAAATCCAGATACACAATATAATCAGCTCACCTTTATCTACATGTTTATTCACCCCTTCAAAGAAATGCAGTAGATTGGTGAGGCAAGATTTCCCTTGAGTAAATCCATGTTGGTTTGTCTCATTAATTAATGCTTATGTATATGCTCTGTAATTTCGTTCCTTATAATAGTATCTACCATTTTGCCCAGCACCATCTATAATTTCCCGGATCACCTCTGGAATGCTTTTTAAAAATTGGTGTTACATTGGCCACCCTCCAATCTTCCAGTACCATGTTTGATTTTAAAGTTAAATTACCTACTACTAACAATAGCTCTGCAAATTCATTTTTTCAATTCTATTAGTACTCTGGGATGTATACCATCCAGTCCAGGTGATTTGCTACTCTTCAATTTGTCCAATTGCCCCATTACATCTTCCAGGTTTACAGAGATTTGTTTCAGTTTCTCTGACTCATCAGCATTGGATACCATTTCTGGAACTGGTATCTCTCCCACTCTTCCTTGGTGAAACCCAAAGAATTCATTTAATCTCTCCACTATGGCTTTGTCTTCCCTGAGTGCTCCTTTTACCCCTCAGTCATCTAGTGGTTCAACTGCTTTTACTATATGTTTTTCCCTCCAACACATTCTTCTTTTCAAAGTCTCTCTTTGCTTTCCTTATCAGCATTTTGCATTTGACTTGCAGTTCTTTATGCTGTTTCCTATTATTTTCAGTCGGATCCTTCTTCCACTTTTTGAAGGATTTTCTTTTAGATCTACTAGCTTCCTTCACCTCACATTTTAACCCTGCTGGCTGTTTTTTTTCCCTTCCTTCCTCCTTTTATAATACATGGAATACATATAGTCTGGGCTTCCAGGATGATATTTTGAATAGCAAAAACAGCCTCTCATAGCGGAAGAACATAGGAGCCCCACGGGGAACAAGAAAAAGAGATCAAAATAGTGGGAGTTGGACTTTGGTTTCCATAGGACAAATGACAAGAGCTCCAAAATGTATGAATAGAGAATTTATTAATAAAAAGTGGTCTTAGCATAGCATTATGTTTCGGGCATAAGGCCTGCCTTAGGAGTCTGAACACTGTATCTGGTATGAAGTTATCCACCGATTCAACTGAAGTATTGGTCAACAAACACAAGTTTGTAAAATTTTCTTCAGACAGCACTCTGCCATATGAAAACTTTATCAGTAGATCCCCAAAGTTTTTTTTTAAGACCATTCTTCAAGACCGCATAAAAGTCAGTCCTATCTTTATGCGGTCCACCATAGCTGGTTAAGTGCTGAATATCACACATAACCAGCTATGTTTTCACCAGTTCCATATAGCTACAAATTCAATGTCGGAGATCAGATATAGCCCGGCAATGAATTTCCAGGGATAACAACAACAGTGGTCAACAAAATGACAATCACTGCTGACTGAATATCGAGCCCATAATTTATAAAAGAATGCTTGACAAGGGTTTTAATTTGTACCTTCATTGACAGTTTATCTAAAATCACACCCAAGCAGTCGTTATTTCCTTGTCTTTTTTTTTTTTCTAATATAGGAGATGAACACCCATTATCCAGAAAAATCTACCTCAAAACTATTTATTCAGTTAGCGGTTATTGCTACTCAAATGAGAAGCACTGACTGGATCCATCCCAGTTTTTCCACAGCATTAATCAGATAAATTATCCAGGTAGTGGCAGGGCAGAGCAAGGGCGGTCTTGCCAGTTTTTCAGTTAGCAGCAGAATTCAGTCCGCTAACCAGATAATTATCCAGATAAAGTTAAATCAGCAAGAAGGCTTCCTAACTTTGGGGCCCTTTTACTAAGCTGTAGTAAAAGGGGGCCTGTGTTAGTGGCGGTGGCTATTTTTGCCACACTAAGGCCCTTTTTACTGTGGCAGGAAAAAGACCAAAAAAGAAATGGCCATGAAGTAAGATTATACTTACCATGTGGTGATGTGGGGGAGGGAACACTTACCACCCGTAATAAAAGTGAATTTTAAAGATTGTTTTTCAACTCTGTCTTGACCGACCAGTGCACTCGGGGTCTGTATTGTTGATTAGAAGTAATTCTGTTTAAAAATGGTTGTTTAACTTTGATTGTGTGAGAACAAGTTGGAATGCAGAAGATAAGACACAGCTCTAATTAATTTGGTATGTGACGAGGGGGATGGTGCTTGTTTTCGGAGTTCAGCCTGGCCACCTGGACTTGGAAAACATGTGACCACATTCCCACAGTACCCAAACAGAGAAGCATTCTGTAATTTTCCTTAGCTCTGAACATGAGTTCTGAGCCTAATAAAAAGGAGAGTTTCTTTCAGTGAAATTGGGGGCTCATCTGTGGATAGACGTACCACGCAGAGGACTTGTTCCTGGTCAAAGAAGCTCCTGGCTTTTGCTGTGAACCGGCCTCCCCCAGCTGATGTTACGAGCCTGGATGATGTAAGGACCAGTGATGTTGTATGTAAAGTGTATTATTGCTTCTTTTCCTGGTCTAAGAACTCTTAGAATTGCTTAGATGTAGAGACCAGTGATGTAATGATTGTTTATGATTGTGTTTATATAGCTAACCATTGTATATATCTTAATCATTGTAGATTTTAGCACATCTAATAAAGGTCTCATTTACCTAATATGAATCCAAAATAATCCACGGTAATTATTGAGTAGTCTGTGTCAGTGAGACAGGCTGTAAATCCATAGCAGTACAACACCATCCATTGAGTTACCGCACTAACCCGGTGGTAACTGGGCAAGGTGCAGTGCTGCCTGATTACTACCATTCTGCGGTAAAAAACAGGGACCTATTTTCCCTAGTGCTGGAAATGCCACATGCTGGGGGTGGAACTATCACCGGCGCCTGCATTGGGCTGGCAGTAATTTTGGATTGCCACACTGTAAGCCCCCAGTGGGCTTACTGCTGCTTGCCTCTTTGTCCAGTTAACTATGTGGATATTGGGCTGAATATCACCAAATCTGGATAGTGCTAGCTAGGGGTCAGTACTGAATCCAAATATTTATCTCCAGCCACTATCCAGATGCCAGCCTTGAATATCCAGGTTTAAAACAGCTGTGGTGGCCAGCATTTAAAAACCTTGTTCCTGTCCATTCGGGATAACCCATGGTCTCCTTTATTATGTACCAGTGGGGAATAAGAGGAGTCATAAAAAGCACATTAAGGGCAATTTTATAACTGGATTAGAGGCCGACTATAGCTACTTTTTGGGCTGAAACTGAATCTGCGACTGAAACTTGTCAGCCGGTTTTGGTGAAAGATCGTAACAGCCATTTTGATAGTGGAGCCAACTTGGGCAGGAGTGACTGGGGATCACCAACTGCACCACTAGATTACCGGGGATTCTACGGTAGGTCTCGGTGGGCCTGTGGGTAAGAGGCACGTGAACAGGGGCTACTCCCATTTGGGGGGATGGAGGGAGGAAGAAGCTCCCATCTGAGGTTGCGGAGAGTGGTTTGGGGAGCTACATGGCAAAGTTTTGATTTCCATTGAAAATGCAAGGCCATGTTTGATTGAAACTGAAAAGAAGCCAAAAATGGAGTTTGAGCCGGTTTTGGCACTGACACCGAAATTCAGTCACCATGTTAACTGGATGCCCGCATTTACACATGTAAGGTCTGGCAGGGAACAATTCTGTAATGGCGCACATAAGTGGTGTAGCATGTGAATGCAAAGGTGCGTACAGATGGGCAGAGCATAGACAGGACTCCTACTTATGCATGTAACATACAGAATACCATAAGTTATGCATACCCCGCCACATTGACACAGTCACAGTATGCCAGGGTGCGTTAATGTAAAACATGCCGATACCAGGTTACACTAGTATTTTATTACACAATATGGGTGATCAGGAATGTCGTTACAGAATATGCTCTTGCCGTGTTGCATCAGGGCATCTAAATAGAGGTGCCACTTCTAGAACTGCCTCCTTTGAGGTCATCCTGAATAATGCAATACATCTGGTGACTGGCACTGTGTGGCCTATACAGTGTGTTTTTACTAGCAAAAAAGGTGCCGGTACTCAAATGCTAGACCACCCTTCAGGGGTGGGGTGATCACTGAGGGACCCACTCCACAATAGCCAGGCCCTTTGCAATCAGTCACAGAATCTATGAGAAGGCAGAATTGGTGTGTAGAGCCTGAGCTCTCTCATTAAAACTTGGGGTCCATGGGTCAATTTTAGCAGACTTGACAGAACTTAAAATATGCTTTTATCCTTTTTGAATTCATCCCTCTTCAAACTATTATTATACATTCTTCCTTATTTACAACACATTACCCCAATTTACGCCCTCTTCCCGCTCCCTACCTCTACCACCTTCCTTCCTTATCCTTTTTATTTTCCACCTCTTTATATACTATATTTAGATGTTTTATCCATTTTATGTTATCTTGTTAATCTGTTATATTATGTAAGCCCAGTGGCGTTCCTACGGGGGCTGACAACCGGGGCGGATCGCCGATGCGCCCCCCCCCCCCCCCCGGGTGCAGCGCCCCCCCCTGGAACAGCACGACCCCCCCCAGCGAAAGATCCCCCTATCCCCCGGCGAAAGAACCCCCCCCCCCCCGGGTGCACGCCGCTGGGGGGGGGGGGGGTGCCGCGTGCCTGCCGACTCTTCGTTTTCATGCTCCCTCTGCCCCGAAACAGAAAGTAACCTGTTCTGGGGCAGAGGGAGCATGAAAACGAAGAGCCGACAGGCGCGCGGCACCCCCCCAGCGGCGTGCACCCGGGGCGGACTGCCCCCACCGCCCCCCCCTTGGTACGCCACTGTGTAAGCCGCATTGAGCCTGCTAACAAGTGGGAAATTGTGGGTTGTAAATGTTACAATACAATATAATACAGACAATGGAAAAGGTGCCAGTACTCAGTACCCCCAAGTACCCCCCTCAAAAAAAGCCCTGGGCCTTTAACATTGTCTGGCTCCCCGTGCCTTTGATTATAGCAACCGCCATCCCCAAATTTATCGTCTTTAGTACTGTATTGACAGATGCGAGCACATTCAAAGGAACTGAAACCTTTCAATACATCAAGACCTGTCTAATCTACCTCTCATGAGCCATTTTATTCAGCAGCGTAAGAGCTTATTGCCAGAGGCTTTCTTGTACAAAGCCTCTGGAGCCAGGGAAAGGTCACTAACAACTTTCCTAACAGAATTAATGTTCCAGTGAAACAAATGCCTGGTTTTGACCTCTCTAAAAAACAGCAATATAGATTTAAATGGTTTCACACAATCTGGGCCAGGATGACATACATGCTTCATAAACAGAAGCCGAAAAGCACCCTCGCTTGTGATTGTGATCACTTCGATCAAACTATTTACTCCATAATAAATGATTATCCATTAAGCACATTTCGAAAAAGTCTAAGGGTGCCACATTTGGTGGAATCATAAGCTATTTTTTTGGTTAACAATCACGGACCAAGACATTTGAGCTGCTTTCTGGTGATGTGAAACAATTTTTAGAAAGTTCATTCTGGTTTCAGTCTGTTAAAATTTGGAACGCACTTCCTCTTTTTCTCTGAGGACAAGCAGGCTGCTTGTTCTCACTGATGGGTGACGTCCACGGCAGCCCCTCCAATCGGAATCTTCACTAGCAAAAGCCTTTGCTAGCCCTCGCGCGCCGATGCGCACCGCGCATGCGCGGCCGTCTTCCCGCCCGAAACCGGCTTGAGCCGGCCAGTCTTCTTTTCTCCGCGCTCTGTACGGTTGTGTTTTGCCGTTCGTGCCCCGAAAAGTCGACCTCGCGCGTCGTTTTCGACTTGTTTCCGTGAGAAACTTTGAAAATTGCTTCGGATAGACCTCTTTTGGTCTTTCCCTTCCTGTACTTCGAGTTTTTTTCGCCCCGGTAAGTTTTCTTTCGTCGTCGGGGTAGGCCTTAATTAGGCCCCGGTCGAAATTTCCTTCTCCCTATTTTTCTGGTGCCAAATTTCGCCATTTTGACTTTTGATCTCGCCGGCGTGATTTTTCCGCCCATGACATCGAAGCCTTCCAGCGGCTTCAAGAAGTGCACCCAGTGCGCCCGGGTAATCTCGCTCACTGACAGGCACGCGTCGTGTCTTCAGTGTCTGGGGGCTGGGCACCGCCCTCAGGCCTGTAGTCTGTGTTCCCTTTTACAAAAGCGGACTCAGGTAGCGAGGTTAGCCCAGTGGAACATTTTGTTCTCGGGCTCTTCGTCGGCATCGGCACCGGGGGTATCGAGTGCATCGACGTCTTCAGCGTCCAGACCTTCATCCTCGGCTGCCAGTGCATCGAGTGCATCGAGGCATCGGCCCTCTGCATCGGCGCTGAGACATCGGACGACTGTATCGACATCGGTGGTACCGGGACCTCGTCTGCTGATGTCGTCGGACGGTGGTGCTTCGTCTGGAGTGCAGGTGAGGGCTGTCCATTCCCCTGCTGGTGGCGGTGAGCCTTCGGGTGGGTCTCCCCCTACCCTGAGGGCTCCTGCGGTACAGCCCCCCCCCCCCCCCCCGAGACCGACCTTCTTCGGTCTCGGCCCCGAGGAAGCGACAGATGGATTCTACGTCCTCCTCGTCGGTGCCGGGAAGCTCCGGTGACATGCTTCGTTCCAAGAAGGCGAAGAAGCATCGTCATCGGTCCCCTTCCTGTGTCGGCACCGAGAGCTCTGGGTCGCCGAGGGAGTCGGCACCCAGCAGGCATCGGCACCGAGAGGACCGCTCACCCTCTGTTCAGGAGGTGTCGATGCACTCCACTCTGGACAGCCTGGAACAGCCTCCACGCCCGGAACAGGTTCTGACGTCGACGCCTGCATCGACCTCCATGCCTTTCTCTGCAGCCGCTCTGAACGAGAGCCTCTGGGCCGTTCTCCCAGAGATTCTGGGAGAGCTGTTGCGCCCTAACCCTCCGGTACCGGCGGTGCTTGCGCCACCGGTACCGTCGAGCGTGGCGCCGGCTGGCCCATCGCCCGAGGTGAGGTCTCCGGCGTCGGTGCCGCGTGCGGTACCGGCTGCTGTCGCCTCCCAGGAAGGCTCCCCGACTACGTCGGCGGAGGGAGCTTCGCCGATGCGGGCGAGGGAGTCTACCTCTCGACGCCCCCATCGTGGACGTGGTACCACAGAGTCAAGTCGGGCGAGGTTGCAGACACAGGTCCGTGAACTTGTGTCTGACACCGAGGGTGAGGCCTCGTGGGAAGAGGAAGAAGACCCCAGATATTTCTCTGACGAGGAGTCTGAAGGTCTTCCTTCCGATCCCACTCCCTCTCCTGAGAGGCAGCTTTCTCCTCCCGAGAGTCTGTCTTTCGCTTCCTTTGTCCGGGAGATGTCTACGGCCATCCCCTTCCCGGTGGTTGTGGAGGACGAGCCCAGGGCTGAAATGTTTGAGCTCCTGGACTATCCTTCTCCACCTAAGGAAGCGTCCACTGTACCCATGCACCATGTCCTAAAAAAGACATTGCTGGCGAACTGGACCAAGCCTTTAACTAACCCCCACATTCCCAAGAAGATCGAGTCCCAGTACCGGATCCATGGGGACCCAGAGCTGATGCGCACTCAGTTGCCTCACGACTCTGGAGTTGTGGATTTGGCCCTAAAGAAGGCCAAGAGTTCTAGGGAGCATGCTTCGGCGCCCCCGGGCAAGGACTCTAGAACCTTGGACTCCTTTGGGAGGAAGGCCTACCATTCTTCTATGCTCGTGGCAAAATTCAGTCCTACCAGCTCTACACGAGCATACACATGCGGAACAATGTGCGGCAGTTGGCGGGCTTGGTTGATGCGCTCCCCCCTGAGCAAGCCAAGCCTTTTCAGGAGGTGGTCAGGCAGCTGAAGGCGTGCAGAAAATTCCTGGCCAGAGGGGTGTATGACACCTTTGATGTTGCGTCCAGGGCCGCTGCTCAAGGTATGGTGATGCGCAGGCTCTCATGGCTGCGTGCCTCCGACCTGGAGAATAGAATCCAGCAGCGGATTGCGGACTCGCCTTGCCGTGTGGATAATATTTTTGGAGAGAAAGTCGAACAGGTGGTAGAGCAGCTCCACCAGCGGGACACCGCATTCGACAAGTTCTCCCGCCGGCAGCCTTCAGCCTCTACCTCTACATGTATAAGATTTTTGGGGGGAAGGAAGACTGTTCCCTACTCTTCTGGCAAGCGTAGGTACAATCCTCCTTCTCGACAGCCTGCGGCCCAGGCTAAGCCCCAGCGCGCTCGCTCTCGTCAGCAGCGTGCGCCTCAGCAAGGCCCCTCGGCTCCCCAGCAAAAGCAAGGGACGAGCTTTTGACTGGCTCCAGCAGAGCATAGCCGACATCAAAGTGTCAGTGCCGGGCGACCTGCCAGTCGGAGGGAGGTTGAAAGCTTTTCACCAAAGGTGGCCTCTCATAACCTCCGATCAGTGGGTTCTCCAAATAGTCCGGCAAGGATACACCCTCAATTTGGCCTCAAAACCTCCAAATTGTCCACCGGGAGCTCAGTCTTACAGCTTCCAGCACAAGCAGGTACTTGCAGAGGAACTCTCCGCCCTTCTCAGCGCCAATGCGGTCGAGCCCGTGCCATCCGGGCAAGAAGGGCTGGGATTCTATTCCAGGTACTTCCTTGTGGAAAAGAAAACAGGGGGGATGCGTCCCATCCTAGACCTAAGGGCCCTGAACAAATATCTGGTCAAAGAAAAGTTCAGGATGCTTTCCCTGGGCACCCTACTTCCCATGATTCAGGAAAACGATTGGCTATGCTCTCTGGACTTGAAGGATGCCTACACAAATATCCCGATACTGCCAGCTCACAGACAGTATCTGCAATTTCAGCTGGGCACACGTCACTTCCAGTACTGTGTGCTACCCTTTGGGCTTGCCTCTGCACCCAGGGTGTTCACAAAGTGCTTGGCTGTAGTAGCAGCAGCACTTCGCAGGCTGGGGGTGCACGTGTTCCCATATCTCGACGATTGGCTGGTGAAGAACACATCCGAGGCAGAAGCCCTGCAGTCCATGCAGATGACTATTCGCCTCCTGGAGCTACTGGGGTTTGTGATAAATTATCCAAAGTCCCATCTTCTCCCAGTGCAGAGACTCGAATTCATAGGAGCTCTGCTGGATTCTCGGACGGCTCGCGCCTATCTCCCAGAGACGAGAGCCAACAACTTGTTGTCCCTCGTCTCGCGGGTGCGAGCGTCCCAGCAGATCACAGCTCGGCAGATGTTGAGATTGCTAGGCCACATGGCCTCCACAGTTCATGTGACTCCCATGGCCCGCCTTCACATGAGATCTGCTCAATGGACCCTAGCTTCCCAGTGGTTTCAGGCTGCTGGGGATCTAGAAGACGTGATCCACCTGTCCACGAGTTTTCTCGAATCCCTGTATTGGTGGACGATTTGGTCCAATTTGACTCTGGGACGTCCTTTCCAAATTCCTCAGCCACAAAAAGTGCTGACCACGGATGCGTCTCTCCTGGGATGGGGAGCTCATGTCGATGGGCTTCACACCCAAGGAAGCTGGTCCCTCCAGGAACGAGATCTGCAGATCAATCTTCTGGAGTTACGAGCGATCTGGAACGCTCTGAAGGCTTTCAGAGATCGGCTGTCCCACCAAATTATCCAAATTCAGACAGACAACCAGGTTGCCATGTATTACGTCAACAAGCAGGGGGGCACCGGATCTCGCCCCCTGTGTCAGGAAGCCATCAGCATGTGGCTCTGGGCTCGCCGTCACGGCATGGTGCTCCAAGCCACATATCTGGCAGGCGTAAACAACAGTCTGGCCGACAGATTGAGCAAGATTATGCAACCTCACGAGTGGTCGCTCAATTCCAGAGTAGTGCGCCAGATCTTCCAAGCGTGGGGCACCCCCTTGGTGGATCTCTTCGCATCTCGAGCCAACCACAAAGTCCCTCAGTTCTGTTCCAGGCTTCAGGCCCACGACAGACTGGCATCGGATGCCTTCCTCCTGGATTGGGGGGAGGGTCTGCTGTATGCTTATCCTCCCATACCTCTGGTGGGGAAGACTTTGTTGAAACTCAAGCAAGACCGAGGCACCATGATTCTGATTGCTCCTTTTTGGCCGCGTCAGATCTGGTTCCCTCTTCTTCTGGAGTTGTCCTCCAAAGAACCGTGGAGATTGGAGTGTTTTCCGACCCTCATCACACAGGACGAAGGGGCTCTTCTGCATCCCAGCCTCCGGTCCCTGGCTCTCACGGCCTGGATGTTGAGAGCGTAGACTTTGCCTCTTTGGGTCTGTCAGAGGGTGTCTCCCGCATCTTGCTTGCTTCCAGGAAAGATTCCACTAAGAGGAGTTACTTCTTTCTATGGAGGAGGTTTGCCGTCTGGTGTGACAGCAAGGCCCTAGATCCTCGCTCTTGTCCTACACAGACCCTGCTTGAATACCTTCTGCACTTGTCTGAGTCTGGTCTTAAGACCAACTCTGTAAGGGTTCACCTTAGTGCAATCAGTGCATACCATTACCGTGTGGAGGGTAAGCCGATCTCAGGACAGCCTTTAGTTGTTCGCTTCATGAGAGGTTTGCTTTTGTCAAAGCCCCCTGTCAAGCCTCCTACAGTGTCATGGGATCTCAATGTCGTTCTCACCCAGCTGATGAAACCTCCTTTTGAGCCACTGAATTCCTGCCATCTGAAGTACTTGACCTGGAAGGTCATTTTCTTGGTGGCAGTTACTTCAGCTCGTAGAGTCAGTGAGCTTCAGGCCCTGGTAGCCCAGGCCCCTTACACCAAATTTCATCATAACAGAGTAGTCCTCCGCACTCACCCTAAGTTCTTGCCAAAGGTTGTGTCGGAGTTCCATCTGAACCAGTCAATTGTCTTGCCAACATTCTTTCCCCGTCCTCATTCCTGCCCTGCTGAACGTCAGCTGCACACATTGGACTGCAAGAGAGCATTGGCCTTCTACCTGGAGCGGACACAGCCCAACAGACAGTCCGCCCAATTGTTTGTTTCTTTTGATCCCAATAGGAGGGGAGTGGCTGTGGGGAAACGCACCATATCCAATTGGCTAGCAGATTGCATTTCCTTCACTTACGCCCAGGCTGGGCTGGCTCTTGAGGGTCATGTCACGGCTCATAATGTTAGAGCCATGGCAGCGTCGGTAGCCCACTTGAAGTCAGCCTCTATTGAAGAAATTTGCAAAGCTGCGACGTGGTCATCTGTCCACACATTCACATCTCATTACTGCCTGCAGCAGGATACCCGACGCGACAGTCGGTTCGGGCAGTCAGTTCTTCAGAACCTGTTTGGGCTTTAGGATCCAACTCCACCCCCCGAGGGCCCTGTTTGTTCTGTTCCAGGCTGCACTCTCAGTTAGTTGGTAAATTTTTTAGGTCAATCTCAGTTATGTCCTCGCCGTTGCGAGGCCCAATTGACCATGGTTGTTGTTTTGAGTGAGCCTGGGGGCTAGGGATACCCCATCAGTGAGAACAAGCAGCCTGCTTGTCCTCGGAGAAAGCGAATGCTACATACCTGTAGAAGGTATTCTCCGAGGACAGCAGGCTGATTGTTCTCACAAACCCGCCCGCCTCCCCTTTGGAGTTGTGTCTTCCCTTCTCTTTGTCTTACTTTATATGAGACTGGCCGGCTCAAGCCGGTTTCGGGCGGGAAGACGGCCGCGCATGCGCGGTGCGCATCGGCGCGTGAGGGCTAGCAAAGGCTTTTGCTAGTGAAGATTCCGATTGGAGGGGCTGCCGTGGACGTCACCCATCAGTGAGAACAATCAGCCTGCTGTCCTCGGAGAATACCTTCTACAGGTATGTAGCATTCGCTTTATGCAGTTAATACCTTCTTATTATCTTTTTTGAAGACAATCAAAGAATAGCTTTTTCATAAATACTTAAATCTATTAGTATTATTATTAGCATTTGTATAGCGCTACCAGACACACGCAGCGCTGAACACCTGATACAAAGAGACAGTCCCTGCTCAAAAGAGCTTACAATCTAAATAATACAGACAGACAAGACAGTTACGGGTGAGGGAATTAGTGGGAGCTAAAAAGCAGCAGTGAAAAGGTGGGTTTTCGGCATAGATTTGAAAACAGGTAGAGATGGAGCTAGATGTATAGGTCCAGGAAGTCTATTCCAGGCATAAGGTGCTGCGAGAGAAAAGGAGCGAAGCCTGGAGTTAGCAGTGGAGGAGAAGGGGGACGACAAGAGAGATTTGTCCAGCGAGCGGAGTTCACGGGGAGGAATGTAGGGAGAGATGAGAGTGGAGAGGTAATTGGGGGCTGCAGAGTGGATGCATTTAAAGGTCAGTATAAGAAGTTTAAACTGAATGCGGAAGCGGACAGGGAGCCAGTAACTGTAATACTATAATATCATATTTTTTGTAATATTCCAAGTGCTGTTCACTAGATTCTTGATTTGTGACTTCACTTTGGACCATACCAGAAGAAGGTGGGTTATAAATACATAGCATAACATAACATGTGCGTCTATTTCCCACTATATTTCGATTGTAAAAATGTCAGCCTTATTTATTTAGACATCTATGTTGCATACATGTCTAAATCCCAATTTTACAAAGCCCGGATAGCCACATCTATAATTCAAAAGCATGCATGTGACAAGGGAGTGTGGTCTGGAAGTGTTGGTGGGCACTGTTCCCTCTAAGCTGAGCAGGAATCCTTCACCTACAGATCTGCCAGTGGGGTCGGGAGGGGAGGCGGTGCTGTTTCACTATCACGTTTTCAATAGTGATGGACAGGTAAACTCTGCAGGTCTCCTTGGAACCTGCCTGTCCATTGCAATTGAAAACACAATATTGAAGCACTACCTCCCACTGGCACCAATGCAGTTGGAGGACTTCTGCTCAATTTAGAGGGAACAGTGCCTGGGCCCTCCCCCTCCCCAAATTTCTTCTTGGCCCCTGGTTTTGCTGGAGTATGCAGGACATGAGGGGAAGAGCGAGCAGGGCAGGCAATGCAGCAGCGACGAGACCTGCGCTGTCTGAAGGCTTCAGCTGGTGGGGGTTCAGGACCCCCGCCAGCCAAGGTATTAAATTACAGCGGCGAGGTGGTGGGGAGGGGGTGGGGAGGGGGCAGTGAGGCGGTGGGGGGAGGGTGGCTGACCAAAATGTGCCCCCCACATCGGGCTCTGACCCCCTCCCGCTGCGAGGTCTGGCTACGCCCCTGGGTGGGAGCCAATAAAATAGATGTGTATTCCCCATTGAAGAATGAGGATGCATGTCTATATCCAAAATTTCAATGCTGGGATTTGCACCTCTTCCCAAAGTGGTTAATAAATCCCAATAAATAAATACATAAATAAAAGTGTGCTCCTTTTGTGCAGTGCTCCACTGGAGGGGTTAGGTGTTTCTTGTCCCCCTTGAAAGCAATATCTGCAAAGGATTTGAGGATCTGTGACAATTTCAGGAAAATAGATGTGTATGTTTGTAAAATGAGTAATGCACATGTATGTGCTGGTACATAGACATGCATGTTCTGAAATACTGGCTTATAAATGTTTATGTTGCTGTATTGTGTCCATTGATATTATAGAAGTTGATGCTTATGAAATGCATGCTCTGGCCACACATAACTGGTGTCTACACCTGTATTCTTGGGTGTATTTTAGAGCAATCTCTAAGTTGGCACATCCTGTTCTAAAATTCATTCATTCATTTCAGTATTTTTATACCACTTACACCTAAATGGTTTACAGGCACTGGATCTGTCCCTAGTGGGCTCACAATCTAAGTAGTACATTATTCTACTGTTGTACCTGGGGCAATGTAGGCTTAAGTGACTTGCCCAGGGTCACACAGAGCTGCAGAGGGAATTGAACCTGGTACCCCAGGATTTCAACCCACCACTGACCATCAGGCGGCAGTGGGAGTCAAACCCAGTTCCCCAGATCCGTAACCCACTATGCTAACCATTAGATCACTTGAGATGTCCCGACCATATGCCTGGAATAGACTTCCTGAGCCAGTACATCAAGCTCCATCTCTGGCCATCTTCATCCCAGAGCATTAATAGAGCTGAAAAATGAACTTGCGGTGCTACTGGTGGTAATATGCAATTTATCCCTAAAATCAGGTGTGGTATCGGAAGATTGGAGGGTGGCCAATGTAACGCCGATTTTTAAAAAAGGTTCCAGACGAGATCTGGGAAATTATAGACCGGTGAGTCTGACGTCGGTGCCGGGAAAAATGGTGGAGGCTATTATTAAGAATAAAATTACAGAGCACATACAAAAGCATGGGCTACTGAGACAAAGTCAGCACAGATTTAGTGAAGGGAAGTCTTGCCTCACAAATCTACTGCATTTTTTTGAGGGGGTGAACAAACATGTGGACAAAGGAGAGCCGGTCGATATTGTATATCTAGATTTTCAGAAGGCGTTTGACAAAGTGCCTCATGAAAGACTCCAAAGGAAACTGGAGAGTCATGGGATCAGAGGCAGTGTATTATTATGGATTAAGAGCTGGTTAAAAGATAGGAAGCAGAGAGTAGGGTTGAATGGTCATTATTCTCGATGGAGAAGAGTAGTTAGTGGGGTCCCTCAGGGGTCTGTGCTGGGACCGCTGTGGATAGGACGTTGAAATCTTCCGCTCAATGTGCTGCGGCGGATAAGAAGGCGAACAGAATGTTGAGTATTATTAGAAAAGGGATGGAAAACAAAAATGAGGATGTTATAATGCCGTTATATCGAGCGGGTCCCAGCACAGACCCCTGAGGGACCCCACTAACTACTCTTCTCCATCGAGAATAATGACCATTCAACCCTACTCTCTGCTTCCTATCATCTGCGAATTTAATGACCTTGAGATGGGAGTAACTAGTGAGGTAATTAAATTCGCAGATGACACAAAGTTATCCAGGGTCGTCTCGTCGCTGGAGGAGTGTGAAAGATTACAAGAAGACCTCGTGAGACTGGGGGATTGGGCGTCCAAATGGCAGATGAAGTTCAACGTTGACAAGTGCAAAGTGATGCACGTGGGAAGGAGGAACCCGAATTACGGCTATGTCATGCAAGGTTCCGCTTTAGGAGTTACGGACCGAGAAAGGGATCTGGGAGTCATCGTGGATAGGACGTTGAAATCTTCCGCTCAATGTGCTGCGGCGGATAAGAAGGCGAACAGAATGTTGAGTATTATTAGAAAAGGGATGGAAAACAAAAATGAGGATGTTATAATGCCGTTATATCGCTCCATGGTGCGACCGCACCTGGAGTATTGTGTTCAGTTCTGGTCGCCTCATCTCAAAAAAGATATAAAGGAATTGGAGAAGGTGCAGACAAGGGCAACGGAAATGATAAAAGGGATGGGATGACTACCTTATGAGGAGAGGTTAAGAAGGCTAGGACTCTTTAGCCTGGAGAAAAGGCGGCTGAGGGGTGATATGATAGAGGTCTACAAAATAATGAGTGGGGTAGAGCGGACAGATGTGAAGCATTTACGCTTTCTAACAATAATAGAACCAGGGGACACAAGATGAAATTAGAATGTGGTAGGTTTAAAACAAATTGGAGAAAATCTTTCTTTACTCAGCGCGTGGTTAGACTCTGGAACTCATTGCCGGAGAAGGTAGTGACGGCAGCTGGCCTTGCTGAGTTTAAAGGGGGTCTGGACAGATTCCAGAAGGAAAAGTCCATTGATCGTTATTAAATTTTGGGATTTTGCCAGGTTCTTGGGCCTGGATTGGCCGCTGTCGGAGACGGAGTGCTGGGCTTGATGGACCTTTGGTCTTTTCCCAGCATGGCAGTGTTTATGTACTTATGTACTTATGCAGGCTAAAAGCCCACCTTTTTGATGCTGCTTTTAACTCATAACCCTTACTCACTTGTTCAGTACCCATGTTTTATCATTCCCACGTTAGTAATTCCCTTATCCCCCTGTCCTGTTTGTCTGTACTACAAATATAGAGTCAGATGATTATGTGGTAAGCCTTCTAGAGGTTCTCTCTAGTATGTGGGCAACTGAGCAGCATACCAGACAGGACCCATGGGGCACTTAACCCCCCATAAAATTCAATTGTAAGCTCTGTCATGCAGGGACTGTCTCTTCATGTCCAGTGTACAGCACTGCGTACATCTAGTAGTGCTATAGAAATGATAAGTAATATGTCTCGTTTCCACTTTGTATGTCTTTTTTTTTAAATCATGTGTAGTGTCACTTTAAGATGCAGGCTTTTAATTCAAGAGCCAAAGTATATTATCACATGAAGAGAAATGTAGCAAGTGAGTTCACAAACTATTCACTGTGATATATTGTAAGATAACTGGTGCTAACTCTGAGGGTGTGTCATACTGTAGGAAAAAGTTCCAGGTTTCACTGTGGTATATTGTAAGATAGCTGGTATGAAACCTGGAACTTTAGCAAGGGATACCTTAGCTTTGTATGGGGAGGGGGTGAGCGATAATGAAGCCCATTTTCCTCCAAACGTTTGGTGCAGCTGGAGCTGTCCTAATCTTACCCACAGTAGTGGGAGGCGGGACTGGTGGTTGGGAGGTGGGGATAGTGCTGGGCAGACTTATATGGTCTGTGCCCTGAAGAGGACAGGTACAAATCAAGGTAGGGTATATACAAAATGTAGCACATAAGAGTATATCTTGTTGGGCAGACTGGATGGACCGTGCACGTCTTTTTCTGCCGTCATCTACTATATTACTCACATTTTTTTTCCTACAGTATGACACACCCTCAGAGTTAGCACTTTTCAGAACAGGCTTGCTTCAATAGTATTAACCTGCTCTAGCTGAAGAGTAATTAGAGCATGTTTGCCCTTTTGAATGCATTTCCATTAAACTTTAGTTACACTGCAGCTGGATAGTTTTTTAAACAACATCTATCTTAATGGCATAAGGACCTAAAATACAACCTCACTAGGATGACAATATGTATCAGGCAACGTTAGTATCAAATTATCAATTACTCTGCTCTCTTGTTTCATAAGAAACTCAGTAAAACAACAGTTCAGAACAGACACCTGAATTCAATATTACGAAAATCACAAGGAGGCACGTTTTCTTCCAGGACGAGACCAGGTAAACGTTATGGTTCCATCACTAAAATACCCATCCATCAGCTGATGACAGCTTCGACAATGGGTGTACCCGCTGTTTCATTAAATACACCGGGATTTCATTCACTGTAGAACAAATCACTTCACTCTCATTTTCCAGTGGTCATTTGTCCCAGTGTTGCACTATTACACAGTGGCTAGTCATGCACAGCATGCGTACATTAGATAGGGATGATGTAAAATATTTGCCTTCAGGAATTCAGAGATAAACCATACACACATTTTTCTTAAAATAAGAAGTCACTGTCTGAAATAGATGTGTAAAACAGTATGAATCAAACCTGACTTGCTTAGAACCTGACAAGTGAGCACAGTGGGAGGGAAGCCATCTATGATAAATGGCAGTTTTGCTATTCTGTAAGCCCCACATTCACTGGAGACAGCTGACAGCTGCAGCTCTCCCACATTCCTGAAGAGTGCAGGGAAAGAGAAAGAGGAGTGTTACTCCAGCATAGAGTAATCCTGACAGGGAGTGCTCAACTCACACAAATTGGTTTTGGCCTTTTGAGGGAGAAGAGTAAAAAATACTTGTTTTTTTTTAATCTTTTGTTTGGGTTTTTTTTTTTTAATTTCTGTTGTAAAAGGAGATATTCATGAGAAACCCAGCAAAGACAAAGTACTCAGCGCAAAATGAAGAAAAGGTGTTTGAGATGCGCAGGACATGGATTCCCTATTAATTCCCTCTACTCTGCCAAAAGGCATCCAAAAAAAAAAAGTGCATTTCAGTTATTCCAAGTGCTCTCAGATACAAATATAATCTGTCCTGTCCCAAGAAGGTAAGAGTCTAGAACAGTGGTTCCCAACCTATACTGGGACACCCCTAACCAGTCAATGGATACCTCCTTAGGGAGACCACACCTTGAGTATAGGGGCACTAAGGGAGGAGAAGGCCACAGCAGAAAAACGAAATAACTTCATTGCTTTAGTCTTTACTGAGGAGGATGTTTGAGAGACAGTCATCCAAAGAGAAGAGCGGCACAAAATTAGCCAGTGGCTGTAGATGTACCGTATTTTTCGGACTATAAGATGCACCGGACCATAAGACGCACCTAGGTTTTAGAGGAGGGAAATAGGAAAAAAATTTTTCCTTTTTCCCTCCCTGGTGGTCTAGTGACGTCGGAGCAGGAAAGAGCCCCCTCTTTCCTGCCCATTGTGCTGCTCTCCGTGCTCCTGACTGCTTCCTGACGGTCTCGGCGAGATTCAAAATGGCCGCTGAGAATCGCAGTCAGGAGCACGGAGAGCAGCGCGATGGGCAGGAAAGAGGGGGCTCTTTCCTGCCCCGACGTCACTAGACCACCAGGGAACATGGCATCGCGTAAGTAGGGGACGGCGATCCAAAACTCGCTACCTTCGGACTATAAGACGCACCCCCCATTTTCCTCCCAAATTTTGGGGGAAAAAAGTGCGTCTTATAGTCCGAAAAATACGGTAAACGACTTTATTAGTAGAGCAACCTCTGACAGTGGTGTAAATTGGAGCACGCATGATCTCCTGGATTCTATATAAGGTGCGGCGAGAAGCACACATTAAATTGTGTGTGCGGCCAATTTACGTGTGCTACTCAATTGAGTAACGAGTCAATCAGTGATGATAATTGGCCTATAGCTACCAATTACCATCTTTACTTGGCAATTGTTGGAAGATACACACTCTTCTTTTTAGGCTTATTCTGAAAAGAGGAGCGTTTAAATTCTAACACACATAGTTGAAAATTGGGTGTTGCCATGTGAGGATTGTAGAGACGTTTTGTGCATTGTTATAGAATTTGGGGGAACGCACCTACATTTAGTTATGGGTATTTACACCCAGTTTTCAGTGACACTAATGGCAGCAACTAAATGTACGTGTACTCTCTGGTCCTATGTGCTATTCTATATGCTGTGCCTACCTTTAGGTGCATTATATAGAATAATGCTAGGCACATTTATTTATTTGTTGCATTTGTATCCCACATTTTCCCACCTATTTGCAGGCTCAATGTGGCTTACATAGTACCGTGAGGCGATCGACAATTACGGTATGACAAATACAGAGTGATATTGTGGTAAGGTTCATGTGTGACAGATACGTTAGGGAATCAAGGGGAAGAGTTAAGTTATGTCCAGGTCAAGTATTAGTTTCGTTGTGTTGCAGGGTCGAGGCATTTAAGTTGGATCATTAGGGCATGCCTTTTTGAACAAGTTAGTTTTTAGTGATTTCCGGAAGTTTGATAGGTCGTGCGTTGTTTTCACGGCGTTTGATAATGCGTTCCATAGTTGCGTGCTTATATAGGAGAAGCTGGATGCATAGGTTGATTTATATTTAAGTCCTTTGCAGCTTGGGTGGTGGAGAGTTAGGTATGTGCGTGTTGATCTTGTTGCGTTTCTGGTTGGTAGGTCTATGAGGTCTGTCATGTATCCCAGTGCTTCGCCGTAGATGATTTTATGAACCAGAGTGCAGATTTTGAATGCAACACATTCTTTGATTGGGAGCCAGTGCAGTTTATCATGTAGGGGTTTGGCGCTGTCGAATCTCGTTTTTCCAAATATAATCATACGCATCTAGATTTTAGACGCCATTTTCAGAATCTGGCCCGATATGTCTATGTCAGGTGCACACTGCTAAATGCAACACTTTAGCATGTAACTTACAGTGTTCTGTAACAGGGTGCCCACACATACACACCACTTGAGTGCATAATTATACAGAATACTGTCATTTTTGTGGGCAAGTGTACACTTTTGTGTATAAGTGGCAATGAACACAATGAACACAAACAAGCCTACCCAAACGACCCAACTTAATTCACGAACCTATCCACCATTCACATTAACCACACCTCAATCCTTCCACCCACATCTCTTCCTCTTATACTTATCTGTGCAATTGTGTTATCTCTGTGATACTTTTTACACATACATTGTGTTGCCTCTGTGATACATTGCACCCATACATTGTATTATCTCTGTGATACTTTTTACACATACATTGTGTTGCCTCTGTGATACATTGCACCCATACATTGTATTATCTCTGTGATACCTTGTACCAATACATTGTAAGCCGCACTGAATCTGCTATCAAGCGGGAAAGAGCGGGGTATAAATACTACAAATAAATACAAAAATAAATGAGGTAAGGATAGGGCTGCCACTTGTACGTGCAATTTATAGAACACTATAAAGTACATGCATCTTTGCCACATTTGGGTGCCCACAATTATGCCAGGTCTATGGCTGGTGCAACTGTGGGTGACTAAATGCAAGGCATGCTGATACCGGGTCATAGTAGAATTCTATAATGGAATCTAGGCACCCAGATGACATTATAGAATAGAGTCTCACTGCACAGTATTGAGGTGCCTAAAGGCTGATCAAATTAAATAGGGGACAACAGACTAGATACCCAAATTCAAAGGAAAGAAAAGCCAAAGATCCTCAGTCTCATACTTTTCTGATGCATAAGTATCCCAGCAGAGTCTCATACTTTTCTGATGCATAAGTATCCCAGCATCTAAGGGTACCAAGGAATCATAGGATATCAGCTTTTTCCCAAAATAAGAATATTTTCAAAATAAATTATTAAAAAATAAAATGTATCCAAAAGAACATAGGCCAAAAAACGCCATGAGGCATATCACCACACATACATGGTCTACTGTTCAGGAAAAATTCTGGGTATCAGTGAGTTTTCTACCTGTTTACCTAGGCCCTTTGGAAGATTCATCTCCTCCTTGTGAACACCTTCAGTGCTCAGTCTGTAACTTCCATCATGAGGATTCTTTTTTTCACTCAATCTTTCTTCACCTCTTGATCCATTGCCAACATGTTTACTAAAAAGGTGAAAACACTGCATCCAGCTTCTGATATTATGCAATGATAAATGCTAGTGTGATGCAGGATTGCATAACTAAATCATGGAATGTTTCTATGATTACTTCTTGGTTCAACAAAGCTAGCTTAGCTCCATTTAAATTGCTAACTATCATCCAATTTCACTTTTTTCCTTTTATCTCCAAAGTCTTGGAAAAGGTGGTTTTTCACCAACTTGGAGATTTCCTAGAGAAATCACATGTGTTCAAAAGCGCTTCATTTGAACTGGACAGCAGGCTAAGATAAGTGATTTGAATTCTTGTTGTCAGTTTGGGCATTCAAAAGCGAAGAATTGGATTATATATATGTACTTTTTTGCATATTTAAAAAACAAAAAGAGTATTTAAGGTTTTTTTTTTATGTCTACGATTACTTTTTGCACTGTCTGCACATGAAAAGTGAGAGTCTTGCCACAGGAGTGTATGAGACATTTTCCCCATTTTTTTGAGAAGTCACATATTTTGGTCTTCACTGGCGGACATTGTGTTGTTGAACAGCTATCCTTATTAGTGAAGTTGATCTTTTGTGTGGATTTACATCTACAACATCCACATCAGTTGAATTTTCAGATTGCACAGCACAGAGATTCTGTTGAATGAAACTGCAGTTAGCTTTGACCATGGAAAAGAAATATTGTCTATCTGCCTTGATCTTACAGCAGCTTTTGATGTTGTCAACCATGATCTTCTTTGCTCAGACTTCATGAATTACTACTACTACTACTTAACATTTCTAGTGCGCTACTAGGGTTACGCAGCGCTGTACAAATTAACAAGGAAGGACGGTCCCTGCTCAAAGGAGCTTACAATCTAAAGGATGAAATGTCAAGTTGGGGCAGTCTAGATTTCCTGAATAGAGGGACAGTGGTTACGTGCTGAAGGCAACATGAAGAGGTGGGCTTTGAGCAAGGATTTGAAGATGGGCAGGGAGGGGGGCCCTGGCGTATTGTTATACATGATACTGCTTTTCAAAGTTTTGATCATCTTTATCAAATAGACTTTATGCTATTGATTGGAAGCAAATTAATCTAATTTAACATCAATGATCTGTGATATGCCATAAAGTTCGATCTTGGTCCTATGCTTCTTAATATTTATCTCATTCTGCTTGTGATTGTTATCTAGGAATTTGGCATAAGTTGAATGATTTAGCTTCAAATGTTGTTGTAACCAAACTGTTTGGTTGCAACAACGTTAAAAGCTAAACCCAGATAAATCAGAAGACCTCTAGCTCAGCAGAAGGATTGCCCTTCCTTCTAACAATCTTTGTAGTTTGGATACGCCTATTGTCCTTAGAGATAAAATTGACTCCCACCTGCAGATTTCTTCCTGCATTTCAAATTTGGTTTTTAAAAAAGAAGCTTTTCTTCTTTTTCTATAAAATATGGATTCTGCACAACAAAGTCTGATCGACTGGATTCTATATAGGTGCTCAAAGTTGAGATTATTTATTTATTACATTTGTATCCCACATTATCCCACCTCTTTGCAGGCTCAATGTGGCTTACAATTCATCGTGGATACTGGAAATAGAAGAGTATACATTTGGTTTTACAGAAAGCTTTGGGTACATGATGGTGAAATACATGATAGTGTTAGAGCAAAGACATTAAAGAGCATAAAGAACATTTCTGGATATCTTAAAGAATGAACAGTTACACGTGTTGATCTTTGTGGTATATTCTTTCGTAGAGTTACGTTTTCAGCAGTTTGCGGAAGTTGGTCATTTCATAGACCGTCTTCAGGTTGCGTGGCAGCGCGTTCCAGAACTGTGTGCTTGTATAGGAGAAAGTGTGATGCATGCATTAATTTGTATTT